>NC_138185.1:78523709-79123709 GCF_964194105.1 Spermophilus citellus | reverse complement strand
GTTGCAAGCTTCCAAAAATTACGAGTCTCCAGAAATCTCAGCAAATATTTTTTCACCCAAACTGGATGATAGTTTCAGGTAATGATCAGAACACTAAGCCCACTTGGTTCTCCAAATTTCGTTCTTCTATGTTGAAGCGTTCGTTTACACTAACAGTTTCCATTCTGGCATTTCACTCTGTTTTCTCCTATATTGATAGATGTATTTGGAACTCTAAATCAAACACGGTTTGTGCTAGCTTCTTGAAACTTGACACAGTAAAGCAGTTTCACATTCTAACTCTATGTTTTGTTTCTTTTTCATGTAGCCCTAAGCAGTGACTGGCGAGAAACACTTTCATTGAAAGGGGTTGCAAGCTTCCAAAAATTACGAGTCTCCAGAAATCTCAGCAAATATTTCTTCACCCAAACTGCATGATACTTTCAGGTAATGATCAGTACATTAAGCCCACTTGGTTCCCCAAATTTCGTTCTTCTATGTTGAAGCGTTCGTTTCCAGTAACAGTTTGAATTTTTGCGTTTCACTCTGTTTTCTCCTATATTGATAGATGTATTTGGAACTCTAAATCAAACACGGTTTGTGCTAGCTTCTTGAAACTTGACACAGTAAAGCAGTTTCACATTCTAACTCTATGTTTTGTTTCCTTTTCATGTAGCCCTAAGCAGTGACTGGCGAGAAACACTTTCATTGAAAGGGGTTGCAAGCTTCCAAAAATTACGAGTCTCCAGAAATCTCAGCAAATATTTTTTCACCCAAACTGGATGATAGTTTCACGTAATGATCAGAACACTAAGCCCACTTGGTTCTCCAAATTTCGTTCTTCTATGTTGAAGCGTTCGTTTCCAGTAACAGTTTCCATTCTGGCATTTCACTCTGTTTTCTCCTATATTGATAGATGTATTTGGAACTCTAAATCAAACACAGTTTGTGCTAGCTTCTTGAAACTTGACACAGTAAAGCAGTTTCACATTCTAACTCTATGTTTTGTTTCCTTTTCTTGTAGCCCTAAGCAGTGACGGGCGAGAAACACTTTCATTGAAAGGGGTTGCAAGCTTCCAAAAATTACGAGTCTCCAGAAATCTCAGCAAATATTTTTTCACCCAAGCTGCATGATACTTTCAGGTAATGATCAGTACACTAAGCCCACTTGGTTCCCCAAATTTCGTTCTTCTATGTTGAAGCGTTCGTTTCCAGTAACAGTTAGAATTTTGGCGTTTCACTCTGTTTTCTCCTATATTGATAGATGTATTTGGAACTCTAAATCAAACACGGTTTGTGCTAGCTTCTTGAAACTTGACACAGTAAAGCAGTTTCACATTCTAACTCTAAGTTTTGTTTCCTTTTCATGTAGCCCTAAGCAGTGACTGGCGAGAAACACTTTCATTGAAAGGGGTTGCAAGCTTCCAAAAATTACGAGTCTCCAGAAATCTCAGCAAATATTTTTTCACCCAAACTGGATGATACTTTCAGGTAATGATCAGTACACTAAGCCCACTTGGTTCTCCATATTTCGTTCTTCTATGTTGAAGCGTTCGTTTCCAGTAACAGTTTGAATTTTGTCGTTTCACTCTGTTTTCTCCTATATTGATAGATGTATTTGGAACACTAAATCAAACACGGTTTGTGCTAGCTTCTTGAAACTTGACACAGTAAAGCAGTTTCACATTCTAACTCTATGTTTTGTTTCCTTTTCATGTAGCTTTAAGCAGTGACTGGCGAGAAACACCTTCATTGAAAGGGGTTGCAAGCTTCCAAAAATCACGAGTCTCCAGAAATCTCAGCAAATATTTTTTCACCCAAACTGGATGATACTTTCAGGTAATGATCAGTACACTTGGCCCACTTGGTTCTCCATATTTCGTTCTTCTATGTTGAAGCGTTCGTTTACAGTAACAGTTTCCACTCTGGCATTACACTCTGTTTTCTCCTATATTGATAGATGTATTTGGAACTCTCAATCAAACACGGTTTGTGCTAGCTTCTTGAAACTTGACACAGTAATGCAGTTTCACATTCTAACAATATGTTTTGTTTCCTTTTCATGTAGCCCTAAGCAGTGACTGGCGAGAAACACTTTCATTGAAAGGGGTTGCAAGCTTCCAAAAATTACGAGTCTCCAGAAATCTCAGCAAATATTTTTTCACCCAAGCTGCATGATACTTTCAGGTAATGATCAGTACACTAAGCCCACTTGGTTCCCCAAATTTCGTTCTTCTATGTTGAAGCGTTCGTTTCCAGTAACAGTTAGAATTTTGGCGTTTCACTCTGTTTTCTCCTATATTGATAGATGTATTTGGAACTCTAAATCAAACACAGTTTGTGCTAGCTTCTTGAAACTTGACACAGTAAAGCAGTTTCACATTCTAACTCTATGTTTTGTTTCCTTTTCTTGTAGCCCTAAGCAGTGACGGGCGAGAAAAACTTTCATTGAAAGGGGTTGCAAGCTTCCAAAAATTACTAGTCTCAAGAAATCTCAGCAAATATTTTTTCACCCAAACTGGATGATACTTTCAGGTAATGATCAGTACACTTGGCCCACTTGGTTCTCCATATTTCGTTCTTCTATGTTGAAGCGTTCGTTTACACTAACAGTTTCCACTCTGGCATTTCACTCTGTTTTCTCCTATATTGATAGATGTATTTGGAACTCTAAATCAAACACGGTTTGTGCTAGCTTCTTGAAACCTGACACAGTAAAGCAGTTTCACATTCTAACTCTATGTTTTGTTTCCTTTTCATGTAGCCCTAAGCAGTGACTGGCGAGAAACACTATCATTGAAAGGGGTTGCAAGCTTCCAAAAATTACGAGTCTCCAGAAATCTCAGCAAATATTTTTTCACCCAAACTAGATGATACTTTCAGGTAATGATCAGTACACTAAGCCCTCTTGGTTCCCCAAATTTCGTTCTTCTATGTTGAAGCGTTCGTTTCCAGTAACAGTTAGAATTTTGGCGTTTCACTCTGTTTTCTCCTATATTGATAGATGTATTTGGAACTCTAAATCAAACACGGTTTGTGCTAGCTTCTTGAAACTTGACACAGTAAAGCAGTTTCACATTCTAACTCTAAGTTTTGTTTCCTTTTCATGTAGCCCTAAGCAGTGACTGGCGAGAAACACTTTCATTGAAAGGGGTTGCAAGCTTCCAAAAATTACGAGTCTCCAGAAATCTCAGCAAATATTTTTTCACCCAAACTGGATGATACTTTCAGGTAATGATCAGTACACTAAGCCCACTTGGTTCTCCAAATTTCGTTCTTCTATGTTGAAGCGTTCGTTTCCAGTAACAGTTTGAATTTTGTCGTTTCACTCTGTTTTCTCCTATATTGATAGATGTATTTGGAACACTAAATCAAACACGGTTTGTGCTAGCTTCTTGAAACTTGACACAGTAAAGCAGTTTCACATTCTAACTCTATGTTTTGTTTCCTTTTCATGTAGCTTTAAGCAGTGACTGGCGAGAAACACCTTCATTGAAAGGGGTTGCAAGCTTCCAAAAATCACGAGTCTCCAGAAATCTCAGCAAATATTTTTTCACCCAAACTGGATGATACTTTCAGGTAATGATCAGTACACTTGGCCCACTTGGTTCTCCATATTTCGTTCTTCTATGTTGAAGCGTTCGTTTACAGTAACAGTTTCCACTCTGGCATTACACTCTGTTTTCTCCTATATTGATAGATGTATTTGGAACTCTAAATCAAACACGGTTTGTGCTAGCTTCTTGAAACTTGACACAGTAATGCAGTTTCACATTCTAACAATATGTTTTGTTTCCTTTTCATGTAGCCCTAAGCAGTGACTGGCGAGAAACACTTTCATTGAAAGGGGTTGCAAGCTTCCAAAAATTACGAGTCTCCAGAAATCTCAGCAAATATTTTTTCACCCAAGCTGCATGATACTTTCAGGTAATGATCAGTACACTAAGCCCACTTGGTTCCCCAAATTTCGTTCTTCTATGTTGAAGCGTTCGTTTCCAGTAACAGTTAGAATTTTGGCGTTTCACTCTGTTTTCTCCTATATTGATAGATGTATTTGGAACTCTAAATCAAACACGGTTTGTGCTAGCTTCTTGAAACTTGACACAGTAAAGCAGTTTCACATTCTAACTCTATGTTTTGTTTCCTTTTCATGTAGCTTTAAGCAGTTACTGGCGAGAAACACCTTCATTGAAAGGGGTTGCAAGCTTCCAAAAATTACGAGTCTCCAGAAATCTCAGCAAATATTTTTTCACCCAAACTGGATGATAGTTTCACGTAATGATCAGAACACTAAGCCCACTTGGTTCTCCAAATTTCGTTCTTCTATGTTGAAGCGTTCGTTTCCAGTAACAGTTTCCATTCTGGCATTTCACTCTGTTTTCTCCTATATTGATAGATGTATTTGGAACTCTAAATCAAACACAGTTTGTGCTAGCTTCTTGAAACTTGACACAGTAAAGCAGTTTCACATTCTAACTCTATGTTTTGTTTCCTTTTCTTGTAGCCCTAAGCAGTGACGGGCGAGAAACACTTTCATTGAAAGGGGTTGCAAGCTTCCAAAAATTACGAGTCTCCAGAAATCTCAGCAAATATTTTTTCACCCAAGCTGCATGATACTTTCAGGTAATGATCAGTACACTAAGCCCACTTGGTTCCCCAAATTTCGTTCTTCTATGTTGAAGCGTTCGTTTCCAGTAACAGTTAGAATTTTGGCGTTTCACTCTGTTTTCTCCTATATTGATAGATGTATTTGGAACTCTAAATCAAACACGGTTTGTGCTAGCTTCTTGAAACTTGACACAGTAAAGCAGTTTCACATTCTAACTCTAAGTTTTGTTTCCTTTTCATGTAGCCCTAAGCAGTGACTGGCGAGAAACACTTTCATTGAAAGGGGTTGCAAGCTTCCAAAAATTACGAGTCTCCAGAAATCTCAGCAAATATTTTTTCACCCAAACTGGATGATACTTTCAGGTAATGATCAGTACACTAAGCCCACTTGGTTCTCCAAATTTCGTTCTTCTATGTTGAAGCGTTCGTTTCCAGTAACAGTTTGAATTTTGTCGTTTCACTCTGTTTTCTCCTATATTGATAGATGTATTTGGAACACTAAATCAAACACGGTTTGTGCTAGCTTCTTGAAACTTGACACAGTAAAGCAGTTTCACATTCTAACTCTATGTTTTGTTTCCTTTTCATGTAGCTTTAAGCAGTGACTGGCGAGAAACACCTTCATTGAAAGGGGTTGCAAGCTTCCAAAAATCACGAGTCTCCAGAAATCTCAGCAAATATTTTTTCACCCAAACTGGATGATACTTTCAGGTAATGATCAGTACACTTGGCCCACTTGGTTCTCCATATTTCGTTCTTCTATGTTGAAGCGTTCGTTTACAGTAACAGTTTCCACTCTGGCATTACACTCTGTTTTCTCCTATATTGATAGATGTATTTGGAACTCTCAATCAAACACGGTTTGTGCTAGCTTCTTGAAACTTGACACAGTAATGCAGTTTCACATTCTAACAATATGTTTTGTTTCCTTTTCATGTAGCCCTAAGCAGTGACTGGCGAGAAACACTTTCATTGAAAGGGGTTGCAAGCTTCCAAAAATTACGAGTCTCCAGAAATCTCAGCAAATATTTTTTCACCCAAGCTGCATGATACTTTCAGGTAATGATCAGTACACTAAGCCCACTTGGTTCCCCAAATTTCGTTCTTCTATGTTGAAGCGTTCGTTTCCAGTAACAGTTAGAATTTTGGCGTTTCACTCTGTTTTCTCCTATATTGATAGATGTATTTGGAACTCTAAATCAAACACAGTTTGTGCTAGCTTCTTGAAACTTGACACAGTAAAGCAGTTTCACATTCTAACTCTATGTTTTGTTTCCTTTTCTTGTAGCCCTAAGCAGTGACGGGCGAGAAAAACTTTCATTGAAAGGGGTTGCAAGCTTCCAAAAATTACTAGTCTCAAGAAATCTCAGCAAATATTTTTTCACCCAAACTGGATGATACTTTCAGGTAATGATCAGTACACTTGGCCCACTTGGTTCTCCATATTTCGTTCTTCTATGTTGAAGCGTTCGTTTACACTAACAGTTTCCACTCTGGCATTTCACTCTGTTTTCTCCTATATTGATAGATGTATTTGGAACTCTAAATCAAACACGGTTTGTGCTAGCTTCTTGAAACCTGACACAGTAAAGCAGTTTCACATTCTAACTCTATGTTTTGTTTCCTTTTCATGTAGCCCTAAGCAGTGACTGGCGAGAAACACTATCATTGAAAGGGGTTGCAAGCTTCCAAAAATTACGAGTCTCCAGAAATCTCAGCAAATATTTTTTCACCCAAACTAGATGATACTTTCAGGTAATGATCAGTACACTAAGCCCTCTTGGTTCCCCAAATTTCGTTCTTCTATGTTGAAGCGTTCGTTTCCAGTAACAGTTAGAATTTTGGCGTTTCACTCTGTTTTCTCCTATATTGATAGATGTATTTGGAACTCTAAATCAAACACGGTTTGTGCTAGCTTCTTGAAACTTGACACAGTAAAGCAGTTTCACATTCTAACTCTAAGTTTTGTTTCCTTTTCATGTAGCCCTAAGCAGTGACTGGCGAGAAACACTTTCATTGAAAGGGGTTGCAAGCTTCCAAAAATTACGAGTCTCCAGAAATCTCAGCAAATATTTTTTCACCCAAACTGGATGATACTTTCAGGTAATGATCAGTACACTAAGCCCACTTGGTTCTCCAAATTTCGTTCTTCTATGTTGAAGCGTTCGTTTCCAGTAACAGTTTGAATTTTGTCGTTTCACTCTGTTTTCTCCTATATTGATAGATGTATTTGGAACACTAAATCAAACACGGTTTGTGCTAGCTTCTTGAAACTTGACACAGTAAAGCAGTTTCACATTCTAACTCTATGTTTTGTTTCCTTTTCATGTAGCTTTAAGCAGTGACTGGCGAGAAACACCTTCATTGAAAGGGGTTGCAAGCTTCCAAAAATCACGAGTCTCCAGAAATCTCAGCAAATATTTTTTCACCCAAACTGGATGATACTTTCAGGTAATGATCAGTACACTTGGCCCACTTGGTTCTCCATATTTCGTTCTTCTATGTTGAAGCGTTCGTTTACAGTAACAGTTTCCACTCTGGCATTACACTCTGTTTTCTCCTATATTGATAGATGTATTTGGAACTCTAAATCAAACACGGTTTGTGCTAGCTTCTTGAAACTTGACACAGTAATGCAGTTTCACATTCTAACAATATGTTTTGTTTCCTTTTCATGTAGCCCTAAGCAGTGACTGGCGAGAAACACTTTCATTGAAAGGGGTTGCAAGCTTCCAAAAATTACGAGTCTCCAGAAATCTCAGCAAATATTTTTTCACCCAAGCTGCATGATACTTTCAGGTAATGATCAGTACACTAAGCCCACTTGGTTCCCCAAATTTCGTTCTTCTATGTTGAAGCGTTCGTTTCCAGTAACAGTTAGAATTTTGGCGTTTCACTCTGTTTTCTCCTATATTGATAGATGTATTTGGAACTCTAAATCAAACACGGTTTGTGCTAGCTTCTTGAAACTTGACACAGTAAAGCAGTTTCACATTCTAACTCTATGTTTTGTTTCCTTTTCATGTAGCTTTAAGCAGTTACTGGCGAGAAACACCTTCATTGAAAGGGGTTGCAAGCTTCCAAAAATTACGAGTCTCCAGAAATCTCAGCAAATATTTTTTCACCCAAACTGGATGATAGTTTCAGGTAATGATCAGAACACTAAGCCCACTTGGTTCTCCGAATTTCGTTCTTCTATGTTGAAGCGTTCGTTTCCAGTAACAGTTTCCATTCTGGCATTTCACTCTGTTTTCTCCTATATTGATAGATGTATTTGGAACTCTAAATCAAACACAGTTTGTGCTAGCTTCTTGAAACTTGACACAGTAAAGCAGTTTCACATTCTAACTCTATGTTTTGTTTCCTTTTCTTGTAGCCCTAAGCAGTGACGGGCGAGAAAAACTTTCATTGAAAGGGGTTGCAAGCTTCCAAAAATTACTAGTCTCAAGAAATCTCAGCAAATATTTTTTCACCCAAACTGGATGATACTTTCAGGTAATGATCAGTACACTTGGCCCACTTGGTTCTCCATATTTCGTTCTTCTATGTTGAAGCGTTCGTTTACACTAACAGTTTCCACTCTGGCATTTCACTCTGTTTTCTCCTATATTGATAGATGTATTTGGAACTCTAAATCAAACACGGTTTGTGCTAGCTTCTTGAAACCTGACACAGTAAAGCAGTTTCACATTCTAACTCTATGTTTTGTTTCCTTTTCATGTAGCCCTAAGCAGTGACTGGCGAGAAACACTATCATTGAAAGGGGTTGCAAGCTTCCAAAAATTACGAGTCTCCAGAAATCTCAGCAAATATTTTTTCACCCAAACTAGATGATACTTTCAGGTAATGATCAGTACACTAAGCCCTCTTGGTTCCCCAAATTTCGTTCTATTATGTTGAAGCGTTCGTTTCCAGTAACAGTTTGAATTTTGTCGTTTCACTCTGTTTTCTCCTATATTGATAGATGTATTTGGAACACTAAATCAAACACGGTTTGTGCTAGCTTCTTGAAACTTGACACAGTAAAGCAGTTTCACATTCTAACTCTAAGTTTTGTTTCCTTTTCATGTAGCTTTAAGCAGTGACTGGCGAGAAACACTTTCATTGAAAGGGGTTGCAAGCTTCCAAAAATTACGAGTCTCCAGAAATCTCAGCAAATATTTTTTCACCCAAACTGGATGATACTTTCAGGTAATGATTAGTACACTAAGCCCACTTGGTTCTCCAAATTTCGTTCTTCTATGTTGAAGCGTTCGTTTCTAGTAACAGTTTGAATTTTGTCGTTTGACTCTGTTTTCTCCTATATTGATAGATGTATTTGGAACTCTAAATCAAACACGGTTTGTGCTAGCTTCTTGAAACTTGACACAGTAAAGCAGTTTCACATTCTAACTCTATGTTTTGTTTCCTTTTCATGTAGCCCTAAGCAGTGACTGGCGAGAAACACTTTCATTGAAAGGGGTTGCAAGCTTCCAAAAATTACGAGTCTCCAGAAATCTCAGCAAATATTTTTTCACCCAAACTGGATGATAGTTTCAGGTAATGATCAGAACACTAAGCCCACTTGGTTCTCCAAATTTCGTTCTTCTATGTTGAAGCGTTCGTTTCCAGTAACAGTTTCCATTCTGGCATTTCACTCTGTTTTCTCCTATATTGATAGATGTATTTGGAACTCTAAATCAAACACAGTTTGTGCTAGCTTCTTGAAACTTGACACAGTAAAGCAGTTTCACATTCTAACTCTATGTTTTGTTTCCTTTTCTTGTAGCCCTAAGCAGTGACGGGCGAGAAACACTTTCATTGAAAGGGGTTGCAAGCTTCCAAAAATTACGAGTCTCCAGAAATCTCAGCAAATATTTTTTCACCCAAGCTGCATGATACTTTCAGGTCATGATCAGTACACTAAGCCCACTTGGTTCCCCAAATTTCGTTCTTCTATGTTGAAGCGTTCGTTTCCAGTAACAGTTAGAATTTTGGCGTTTCACTCTGTTTTCTCCTATATTGATAGATGTATTTGGAACTCTAAATCAAACACGGTTTGTGCTAGCTTCTTGAAACTTGACACAGTAAAGCAGTTTCACATTCTAACTCTAAGTTTTGTTTCCTTTTCATGTAGCCCTAAGCAGTGACTGGCGAGAAACACTTTCATTGAAAGGGGTTGGAAGCTTCCAAAAATTACGAGTCTCCAGAAATCTCAGCAAATATTTTTTTACCCAAACTGGATGATACTTTCAGGTAATGATCAGTACACTAAGCCCACTTGGTTCTCCAAATTTCGTTCTTCTATGTTGAAGCGTTCGTTTCCAGTAACAGTTTGAATTTTGTCGTTTCACTCTGTTTTCTCCTATATTGATAGATGTATTTGGAACACTAAATCAAACACGGTTTGTGCTAGCTTCTTGAAACTTGACACAGTAAAGCAGTTTCACATTCTAACTCTATGTTTTGTTTCCTTTTCATGTACCTTTAAGCAGTGACTGGCGAGAAACACCTTCATTGAAAGGGGTTGCAAGCTTCCAAAAATCACGAGTCTCCAGAAATCTCAGCAAATATTTTTTCACCCAAACTGGATGATACTTTCAGGTAATGATCAGTACACTTGGCCCACTTGGTTCTCCATATTTCGTTCTTCTATGTTGAAGCGTTCGTTTACAGTAACAGTTTCCACTCTGGCATTACACTCTGTTTTCTCCTATATTGATAGATGTATTTGGAACTCTAAATCAAACACGGTTTGTGCTAGCTTCTTGAAACTTGACACAGTAATGCAGTTTCACATTCTAACAATATGTTTTGTTTCCTTTTCATGTAGCCCTAAGCAGTGACTGGCGAGAAACACTTTCATTGAAAGGGGTTGCAAGCTTCCAAAAATCACGAGTCTCCAGAAATCTCAGCAAATATTTTTTCACCCAAGCTGCATGATACTTTCAGGTAATGATCAGTACACTAAGCCCACTTGGTTCCCCAAATTTCGTTCTTCTATGTTGAAGCGTTCGTTTCCAGTAACAGTTAGAATTTTGGCGTTTCACTCTGTTTTCTCCTATATTGAGAGATGTATTTGGAACTCTAAATCAAACACGGTTTGTGCTAGCTTCTTGAAACTTGACACAGTAAAGCAGTTTCACATTGTAACTCTATGTTTTGTTTCCTTTTCATGTAGCTTTAAGCAGTTACTGGCGAGAAACACCTTCATTGAAAGGGGTTGCAAGCTTCCAAAAATTACGAGTCTCCAGAAATCTCAGCAAATATTTTTTCACCCAAACTGGATGTTAGTTTCAGGTAATGATCAGAACACTAAGCCCACTTGGTTCTCCAAATTTCGTTCTTCTATGTTGAAACGTTCGTTTCCAGTAACAGTTTCCATTCTGGCATTTCACTCTGTTTTCTCCTATATTGATAGATGTATTTGGAACTCTAAATCAAACACAGTTTGTGCTAGCTTCTTGAAACTTGACACAGTAAAGCAGTTTCACATTCTAACTCTATGTTTTGTTTCCTTTTCTTGTAGCCCTAAGCAGTGACGGGCGAGAAAAACTTTCATTGAAAGGGGTTGCAAGCTTCCAAAAATTACTAGTCTCAAGAAATCTCAGCAAATATTTTTTCACCCAAACTGGATGATACTTTCAGGTAATGATCAGTACACTTGGCCCACTTGGTTCTCCATATTTCGTTCTTCTATGTTGAAGCGTTCGTTTACACTAACAGTTTCCACTCTGGCATTTCACTCTGTTTTCTCCTATATTGATAGATGTATTTGGAACTCTAAATCAAACACGGTTTGTGCTAGCTTCTTGAAACCTGACACAGTAAAGCAGTTTCACATTCTAACTCTATGTTTTGTTTCCTTTTCATGTAGCCCTAAGCAGTGACTGGCGAGAAACACTTTCTTTGAAAGGGGTTGCAAGCTTCCAAAAATTACGAGTCTCCAGAAATCTCAGCAAATATTTTTTCACCCAAACTAGATGATACTTTCAGGTAATGATCAGTACACTAAGCCCTCTTGGTTCCCCAAATTTCGTTCTATTATGTTGAAGCGTTCGTTTCCAGTAACAGTTTGAATTTTGTCGTTTCACTCTGTTTTCTCCTATATTGATAGATGTATTTGGAACACTAAATCAAACACGGTTTGTGCTAGCTTCTTGAAACTTGACACAGTAAAGCAGTTTCACATTGTAACTCTATGTTTTGTTTCCTTTTCATGTAGCTTTAAGCAGTGACTGGCGAGAAACACTTTCATTGAAAGGGGTTGCAAGCTTCCAAAAATTACGAGTCTCCAGAAATCTCAGCAAATATTTTTTCACCCAAACTGGATGATACTTTCAGGTAATGATTAGTACACTAAGCCCACTTGGTTCTCCAAATTTCGTTCTTCTATGTTGAAGCGTTCGTTTCTATTAACAGTTTGAATTTTGTCGTTTGACTCTGTTTTCTCCTATATTGATAGATGTATTTGGAACTCTAAATCAAACACGGTTTGTGCTAGCTTCTTGAAACTTGACACAGTAAAGCAGTTTCACATTCTAACTCTATGTTTTGTTTCCTTTTCATGTAGCCCTAAGCAGTGACTGGCGAGAAACACTTTCATTGAAAGGGGTTGCAAGCTTCCAAAAATTACGAGTCTCCAGAAATCTCAGCAAATATTTTTTCACCCAAACTGGATGATAGTTTCAGGTAATGATCAGAACACTAAGCCCACTTGGTTCTCCAAATTTCGTTCTTCTATGTTGAAGCATTCGTTTCCAGTAACAGTTTCCATTCTGGCATTTCACTCTGTTTTCTCCTATATTGATAGATGTATTTGGAACTCTAAATCAAACACAGTTTGTGCTAGCTTCTTGAAACTTGACACAGTAAAGCAGTTTCACATTCTAACTCTATGTTTTGTTTCCTTTTCTTGTAGCCCTAAGCAGTGACGGGCGAGAAACACTTTCATTGAAAGGGGTTGCAAGCTTCCAAAAATTACTAGTCTCCAGAAATCTCAGCAAATATTTTTTCACCCAAACTGGATGATACTTTCAGGTAATGATCAGTACACTTGGCCCACTTGGTTCTCCATATTTCGTTCTTCTATGTTGAAGCGTTCGTTTACACTAACAGTTTCCACTCTGGCATTTCACTCTGTTTTCTCCTATATTGATAGATGTATTTGGAACTCTAAATCAAACACGGTTTGTGCTAGCTTCTTGAAACTTGACACAGTAAAGCAGTTTCACATTCTAACTCTATGTTTTGTTTCTTTTTCATGTAGCCCTAAGCAGTGACTGGCGAGAAACACTTTCATTGAAAGGGGTTGCAAGCTTCCAAAAATTACGAGTCCCAGAAATCTCAGCAAATATTTTTTCACCCAAACTGCATGATACTTTCAGGTAATGATCAGTACACTAAGCCCACTTGGTTCCCCAAATTTCGTTCTTCTATGTTGAAGCGTTCGTTTCCAGTAACAGTTTCCATTCTGGCATTTCACTCTGTTTTCTCCTATATTGATAGATGTGTTTGGAACTCTAAATCAAACACAGTTTGTGCTAGCTTCTTGAAACTTGACACAGTAAAGCAGTTTCACATTCTAACTTTATGTTTTGTTTCGTTTTCTTGTAGCCCTAAGCAGTGACGGGCGAGAAACACTTTCATTGAAAGGGGTTGCAAGCTTCCAAAAATTACTAGTCTCCAGAAATCTCAGCAAATATTTTTTCACCCAAACTGGATGATACTTTCAGGTAATGATCAGTACACTTGGCCCACTTGGTTCTCCATATTTTGTTCTTCTATGTTGAAGCGTTCGTTTACACTAACAGTTTCCACTCTGGCATTTCACTCTGTTTTCTCCTATATTGATAGATGTATTTGGAACTCTAAATCAAACACAGTTTGTGCTAGCTTCTTGAAACTTGACACAGTAAAGCAGTTTCACATTCTAACTCTTTGTTTTGTTTCCTTTTCATGTAGCCCTAAGCAGTGACTGGCGAGAAACACTTTCATTGAAAGGGGTTGCAAGCTTCCAAAAATTACGAGTCTCCAGAAATCTCAGCAAATATTTTTTCACCCAAACTGGATGATACTTTCAGGTAATGATCAGTACACTTGGCCCACTTGGTTCTCCATATTTTGTTCTTCTATGTTGAAGCGTTCGTTTACACTAACAGTTTCCACTCTGGCATTTCACTCTGTTTTCTCCTATATTGATAGATGTATTTGGAACTCTAAATCAAACACGGTTTGTGCTAGCTTCTTGAAACTTGACACAGTAAAGCAGTTTCACATTCTAACTCTATGTTTTGTTTCTTTTTCATGTAGCCCTAAGCAGTGACTGGCGAGAAACACTTTCATTGAAAGGGGTTGCAAGCTTCCAAAAATTACGAGTCTCCAGAAATCTCAGCAAATATTTTTTCACCCAAACTGCATGATACTTTCAGGTAATGATCAGTACACTAAGCCCACTTGGTTCCCCAAATTTCGTTCTTCTATGTTGAAGCGTTCGTTTCCAGTAACAGTTTGAATTTTGGCGTTTCACTCTGTTTTCTCCTATATTGATAGATGTATTTGGAACTCTAAATCAAACACGGTTTGTGCTAGCTTCTTGAAACTTGACACAGTAAAGCAGTTTCACATTCTAACTCTATGTTTTGTTTCCTTTTCATGTAGCCCTAAGCAGTGACTGGCGAGAAACACTTTCATTGAAAGGGGTTGCAAGCTTCCAAAAATTACGAGTCTCCAGAAATCTCAGCAAATATTTTTTCACCCAAACTGGATGATACTTTCAGGTAATGATCAGTACACTAAGCCCTCTTGGTTCCCCAAATTTCGTTCTTCTATGTTGAAGCGTTCGTTTCCAGTAACAGTTTGAATTTTGTCGTTTCACTCTGTTTTCTCCTATATTGATAGATGTATTTGGAACACTAAATCAAACACGGTTTGTGCTAGCTTCTTGAAACTTGACACAGTAAAGCAGTTTCACATTCTAACTCTATGTTTTGTTTCCTTTTCATGTACCTTTAAGCAGTGACTGGCGAGAAACACCTTCATTGAAAGGGGTTGCAAGCTTCCAAAAATCACGAGTCTCCAGAAATCTCAGCAAATATTTTTTCACCCAAACTGGATGATACTTTCAGGTAATGATCAGTACACTTGGCCCACTTGGTTCTCCATATTTCGTTCTTCTATGTTGAAGCGTTCGTTTACAGTAACAGTTTCCACTCTGGCATTACACTCTGTTTTCTCCTATATTGATAGATGTATTTGGAACTCTAAATCAAACACGGTTTGTGCTAGCTTCTTGAAACTTGACACAGTAATGCAGTTTCACATTCTAACAATATGTTTTGTTTCCTTTTCATGTAGCCCTAAGCAGTGACTGGCGAGAAACACTTTCATTGAAAGGGGTTGCAAGCTTCCAAAAATTACGAGTCTCCAGAAATCTCAGCAAATATTTTTTCACCCAAGCTGCATGATACTTTCAGGTAATGATCAGTACACTAAGCCCACTTGGTTCCCCAAATTTCGTTCTTCTATGTTGAAGCGTTCGTTTCCAGTAACAGTTAGAATTTTGGCGTTTCACTCTGTTTTCTCCTATATTGAGAGATGTATTTGGAACTCTAAATCAAACGCGGTTTGTGCTAGCTTCTTGAAACTTGACACAGTAAAGCAGTTTCACATTGTAACTCTATGTTTTGTTTCCTTTTCATGTAGCTTTAAGCAGTTACTGGCGAGAAACACCTTCATTGAAAGGGGTTGCAAGCTTCCAAAAATTACGAGTCTCCAGAAATCTCAGCAAATATTTTTTCACCCAAACTGGATGTTAGTTTCAGGTAATGATCAGAACACTAAGCCCACTTGGTTCTCCAAATTTCGTTCTTCTATGTTGAAGCGTTCGTTTCCAGTAACAGTTTCCATTCTGGCATTTCACTCTGTTTTCTCCTATATTGATAGATGTATTTGGAACTCTAAATCAAACACAGTTTGTGCTAGCTTCTTGAAACTTGACACAGTAAAGCAGTTTTACATTCTAACTCTATGTTTTGTTTCCTTTTCTTGTAGCCCTAAGCAGTGACGGGCGAGAAAAACTTTCATTGAAAGGGGTTGCAAGCTTCCAAAAATTACTAGTCTCAAGAAATCTCAGCAAATATTTTTTCACCCAAACTGGATGATACTTTCAGGTAATGATCAGTACACTTGGCCCACTTGGTTCTCCATATTTCGTTCTTCTATGTTGAAGCGTTCGTTTACACTAACAGTTTCCACTCTGGCATTTCACTCTGTTTTCTCCTATATTGATAGATGTATTTGGAACTCTAAATCAAACACGGTTTGTGCTAGCTTCTTGAAACCTGACACAGTAAAGCAGTTTCACATTCTAACTCTATGTTTTGTTTCCTTTTCATGTAGCCCTAAGCAGTGACTGGCGAGAAACACTTTCATTGAAAGGGGTTGCAAGCTTCCAAAAATTACGAGTCTCCAGAAATCTCAGCAAATATTTTTTCACCCAAACTAGATGATACTTTCAGGTAATGATCAGTACACTAAGCCCTCTTGGTTCCCCAAATTTCGTTCTATTATGTTGAAGCGTTCGTTTCCAGTAACAGTTTGAATTTTGTCGTTTCACTCTGTTTTCTCCTATATTGATAGATGTATTTGGAACACTAAATCAAACACGGTTTGTGCTAGCTTCTTGAAACTTGACACAGTAAAGCAGTTTCACATTGTAACTCTATGTTTTGTTTCCTTTTCATGTAGCTTTAAGCAGTGACTGGCGAGAAACACTTTCATTGAAAGGGGTTGCAAGCTTCCAAAAATTACGAGTCTCCAGAAATCTCAGCAAATATTTTTTCACCCAAACTGGATGATACTTTCAGGTAATGATTAGTACACTAAGCCCACTTGGTTCTCCAAATTTCGTTCTTCTATGTTGAAGCGTTCGTTTCTATTAACAGTTTGAATTTTGTCGTTTGACTCTGTTTTCTCCTATATTGATAGATGTATTTGGAACTCTAAATCAAACACGGTTTGTGCTAGCTTCTTGAAACTTGACACAGTAAAGCAGTTTCACATTCTAACTCTATGTTTTGTTTCCTTTTCATGTAGCCCTAAGCAGTGACTGGCGAGAAACACTTTCATTGAAAGGGGTTGCAAGCTTCCAAAAATTACGAGTCTCCAGAAATCTCAGCAAATATTTTTTCACCCAAACTGGATGATAGTTTCAGGTAATGATCAGAACACTAAGCCCACTTGGTTCTCCAAATTTCGTTCTTCTATGTTGAAGCATTCGTTTCCAGTAACAGTTTCCATTCTGGCATTTCACTCTGTTTTCTCCTATATTGATAGATGTATTTGGAACTCTAAATCAAACACAGTTTGTGCTAGCTTCTTGAAACTTGACACAGTAAAGCAGTTTCACATTCTAACTCTATGTTTTGTTTCGTTTTCTTGTAGCCCTAAGCAGTGACGGGCGAGAAACACTTTCATTGAAAGGGGTTGCAAGCTTCCAAAAATTACTAGTCTCCAGAAATCTCAGCAAATATTTTTTCACCCAAACTGGATGATACTTTCAGGTAATGATCAGTACACTTGGCCCACTTGGTTCTCCATATTTCGTTCTTCTATGTTGAAGCGTTCGTTTACACTAACAGTTTCCACTCTGGCATTTCACTCTGTTTTCTCCTATATTGATAGATGTATTTGGAACTCTAAATCAAACACGGTTTGTGCTAGCTTCTTGAAACTTGACACAGTAAAGCAGTTTCACATTCTAACTCTATGTTTTGTTTCTTTTTCATGTAGCCCTAAGCAGTGACTGGCGAGAAACACTTTCATTGAAAGGGGTTGCAAGCTTCCAAAAATTACGAGTCCCAGAAATCTCAGCAAATATTTTTTCACCCAAACTGCATGATACTTTCAGGTAATGATCAGTACACTAAGCCCACTTGGTTCCCCAAATTTCGTTCTTCTATGTTGAAGCGTTCGTTTCCAGTAACAGTTTCCATTCTGGCATTTCACTCTGTTTTCTCCTATATTGATAGATGTGTTTGGAACTCTAAATCAAACACAGTTTGTGCTAGCTTCTTGAAACTTGACACAGTAAAGCAGTTTCACATTCTAACTTTATGTTTTGTTTCGTTTTCTTGTAGCCCTAAGCAGTGACGGGCGAGAAACACTTTCATTGAAAGGGGTTGCAAGCTTCCAAAAATTACTAGTCTCCAGAAATCTCAGCAAATATTTTTTCACCCAAACTGGATGATACTTTCAGGTAATGATCAGTACACTTGGCCCACTTGGTTCTCCATATTTTGTTCTTCTATGTTGAAGCGTTCGTTTACACTAACAGTTTCCACTCTGGCATTTCACTCTGTTTTCTCCTATATTGATAGATGTATTTGGAACTCTAAATCAAACACAGTTTGTGCTAGCTTCTTGAAACTTGACACAGTAAAGCAGTTTCACATTCTAACTCTTTGTTTTGTTTCCTTTTCATGTAGCCCTAAGCAGTGACTGGCGAGAAACACTTTCATTGAAAGGGGTTGCAAGCTTCCAAAAATTACGAGTCTCCAGAAATCTCAGCAAATATTTTTTCACCCAAACTGGATGATACTTTCAGGTAATGATCAGTACACTTGGCCCACTTGGTTCTCCATATTTTGTTCTTCTATGTTGAAGCGTTCGTTTACACTAACAGTTTCCACTCTGGCATTTCACTCTGTTTTCTCCTATATTGATAGATGTTTTTGGAACTCTAAATCAAACACGGTTTGTGCTAGCTTCTTGAAACTTGACACAGTAAAGCAGTTTCACATTCTAACTCTATGTTTTGTTTCTTTTTCATGTAGCCCTAAGCAGTGACTGGCGAGAAACACTTTCATTGAAAGGGGTTGCAAGCTTCCAAAAATTACGAGTCTCCAGAAATCTCAGCAAATATTTTTTCACCCAAACTGCATGATACTTTCAGGTAATGATCAGTACACTAAGCCCACTTGGTTCCCCAAATTTCGTTCTTCTATGTTGAAGCGTTCGTTTCCAGTAACAGTTTGAATTTTTGCGTTTCACTCTGTTTTCTCCTATATTGATAGATGTATTTGGAACTCTAAATCAAACACGGTTTGTGCTAGCTTCTTGAAACTTGACACAGTAAAGCAGTTTCACATTCTAACTCTATGTTTTGTTTCCTTTTCATGTAGCCCTAAGCAGTGACTGGCGAGAAACACTTTCATTGAAAGGGGTTGCAAGCTTCCAAAAATTACGAGTCTCCAGAAATCTCAGCAAATATTTTTTCACCCAAACTGGATGATACTTTCAGGTAATGATCAGTACACTAAGCCCTCTTGGTTCCCCAAATTTCGTTCTTCTATGTTGAAGCGTTCGTTTTCAGTAACAGTTTGAATTTTGTCGTTTCACTCTGTTTTCTCCTATATTGATAGATGTATTTGGAACTCTAAATCAAACACGGTTTGTGCTAGCTTCTTGAAACTTGACACAGTAAAGCAGTTTCACATTGTAACTCTATGTTTTGTTTCCTTTTCATGTAGCTTTAAGCAGTGACTGGCGAGAAACACTTTCATTGAAAGGGGTTGCAAGCTTCCAAAAATTACGAGTCTCCAGAAATCTCAGCAAATATTTTTTCACCCAAACTGGATGATACGTTCAGGTAATGATCAGTACACTAAGCCCACTTGGTTCTCCAAATTTCGTTCTTCTATGTTGAAGCGTTCGTTTCCAGTAATAGTTTCCATTCTGGCATTTCACTCTGTTTTCTCCTATATTGATAGATATATTTGGAACTCTAAATCAAACACAGTTTGTGCTAGCTTCTTGAAACTTGACACAGTAAAGCAGTTTCACATTCTAACTCTATGTTTTGTTTCCTTTTCATGTAGCCCTAAGCAGTGACGGGCGAGAAACACTTTCATTGAAAGGGGTTGCAAGCTTCCAAAAATTACGAGTCTCCAGAAATCTCAGCAAATATTTTTTCACCCAAACTGCATGATACGTTCAGGTAATGATCAGTACACTAAGCCCACTTGGTTCCCCAAATTTCGATCTTCTATGTTGAAGCGTTCGTTTCCAGTAACAGTTTCCATTCTGGCATTTCACTCTGTTTTCTCCTATATTGATAGATGTATTTGGAACTCTAAATCAAACACGGTTTGTGCTAGCTTCTTGAAACTTGACACAGTAATGCAGTTTCACATTCTAACAATATGTTTTGTTTCTTTTCCATGTAGCCCTAAGCAGTGACTGGCGAGAAACACTTTCATTGAAAGGGGTTGCAAGATTCCAAAAATTACGAGTCTCCAGAAATCTCAGCACATATTTTTTCACCCAAACTGGATGATAATTTCAGGTAATGATCAGTACACTAAGCCCACTCGGTTCTCCAAATTTCATTCTTCTATGTTGAAGCGTTCGTTTCCAGTAACAGTTTCCTTTCTGGCATTTCACTCTGTTTTCTCCTATATTTAGATGTATTTGGAACTCTAAATCAAACACGGTTTGTGCTAGCTTCTTGAAACTTGACACAGTAAAGCAGTTTCACATTCTAACTCTATGTTTTGTTTCCTTTTCTTGTAGCCCTAAGCAGAGACTGGCGAGAAACACTTTCATTGAAAGGGGTTGCAAGCTTCTAAAAATTACGAGTCTCCAGAAATCTCAGCAAATATTTTTTCACCCAAACTGGATGATACTTTCAGGTAATGATCAGTATACTTGGCCCACTTGGTTCTCCATATTTCGTTCTTCTATGTTGAAGCGTTCGTTTACACTAACAGTTTCCACTCTGGCATTTCACTCTGTTTTCTCCTATATTGATAGATGTATTTGGAACTCTAAATCAAACACGGTTTGTGCTAGCTTCTTAAAACATGACACAGTAAAGCAGTTTCACATTCTAACTCTATGTTTTGTTTCCTTTTCATGTAGCCCTAAGCAGTGACTGGCGAGAAACACTTTCATTGAAAGGGGTTGCAAGCTTCCAAAAATTACGAGTCTCCAGAAATCTCAGCAAATATTTTTTCACCCAAACTAGATGATACTTTCAGGTAATGATCAGTACACTCAGCCCACGTGGTTCCCCAAATTTCGTTCTTCTATGTTGAAGCGTTCGTTTCCAGTAACAGTTTGAATTTTGTCGTTTCACTCTGTTTTCTCCTATATTGATAGATGTATTTGGAACTCTAAATCAAACACGGTTTGTGCTAGCTTCTTGAAACTTGACACAGTAAAGCAGTTTCACATTGTAACTCTATGTTTTGTTTCCTTTTCATGTAGCTTTAAGCAGTGACTGGCGAGAAACACTTTCATTGAAAGGGGTTGCAAGCTTCCAAAAATTACGAGTCTCCAGAAATCTCAGCAAATATTTTTTCACCCAAACTGGATGATACTTTCAGGTAATGATCAGTACACTAAGCCCACTTGGTTCTCCAAATTTCATTCTTCTATGTTGAAGCGTTCGTTTCCAGTAACAGTTTCCATTCTGGCATTTCACTCTGTTTTCTCCTATATTGATAGATGTATTTGGAACTCTAAATCAAACACGGTTTGTGCTAGCTTCTTGAAACTTGACACAGTAAAGCAGTTTCACATTCTAACTCTATGTTTTGTTTCCTTTTCATGTAGCCCTTAGCAGTGACTGGCGAGAAACACTTTCATTGAAAGGGGTTGCAAGCTTCCAAAAATTACGAGTCTTCAGAAATCTCAGCAAATATTTTTTCACCCAAACTAGATGATACTTTCAGGTAATGATCAGTACACTAAGCCCTCTTGGTTCCCCAAATTTCGTTCTTCTATGTTGAAGCGTTCGTTTCCAGTAACAGTTTGAATTTTGTCGTTTCACTCTGTTTTCTCCTATATTGATAGATGTATTTGGAACTCTAAATCAAACACGGTTTGTGCTAGCTTCTTGAAACTTGACACAGTAAAGCAGTTTCACATTGTAACTCTATGTTTTGTTTCCTTTTCATGTAGCTTTAAGCAGTGACTGGCGAGAAACACTTTCATTGAAAGGGGTTGCAAGCTTCCAAAAATTACGAGTCTCCAGAAATCTCAGCAAATATTTTTTCACCCAAACTGGATGATACTTTCAGGTAATGATCAGTACACTAAGCCCACTTGGTTCTCCAAATTTCATTCTTCTATGTTGAAGCGTTCGTTTCCAGTAACAGTTTCCATTCTGGCATTTCACTCTGTTTTCTCCTATATTGATAGATGTATTTGGAACTCTAAATCAAACACGGTTTGTGCTAGCTTCTTGAAACTTGACAGAGTAAAGCAGTTTCACATTCTAACTCTATGTTTTGTTTCCTTTTCATGTAGCCCTAAGCAGTGACTGGCGAGAAACACTTTCATTGAAAGGGGTTGCAAGCTTCCAAAAATTACGAGTCTCCAGAAATCTCAGCAAATATTTTTTCACCCAAACTGGATGATACTTTCAGGTAATGATCAGTACACTAAGCCCACTTGGTTCCCCAAATTTCGTTCTTCTATGTTGAAGCGTTCGTTTCCAGTAACAGTTTGAATTTTGTCGTTTCACTCTGTTTTCTCCTATATTGATAGATGTATTTGGAACACTAAATCAAACACGGTTTGTTCTAGCTTCTTGAAAGTAGACACAGTAAAGCAGTTTCACATTCTAACTCTATGTTTTGTTTCCTTTTCATGTAGCTTTAAGCAGTTACTGGCGAGAAACACCTTCATTGAAAGGGGTTGCAAGCTTCCAAAAATTACGAGTCTCCAGAAATCTCAGCAAATATTTTTTCACCCAAACTGGATGATACTTTCAGGTAATGATCAGTACACTAAGCCCACTCGGTTCTCCAAATTTCATTCTTCTATGTTGAAGCGATCGTTTCCAGTAACAGTTTCCATTCTGGCATTTCACTCTGTTTTCTCCTATATTGATAGATGTATTTGGAACTCTAAATCAAACACGGTTTGTGCTAGCTTCTTGAAACTTGACACAGTAAATCAGTTTCACATTCTAACTCTATGTTTTGTTTCCTTTTCTTGTAGCCCTAAGCAGAGACTGGCGAGAAACACTTTCATTGAAAGGGGTTGCAAGCTTCTAAAAATTACGAGTCTCCAGAAATCTCAGCAAATATTTTTTCACCCAAGCTGCATGATACTTTCAGGTAATGATCAGTACACTAAGCCCACTTGGTTCCCCAAATTTCGTTCTTCTATGTTGAAGCGTTCGTTTCCAGTAACAGTTTGAATTTTGGCGTTTCACTCTGTTTTCTCCTATATTGATAGATGTATTTGGAACTCTAAATCAAACACGGTTTGTGCTAGCTTCTTGAAACTTGACACAGTAAAGCAGTTTCACATTCTAACTCTAAGTTTTGTTTCCTTTTAATGTAGCCCTAAGCAGTGACTGGCGAGAAACACTTTCATTGAAAGGGGTTGCAAGCTTCCAAAAATTACGAGTCTCCAGAAATCTCAGCAAATATTTTTTCACCCAAACTGGATGATACTTTCAGGTAATGATCAGTACACTAAGCCCACTTGGTTCTCCAAATTTCGTTCTTCTATGTTGAAGCGTTCGTTTCCAGTAACAGTTTGAATTTTGTCGTTTCACTCTTTTTTCTCCTATATTGATAGATGTATTTGGAACTCTAAATCAAACACGGTTTGTGCTAGCTTCTTTAAACTTGACACAGTAAAGCAGTTTCAGATTGTAACTCTATGTTTTGTTTCCTTTTCATGTAGCTTTAAGCAGTGACTGGCGAGAAACACTTCCATTGAAAGGGGTTGCAAGCTTCCAAAAATTACGAGTCTCCAGAAATCTCAGCAAATATTTTTTCACCCAAACTGGATGATAGTTTCAGGTAATGATCAGAACACTAAGCCCACTTGGTTCTCCAAATTTCGTTCTTCTATGTTGAAGCGTTCGTTTCCAGTAACAGTTTCCATTCTGGCATTTCACTCTGTTTTCTCCTATATTGATAGATGTATTTGGAACTCTAAATCAAACACGGTTTGTGCTAGCTTCTTGAAACTTGACACAGTAAAGCAGTTTCACATTCTAACTCTATGTTTTGTTTCCTTTTCATGTAGTCCTAAGCAGTGACTGGCGAGAAACACTTTCATTGAAAGGGGTTGCAAGCTTCCAAAAATTACGAGTCTCCAGAAATCTCAGCAAATATTTTTTCACCCAAACTGGATGATACTTTCAGGTAATGATCAGTACACTAAGCCCACGTGGTTCCGCAAATTTCGTTCTTCTATGTTGAAGCGTTTGTTTCCAGTAACAGTTTGAATTTTTGCGTTTCACTCTGTTTTCTCCTATATTGATAGATGTATTTGGAACTCTAAATCAAACACGGTTTGTGCTAGCTTCTTGAAACTTGACACAGTAAAGCAGTTTCACATTCTAACTCTATGTTTTGTTTCCTTTTCATGTAGCCCTAAGCAGTGACTGGCGAGAAACACTTTCATTGAAAGGGGTTGCAAGCTTCCAAAAATTACGAGTCTCCAGAAATCTCAGCAAATATTTTTTCACCCAAACTAGATGATACTTTCAGGTAATGATCAGTACATTAAGCCCTCTTGGTTCCCCAAATTTCGTTCTTCTATGTTGAAGCGTTCGTTTCCAGTAACAGTTTGAATTTTGTCGTTTCACTCTGTTTTCTCCTATATTGATAGATGTATTTGGAACTCTAAATCAAACACGGTTTGTGCTAGCTTCTTGAAACTTGACACAGTAAAGCAGTTTCACATTCTAACAATATGTTTTGTTTCCTTTTCATGTAGCCCTAAGCAGTGACTGGCGAGAAACACTTTCATTGAAAGGGGTTGCAAGCTTCCAAAAATTACGAGTCTCCAGAAATCTCAGCAAATATTTTTTCACCCAAACTGGATGATACTTTCAGGTAATGATCAGTACACTAAGCCCACTTGGTTCTCCAAATTTCATTCTTCTATGTTGAAGCGTTCGTTTCCAGTAACAGTTTCCATTCTGGCATTTCACTCTGTTTTCTCCTATATTGATAGATGTATTTGGAACTCTAAATCAAACACGGTTTGTGCTAGCTTCTTGAAGCTTGACACAGTAATGCAGTTTCACATTCTAACAATATGTTTTGTTTCCTTTTCATGTAGCCCTAAGCAGTGACTGGCGAGAAACACTTTCATTGAAAGGGGTTGCAAGCTTCCAAAAATTACGAGTCTCCAGAAATCTCAGCAAATATTTTTTCACCCAAGCTGCATGATACTTTCAGGTAATGATCAGTACACTAAGCCCACTTGGTTCCCCAAATTTCGTTCTTCTATGTTGAAGCGTTCGTTTCCAGTAACAGTTAGAATTTTGGCGTTTCACTCTGTTTTCTCCTATATTGATAGATGTATTTGGAACTCTAAATCAAACACGGTTTGTGCTAGCTTCTTGAAACTTGACACAGTAAAGCAGTTTCACATTCTAACTCTAAGTTTTGTTTCCTTTTCATGTAGCCCTAAGCAGTGACTGGCGAGAAACACTTTCATTGAAAGGGGTTGCAAGCTTCCAAAAATTACGAGTCTCCAGAAATCTCAGCAAATATTTTTTCACCCAAACTGGATGATACTTTCCGGTAATGATCAGTACACTAAGCCCACTTGGTTCTCCAAATTTCGTTCTTCTATGTTGAAGCGTTCGTTTCCAGTAACAGTTTGAATTTTGTCGTTTCACTCTTTTTTCTCCTATATTGATAGATGTATTTGGAACTCTAAATCAAACACGGTTTGTGCTAGCTTCTTGAAACTTGACACAGTAAAGCAGTTTCAGATTGTGACTCTATGTTCTGTTTCCTTTTCATGTAGCTTAAAGCAGTGACTGGCGAGAAACACTTTCATTGAAAGCGGTGGCAAGCTTCCAAAAATTACGAGTCACCAGAAATCTCAGCAAATATTTTTTCACCCAAACTGGATGATACTTTCAGGTAATGATTAGTACACTAAGCCCACTTGGTTCTCCAAATTTCGTTCTTCTATGTTGAAGCGTTCGTTTCTTGTAACAGTTTGAATTTTGTCGTTTCACTCTGTTTTCTCCTATATTGATAGATGTATTTGGAACTCTAAATCAAACACGGTTTGTGCTAGCTTCTTGAAACTTGACACCGTGAAGCAGTTTCACATTCTAACTCTATGTTTTGTTTCCTTTTCATGTAGCCCTAAGCAGTGACTGGCGAGAAACACTTTCATTGAAAGGGGTTGCAAGCTTCCAAAAATTACGAGTCTCCAGAAATCTCAGCAAATATTTTTTCACCCAAACTGGATGATAGTTTCAGGTAATGATCAGAACACTAAGCCCACTTGGTTCTCCAAATTTCGTTCTTCTATGTTGAAGCGTTCGTTTCCAGTAACAGTTTCCATTCTGGCATTTCACTCTGTTTTCTCCTATATTGATAGATGTATTTGGAACTCTAAATCAAACACAGTTTGTGCTAGCTTCTTGAAACCTGACACAGTAAAGCAGTTTCACATTCTAACTCTATGTTTTGTTTCCTTTTCTTGTAGCCCTAAGCAGTGACGGGCGAGAAACACTGTCATTGAAAGGGGTTGCAAGCTTCCAAAAATTACGAGTCTCCAGAAATCTCAGCAAATATTTTTTCACCCAAACTGCATGATACTTTCAGGTAATGATCAGTACACTAAGCCCTCTTGGTTTCCCAAATTTCGATCTTCTATGTTGAAGCGTTCGTTTCCAGTAACAGTTTCCATTCTGGCATTTCACTCTGTTTTCTCCTATATTGATAGATGTATTTGGAACTCTAAATCAAACACGGTTTGTGCTAGCTTCTTGAAACTTGACACAGTAAAGCAGTTTCAGATTGTAACTCTATGTTTTGTTTCCTTTTCATGTAGCTTTAAGCAGTGACTGGCGAGAAACACTTTCATTGAAAGGGGTTGCAAGCTTCCAAAAATTACGAGTCTCCAGAAATCTCAGCAAATATTTTTTCACCCAAACTGGATGATACTTTCAGGTAATGATTAGTACACTAAGCCCACTTGGTTCTCCAAATTTCGTTCTTCTATGTTGAAGCATTCGTTTCTAGTAACAGTTTAAATTTTGTCGTTTCACTCTGTTTTCTCCTATATTGATAGATGTATTTGGAACTCTAAATCAAACACGGTTTGTGCTAGCTTCTTGAAACTAGACACAGTAAAGCAGTTTCACATTCTAACTCTATGTTTTGTTTCCTTTTCATGTAGCCCTAAGCAGTGACTGGCGAGAAACACTTACATTGAAAGGGGTTGCAAGCTTCCAAAAATTACGAGTCTCCAGAAATCTCAGCAAATATTTTTTCACCCAAACTGGATGATAGTTTCAGGTAATGATCAGAACACTAAGCCCACTTGGTTCTCCAAATTTCGTTCTACTATGTTGAAGCGTTCGTTTCCAGTAACAGTTTCCATTCTGGCATTTCACTCTGTTTTCTCCTATATTGATAGATGTATTTGGAACTCTAAATCAAACACGGTTTGTGCTAGCTTCTTGAAACTTGACACAGTAAAGCAGTTTCACATTCTAACTCTATGTTTTGTTTCCTTTTCATGTAGTCCTAAGCAGTGACTGGCAAGAAACACTTTCATTGAAAGGGGTTGCAAGCTTCCAAAAATTACGAGTCTCCAGAAATCTCAGCAAATATTTTTTCACCCAAACTGGATGATACTTTCAGGTAATGATCAGTACACTAAGCCCACGTGGTTCCCCAAATTTCGTTCTTCTATGTTGAAGCGTTCGTTTCCAGTAACAGTTTGAATTTTTGCGTTTCACTCTGTTTTCTCCTATATTGATAGATGTATTTGGAACTCTAAATCAAACACGGTTTGTGCTAGCTTCATGAAACTTGACACAGTAAAGCAGTTTCACATTCTAACTCTATGTTTTGTTTCCTTTTCATGTAGCTTTAAGCAGTGACTGGCGAGAAACACTTTCATTGAAAGGGGTTGCAAGCTTCCAAAAATTACGAGTCTCCAGAAATCTCAGCAAATATTTTTTCACCCAAACTGGATGATACTTTCTGGTAATGATCAGTACACTAAGCCCACTTGGTTCCCCAAATTTCATTCTTCTATGTTGAAGCGTTCGTTTCCAGTAACAGTTTCCATTCTGGCATTTCACTCTGTTTTCTCCTATATTGATAGATGTATTTGGAACTCTAAATCAAACACGGTTTGTGCTAGCTTCTTGAAGCTTGACACAGTAATGCAGTTTCACATTCTAACAATATGTTTTGTTTCCTTTTCATGTAGCCCTAAGCAGTGACTGGCGAGAAACACTTTCATTGAAAGGGGTTGCAAGCTTCCAAAAATTACGAGTCTCCAAATCTCAGCAAATATTTTTTCACCCAAGCTGCATGATACTTTCAGGTAATGATCAGTACACTAAGCCCACTTGGTTCCCCAAATTTCGTTCTTCTATGTTGAAGCGTTCGTTTCCATAAACAGTTAGAATTTTGGCGTTTCACTCTGTTTTCTCCTATATTGATAGATGTATTTGGAACTCTAAATCAAACACGGTTTGTGCTAGCTTCTTGAAACTTGACACAGTAAAGCAGTTTCACATTCTAACTCGATGTTTTGTTTCCTTTTCATGTAGCCCTAAGCAGTGACTGGCGAGAAACACATTCATTGAAAGGGGTTGCAAGCTTCCAAAAATTACGAGTCTCCAGAAATCTCAGCAAATATTTTTTCACCCAAACTGGATGATACTTTCCGGTAATGATCAGTACACTAAGCCCACTTGGTTCTCCAAATTTCGTTCTTCTATGTTGAAGCGTTCGTTTCCAGTAACAGTTTGAATTTTGTCGTTTCACTCTTTTTTCTCCTATATTGATAGATGTATTTGGAACTCTAAATCAAACACGGTTTGTGCTAGCTTCTTGAAACTTGACACAGTAAAGCAGTTTCAGATTGTAACTCTATGTTTTGTTTCCTTTTCATGTAGCTTTAAGCAGTGACTGGCGAGAAACACTTTCATTGAAAGCGGTGGCAAGCTTCCAAAAATTACGAGTCACCAGAAATCTCAGCAAATATTTTTTCACCCAAACTGGATGATACTTTCAGGTAATGATTAGTACACTAAGCCCACTTGGTTCTCCAAATTTCGTTCTTCTATGTTGAAGCGTTCGTTTCTAGTAACAGTTTGAATTTTGTCGTTTCACTCTGTTTTCTCCTATATTGATAGATGTATTTGGAACTCTAAATCAAACACGGTTTGTGCTAGCTTCTTGAAACTTGACACCGTAAAGCAGTTTCACATTCTAACTCTATGTTTTGTTTCCTTTTAATGTAGCCCTAAGCAGTGACTGGCGAGAAACACTTTCATTGAAAGGGGTTGCCAGCTTCCAAAAATTACGAGTCTCCAGAAATCTCAGCAAATATTTTTTCACCCAAACTGGATGATAGTTTCAGGTAATGATCAGAACACTAAGCCCACTTGGTTCTCCAAATTTTGTTCTTCTATGTTGAAGCGTTCGTTTCCAGTAACAGTTTCCATTCTGGCATTTCACTCTGTTTTCTCCTATATTGATAGATGTATTTGGAACTCTAAATCAAACACAGTTTGTGCTAGCTTCTTGAAACTTGACACAGTAAAGCAGTTTCACATTCTAACTCTATGTTTTGTTTCCTTTTCTTGTAGCCCTAAGCAGTGACGGGCGAGAAACACTTTCATTGAAAGGGGTTGCAAGCTTCCAAAAATTACGAGTCTCCAGAAATCTCAGCAAATATTTTTTCACCCAAACTGCATGATACTTTCAGGTAATGATCAGTACACTAAGCCCACTTGGTTTCCCAAATTTCGATCTTCTATGTTGAAGCGTTCGTTTCCAGTAACAGTTTCCATTCTGGCATTTCACTCTGTTTTCTCCTATATTGATAGATGTATTTGGAACTCTAAATCAAACACGGTTTGTGCTAGCTTCTTGAAACTTGACACAGTAATGCAGTTTCACATTCTAACAATATGTTTTGTTTCCTTTTCATGTAGCCCTAAGCAGTGACTGGCGAGAAACACTTTCATTGAAAGGGGTTGCAAGATTCCAAAAATTACGAGTCTCCAGAAATCTCAGCAAATATTTTTTCACCCAAACTGGATGATACTTTCAGGTAATTATCAGTACACTAAGCCCACTTGGTTCCCCAAATTTCGATCTTCTATGTTGAAGTGTTCGTTTCCAGTAACAGTTTCCATTCTGGCATTTCACTCTGTTTTCTCCTATATTGATAGATGTATTTGGAAATCTAAATCAAACACGGTTTGTGCTAGCTTCTTGAAACTTGACACAGTAAAGCAGTTTCACATTCTAACAATATGTTTTGTTTCCTTTTCATGTAGCCCTAAGCAGTGACTGGCGAGAAACACTTTCATTGAAAGGGGTTGCAAGCTTCTAAAAATTACGAGTCTCCAGAAATCTCAGCAAATATTTTTTCACCAAAACTGGATGATACTTTCACGTAATGATCAGTACACTTGGCCCACTTGGTTCTCCAAATTTCGTTCTTCTATGTTGAAGCGTTCGTTTCCAGTAACAGTTTCCATTCTGGCATTTCACTCTGTTTTCTCCTATATTGATAGATGTATTTGGAACTCTAAATCAAACACGGTTTGTGCTAGATTCTTGAAACTTGACACAGTAATGCAGTTTCAGATTCTAACTCTATGTTTTGTTTCCTTTTCATGTAGCCCTAAGCAGTGACTGGCGAGAAAAACTTTCATTGAAAGGGGTTGCAAGCTTCCAAAAATTACGAGTCTCCAGAAATCTCAGCAAATATTTTTTCACCCAAACTGGATGATACTTTCAGGTAATGATCAGTACACTAAGCCCACTCGGTTCTCCAAATTTCATTCTTCTATGTTGAAGCGTTCGTTTCCAGTAACAGTTTCCATTCTGGCATTTCACTCTGTTTTCTCCTATATTTAGATGTATTTGGAACTCTAAATCAAACACGGTTTGTGCTAGCTTCTTGAAACTTGACACAGTACAGCAGTTTCACATTCTAACTCTATGTTTTGTTTCCTTTTCATGTAGCTTTAAGCAGTGACTGGCGAGAAACACCTTCATTGAAAGGGGTTGCAAGCTTCCAAAAATCATGAGTCTCCAGAAATCCGAGCAAATATTTTTTCACCCAAACTGCATGATACTTTCAGGTAATGATCAGTACACTAAGCCCACTTGGTTCCCCAAATTTCGTTCTTCTATGTTGAAGCGTTCGTTTCCAGTAACAGTTTGAATTTTTGCGTTTCACTCTGTTTTCTCCTATATTGATAGATGTATTTGGAACTCTAAATCAAACACGGTTTGTGCTAGCTTCTTGAAACTTGACACAGTAATGCAGTTTCACATTCTAACAATATGTTTTGTTTCCTTTTCATGTAGCCCTAAGCAGTGACTGGCGAGAAACACTTTCATTGAAAGGGGTTGCAAGCTTCTAAAAATTACGAGTCTCCAGAAATCTCAGCAAATATTTTTTCACCCAAACTGGATGATACTTTCACGTAATGATCAGTACACTTGGCCCACTTGGTTCTCCAAATTTCGTTCTTCTATGTTGAAGCGTTCGTTTACAGTAACAGTTTCCATTCTGGCATTTCACTCTGTTTTCTCCTATATTGATAGATGTATTTGGAACTCTAAATCAAACACGGTTTGTGCTAGCTTCTTGAAACTTGACACAGTAATGCAGTTTCAGATTCTAACTCTATGTTTTGTTTCCTTTTCGTGTAGCTTTAAGCAGTGACTGGCGAGAAACACTTTCATTGAAAGGGGTTGCAAGCTTCCAAAAATTACGAGTCTCCAGAAATCTCAGCAAATATTTTTTCACCCAAACTGGATGATACTTTCAGGTAATGATCAGTACACTAAGCCCACTCGGTTCTCCAAATTTCATTCTTCTATGTTGAAGCGTTCGTTTCCAGTAACTGTTTCCATTCTGGCATTTCACTCTGTTTTCTCCTATATTTAGATGTATTTGGAACTCTAAATCAAACACGGTTTGTGCTAGCTTCTTGAAACTTGACACAGTAAAGCAGTTTCACATTCTAACTCTATGTTTTGTTTCCTTTTCTTGTAGCCCTAAGCAGAGACTGGCGAGAAACACTTTCATTGAAAGGGGTTGCAAGCTTCTAAAAATTACGAGTCTCCAGAAATCTCAGCAAATATTTTTTCACCCAAACTGGATGATACTTTCAGGTAATGATCAGTACACTTGGCCCACTTGGTTCTCCATATTTCGTTCTTCTATGTTGAAGCGTTCGTTTACACTAACAGTTTCCACTCTGGCATTTCACTCTGTTTTCTCCTATATTGAGAGATGTATTTGGAACTCTAAATCAAACACGGTTTGTGCTAGCTTCTTAAAACATGACACAGTAAAGCAGTTTCACATTCTAACTCTATGTTTTGTTTCTTTTTCATGTAGCCCTAAGCAGTGACTGGCGAGAAACACTTTCATTGAAAGGGGTTGCAAGCTTCCAAAAATTACGAGTCTCCAGAAATCTCAGCAAATATTTTTTCACCCAAACTGCATGATACTTTCAGGTAATGATCAGTACACTAAGCCCACGTGGTTCCCCAAATTTCGTTCTTCTATGTTGAAGCGTTCGTTTCCAGTAACAGTTTGAATTTTTGCCTTTCACTCTGTTTTCTCCTATATTGATAGATGTATTTGGAACTCTAAATCAAACACGGTTTGTGCTAGCTTCTTGAAACTTGACACAGTAAAGCAGTTTCACATTCTAACTCTATGTTTTGTTTCCTTTTCATGTAGCCCTAAGCAGTGACTTGCGAGAAACACTTTCATTGAAAGGGGTTGCAAGCTTCCAAAAATTACGAGTCTCCAGAAATCTCAGCAAATATTTTTTCACCCAAACTAGATGATACTTTCAGGTAATGATCAGTACACTAAGCCCTCTTGGTTCCCCAAATTTCGTTCTTCTATGTTGAAGCGTTCGTTTCCAGTAACAGTTTGAATTTTGTCGTTTCACTCTTTTTTCTCCTATATTGATAGATGTATTTGGAACTCTAAATCAAACACGGTTTGTGCTAGCTTCTTTAAACTTGACACAGTAAAGCAGTTTCAGATTGTAACTCTATGTTTTGTTTCCTTTTCATGTAGCTTTAAGCAGTGACTGGCGAGAAACACTTCCATTGAAAGGGGTTGCAAGCTTCCAAAAATTACGAGTCTCCAGAAATCTCAGCAAATATTTTTTCACCCAAACTGGATGATACTTTCAGGTAATGATTAGTACACTAAGCCCACTTGGTTCTCCAAATTTCGTTCTTCTATGTTGAAGCGTTCGTTTCTAGTAACAGTTTGAATTTTGTCGTTTCACTCTGTTTTCTCCTATATTGATAGATGTATTTGGAACTCTAAATCAAACACGGTTTGTGCTAGCTTCTTGAAACTTGACACAGTAAAGCAGTTTCACATTCTAACTCGATGTTTTGTTTCCTTTTCATGTAGCCCTAAGCAGTGACTGGCGAGAAACACTTTCATTGAAAGGGGTTGCAAGCTTCCAAAAATTACGAGTCTCCAGAAATCTCAGCAAATATTTTTTCACCCAAACTGGATGATAGTTTCAGGTAATGATCAGAACACTAAGCCCACTTGGTTCTCCAAATTTCGTTCTTCTATGTTGAAGCGTTCGTTTCCAGTAACAGTTTCCATTCTGGCATTTCACTCTGTTTTCTCCTATATTGATAGATGTATTTGGAACTCTAAATCAAACACGGTTTGTGCTAGCTTCTTGAAACTTGACACAGTAAAGCAGTTTCACATTCTAACTCTATGTTTTGTTTCCTTTTCATGTAGTCCTAAGCAGTGACTGGCGAGAAACACTTTCATTGAAAGGGGTTGCAAGCTTCCAAAAATTACGAGTCTCCAGAAATCTCAGCAAATATTTTTTCACCCAAACTGGATGATACTTTCAGGTAATGATCAGTACACTAAGCCCACGTGGTTCCGCAAATTTCGTTCTTCTATGTTGAAGCGTTTGTTTCCAGTAACAGTTTGAATTTTTGCGTTTCACTCTGTTTTCTCCTATATTGATAGATGTATTTGGAACTCTAAATCAAACACGGTTTGTGCTAGCTTCTTGAAACTTGACACAGTAAAGCAGTTTCACATTCTAACTCTATGTTTTGTTTCCTTTTCATGTAGCCCTAAGCAGTGACTGGCGAGAAACACTTTCATTGAAAGGGGTTGCAAGCTTCCAAAAATTACGAGTCTCCAGAAATCTCAGCAAATATTTTTTCACCCAAACTAGATGATACTTTCAGGTAATGATCAGTACATTAAGCCCTCTTGGTTCCCCAAATTTCGTTCTTCTATGTTGAAGCGTTCGTTTCCAGTAACAGTTTGAATTTTGTCGTTTCACTCTGTTTTCTCCTATATTGATAGATGTATTTGGAACTCTAAATCAAACACGGTTTGTGCTAGCTTCTTGAAACTTGACACAGTAAAGCAGTTTCACATTCTAACAATATGTTTTGTTTCCTTTTCATGTAGCCCTAAGCAGTGACTGGCGAGAAACACTTTCATTGAAAGGGGTTGCAAGCTTCCAAAAATTACGAGTCTCCAGAAATCTCAGCAAATATTTTTTCACCCAAACTGGATGATACTTTCAGGTAATGATCAGTACACTAAGCCCACTTGGTTCTCCAAATTTCATTCTTCTATGTTGAAGCGTTCGTTTCCAGTAACAGTTTCCATTCTGGCATTTCACTCTGTTTTCTCCTATATTGATAGATGTATTTGGAACTCTAAATCAAACACGGTTTGTGCTAGCTTCTTGAAGCTTGACACAGTAATGCAGTTTCACATTCTAACAATATGTTTTGTTTCCTTTTCATGTAGCCCTAAGCAGTGACTGGCGAGAAACACTTTCATTGAAAGGGGTTGCAAGCTTCCAAAAATTACGAGTCTCCAGAAATCTCAGCAAATATTGTTTCACCCAAGCTGCATGATACTTTCAGGTAATGATCAGTACACTAAGCCCACTTGGTTCCCCAAATTTCGTTCTTCTATGTTGAAGCGTTCGTTTCCAGTAACAGTTAGAATTTTGGCGTTTCACTCTGTTTTCTCCTATATTGATAGATGTATTTGGAACTCTAAATCAAACACGGTTTGTGCTAGCTTCTTGAAACTTGACACAGTAAAGCAGTTTCACATTCTAACTCTAAGTTTTGTTTCCTTTTCATGTAGCCCTAAGCAGTGACTGGCGAGAAACACTTTCATTGAAAGGGGTTGCAAGCTTCCAAAAATTACGAGTCTCCAGAAATCTCAGCAAATATTTTTTCACCCAAACTGGATGATACTTTCCGGTAATGATCAGTACACTAAGCCCACTTGGTTCTCCAAATTTCGTTCTTCTATGTTGAAGCGTTCGTTTCCAGTAACAGTTTGAATTTTGTCGTTTCACTCTTTTTTCTCCTATATTGATAGATGTATTTGGAACTCTAAATCAAACACGGTTTGTGCTAGCTTCTTGAAACTTGACACAGTAAAGCAGTTTCAGATTGTGACTCTATGTTCTGTTTCCTTTTCATGTAGCTTAAAGCAGTGACTGGCGAGAAACACTTTCATTGAAAGCGGTGGCAAGCTTCCAAAAATTACGAGTCACCAGAAATCTCAGCAAATATTTTTTCACCCAAACTGGATGATACTTTCAGGTAATGATTAGTACACTAAGCCCACTTGGTTCTCCAAATTTCGTTCTTCTATGTTGAAGCGTTCGTTTCTTGTAACAGTTTGAATTTTGTCGTTTCACTCTGTTTTCTCCTATATTGATAGATGTATTTGGAACTCTAAATCAAACACGGTTTGTGCTAGCTTCTTGAAACTTGACACCGTGAAGCAGTTTCACATTCTAACTCTATGTTTTGTTTCCTTTTCATGTAGCCCTAAGCAGTGACTGGCGAGAAACACTTTCATTGAAAGGGGTTGCAAGCTTCCAAAAATTACGAGTCTCCAGAAATCTCAGCAAATATTTTTTCACCCAAACTGGATGATAGTTTCAGGTAATGATCAGAACACTAAGCCCACTTGGTTCTCCAAATTTCGTTCTTCTATGTTGAAGCGTTCGTTTCCAGTAACAGTTTCCATTCTGGCATTTCACTCTGTTTTCTCCTATATTGATAGATGTATTTGGAACTCTAAATCAAACACAGTTTGTGCTAGCTTCTTGAAACCTGACACAGTAAAGCAGTTTCACATTCTAACTCTATGTTTTGTTTCCTTTTCTTGTAGCCCTAAGCAGTGACGGGCGAGAAACACTGTCATTGAAAGGGGTTGCAAGCTTCCAAAAATTACGAGTCTCCAGAAATCTCAGCAAATATTTTTTCACCCAAACTGCATGATACTTTCAGGTAATGATCAGTACACTAAGCCCACTTGGTTTCCCAAATTTCGATCTTCTATGTTGAAGCGTTCGTTTCCAGTAACAGTTTCCATTCTGGCATTTCACTCTGTTTTCTCCTATATTGATAGATGTATTTGGAACTCTAAATCAAACACGGTTTGTGCTAGCTTCTTGAAACTTGACACAGTAATGCAGTTTCACATTCTAACAATATGTTTTGTTTCCTTTTCATGTAGCCCTAAGCAGTGACTGGCGAGAAACACTTTCATTGAAAGGGGTTGCAAGCTTCCAAAAATTACGAGTCTCCAGAAATCTCAGCAAATATTTTTTCACCCAAACTGGATGATACTTTCCGGTAATGATCAGTACACTAAGCCCACTTGGTTCTCCAAATTTCGTTCTTCTATGTTGAAGCGTTCGTTTCCAGTAACAGTTTGAATTTTGTCGTTTCACTCTTTTTTCTCCTATATTGATAGATGTATTTGGAACTCTAAATCAAACACGGTTTGTGCTAGCTTCTTGAAACTTGACACAGTAAAGCAGTTTCAGATTGTAACTCTATGTTTTGTTTCCTTTTCATGTAGCTTTAAGCAGTGACTGGCGAGAAACACTTTCATTGAAAGGGGTTGCAAGCTTCCAAAAATTACGAGTCTCCAGAAATCTCAGCAAATATTTTTTCACCCAAACTGGATGATACTTTCAGGTAATGATTAGTACACTAAGCCCACTTGGTTCTCCAAATTTCGTTCTTCTATGTTGAAGCATTCGTTTCTAGTAACAGTTTAAATTTTGTCGTTTCACTCTGTTTTCTCCTATATTGATAGATGTATTTGGAACTCTAAATCAAACACGGTTTGTGCTAGCTTCTTGAAACTAGACACAGTAAAGCAGTTTCACATTCTAACTCTATGTTTTGTTTCCTTTTCATGTAGCCCTAAGCAGTGACTGGCGAGAAACACTTACATTGAAAGGGGTTGCAAGCTTCCAAAAATTACGAGTCTCCAGAAATCTCAGCAAATATTTTTTCACCCAAACTGGATGATAGTTTCAGGTAATGATCAGAACACTAAGCCCACTTGGTTCTCCAAATTTCGTTCTACTATGTTGAAGCGTTCGTTTCCAGTAACAGTTTCCATTCTGGCATTTCACTCTGTTTTCTCCTATATTGATAGATGTATTTGGAACTCTAAATCAAACACGGTTTGTGCTAGCTTCTTGAAACTTGACACAGTAAAGCAGTTTCACATTCTAACTCTATGTTTTGTTTCCTTTTCATGTAGTCCTAAGCAGTGACTGGCAAGAAACACTTTCATTGAAAGGGGTTGCAAGCTTCCAAAAATTACGAGTCTCCAGAAATCTCAGCAAATATTTTTTCACCCAAACTGGATGATACTTTCAGGTAATGATCAGTACACTAAGCCCACGTGGTTCCCCAAATTTCGTTCTTCTATGTTGAAGCGTTCGTTTCCAGTAACAGTTTGAATTTTTGCGTTTCACTCTGTTTTCTCCTATATTGATAGATGTATTTGGAACTCTAAATCAAACACGGTTTGTGCTAGCTTCTTGAAACTTGACACAGTAAAGCAGTTTCACATTCTAACTCTATGTTTTGTTTCCTTTTCATGTAGCTTTAAGCAGTGACTGGCGAGAAACACTTTCATTGAAAGGGGTTGCAAGCTTCCAAAAATTACGAGTCTCCAGAAATCTCAGCAAATATTTTTTCACCCAAACTGGATGATACTTTCTGGTAATGATCAGTACACTAAGCCCACTTGGTTCCCCAAATTTCATTCTTCTATGTTGAAGCGTTCGTTTCCAGTAACAGTTTCCATTCTGGCATTTCACTCTGTTTTCTCCTATATTGATAGATGTATTTGGAACTCTAAATCAAACACGGTTTGTGCTAGCTTCTTGAAGCTTGACACAGTAATGCAGTTTCACATTCTAACAATATGTTTTGTTTCCTTTTCATGTAGCCCTAAGCAGTGACTGGCGAGAAACACTTTCATTGAAAGGGGTTGCAAGCTTCCAAAAATTACGAGTCTCCAAATCTCAGCAAATATTTTTTCACCCAAGCTGCATGATACTTTCAGGTAATGATCAGTACACTAAGCCCACTTGGTTCCCCAAATTTCGTTCTTCTATGTTGAAGCGTTCGTTTCCATAAACAGTTAGAATTTTGGCGTTTCACTCTGTTTTCTCCTATATTGATAGATGTATTTGGAACTCTAAATCAAACACGGTTTGTGCTAGCTTCTTGAAACTTGACACAGTAAAGCAGTTTCACATTCTAACTCTAAGTTTTGTTTCCTTTTCATGTAGCCCTAAGCAGTGACTGGCGAGAAACACTTTCATTGAAAGGGGTTGCAAGCTTCCAAAAATTACGAGTCTCCAGAAATCTCAGCAAATATTTTTTCACCCAAACTGGATGATACTTTCCGGTAATGATCAGTACACTAAGCCCACTTGGTTCTCCAAATTTCGTTCTTCTATGTTGAAGCGTTCGTTTCCAGTAACAGTTTGAATTTTGTCGTTTCACTCTTTTTTCTCCTATATTGATAGATGTATTTGGAACTGTAAATCAAACACGGTTTGTGCTAGCTTCTTGAAACTTGACACAGTAAAGCAGTTTCAGATTGTAACTCTATGTTTTGTTTCCTTTTCATGTAGCTTTAAGCAGTGACTGGCGAGAAACACTTTCATTGAAAGCGGTGGCAAGCTTCCAAAAATTACGAGTCACCAGAAATCTCAGCAAATATTTTTTCACCCAAACTGGATGATACTTTCAGGTAATGATTAGTACACTAAGCCCACTTGGTTCTCCAAATTTCGTTCTTCTATGTTGAAGCGTTCGTTTCTAGTAACAGTTTGAATTTTGTCGTTTCACTCTGTTTTCTCCTATATTGATAGATGTATTTGGAACTCTAAATCAAACACGGTTTGTGCTAGCTTCTTGAAACTTGACACCGTAAAGCAGTTTCACATTCTAACTCTATGTTTTGTTTCCTTTTAATGTAGCCCTAAGCAGTGACTGGCGAGAAACACTTTCATTGAAAGGGGTTGCCAGCTTCCAAAAATTACGAGTCTCCAGAAATCTCAGCAAATATTTTTTCACCCAAACTGGATGATAGTTTCAGGTAATGATCAGAACACTAAGCCCACTTGGTTCTCCAAATTTTGTTCTTCTATGTTGAAGCGTTCGTTTCCAGTAACAGTTTCCATTCTGGCATTTCACTCTGTTTTCTCCTATATTGATAGATGTATTTGGAACTCTAAATCAAACACAGTTTGTGCTAGCTTCTTGAAACTTGACACAGTAAAGCAGTTTCACATTCTAACTCTATGTTTTGTTTCCTTTTCTTGTAGCCCTAAGCAGTGACGGGCGAGAAACACTTTCATTGAAAGGGGTTGCAAGCTTCCAAAAATTACGAGTCTCCAGAAATCTCAGCAAATATTTTTTCACCCAAACTGCATGATACTTTCAGGTAATGATCAGTACACTAAGCCCACTTGGTTTCCCAAATTTCGATCTTCTATGTTGAAGCGTTCGTTTCCAGTAACAGTTTCCATTCTGGCATTTCACTCTGTTTTCTCCTATATTGATAGATGTATTTGGAACTCTAAATCAAACACGGTTTGTGCTAGCTTCTTGAAACTTGACACAGTAATGCAGTTTCACATTCTAACAATATGTTTTGTTTCCTTTTCATGTAGCCCTAAGCAGTGACTGGCGAGAAACACTTTCATTGAAAGGGGTTGCAAGATTCCATAAATTACGAGTCTCCAGAAATCTCAGCAAATATTTTTTCACCCAAACTGGATGATACTTTCAGGTAATTATCAGTACACTAAGCCCACTTGGTTCCCCAAATTTCGATCTTCTATGTTGAAGTGTTCGTTTCCAGTAACAGTTTCCATTCTGGCATTTCACTCTGTTTTCTCCTATATTGATAGATGTATTTGGAAATCTAAATCAAACACGGTTTGTGCTAGCTTCTTGAAACTTGACACAGTAAAGCAGTTTCACATTCTAACAATATGTTTTGTTTCCTTTTCATGTAGCCCTAAGCAGTGACTGGCGAGAAACACTTTCATTGAAAGGGGTTGCAAGCTTCTAAAAATTACGAGTCTCCAGAAATCTCAGCAAATATTTTTTCACCCAAACTGGATGATACTTTCACGTAATGATCAGTACACTTGGCCCACTTGGTTCTCCAAATTTCGTTCTTCTATGTTGAAGCGTTCGTTTCCAGTAACAGTTTCCATTCTGGCATTTCACTCTGTTTTCTCCTATATTGATAGATGTATTTGGAACTCTAAATCAAACACGGTTTGTGCTAGATTCTTGAAACTTGACACAGTAATGCAGTTTCAGATTCTAACTCTATGTTTTGTTTCCTTTTCATGTAGCTTTAAGCAGTGACTGGCGAGAAAAACTTTCATTGAAAGGGGTTGCAAGCTTCCAAAAATTACGAGTCTCCAGAAATCTCAGCAAATATTTTTTCACCCAAACTGGATGATACTTTCAGGTAATGATCAGTACACTAAGCCCACTCGGTTCTCCAAATTTCATTCTTCTATGTTGAAGCGTTCGTTTCCAGTAACAGTTTCCATTCTGGCATTTCACTCTGTTTTCTCCTATATTTAGATGTATTTGGAACTCTAAATCAAACACGGTTTGTGCTAGCTTCTTGAAACTTGACACAGTACAGCAGTTTCACATTCTAACTCTATGTTTTGTTTCCTTTTCATGTAGCTTTAAGCAGTGACTGGCGAGAAACACCTTCATTGAAAGGGGTTGCAAGCTTCCAAAAATCATGAGTCTCCAGAAATCCCAGCAAATATTTTTTCACCCAAACTGGATGATACTTTCAGGTAATAATCAGTACACTTGGCCCACTTGGTTCTCCATATTTCGTTCTTCTATGTTGAAGCGTTCGTTTACAGTAACAGTTTCCACTCTGGCATTACACTCTGTTTTCTCCTATATTGATAGATGTATTTGGAACTCTAAATCAAACACGGTTTGTGCTAGCTTCTTGAAACTTGACACAGTAAAGCAGTTTCACATTCTAACTCTATGTTTTGTTTCTTTTTCATGTAGCTTTAAGCAGTGACTTGCGAGAAACACTTTCATTGAAAGGGGTTGCAAGCTTCCAAAAATTACGAGTCTCCAGAAATCTCAGCAAATATTTTTTCACCCAAACTGGATGATACTTTCCGGTAATGATCAGTACACTAAGCCCACTTGGTTCTCCAAATTTCGTTCTTCTATGTTGAAGCGTTCGTTTCCAGTAACAGTTTGAATTTTGTCGTTTCACTCTTTTTTCTCCTATATTGATAGATGTATTTGGAACTCTAAATCAAACACGGTTTGTGCTAGCTTCTTGAAACTTGACACAGTAAAGCAGTTTCAGATTGTAACTCTATGTTTTGTTTCCTTTTCATGTAGCTTTAAGCAGTGACTGGCGAGAAACACTTTCATTGAAAGGGGTTGCAAACTTCCAAAAATTACGAGTCTCCAGAAATCTCAGCAAATATTTTTTCACCCAAACTGGATGATACTTTCAGGTAATGATAAGTACACTAAGCCCACTTGGTTCTCCAAATTTCGTTCTTCTATGTTGAAGCGTTCGTTTCTAGTAACAGTTTAAATTTTGTCGTTTCACTCTGTTTTCTCCTATATTGATAGATGTATTTGGAACTCTAAATCAAACACGGTTTGTGCTAGCTTCTTGAAACTTGACACCGTAAACCAGTTTCACATTCTAACTCTATGTTTTGTTTCCTTTTCATGTAGCCCTAAGCAGTGACTGGCGAGAAACACTTACATTGAAAGGGGTTGCAAGCTTCCAAAAATTACGAGTCTCCAGAAATCTCAGCAAATATTTTTTCACTCAAACTGGATGATACTTTCAGGTAATGATCAGAACACTAAGCCAACTTGGTTCTCCAAATTTCGTTCTTCTATGTTGAAGCGTTCGTTTCCAGTAACAGTTTCCATTCTGGCATTTCACTCTGTTTTCTCCTATATTGATAGATGTATTTGGAACTCTAAATCAAACACAGTTTGTGCTAGCTTCTTGAAACTTGACACAGTAAAGCAGTTTCACATTCTAACTCTATGTTTTGTTTCCTTTTCTTGTAGCCCTAAGCAGTGACGGGCGAGAAACACTTTCATTGAAAGGGGTTGCAAGCTTCCAAAAATTACGAGTCTCCAGAAATCTCAGCAAATATTTTTTCACCCAAACTGCATGATACTTTCAGGTAATGATCAGTACACTAAGCCCACTTGGTTCCCCAAATTTCGATCTTCTATGTTGAAGCGTTCGTTTCCAGTAACAGTTTCCATTCTGGCATTTCACTCTGTTTTCTCCTATATTGATAGATGTATTTGGAACTCTAAATCAAACACGGTTTGTGCTAGCTTCTTGAAACTTGACACAGTAATGCAGTTTCACATTCTAACAATATGTTTTGTTTCCTTTTCATGTAGCCCTAAGCAGTGACTGGCGAGAAACACTTTCATTGAAAGGGGTTGCAAGCTTCTAAAAATTACGAGTCTCCAGAAATCTCAGCAAATATTTTTTCACCCAAACTGGATGATACTTTCACGTAATGATCAGTACACTTGGCCCACTTGGTTCTCCAAATTTCGTTCTTCTATGTTGAAGCGTTCGTTTCCAGTAACAGTTTCCATTCTGGCATTTCACTCTGTTTTCTCCTATATTGATAGATGTATTTGGAACTCTAAATCAAACACGGTTTGTGCTAGCTTCTTGAAACTTGACACAGTAATGCAGTTTCAGATTCTAACTCTATGTTTTGTTTCCTTTTCGTGTAGCTTTAAGCAGTGACTGGCGAGAAACACTTTCATTGAAAGGGGTTGCAAGCTTCCAAAAATTACGAGTCTCCAGAAATCTCAGCAAATATTTTTTCACCCAAACTGGATGATACTTTCAGGTAATGATCAGTACACTAAGCCCACTCGGTTCTCCAAATTTCATTCTTCTATGTTGAAGCGTTCGTTTCCAGTAACTGTTTCCATTCTGGCATTTCACTCTGTTTTCTCCTATATTTAGATGTATTTGGAACTCTAAATCAAACACGGTTTGTGCTAGCTTCTTGAAACTTGACACAGTAAAGCAGTTTCACATTCTAACTCTATGTTTTGTTTCCTTTTCTTGTAGCCCTAAGCAGAGACTGGCGAGAAACACTTTCATTGAAAGGGGTTGCAAGCTTCTAAAAATTACGAGTCTCCAGAAATCTCAGCAAATATTTTTTCACCCAAACTGGATGATACTTTCAGGTAATGATCAGTACACTTGGCCCACTTGGTTCTCCATATTTCGTTCTTCTATGTTGAAGCGTTCGTTTACACTAACAGTTTCCACTCTGGCATTTCACTCTGTTTTCTCCTATATTGAGAGATGTATTTGGAACTCTAAATCAAACACGGTTTGTGCTAGCTTCTTAAAACATGACACAGTAAAGCAGTTTCACATTCTAACTCTATGTTTTGTTTCTTTTTCATGTAGCCCTAAGCAGTGACTGGCGAGAAACACTTTCATTGAAAGGGGTTGCAAGCTTCCAAAAATTACGAGTCTCCAGAAATCTCAGCAAATATTTTTTCACCCAAACTGCATGATACTTTCAGGTAATGATCAGTACACTAAGCCCACGTGGTTCCCCAAATTTCGTTCTTCTATGTTGAAGCGTTCGTTTCCAGTAACAGTTTGAATTTTTGCCTTTCACTCTGTTTTCTCCTATATTGATAGATGTATTTGGAACTCTAAATCAAACACGGTTTGTGCTAGCTTCTTGAAACTTGACACAGTAAAGCAGTTTCACATTCTAACTCTATGTTTTGTTTCCTTTTCATGTAGCCCTAAGCAGTGACTTGCGAGAAACACTTTCATTGAAAGGGGTTGCAAGCTTCCAAAAATTACGAGTCTCCAGAAATCTCAGCAAATATTTTTTCACCCAAACTAGATGATACTTTCAGGTAATGATCAGTACACTAAGCCCTCTTGGTTCCCCAAATTTCGTTCTTCTATGTTGAAGCGTTCGTTTCCAGAAACAGTTTGAATTTTGTCGTTTCACTCTGTTTTCTCCTATATTGATAGATGTATTTGGAACTCTAAATCAAACACGGTTTGTGCTAGCTTCTTGAAACTTGACACAGTAAAGCAGTTTCACATTGTAACTCTATGTTTTGTTTCCTTTTCATGTAGCTTTAAGCAGTGACTGGCGAGAAACACTTTCATTGAAAGGGGTTGCAAGCTTCCAAAAATTACGAGTCTCCAGAAATCTCAGCAAATATTTTTTCACCCAAACTGGATGATACTTTCAGGTAATGATCAGTACACTAAGCCCACTTGGTTCTCCAAATTTCATTCTTCTATGTTGAAGCGTTCGTTTCCAGTAACAGTTTCCATTCTGGCATTTCACTCTGTTTTCTCCTATATTGATAGATGTATTTGGAACTCTAAATCAAACACGGTTTGTGCTAGCTTCTTGAAACTTGACACAGTAAAGCAGTTTCACATTCTAACTCTATGTTTTGTTTCCTTTTCATGTAGTCCTAAGCAGTGACTGGCGAGAAACACTTTCATTGAAAGGGGTTGCAAGCTTCCAAAAATTACGAGTCTCCAGAAATCTCAGCAAATATTTTTTCACCCAAACTGGATGATACTTTCAGGTAATGATCAGTACACTAAGCCCACTTGGTTCCCCAAATTTCGTTCTTCTATGTTGAAGCGTTCGTTTCCAGTAACAGTTTGAATTTTGTCGTTTCACTCTGTTTTCTCCTATATGGATAGATGTATTTGGAACACTAAATCAAACACGGTTTGTGCTAGCTTCTTGAAACTTGACACAGTAATGCAGTTTCACATTCTAACAATATGTTTTGTTTCCTTTTCATGTAGCTTTAAGCAGAGACTGGCGAGAAACACTTTCATTGAAAGGGGTTGCAAGCTTCCAAAAATTACGAGTCTCCAGAAATCTCAGCAAATATTTTTTCACCCAAACTGGATGATACTTTCAGGTAATGATCAGTACACTAAGCCCACTTGGTTCTCCAAATTTCATTCTTCTATGTTGAAGCGTTCGTTTCCAGTAACAGTTTCCATTCTGGCATTTCACTCTGTTTTCTCCTATATTGATAGATGTATTTGGAACTCTAAATCAAACACGGTTTGTGCTAGCTTCTTGAAACTTGACACAGTAAAGCAGTTTCACATTCTAACTCTATGTTTTGTTTCCTTTTCTTGTAGCCCTAAGCAGAGACTGGCGAGAAACACTTTCATTGAAAGGGGTTGCAAGCTTCTAAAAATTACGAGTCTCCAGAAATCTCAGCAAATATTTTTTCACCCAAACTGGATGATACTTTCAGGTAATGATCAGTACACTTGGCCCACTTGGTTCTCCATATTTCGTTCTTCTATGTTGACGCGTTCGTTTACACTAACAGTTTCCACTCTGGCATTTCACTCTGTTTTCTCCTATATTGATAGATGTATTTGGAACTCTAAATCAAACACAGTTTGTGCTAGCTTCTTGAAACTTGACACAGTAAAGCAGTTTCACATTCTAACTCTATGTTTTGTTTCTTTTTCATGTAGCCCTAAGCAGTGACTGGCGAGAAACACTTTCATTGAAAGGGGTTGCAAGCTTCCAAAAATTACGAGTCTCCAGAAATCTCAGCAAATATTTTTTCACCCAAACTGCATGATACTTTCAGGTAATGATCAGTACACTAAGCCCACTTGGTTCCCCAAATTTCGTTCTTCTATGTTGAAGCGTTCGTTTCCAGTAACAGTTTGAATTTTTGCGTTTCACTCTGTTTTCTCCTATATTGAGAGATGTATTTGGAACTCTAAATCAAACACGGTTTGTGCTAGCTTCTTGAAACTTGTCACAGTAAAGCAGTTTCACATTCTAACTCTATGTTTTGTTTCCTTTTCTTGTAGCCCTAAGCAGTGACGGGCGAGAAACAGTTTCATTGAAAGGGGTTGCAAGCTTCCAAAAATTACTAGTCTCCAGAAATCTCAGCAAATATTTTTTAACCCAAACTGGATGATACTTTCAGGTAATGATCAGTACACTTGGCCCACTTGGTTCTTCATATTTTGTTCTTCTATGTTGAAGCGTTCGTTTACACTAACAGTTTCCACTCTGGCATTTCACTCTGTTTTCTCCTATATTGATAGATGTATTTGGAACTCTAAATCAAACACGGTTTGTGCTAGCTTCTTGAAACATGACACAGTAATGCAGTTTCAGATTCTAACTCTATGTTTTGTTTCCTTTTCATGTAGCTTTAAGCAGTGACTGGCGAGAAACACTTTCATTGAAAGGGGTTGCAAGCTTCCAAAAATTACGAGTCTCCAGAAATCTCAGCAAATATTTTTTCACCCAAACTGGATGATACTTTCAGGTAATGATCAGTACACTAAGCCCACTCGGTTCTCCAAATTTCATTCTTCTATGTTGAAGCGTTCGTTTCCAGTAACAGTTTCCATTCTGGCATTTCACTCTGTTTTCTCCTATATTGATAGATGTATTTGGAACTCTAAATCAAACACGGTTTGTGCTAGCTTCTTGAAACTTGACACAGTAATGCAGTTTCAGATTCTAACTCTATGTTTTGTTTCCTTTTCATGTAGCTTTAAGCAGAGAGTGGCGAGAAACACTTTCATTGAAAGGGGTTGCAAGCTTCCAAAAATTACGAGTCTCCAGAAATCTCAGCAAATATTTTTTCACCCAAACTGGATGATACTTTCAGGTAATGATCAGTACACTAAGCCCACTCGGTTCTCCAAATTTCATTCTTCTATGTTGAAGCGTTCGTTTCCAGTAACAGTTTCCATTCTGGCATTTCACTCTGTTTTCTCCTATATTGATAGATGTATTTGGAACTCTAAATCAAACACGGTTTGTGCTAGCTTCTTGAAACTTGACACAGTAAAGCAGTTTCACATTCTAACTCTATGTTTTGTTTCCTTTTCTTGTAGCCCTAAGCAGAGACTGGCGAGAAACACTTTCATTGAAAGGGGTTGCAAGCTTCTAAAAATTACGAGTCTCCAGAAATCTCAGCAAATATTTTTTCACCCAAACTGGATGATACTTTCAGGTAATGATCAGTACACTTGGCCCACTTGGTTCTCCATATTTCGTTCTTCTATGTTGAAGCGTTCGTTTACACTAACAGTTTCCACTCTGGCATTTCACTCTGTTTTCTCCTATATTGATAGATGTATTTGGAACTCTAAATCAAACACGGTTTGTGCTAGCTTCTTGAAACTTGACACAGTAAAGCAGTTTCACATTCTAACTCTATGTTTTGTTTCTTTTTCATGTAGCCCTAAGCAGTGACTGGCGAGAAACACTTACATTGAAAGGGGTTGCAAGCTTCCAAAAATTACGAGTCTCCAGAAATCTCAGCAAATATTTTTTCACCCAAACTGCATGATACTTTCAGGTAATGATCAGTACACTAAGCCCACTTGGTTCCCCAAATTTCGTTCTTCTATGTTGAAGCGTTCGTTTCCAGTAACAGTTTGAATTTTTGCGTTTCACTCTGTTTTCTCCTATATTGAGAGATGTATTTGGAACTCTAAATCAAACACGGTTTGTGCTAGCTTCTTGAAACTTGTCACAGTAAAGCAGTTTCACATTCTAACTCTATGTTTTGTTTCCTTTTCTTGTAGCCCTAAGCAGTGACGGGCGAGAAACAGTTTCATTGAAAGGGGTTGCAAGCTTCCAAAAATTACTAGTCTCCAGAAATCTCAGCAAATATTTTTTCACCCAAACTGGATGATACTTTCAGGTAATGATCAGTACACTTGGCCCACTTGGTTCTTCATATTTTGTTCTTCTATGTTGAAGCGTTCGTTTACACTAACAGTTTCCACTCTGGCATTTCACTCTGTTTTCTCCTATATTGATAGATGTATTTGGAACTCTAAATCAAACACGGTTTGTGCTAGCTTCTTGAAACTTGACACAGTAATGCAGTTTCAGATTCTAACTCTATGTTTTGTTTCCTTTTCATGTAGCTTTAAGCAGTGACTGGCGAGAAACACTTTCATTGAAAGGGGTTGCAAGCTTCCAAAAATTACGAGTCTCCAGAAATCTCAGCAAATATTTTTTCACCCAAACTGGATGATACTTTCAGGTAATGATCAGTACACTAAGCCCACTCGGTTCTCCAAATTTCATTCTTCTATGTTGAAGCGTTCGTTTCCAGTAACAGTTTCCATTCTGGCATTTCACTCTGTTTTCTCCTATATTGATAGATGTATTTGGAACTCTAAATAAAACACGGTTTGTGCTAGCTTCTTGAAACTTGACACAGTAAAGCAGTTTCACATTCTAACTCTAAGTTTTGTTTCCTTTTCTTGTAGCCCTAAGCAGAGACTGGCGAGAAACACTTTCATTGAAAGGGGTTGCAAGCTTCTAAAAATTACGAGTCTCCAGAAATCTCAGCAAATATTTTTTCACCCAAACTGGATGATACTTTCAGGTAATGATCAGTACACTTGGCCCACTTGGTTCTCCATATTTCGTTCTTCTATGTTGACGCGTTCGTTTACACTAACAGTTTCCACTCTGGCATTTCACTCTGTTTTCTCCTATATTGATAGATGTATTTGGAACTCTAAATCAAACACGGTTTGTGCTAGCTTCTTGAAACTTGACACAGTAAAGCAGTTTCACATTCTAACTCTATGTTTTGTTTCTTTTTCATGTAGCCCTAAGCAGTGACTGGCGAGAAACACTTACATTGAAAGGGGTTGCAAGCTTCCAAAAATTACGAGTCTCCAGAAATCTCAGCAAATATTTTTTCACCCAAACTGCATGATACTTTCAGGTAATGATCAGTACACTAAGCCCACTTGGTTCCCCAAATTTCGTTCTTCTATGTTGAAGCGTTCGTTTCCAGTAACAGTTTGAATTTTTGCGTTTCACTCTGTTTTCTCCTATATTGAGAGATGTATTTGGAACTCTAAATCAAACACGGTTTGTGCTAGCTTCTTGAAACTTGTCACAGTAAAGCAGTTTCACATTCTAACTCTATGTTTTGTTTCCTTTTCTTGTAGCCCTAAGCAGTGACGGGCGAGAAACAGTTTCATTGAAAGGGGTTGCAAGCTTCCAAAAATTACTAGTCTCCAGAAATCTCAGCAAATATTTTTTCACCCAAACTGGATGATACTTTCAGGTAATGATCAGTACACTTGGCCCACTTGGTTCTTCATATTTTGTTCTTCTATGTTGAAGCGTTCGTTTACACTAACAGTTTCCACTCTGGCATTTCACTCTGTTTTCTCCTATATTGATAGATGTATTTGGAACTCTAAATCAAACACGGTTTGTGCTAGCTTCTTGAAACTTGACACAGTAATGCAGTTTCAGATTCTAACTCTATGTTTTGTTTCCTTTTCATGTAGCTTTAAGCAGTGACTGGCGAGAAACACTTTCATTGAAAGGGGTTGCAAGCTTCCAAAAATTACGAGTCTCCAGAAATCTCAGCAAATATTTTTTCACCCAAACTGGATGATACTTTCAGGTAATGATCAGTACACTAAGCCCACTCGGTTCTCCAAATTTCATTCTTCTATGTTGAAGCGTTCGTTTCCAGTAACAGTTTCCATTCTGGCATTTCACTCTGTTTTCTCCTATATTGATAGATGTATTTGGAACTCTAAATAAAACACGGTTTGTGCTAGCTTCTTGAAACTTGACACAGTAAAGCAGTTTCACATTCTAACTCTAAGTTTTGTTTCCTTTTCTTGTAGCCCTAAGCAGAGACTGGCGAGAAACACTTTCATTGAAAGGGGTTGCAAGCTTCTAAAAATTACGAGTCTCCAGAAATCTCAGCAAATATTTTTTCACCCAAACTGGATGATACTTTCAGGTAATGATCAGTACACTTGGCCCACTTGGTTCTCCATATTTCGTTCTTCTATGTTGACGCGTTCGTTTACACTAACAGTTTCCACTCTGGCATTTCACTCTGTTTTCTCCTATATTGATAGATGTATTTGGAACTCTAAATCAAACACGGTTTGTGCTAGCTTCTTGAAACTTGACACAGTAAAGCAGTTTCACATTCTAACTCTATGTTTTGTTTCTTTTTCATGTAGCCCTAAGCAGTGACTGGCGAGAAACACTTTCATTGAAAGGGGTTGCAAGCTTCCAAAAATTACGAGTCTCCAGAAATCTCAGCAAATATTTTTTCACCCAAACTGCATGATACTTTCAGGTAATGATCAGTACACTAAGCCCACTTGGTTCCCCAAATTTCGTTCTTCTATGTTGAAGCGTTCGTTTCCAGTAACAGTTTGAATTTTTGCGTTTCACTCTGTTTTCTCCTATATTGAGAGATGTATTTGGAACTCTAAATCAAACACGGTTTGTGCTAGCTTCTTGAAACTTGTCACAGTAAAGCAGTTTCACATTCTAACTCTATGTTTTGTTTCCTTTTCTTGTAGCCCTAAGCAGTGACGGGCGAGAAACAGTTTCATTGAAAGGGGTTGCAAGCTTCCAAAAATTACTAGTCTCCAGAAATCTCAGCAAATATTTTTTCACCCAAACTGGATGATACTTTCAGGTAATGATCAGTACACTTGGCCCACTTGGTTCTTCATATTTTGTTCTTCTATGTTGAAGCGTTCGTTTACACTAACAGTTTCCACTCTGGCATTTCACTCTGTTTTCTCCTATATTGATAGATGTATTTGGAACTCTAAATCAAACACGGTTTGTGCTAGCTTCTTGAAACTTGACACAGTAATGCAGTTTCAGATTCTAACTCTATGTTTTGTTTCCTTTTCATGTAGCTTTAAGCAGTGACTGGCGAGAAACACTTTCATTGAAAGGGGTTGCAAGCTTCCAAAAATTACGAGTCTCCAGAAATCTCAGCAAATATTTTTTCACCCAAACTGGATGATACTTTCAGGTAATGATCAGTACACTAAGCCCACTCGGTTCTCCAAATTTCATTCTTCTATGTTGAAGCGTTCGTTTCCAGTAACAGTTTCCATTCTGGCATTTCACTCTGTTTTCTCCTATATTGATAGATGTATTTGGAACTCTAAATAAAACACGGTTTGTGCTAGCTTCTTGAAACTTGACACAGTAAAGCAGTTTCACATTCTAACTCTAAGTTTTGTTTCCTTTTCTTGTAGCCCTAAGCAGAGACTGGCGAGAAACACTTTCATTGAAAGGGGTTGCAAGCTTCTAAAAATTACGAGTCTCCAGAAATCTCAGCAAATATTTTTTCACCCAAACTGGATGATACTTTCAGGTAATGATCAGTACACTTGGCCCACTTGGTTCTCCATATTTCGTTCTTCTATGTTGAAGCGTTCGTTTACACTAACAGTTTGAATTTTGTCGTTTCACTCTGTTTTCTCCTATATTGATAGATGTATTTGGAACACTAAATCAAACACGGTTTGTGCTAGCTTCTTGAAACTTGACACAGTAAATCAGTTTCACATTCTAACAATATGTTTTGTTTCCTTTTCATGTAGCCCTAAGCAGTGACTGGCGAGAAACACTTTCATTGAAAGGGGTTGGAAGCTTCTAAAAATTACGAGTCTTCAGAAATCTCAGCAAATATTTTTTCACTCAAACTGGATGATACTTTCAGGTAATGATCAGTACACTAAGCCCACTTGGTTCCCCAAATTTCGATCTTCTATGTTGAAGCGTTCGTTTCCAGTAACAGTTTCCATTCTGGCATTTCACTCTGTTTTCTCCTATATTGATAGATGTATTTGGAACTCTAAATCAAACACGGTTTGTGCTAGCTTCTTGAAACTTGACACAGTAATGCAGTTTCACATTCTAACAATATGTTTTGTTTCCTTTTCATGTAGCCCTAAGCAGTGACTGGCGAGAAACACTTTCATTGAAAGGGGTTGCAAGCTTCCAAAAATTACGAGTCTCCAGAAATCTCAGCAAATATTTTTTCACACAAACTGGATGATACTTTCAGGTAATTATCAGTACACTAAGCCCACTTGGTTTCCCAAATTTCGATCTTCTATGTTGAAGTGTTCGTTTCCAGTAACAGTTTCCATTCTGGCATTTCACTCTGTTTTCTCCTATATTGATAGATGTATTTGGAACTCTAAATCAAACACGGTTTGTGCTAGCTTCTTGAAACTTGACACAGTAAAGCAGTTTCACATTCTAACAATATGTTTTGTTTCCTTTTCATGTAGCCCTAAGCAGTGACTGGCGAGAAACACTTTCATTGAAAGGGGTTGGAAGCTTCTAAAAATTACGAGTCTTCAGAAATCTCAGCAAATATTTTTTCACTCAAACTGGATGATACTTTCACGTAATGATCAGTACACTTGGCCCACTTGGTTCTCCAAATTTCGTTCTTCTATGTTGAAGCGTTCGTTTCCAGTAACAGTTTCCATTCTGGCATTTCACTCTGTTTTCTCCTATATTGATAGATGTATTTGGAACTCTAAATCAAACACGGTTTGTGCTAGCTTCTTGAAACTTGACACAGTAATGCAGTTTCAGATTCTAACTCTATGTTTTGTTTCCTTTTCATGTAGCTTTAAGCAGAGAGTGGCGAGAAACACTTTCATTGAAAGGGGTTGCAAGCTTCCAAAAATTACGAGTCTCCAGAAATCTCAGCAAATATTTTTTCACCCAAACTGGATGATACTTTCAGGTAATGATCAGTACACTAAGCCCACTCGGTTCTCCAAATTTCATTCTTCTATGTTGAAGCGTTCGTTTCCAGTAACAGTTTCCATTCTGGCATTTCACTCTGTTTTCTCCTATATTGATAGATGTATTTGGAACTCTAAATCAAACACGGTTTGTGCTAGCTTCTTGAAACTTGACACAGTAAAGCAGTTTCACATTCTAACTCTATGTTTTGTTTCCTTTTCTTGTAGCCCTAAGCAGAGACTGGCGAGAAACACTTTCATTGAAAGGGGTTGCAAGCTTCTAAAAATTACGAGTCTCCAGAAATCTCAGCAAATATTTTTTCACCCAAACTGGATGATACTTTCAGGTAATAATCAGTACACTTGGCCCACTTGGTTCTCCATATTTCGTTCTTCTATGTTGAAGCGTTCGTTTACACTAACAGTTTCCACTCTGGCATTTCACTCTGTTTTCTCCTATATTGATAGATGTATTTGGAACTCTAAATCAAACACGGTTTGTGCTAGCTTCTTGAAACTTGACACAGTAAAGCAGTTTCACATTCTAACTCTATGTTTTGTTTCTTTTTCATGTAGCCCTAAGCAGTGACTGGCGAGAAACACTTACATTGAAAGGGGTTGCAAGCTTCCAAAAATTACGAGTCTCCAGAAATCTCAGCAAATATTTTTTCACCCAAACTGCATGATACTTTCAGGTAATGATCAGTACACTAAGCCCACTTGGTTCCCCAAATTTCGTTCTTCTATGTTGAAGCGTTCGTTTCCAGTAACAGTTTGAATTTTTGCGTTTCACTCTGTTTTCTCCTATATTGAGAGATGTATTTGGAACTCTAAATCAAACACGGTTTGTGCTAGCTTCTTGAAACTTGTCACAGTAAAGCAGTTTCACATTCTAACTCTATGTTTTGTTTCCTTTTCTTGTAGCCCTAAGCAGTGACGGGCGAGAAACAGTTTCATTGAAAGGGGTTGCAAGCTTCCAAAAATTACTAGTCTCCAGAAATCTCAGCAAATATTTTTTCACCCAAACTGGATGATACTTTCAGGTAATGATCAGTACACTTGGCCCACTTGGTTCTCCATATTTTGTTCTTCTATGTTGAAGCGTTCGTTTACACTAACAGTTTCCACTCTGGCATTTCACTCTGTTTTCTCCTATATTGATAGATGTATTTGGAACTCTAAATCAAACACGGTTTGTGCTAGCTTCTTGAAACTTGACACAGTAAAGCAGTTTCACATTCTAACTCTATGTTTTGTTTCTTTTTCATGTAGCCCTAAGCAGTGACTGGCGAGAAACACTTTCATTGAAAGGGGTTGCAAGCTTCCAAAAATTACGAGTCTCCAGAAATCTCAGCAAATATTTTTTCACCCAAACTGCATGATACTTTCAGGTAATGATCAGTACACTAAGCCCACTTGGTTCCCCAAATTTCGTTCTTCTATGTTGAAGCGTTCGTTTCCAGTAACAGTTTGAATTTTTGCGTTTCACTCTGTTTTCTCCTATATTGATAGATGTATTTGGAACTCTAAATCAAACACGGTTTGTGCTAGCTTCTTGAAACTTGACACAGTAAAGCAGTTTCACATTCTAACTCTATGTTTTGTTTCCTTTTCATGTAGCCCTAAGCAGTGACTGGCGAGAAACACTTTCATTGAAAGGGGTTGCAAGCTTCCAAAAATTACGAGTCTCCAGAAATCTCAGCAAATATTTTTTCACCCAAACTAGATGATACTTTCAGGTAATGATCAGTACACTAAGCCCTCTTGGTTCCCCAAATTTCGTTCTTCTATGTTGAAGCGTTCGTTTCCAGTAACAGTTTGAATTTTGTCGTTCCACTCTGTTTTCTCCTATATTGATAGATGTATTTGGAACTCTAAATCAAACACGGTTTGTGCTAGCTTCTTGAAACTTGACACAGTAAAGCAGTTTCACATTGTAACTCTATGTTTTGTTTCCTTTTCATGTAGCTTTAAGCAGTGACTGGCGAGAAACACTTTCATTGAAAGGGGTTGCAAGCTTCCAAAAATTACGAGTCTCCAGAAATCTCAGCAAATATTTTTTCACCCAAACTGGATGATACTTTCAGGTAATGATTAGTACACTAAGCCCACTTGGTTCTCCAAATTTCGTTCTTCTATGTTGAAGCGTTCGTTTCTAGTAACAGTTTGAATTTTGTCGTTTCACTCTGTTTTCTCCTATATTGATAGATGTATTTGGAACTCTAAATCAAACACGGTTTGTGCTAGCTTCTTGAAACTTGACACCGTAAAGCAGTTTCACATTCTAACACTATATTTTGTTTCCTTTTCATGTAGCCCTAAGCAGTGACTGGCGAGAAACACTTTCATTGAAAGGGGTTGCAAGCTTCCAAAAATTACGAGTCTCCAGAAATCTCAGCAAATATTTTTTCACCCAAACTGGATGATAGTTTCAGGTAATGATCAGAACACTAAGCCCACTTGGTTCTCCAAATTTCGTTCTTCTATGTTGAAGCGTTCGTTTCCAGTAATAGTTTTCATTCTGGCATTTCACTCTGTTTTCTCCTATATTGATAGATGTATTTGGAACTCTAAATCAAACACAGTTTGTGCTAGCTTCTTGAAACTTGACACATTAAAGCAGTTTCACATTCTAACTCTATGTTTTGTTTCCTTTTCTTGTAGCCCTAAGCAGTGACGGGTGAGAAACACTTTCATTGAAAGGGGTTGCAAGCTTCCAAAAATTACGAGTCTCCAGAAATCTCAGCAAATATTTTTTCACCCAAACTGCATGATACTTTCAGGTAATTATCAGTACACTAAGCCCACTTGGTTCCCCAAATTTCGATCTTCTATGTTGAAGCGTTCGTTTCCAGTAACAGTTTCCATTCTGGCATTTCACTCTGTTTTCTCCTATATTGATAGATGTATTTGGAACTCTAAATCAAACACGGTTTGTGCTAGCTTCTTGAAACTTGACACAGTAATGCAGTTTCACATTCTAACAATATGTTTTGTTTCCTTTTCATGTAGCCCTAAGCAGTGACTGGCGAGAAACACTTTCATTGAAAGGGGTTGCAAGCTTCCAAAAATTACGAGTCTCCAGAAATCTCAGCTAATATTTTTTCACCCAAACTGGATGATACTTTCAGGTAATTATCAGTACACTAAGCCCACTTGGTTTCCCAAATTTCGATCTTCTATGTTGAAGTGTTCGTTTCCAGTAACAGTTTTCATTCTGGCATTTCACTCTGTTTTCTCCTATATTGATAGATGTATTTGGAACTCTAAATCAAACACGGTTTGTGCTAGCTTCTTGAAACTTGACACAGTAAAGCAGTTTCACATTCTAACAATATGTTTTGTTTCCTTTTCATGTAGCCCTAAGCAGTGACTGGCGAAAAACACTTTCATTGAAAGGGGTTGGAAGCTTCTAAAAATTACGAGTCTTCAGAAATCTCAGCAAATATTTTTTCACTCAAACTGGATGATACTTTCACGTAATGATCAGTACACTTGGCCCACTTGGTTCTCCAAATTTCGTTCTTCTATGTTGAAGCGTTCGTTTCCAGTAACAGTTTCCATTCTGGCATTTCACTCTGTTTTCTCCTATATTGATAGATGTATTTGGAACTCTAAATCAAACACGGTTTGTGCTAGCTTCTTGAAACTTGACACAGTAATGCAGTTTCAGATTCTAACTCTATGTTTTGTTTCCTTTTCATGTAGCTTTAAGCAGAGACTGGCGAGAAACACTTTCATTGAAAGGGGTTGCAAGCTTCCAAAAATTACGAGTCTCCAGAAATCTCAGCAAATATTTTTTCACCCAAACTGGATGATACTTTCAGGTAATGATCAGTACACTAAGCCCACTCGGTTCTCCAAATTTCATTCTTCTATGTTGAAGCGTTCGTTTCCAGTAACAGTTTCCATTCTGGCATTTCACTCTGTTTTCTCCTATATTGATAGATGTATTTGGAACTCTAAATCAAACACGGTTTGTGCTAGCTTCTTGAAACTTGACACAGTAAAGCAGTTTCACATTCTAACTCTATGTTTTGTTTCCTTTTCTTGTAGCCCTAAGCAGAGACTGGCGAGAAACACTTTCATTGAAAGGGGTTGCAAGCTTCTAAAAATTACGAGTCTCCAGAAATCTCAGCAAATATTTTTTCACCCAAACTGGATGATACTTTCAGGTAATGATCAGTACACTTGGCCCACTTGGTTCTCCATATTTCGTTCTTCTATGTTGAAGCGTTCGTTTACACTAACAGTTTCCACTCTGGCATTTCACTCTGTTTTCTCCTATATTGATAGATGTATTTGGAACTCTAAATCAAACACGGTTTGTGCTAGCTTCTTCAAACTTGACACAGTAAAGCAGTTTCACATTCTAACTCTATGTTTTGTTTCTTTTTCATGTAGCCCTAAGCAGTGACTGGCGAGAAACACTTTCATTGAAAGGGGTTGCAAGCTTCCAAAAATTACGAGTCTTCAGAAATCTCAGCAAATATTTTTTCACCCAAACTGGATGATACTTTCACGTAATGATCAGTACACTTGGCCCACTTGGTTCTCCAAATTTCGTTCTTCTATGTTGAAGCGTTCGTTTCCAGTAACAGTTTCCATTCTGGCATTTCACTCTGTTTTCTCCTATATTGATAGATGTATTTGGAACTCTAAATCAAACACGGTTTGTGCTAGCTTCTTGAAACTTGACACAGTAATGCAGTTTCAGATTCTAACTCTATGTTTTGTTTCCTTTTCATGTAGCTTTAAGCAGTGACTGGCGAGAAACACTTTCATTGAAAGGGGTTGCAAGCTTCCAAAAATTACGAGTCTCCAGAAATCTCAGCAAATATTTTTTCACCCAAACTGGATGATACTTTCAGGTAATGATCAGTACACTAAGCCCACTCGGTTCTCCAAATTTCATTCTTCTATGTTGAAGCGTTCGTTTCCAGTAACTGTTTCCATTCTGGCATTTCACTCTGTTTTCTCCTATATTTAGATGTATTTGGAACTCTAAATCAAACACGGTTTGTGCTAGCTTCTTGAAACTTGACACAGTAAAGCAGTTTCACATTCTAACTCTATGTTTTGTTTCCTTTTCTTGTAGCCCTAAGCAGAGACTGGCGAGAAACACTTTCATTGAAAGGGGTTGCAAGCTTCTAAAAATTACGAGTCTCCAGAAATCTCAGCAAATATTTTTTCACCCAAACTGGATGATACTTTCAGGTAATGATCAGTACACTTGGCCCACTTGGTTCTCCATATTTCGTTCTTCTATGTTGAAGCGTTCGTTTACACTAACAGTTTCCACTCTGGCATTTCACTCTGTTTTCTCCTATATTGAGAGATGTATTTGGAACTCTAAATCAAACACGGTTTGTGCTAGCTTCTTAAAACATGACACAGTAAAGCAGTTTCACATTCTAACTCTATGTTTTGTTTCTTTTTCATGTAGCCCTAAGCAGTGACTGGCGAGAAACACTTTCATTGAAAGGGGTTGCAAGCTTCCAAAAATTACGAGTCTCCAGAAATCTCAGCAAATATTTTTTCACCCAAACTGCATGATACATTCAGGTAATGATCAGTACACTAAGCCCACGTGGTTCCCCAAATTTCGTTCTTCTATGTTGAAGCGTTCGTTTCCAGTAATAGTTTTCATTCTGGCATTTCACTCTGTTTTCTCCTATATTGAGAGATGTATTTGGAACTCTAAATCAAACACAGTTTGTGCTAGCTTCTTGAAACTTGACACAGTAAAGCAGTTCAACATTCTAACTCTATGTTTTCTTTCCTTTTCTTGTAGCCCTAAGCAGTGACGGGTGAGAAACACTTTCATTGAAAGGGTTTGCAAGCTTCCAAAAATTACGAGTCTCCAGAAATCTCAGCAAATATTTTTTCACCCAAACTGCATGATACTTTCAGGTAATGATCAGTACACTAAGCCCACTTGGTTCCCCAAATTTCGATCTTCTATGTTGAAGCGTTCGTTTCCAGTAACAGTTTCCATTCTGGCATTTCACTCTGTTTTCTCCTATATTGATAGATGTATTTGGAACTCTAAATCAAACACGGTTTGTGCTAGCTTCTTGAAACTTGACACAGTAAAGCAGTTTCACATTGTAACTCTATGTTTTGTTTCCTTTTCATGTAGCCCTAAGCAGTGACTGGCGAGAAACACTTTCATTGAAAGGGGTTGCAAGCTTCCAAAAATTACGAGTCTCCAGAAATCTCAGCAAATATTTTTTCACCCAAACTGGATGATACTTTCAGGTAATGATCAGTACACTAAGCCCACTTGGTTCTCCGAATTTCATTCTTCTATGTTGAAGCGTTCGTTTCCAGTAACAGTTTCCATTCTGGCATTTCACTCTGTTTTCTCCTATATTGATAGATGTATTTGGAACTCTAAATCAAACACGGTTTGTGCTAGCTTCTTGAAACTTGACACAGTAAAGCAGTTTCACATTCTAACTCTATGTTTTGTTTCTTTTTCATGTAGCCCTAAGCAGTGACTGGCGAGAAACACTTTCATTGAAAGGGGTTGCAAGCTTCCAAAAATTACGAGTCTCCAGAAATCTCAGCAAATATTTTTTCACCCAAACTGCATGATACTTTCAGGTAATGATCAGTACACTAAGCCCACTTGGTTCCCCAAATTTCGTTCTTCTATGTTGAAGCGTTCGTTTCCAGTAACAGTTTGAATTTTTGCGTTTCACTCTGTTTTCTCCTATATTGATAGATGTATTTGGAACTCTAAATCAAACACGGTTTGTGCTAGCTTCTTGAAACTTGACACAGTAAAGCAGTTTCACATTCTAACTCTATGTTTTGTTTCCTTTTCATGTAGCTCTAAGCAGTGACTGGCGAGAAACACTTTCATTGAAAGGGGTTGCAAGCTTCCAAAAATTACGAGTCTCCAGAAATCTCAGCAAATATTTTTTCACCCAAACTAGATGATACTTTCAGGTAATGATCAGTACACTAAGCCCTCTTGGTTCCCCAAATTTCGTTCTTCTATGTTGAAGCGTTCGTTTCCAGTAACAGTTTGAATTTTGTCGTTTCACTCTGTTTTCTCCTATATTGATAGATGTATTTGGAACTCTAAATCAAACACGGTTTGTGCTAGCTTCTTGAAACTTGACACAGTAAAGCAGTTTCACATTGTAACTCTATGTTTTGTTTCCTTTTCATGTAGCTTTAAGCAGTGACTGGCGAGAAACACTTTCATTGAAAGGGGTTGCAAGCTTCCAAAAATTACGAGTCTCCAGAAATCTCAGCAAATATTTTTTCACCCAAACTGGATGATACTTTCAGGTAATGATCAGTACACTAAGCCCACTTGGTTCTCCAAATTTCATTCTTCTATGTTGAAGCGTTCGTTTCCAGTAACAGTTTCCATTCTGGCATTTCACTCTGTTTTCTCCTATATTGATAGATGTATTTGGAACTCTAAATCAAACACGGTTTGTGCTAGCTTCTTGAAACTAGACACAGTAAAGCAGTTTCACATTCTAACTCTGTGTTTTGTTTCCTTTTCACGTAGCTTTAAGCAGTGACTGGCGAGAAACACCTTCATTGAAAGGGGTTGCAAGCTTCCAAAAATCACGAGTCTCCAGAAATCTCAGCAAATATTTTTTCACCCAAACTGGATGATACTTTCAGGTAATGATCAGTACACTAAGCCCACTTGGTTCTCCAAATTTCATTCTTCTATGTTGAAGCGTTCGTTTCCAGTAACAGTTTCCATTCTGGCATTTCACTCTGTTTTCTCCTATATTGATAGATGTATTTGGAACTCTAAATCAAACACGGTTTGTGCTAGCTTCTTGAAACTTGACACAGTAAATCAGTTTCACATTCTAACTCTATGTTTTTTTTCCTTTTCTTGTAGCCCTAAGCAGAGACTGGCGAGAAACACTTTCATTGAAAGGGGTTGCAAGCTTCTAAAAATTACGAGTCTCCAGAAATCTCAGCAAATATTTTTTCACCCAAACTGGATGATACTTTCAGGTAATGATCAGTACTCTTGGCCCACTTGGTTCTCCATATTTCGTTCTTCTATGTTGAAGCGTTCGTTTACAGTAACAGTTTCCACTCTGGCATTACACTCTGTTTTCTCCTATATTGATAGATGTATTTGGAACTCTAAATCAAACACGGTTTGTGCTAGCTTCTTGAAACTTGACACAGTAATGCAGTTTCACATTCTAACAGTATGTTTTGTTTCCTTTTCATGTAGCCCTAAGCAGTGACTGGCGAGAAACACTTTCATTGAAAGGGGTTGCAAGCTTCCAAAAATTACGAGTCTCATGAAATCTCAGCAAATATTTTTTCACCCAAGCTGCATGATACTTTCAGGTAATGATCAGTACACTAAGCCCACTTGGTTCCCCAAATTTCGTTCTTCTATGTTGAAGCGTTCGTTTCCAGTAACAGTTAGAATTTTGGCGTTTCACTCTGTTTTCTCCTATATTGATAGATGTATTTGGAACTCTAAATCAAACATGGTTTGTGCTAGCTTCTTGAAACTTGACACAGTAAAGCAGTTTCACATTCTAACTCTAAGTTTTGTTTCCTTTTCATGTAGCCCTAAGCAGTGACTGGCGAGAAACACTTTCATTGAAAGGGGTTGCAAGCTTCCAAAAATTACGAGTCTCCAGAAATCTCAGCAAATATTTTTTCACCCAAACTGGATGATACTTTCAGGTAATGATCAGTACACTAAGCCCACTTGGTTCTCCAAATTTCGTTCTTCTATGTTGAAGCGTTCGTTTCCAGTAACAGTTTGAATTTTTGCGTTTCACTCTGTTTTCTCCTATATTGATAGATGTATTTGGAACTCTAAATCAAACACGGTTTGTGCTAGCTTCTTGAAACTTGACACAGTAAAGCAGTTTCACATTCTGACTCTATGTTTTGTTTCCTTTTCATGTAGCCCTAAGCAGTGACTGGCGAGAAACACTTTCATTGAAAGGGGTTGCAAGCTTCCAAAAATTACGAGTCTCCAGAAATCTCAGCAAATATTTTTTCACCCAAACTAGATGATACTTTCAGGTAATGATCAGTACACTAAGCCCTCTTGGTTCCCCAAATTTCGTTCTTCTATGTTGAAGCGTTCGTTTCCAGTAACAGTTTGAATTTTGTCGTTTCACTCTGTTTTCTCCTATATTGATAGATGTATTTGGAACTCTAAATCAAACACGGTTTGTGCTAGCTTCTTGAAACTTGACACAGTAAAGCAGTTTCACATTGTAACTCTATGTTTTGTTTCCTTTTCATGTAGCTTTAAGCAGTGACTGGCGAGAAACACTTTCATTGAAAGGGGTTGCAAGCTTCCAAAAATTACGAGTCTCCAGAAATCTCAGCAAATATTTTTTCACCCAAACTGGATGATACTTTCAGGTAATGATCAGTACACTAAGCCCACTTGGTTCTCCAAATTTCATTCTTCTATGTTGAAGCGTTCGTTTCCAGTAACAGTTTCCATTCTGGCATTTCCCTCTGTTTTCTCCTATATTGATAGATGTATTTGGAACTCTAAATCAAACACGGTTTGTGCTAGCTTCTTGAAACTTGACACAGTAAAGCAGTTTCACATTCTAACTCTATGTTTTGTTTCCTTTTCATGTAGCCCTAAGCAGTGACTGGCGAGAAACACTTTCATTGAAAGGGGTTGCAAGCTTCCAAAAATTACGAGTCTCCAGAAATCTCAGCAAATATTTTTTCACCCAAACTGGATGATACTTTCAGGTAATGATCAGTACACTAAGCCCACTTGGTTCTCCAAATTTCGTTCTTCTATGTTGAAGCGTTCGTTTCTAGTAACAGTTTGAATTTTGTCGTTTCACTCTGTTTTCTCCTATATTGATAGATGTATTTGGAACTCTAAATCAAACACGGTTTGTGCTAGCTTCTTGAAACTTGACACAGTAAAGCAGTTTCACATTCTAACTCTATGTTTTGTTTCCTTTTCATGTAGCCCTAAGCAGTGACTGGCGAGAAACACTTTCATTGAAAGGGGTTGCAAGCTTCCAAAAATTACGAGTCTCCAGAAATCTCAGCAAATATTTTTTCACCCAAACTGGATGATACTTTCAGGTAATGATCAGTACACTAAGCTCACTTGGTTCTCCAAATTTCGTTCTTCTATGTTGAAGCGTTCGTTTCCAGTAACAGTTTCCATTCTGGCATTTCACTCTGTTTTCTCCTATATTCATAGATGTATTTGGAACTCTAAATCAAACACGGTTTGTGCTAGCTTCTTGAAACTTGACACAGTAAAGCAGTTTCAGATTGTAACTCTATGTTTTGTTTCCTTTTCATGTAGCTTTAAGCAGTGACTGGCGAGAAACTCTTTCATTGAAAGGGGTTGCAAGCTTCCAAAAATTACGAGTCTCCAGAAATCTCAGCAAATATTTTTTCACCCAAACTGGATGATACTTTCAGGTAATGATCAGTACACTAAGCCCACTTGGTTCCCCAAATTTCGTTCTTCTATGTTGAATTGTTCGTTTTCAGTAACAGTTTGAATTTTGTCGTTTCACTCTGTTTTCTCCTATATTGATAGATGTATTTGGAACTCTAAATCAAACATGGTTTGTGCTAGCTTCTTGAAACTTGACACAGTAAAGCAGTTTCACATTCTAACTCTATGTTTTGTTTCCTTTTCATGTAGCCCTAAGCAGTGACTGGCGAGAAACACTTTCATTGAAAGGGGTTGCAAGCTTCCAAAAATTACGAGTCTCCAGAAATCTCAGCAAATATTTTTTCACCCAAACTGGATGATACTTTCAGGTAATGATCAGTACACTAAGCCCACTTGGTTCTCCAAATTTCGTTCTTCTATGTTGAAGCGTTCGTTTCCAGTAACAGTTTCCATTTTGGCGTTTCACTCTGTTTTCTCCTATATTGATAGATGTATTTGGAACTCTAAATCAAACACGGTTTGTGCTAGCTTCTTGAAACTTGACACAGTAAAGCAGTTTCACATTCTAACTCTATGTTTTGTTTCCTTTTCATGTAGCCCTAAGCAGTGACTGGCGAGAAACACTTTCATTGAAAGGGGTTGCAAGCTTCCAAAAATTACGAGTCTCCAGAAATCTCAGCAAATATTTTTTCACCCAAACTGGATGATACTTTCAGGTAATGATCAGTACACTAAGCCCACTTGGTTCTCCAAATTTCGTTCTTCTATGTTGAAGCGTTCGTTTCCAGTAACAGTTTCCATTCTGGCATTTCACTCTGTTTTCTCCTATATTGATAGATGTATTTGGAACTCTCAATCAAACACGGTTTGTGCTAGCTTCTTGAAACTTGACACAGTAAAGCAGTTTCAGATTGTAACTCTATGTTTTGTTTCCTTTTAATGTAGCTTTAAGCAGTGACTGGCGAGAAACTCTTTCATTGAAAGGGGTTGCAAGCTTCCAAAAATTACGAGTCTCCAGAAATCTCAGCAAATATTTTTTCACCCAAACTGGATGATACTTTCAGGTAATGATCAGTACACTAAGCCCACTTGGTTCCCCAAATTTCGTTCTTCTATGTTGAAGCGTTCGTTTCCAGTAACAGTTTCCATTTTGGCGTTTCACTCTGTTTTCTCCTATATTGATAGATGTATTTGGAACTCTAAATCAAACACGGTTTGTGCTAGCTTCTTGAAACTTGACACAGTAAAGCAGTTTCACATTCTAACTCTATGTTTTGTTTCCTTTTCATGTAGCCCTAAGCAGTGACTGGCGAGAAACACTTTCATTGAAAGGGGTTGCAAGCTTCCAAAAACTGCGAGTCTCCAGAAATCTCAGCAAATATTTTTTCACCCAAACTGGATGATACTTTCAGGTAATGATCAGTACACTAAGCCCACTTGGTTCTCCAAATTTCGTTCTTCTATGTTGAAGCGTTCGTTTCCAGTAACAGTTTCCATTCTGGCATTTCACTCTGTTTTCTCCTATATTCATAGATGTATTTGGAACTCTCAATCAAACACGGTTTGTGCTAGCTTCTTGAAACTTGACACAGTAAAGCAGTTTCAGATTGTAACTCTATGTTTTGTTTCCTTTTAATGTAGCTTTAAGCAGTGACTGGCGAGAAACTCTTTCATTGAAAGGGGTTGCAAGCTTCCAAAAATTACGAGTCTCCAGAAATCTCAGCAAATATTTTTTCACCCAAACTGGATTATACTTTCAGGTAATGATCAGTACACTAAGCCCACTTGGTTCCCCAAATTTCGTTCTTCTATGTTGAATTGTTCGTTTTCAGTAACAGTTTAAATTTTGGCGTTTCACTCTGTTTTCTCCTATATTGATAGATGTATTTGGAACTCTAAATCAAACACGGTTTGTGCTAGCTTCTTGAAACTTGACACAGTAAAGATGTTTCACATTCTAACTCTATGTTTTGTTTCCTTTTCATGTAGCCCTAAGCAGTGACTGGCGAGAAACACTTTCATTTAAAGGGGTTGCAAGCTTCCAAAAACTGCGAGTCTCCAGAAATCTCAGCAAATATTTTTTCACCCAAACTGGATGATACTTTCAGGTAATGATTAGTACACTATGCCCACTTGGTTCTCCATATTTCGTTGTTCTATGTTGAAGCGTTCGTTTCTAGTAACAGTTTGAATTTTGTCGTTTCACTCTGTTTTCTCCTATATGATTGATGTATTTGGAACTCTAAATCAAGCACGGTTTGTGCTAGCTTCTTGAAACTTGACACAGTAAAGCAGTTTCACATTCTAACTCTATGTTTTGTTTCCTTTTCATGTAGCACTAAGCAGTGACTGGCGAAGAACACTTTCATTGAAAGGGGTTGCAAGCTTCCAAAAATTACGAGTCTCCAGAAATCTCAGCAAATATTTTTTCACCCAAGCTGCATGATACTTTCAGGTAATGATCAGTACACTAAGCCCACTTGGTTCCCCCAATTTCGTTCTTCTATGTTGAAGCGTTCGTTTCCAGTAACAGTTTGAATTTTGTCGTTTCACTCTGTTATCTCCTATATTGATAGATGTATTTGCAACTCTAAATCAAACACGGTTTGTGCTAGCTTCTTGAAACTTTACACAGTAAAGCAGTTTCACATTCTAACTCTATGTTTTGTTTCCTATTCTTGTAGCCCTAATCAGAGACTGACGATAAACACTTTCATTGAAAGGGGTTGCAAGCTTCTAAAAATTACGAGTCTCCAGAAATCTCAGCAAATATTTTTTCACCCAAACTGGATGATACTTTCAGGTAATGATCAGTACACTTGGCCCACTCGGTTCTCCATATTTCGTTCTTCTATGTTGAAGCGTTCGTTTACACTAACAGTTTCCACTCTGGCATTTCACTCTGTTTTCTCCTATATTGATAGATGTATTTGAAACTCTAAATCAAACACGGTTTGTGCTAGCTTCTTGAAACTTGACACAGTAAAGCAGTTTCACATTCTAACACTATGTTTTGTTTCTTTTTCATGTAGCCCTAAGCAGTGACTGGCGAGAAACACTTTCATTGAAAGGGGTTGCAAGCTTCCAAAAATTACGAGTCTCCAGAAATCTCAGCAAATATTTTTTCACCCAAACTGGATGATACTTTCAGGTAATGATCAGTACACTAAGCCCACTTGGTTCTCCAAATTTCGTTCTTCTATGTTGAAGCGTTCGTTTCCAGTAACAGTTTCCATTTTGGCGTTTCACTCTGTTTTCTCCTATATTGATAGATGTATTTGGAACTCTAAATCAAACACGGTTTGTGCTAGCTTCTTGAAACTTGACACAGTAAAGCAGTTTCACATTCTAACTCTATGTTTTGTTTCCGTTTCATGTAGCCCTAAGCAGTGACTGGCTAGAAACACTTTCATTGAAAGGGGTTGCAAGCTTCCAAAAATTACGAGTCTCCAGAAATCTCAGCAAATATTTTTTCACCCAAACTGCATGATACTTTCAGGTAATGATCAGTACAGTAAGCCCACTTGGTTCTCCAAATTTCGTTCTTCTATGTTGAAGCGTTCGTTTCCAGTAACAGTTTGAATTTTGTCGTTTCACTCTGTTTTCTCCTATATTGATAGATGTATTTGGAACTCTAAATCAAACACGGTTTGTGCTAGCTTCTTGAAACTTGACACAGTAAAGCAGTTTCAGATTGTAACTCTATGTTTTGTTTCCTTTTCATGTACCTTTAAGCAGTGACTGGCGAGAATCACTTTCATTTAAAGGGGTTGCAAGCTTCCAAAAACTGCGAGTCTCCAGAAATCTCAGCAAATATTTTTTCACCCAAACTGGATGATACTTTCAGGTAATGATTAGTACACTAAGCCCACTTGGTTCTCCAGATTTCGTTCTTCTATGTTGAAGCGTTCGTTTCTAGTAACAGTTTGAATTTTGTCGTTTCACTCTGTTTTCTCCTATATTGATAGATGTATTTGGAACTCTAAATCAAACACGGTTTGTGCTAGCTTCTTGAAACTTGACACAGTAAAGCAGTTTCACATTCTAACTCTATGTTTTGTTTCCTTTTCATGTAGCCCTAAGCAGTGACTGGCGAGAAACACTTTCATTGAAAGGGGTTGCAAGCTTCCAAAAATTACGAGTCTCCAGAAATCTCAGCAAATATTTTTTCACCCAAACTGGATGATACTTTCAGGTAATGATCAGTACACTAAGCTCACTTGGTTCTCCAAATTTCGTTCTTCTATGTTGAAGCGTTCGTTTCCAGTAACAGTTTCCATTCTGGCATTTCACTCTGTTTTCTCCTATATTCATAGATGTATTTGGAACTCTAAATCAAATACGGTTTGTGCTAGCTTCTTGAAACTTGACACAGTAAAGCAGTTTCAGATTGTAACTCTATGTTTTGTTTCCTTTTCATGTAGCTTTAAGCAGTGACTGGCGAGAAACTCTTTCATTGAAAGGGGTTGCAAGCTTCCAAAAATTACGAGTCTCCAGAAATCTCAGCAAATATTTTTTCACCCAAACTGGATGATACTTTCAGGTAATGATCAGTACACTAAGCCCACTTGGTTCCCCAAATTTCGTTCTTCTATGTTGAATTGTTCGTTTTCAGTAACAGTTTGAATTTTGGCGTTTCACTCTGTTTTCTCCTATATTGATAGATGTATTTGGAACTCTAAATCAAACACGGTTTGTGCTAGCTTCTTGAAACTTGACACAGTAAAGCAGTTTCACATTCTAACTCTATGTTTTGTTTCCTTTTCATGTAGCCCTAAGCAGTGACTGGCGAGAAACACTTTCATTGAAAGGGGTTGCAAGCTTCCAAAAATTACGAGTCTCCAGAAATCTCAGCAAATATTTTTTCACCCAAACTGGATGATACTTTCAGGTAATGATCAGTACACTAAGCCCACTTGGTTCTCCAAATTTCGTTCTTCTATGTTGAAGCGTTCGTTTCCAGTAACAGTTTCCATTTTGGCGTTTCACTCTGTTTTCTCCTATATTGATAGATGTATTTGGAACTGTAAATCAAACACGGTTTGTGCTAGCTTCTTGAAACTTGACACAGTAAAGCAGTTTCACATTCTAACTCTATGTTTTGTTTCCTTTTCTTGTAGCCCTAAGCAGTGACGGGCGAGAAACACTTTCATTGAAAGGGGTTGCAAGCTTCCAAAAACTGCGAGTCTCCAGAAATCTCAGCAAATATTTTTTCACCCAAACTGGATGATACGTTCAGGTAATGATCAGTACACTAAGCCCACTTGGTTCCCCAAATTTCGTTTTTCGATGTTGAATTGTTCGTTTTCAGTAACAGTTTGAATTTTGGCGTTTCACTCTGTTTTCTCCTATATTGATAGATGTATTTGGAACTCTAAATCAAACACGGTTTGTGCTAGCTTCTTGAAACTTGACACAGTAAAGCAGTTTCACATTCTAACTCTATGTTTTGTTTCCTATTCTTGTAGCCCTAAGCAGAGACTGACGATAAACACTTTCATTGAAAGGGGTTGCAAGCTTCTAAAAATTACGAGTCTCCAGAAATCTCAGCAAATATTTTTTCACCCAAACTGGATGATACTTTCAGGTAATGATCAGTACACTAAGCTCACTTGGTTCTCCATATTTCGTTCTTCTATGTTGAAGCGTTCGTTTACACTAACAGTTTCCACTCTGGCATTTCACTCTGTTTTCTCCTATATTGATAGATGTATTTGAAACTCTAAATCAAACACGGTTTGTGCTAGCTTCTTGAAACTTGCCACAGTAAAGCAGTTTCACATTCTAACTCTATGTTTTGTTTCTTTTTCATGTAGCCCTAAGCAGTGACTGGCGAGAAACACTTTCATTGAAAGGGGTTGCAAGCTTCCAAAAATTACGAGTCTCCAGAAATCTCAGCAAATATTTTTTCACCCAAACTGCATGATACTTTCAGGTAATGATCAGTACACTAAGCCCACTTGGTTCCCCAAATTTCGTTCTTCTATGTTGAAGCGTTCGTTTCCAGTAACAGTTTGAATTTTTGCGTTTCACTCTGTTTTCTCCTATATTGATAGATGTATTTGGAACTCTAAATCAAACACGGTTTGTGCTAGCTTCTTGAAACTTGACACAGTAAAGCAGTTTCAGATTGTAACTCTATGTTTTGTTTCCTTTTCATGTACCTTTAAGCAGTGACTGGCGAGAAACACTTTCATTGAAAGGGGTTGCAAGCTTCCAAAAACTGCGAGTCTCCAGAAATCTCAGCAAATATTTTTTCACCCAAACTGGATGATACTTTCAGGTAATGATTAGTACACTAAGCCCACTTGGTTCTCCAAATTTCGTTCTTCTCTGTTGAAGTGTTCGTTTCTAGTAACAGTTTGAATTTTGTCGTTTCACTCTGTTTTCTCCTATATGATTGATGTATTTGGAACTCTAAATCAAGCACGGTTTGTGCTAGCTTCTTGAAACTTGACACAGTAAAGCAGTTTCACATTCTAACTCTATGTTTTGTTTCCTTTTCTTGTAGCCCTAAGCAGTGACGGGCGAGAAACACTTTCATTGAAAGGGGTTGCAAGCTTCCAAAAATTACGAGTCTCCAGAAATCTCAGCAAATATTTTTTCACCCAAACTGGATGATACTATCAAGTAATGATCAGAACACGAAGCCCACTTGGTTCCCCAAATTTCGATCTTCTATGTTGAAGCGTTCGTTTCCAGTAACAGTTTCCATTCTGGCATTTCACTCTGTTTTCTCCTATATTGATAGATGTATTTGGAACTCTAAATCAAACACGGTTTGTGCTAGCTTCTTGAAACTTGACACAGTAAAGCAGTTTCAGATTGTAACTCTATGTTTTGTTTCCTTTTCATGTAGCTTTAAGCAGTGACTGGCGAGAAACTCTTTCATTGAAAGGGGTTGCAAGCTTCCAAAAATTACGAGTCTCCAGAAATCTCAGCAAATATTTTTTCACCCAAACTGGATGATACTTTCAGGTAATGATCAGTACACTAAGCCCACTTGGTTCTCCAAATTTCGTTCTTCTATGTTGAAGCGTTCGTTTCCAGTAACAGTTTCCATTCTGGCATTTCACTCTGTTTTCTTCTATATTGATAGATGTATTTGGAACTCTAAATCAAACACGGTTTGTGCTAGCTTCTTGAAACTTGACAGAGTAAAGCAGTTTCACATTCTAACTCTATGTTTTGTTTCCTTTTCTTGTAGCCCTAAGCAGTGACGGGCGAGAAACACTTTCATTGAAAGAGGTTGCAAGCTTCCAAAAATTACGAGTCTCCAGAAATCTCAGCAAATATTTTTTCACCCAAACTGGATGATACTATCAAGTAATGATCAGAACACGAAGATCACTTGGTTCCCCAAATTTCGATCTTCTATGTTGAAGCGTTCGTTTCCAGTAACAGTTTCCATTCTGGCATTTCACTCTGTTTTCTCCTATATTGATAGATGTATTTGGAACTCTAAATCAAACACGGTTTGTGCTAGCTTCTTGAAACTTGACACAGTAAAGCAGTTTCAGATTGTAACTCTATGTTTTGTTTCCTTTTCATGTAGCTTTAAGCAGTGACTGGCGAGAAACTCTTTCATTGAAAGGGGTTGCAAGCTTCCAAAAATTACGAGTCTCCAGAAATCTCAGCAAATATTTTTTCACCCAAACTGCATGATACTTTCAGGTAATGATCAGTACACTAAGCCCACTTGGTTCTCCAAATTTCGTTCTTCTATGTTGAAGCGTTCGTTTCCAGTAACAGTTTCCATTCTGGCATTTCACTCTGTTTTCTCCTATATTGATAGATGTATTTGGAACTCTAAATCAAACATGGTTTGTGCTAGCTTCTTGAAACTTGACACAGTAAAGCAGTTTCACATTCTAACTCTATGTTTTGTTTCCTTTTCATGTAGCCCTAAGCAGTGACTGGCGAGAAACACTTTCATTGAAAGGGGTTGCAAGCTTCCAAAAATTACGAGTCTCCAGAAATCTCAGCAAATATTTTTTCACCCAAACTGGATGATACTTTCAGGTAATGATCAGTACACTAAGCTCACTTGGTTCTCCAAATTTCGTTCTTCTATGTTGAAGCGTTCGTTTCCAGTAACAGTTTCCATTCTGGCATTTCACTCTGTTTTCTCCTATATTCATAGATGTATTTGGAACTCTAAATCAAACACGGTTTGTGCTAGCTTCTTGAAACTTGACACAGTAAAGCAGTTTCACATTCTAACTCTATGTTTTGTTTCCTTTTCTTGTAGCCCTAAGCAGTGACGGGCGAGAAACACTTTCATTGAAAGGGGTTGCAAGCTTCCAAAAACTGCGAGTCTCCAGAAATCTCAGCAAATATTTTTTCACCCAAACTGGATGACACTTTCAGGTAATGATCAGTACACTAAGCCCACTTGGTTCTCCAAATTTCGTTCTTCTATGTTGAAGCGTTCGTTTCTAGTAACAGTTTGAATTTTGTCGTTTCACTCTGTTTTCTCCTATATTGATAGATGTATTTGGAACTCTAAATCAAACACGGTTTGTGCTAGCTTCTTGAAACTTGACACAGTAAAGCAGTTTCACATTCTAACTCTATGTTTTGTTTCCTTTTCATGTAGCCCTAAGCAGTGACTGGCGAGAAACACTTTCATTGAAAGGGGTTGCAAGCTTCCAAAAATTACGAGTCTCCAGAAATCTCAGCAAATATTTTTTCACCCAAACTGGATGATACTTTCAGGTAATGATCAGTACACTAAGCTCACTTGGTTCTCCAAATTTCGTTCTTCTATGTTGAAGCGTTCGTTGCCAGTAACAGTTTCCATTCTGGCATTTCACTCTGTTTTCTCCTATATTCATAGATGTATTTGGAACTCTAAATCAAACACGGTTTGTGCTAGCTTCTTGAAACTTGACACAGTAAAGCAGTTTCACATTCTAACTCTATGTTTTGTTTCCTTTTCTTGTAGCCCTAAGCAGTGACGGGCGAGAAACACTTTCATTGAAAGGGGTTGCAAGCTTCCAAAAACTGCGAGTCTCCAGAAATCTCAGCAAATATTTTTTCACCCAAACTGGATGATACGTTCAGGTAATGATCAGTACACTAAGCCCACTTGGTTCCCCAAATTTCGTTTTTCTATGTTGAATTGTTCGTTTTCAGTAACAGTTTGAATTTTGGCGTTTCACTCTGTTTTCTCCTATATTGATAGATGTATTTGGAACTCTAAATCAAACACGGTTTGTGCTAGCCTCTTGAAACTTGACACAGTAAAGCAGTTTCACATTCTAACTCTATGTTTTGTTTCCTATTCTTGTAGCCCTAAGCAGAGACTGACGATAAACACTTTCATTGAAAGGGGTTGCAAGCTTCTAAAAATTACGAGTCTCCAGAAATCTCAGCAAATATTTTTTCACCCAAACTGGATGATACTTTCAGGTAATGATCAGTACACTTGGCCCACTTGGTTCTCCATATTTCGTTCTTCTATGTTGAAGCATTCGTTTACACTAACAGTTTCCACTCTGGCATTTCACTCTGTTTTCTCCTATATTGATAGATGTATTTGGAACTCTAAATCAAACACGGTTTGTGCTAGCTTCTTGAAACTTGACACAGTAAAGCAGTTTCACATTCTAACTCTATGTTTTGTTTCTTTTTCATGTAGCCCTAAGCAGTGACTGGCGAGAAACACTTTCATTGAAAGGGGTTGCAAGCTTCCAAAAATTATGAGTCTCCAGAAATCTCAGCAAATATTTTTTCACCCAAACTGCATGATACTTTCAGGTAATGATCAGTACACTAAGCCCACTTGGTTCCCCAAATTTCGTTCTTCTATGTTGAAGCGTTCGTTTCCAGTAACAGTTTGAATTTTTGCGTTTCACTCTGTTTTCTCCTATATTGATAGATGTATTTGGAACTCTAAATCAAACACGGTTTGTGCTAGCTTCTTGAAACTTGACACAGTAAAGAAGTTTCACATTCTAACTCTATGTTTTGTTTCCTTTTCTTGTAGCCCTAAGCAGTGACGGGCGAGAAACACTTTCATTGAAAGGGGTTGCAAGCTTCCAAAAATTACGAGTCTCCAGAAATCTCAGAAAATATTTTTTCACCCAAACTGGATGATACTATCAAGTAATGATTAGATCACTAAGCCCACTTGGTTCCCCAAATTTCGATCTTCTATGTTGAAGCGTTCGTTTCCAGTAACAGTTTCCATTCTGGCATTTCACTCTGTTTTCTCCTATATTGATAGATGTATTTGGAACTCTAAATCAAACACGGTTTGTGCTAGCTTCTTGAAACTTGACACAGTAATGCAGTTTCACATTCTAACAATATGTTTTGTTTCCTTTTTGTGTAGCCCTAAGCAGTGACTGGCAAGAAACACTTTCATTGAAAGGGGTTCCAAGCTTCCAAAAATTACGAGTCTCCAGAAATCTCAGCAAATATTTTTTCACCCAAACTGCATGATACTTTCAGGTAATGATCAGTATACTAAGCCCACTTGGTTCTCCAAATTTCGTTCTTCTATGTTGAAGTGTTCATTTCCAGTAACAGTTTCCATTCTGGCATTGCACTCTGTTTTCTCCTATATTGATAGATGTATTTGGAACTCTAAATCAAACACGGTTTGTGCTAGCTTCTTGAAACTTGACTCAGTAAAGCAGTTTCACATTCTAACTCTATGTTTTGTTTCCTTTTCATGTAGCCCTAAGCAGTGACTGGCGAGAAACACTTTCATTGAAAGGGGTTGCAAGCTTCCAAAAATTACGAGTCTCCAGAAATCTCAGCAAATATTTTTTCACCCAAACTGGATGATACTTTCAGGTAATGATCAGTACACTAAGACAACTTGGTTCTCCAAATTTCGTTCTTCTATGTTGAAGCGTTCGTTTCCAGTAACAGTTTCCATTCTGGCATTTCACTCTGTTTTCTCCTATATTGATAGATGTATTTGGAACTCTAAATCAAACACGGTTTGTGCTAGCTTCTTGAAACTTGACACAGTAAAGCAGTTTCACATTCTAACTCTATGTATTCTTTCCTCTTCTTGTAGCCCTAAGCAGAGACTGGCGAGAAACACTTTCATTGAAAGGGATTGCAAGCTTCTAAAAATTACGAGTCTCCAGAAATCTCAGCAAATATTTTTTCACCCAAACTGGATGATACTTTCAGGTAATGATCAGTACACTTGGCCCACTTGGTTCTCCATATTTCGTTCTTCTATGTTGAAGCGTTCGTTTACAGTAACAGTTTCCACTCTGGCATTACACTCTGTTTTCTCCTATATTGATAGATGTATTTGGAACTCTAAATCAAACACGGTTTGTGCTAGCTTCTTGAAACTTGACACAGTAAAGCAGTTTCAGATTGTAACTCTATGTTTTGTTTCCTTTTCATGTACCTTTAAGCAGTGACTGGCGAGAAACACTTTCATTGAAAGGGGTTGCAAGCTTCCAAAAATTACGAGTCTCCAGAAATCTCAGCAAATATTTTTTCACCCAAACTGCATGATACTTTCAGGTAATGATCAGTACACTAAGCCCACTTGGTTCCCCCAATTTCGTTCTTCTATGTTGAAGCGTTCGTTTCCAGTAACAGTTAGAATTTTGGCGTTTCACTCTGTTTTCTCCTATATTGATAGATGTATTTGGAACTCTAAATCAAACACGGTTTGTGCTAGCTTCTTGAAACTTGACACAGTAAAGCAGTTTCACATTCTAACTCTATGTTTTGTTTCCTTTTCATGTAGCCCTAAGCAGTGACTGGCGAGAAACACTTTCATTGAAAGGGGTTGCAAGCTTCCAAAAATTACGAGTCTCCAGAAATCTCAGCAAATATTTTTTCACCCAAACTGCATGATACGTTCAGGTAATGATCAGTACACTAAGCCCACTTGGTTCCCCAAATTTCGTTTTTCTATGTTGAATTGTTCGTTTTCAGTAACAGTTTGAATTTTGGCGTTTCACTCTGTTTTCTCCTATATTGATAGATGTATTTGGAACTCTAAATCAAACACGGTTTGTGCTAGCCTCTTGAAACTTGACACAGTAAAGCAGTTTCACATTCTAACTCTATGTTTTGTTTCCTATTCTTGTAGCCCTAAGCAGAGACTGACGATAAACACTTTCATTGAAAGGGGTTGCAAGCTTCTAAAAATTACGAGTCTCCAGAAATCTCAGCAAATATTTTTTCACCCAAACTGGATGATACTTTCAGGTAATGATCAGTACACTTGGCCCACTTGGTTCTCCATATTTCGTTCTTCTATGTTGAAGCGTTCGTTTACACTAACAGTTTCCACTCTGGCATTTCACTCTGTTTTCTCCTATATTGATAGATGTATTTGGAACTCTAAATCAAACACGGTTTGTGCTAGCTTCTTGAAACTTGACACAGTAAAGCAGTTTCACATTCTAACTCTATGTTTTGTTTCTTTTTCATGTAGCCCTAAGCAGTGACTGGCGAGAAACACTTTCATTGAAAGGGGTTGCAAGCTTCCAAAAATTATGAGTCTCCAGAAATCTCAGCAAATATTTTTTCACCCAAACTGCATGATACTTTCAGGTAATGATCAGTACACTAAGCCCACTTGGTTCCCCAAATTTCGTTCTTCTATGTTGAAGCGTTCGTTTCCAGTAACAGTTTGAATTTTTGCGTTTCACTCTGTTTTCTCCTATATTGATAGATGTATTTGGAACTCTGAATCAAACACGGTTTGTGCTAGCTTCTTGAAACTTGACACAGTAAAGAAGTTTCACATTCTAACTCTATGTTTTGTTTCCTTTTCTTGTAGCCCTAAGCAGTGACGGGCGAGAAACACTTTCATTGAAAGGGGTTGCAAGCTTCCAAAAATTACGAGTCTCCAGAAATCTCAGAAAATATTTTTTCACCCAAACTGGATGATACTATCAAGTAATGATTAGATCACTAAGCCCACTTGGTTCCCCAAATTTCGATCTTCTATGTTGAAGCGTTCGTTTCCAGTAACAGTTTCCATTCTGGCATTTCACTCTGTTTTCTCCTATATTGATAGATGTATTTGGAACTCTAAATCAAACACGGTTTGTGCTAGCTTCTTGAAACTTGACACAGTAATGCAGTTTCACATTCTAACAATATGTTTTGTTTCCTTTTTGTGTAGCCCTAAGCAGTGACTGGCAAGAAACACTTTCATTGAAAGGGGTTCCAAGCTTCCAAAAATTACGAGTCTCCAGAAATCTCAGCAAATATTTTTTCACCCAAACTGCATGATACTTTCAGGTAATGATCAGTATACTAAGCCCACTTGGTTCTCCAAATTTCGTTCTTCTATGTTGAAGTGTTCATTTCCAGTAACAGTTTCCATTCTGGCATTGCACTCTGTTTTCTCCTATATTGATAGATGTATTTGGAACTCTAAATCAAACACGGTTTGTGCTAGCTTCTTGAAACTTGACTCAGTAAAGCAGTTTCACATTCTAACTCTATGTTTTGTTTCCTTTTCATGTAGCCCTAAGCAGTGACTGGCGAGAAACACTTTCATTGAAAGGGGTTGCAAGCTTCCAAAAATTACGAGTCTCCAGAAATCTCAGCAAATATTTTTTCACCCAAACTGGATGATACTTTCAGGTAATGATCAGTACACTAAGACAACTTGGTTCTCCAAATTTCGTTCTTCTATGTTGAAGCGTTCGTTTCCAGTAACAGTTTCCATTCTGGCATTTCACTCTGTTTTCTCCTATATTGATAGATGTATTTGGAACTCTAAATCAAACACGGTTTGTGCTAGCTTCTTGAAACTTGACACAGTAAAGCAGTTTCACATTCTAACTCTATGTATTCTTTCCTCTTCTTGTAGCCCTAAGCAGAGACTGGCGAGAAACACTTTCATTGAAAGGGATTGCAAGCTTCTAAAAATTACGAGTCTCCAGAAATCTCAGCAAATATTTTTTCACCCAAACTGGATGATACTTTCAGGTAATGATCAGTACACTTGGCCCACTTGGTTCTCCATATTTCGTTCTTCTATGTTGAAGCGTTCGTTTACAGTAACAGTTTCCACTCTGGCATTACACTCTGTTTTCTCCTATATTGATAGATGTATTTGGAACTCTAAATCAAACACGGTTTGTGCTAGCTTCTTGAAACTTGACACAGTAAAGCAGTTTCAGATTGTAACTCTATGTTTTGTTTCCTTTTCATGTACCTTTAAGCAGTGACTGGCGAGAAACACTTTCATTGAAAGGGGTTGCAAGCTTCCAAAAATTACGAGTCTCCAGAAATCTCAGCAAATATTTTTTCACCCAAACTGCATGATACTTTCAGGTAATGATCAGTACACTAAGCCCACTTGGTTCCCCCAATTTCGTTCTTCTATGTTGAAGCGTTCGTTTCCAGTAACAGTTAGAATTTTGGCGTTTCACTCTGTTTTCTCCTATATTGATAGATGTATTTGGAACTCTAAATCAAACACGGTTTGTGCTAGCTTCTTGAAACTTGACACAGTAAAGCAGTTTCAGATTGTAACTCTTTGTTTTGTTTCCTTTTCATGTACCTTTAAGCAGTGACTGGCGAGAAACACTTTCATTGAAAGGGGTTGCAAGCTTCCAAAAACTGCGAGTCTCCAGAAATCTCAGCAAATATTTTTTCACCCAAACTGGATGATACTTTCAGGTAATGATTAGTACACTAAGCCCACTTGGTTCTCCAAATTTCGTTCTTCTATGTTGAAGCGTTCGTTTCTAGTAACAGTTTGAATTTTGTCGTTTCACTCTGTTTTCTCCTATATGATTTATGTTTTTGGAACTCTAAATCAAGCACGGTTTGTGCTAGCTTCTTGAAACTTGACACAGTAAAGCCGTTTCATATTCTAACTCTATGTTTTGTTTCCTTTTCATGTAGCCCTAAGCAGTGACTGGTGAGAAACACTTTCATTGAAAGGGGTTGCAAGCTTCCAAAAATTACGAGTCTCCAGAAATCTCAGCAAATATTTTTTCAACCAAACTGGATGATACTTTCAGGTAATGATCAGTACACTAAGCCCACTTGGTTCTCCAAATTTCGATCTTCTATGTTGAAGCGTTCGTTTCCAGTATCAGTTTCCATTCTGGCATTTCACTCTGTTTTCTCCTATATTGATAGATGTATTTGGAACTCTAAATCAAACACGGTTTGTGCTAGCTTCTTGAAACTTGACACAGTAAAGCAGTTTCACATTCTAACTCTATGTTTTGTTTCCTTTTCTTGTAGCCCTAAGCAGTGACGGGCGAGAAACACTTTCATTGAAAGGGGTTGCAAGCTTCCAAAAATTACGAGTCTCCAGAAATCTCAGCAAATATTTTTTCACCCAAACTGGATGATACTATCAAGTAATGATCAGAACACTAAGCCCACTTGGTTCCCCAAATTTCGATCTTCTATGTTGAAGCGTTCGTTTCCAGTAACAGTTTCCATTCTGGCATTTCACTCTGTTTTCTCCTATATTGATAGATGTATTTGGAACTCTAAATCAAACACGGTTTGTGATAGCCTCTTGAAACTTGACACAGTTATGCAGTTTCACATTCTAACAATATGTTTTGTTTCCTTTTCGTGTAGCCCTAAGCAGTGACTGGCGAGAAACACTTTCATTGAAAGGGGTTGCAAGCTTCCAAAAATTACGAGTCTCCAGAAATCTCAGCAAATATTTTTTCACCCAAACTGGATGATACTTTCAGGTAATGATCAGTACACTAAGCCCACTTGGTTCTCCAAATTTCGTTCTTCTATGTTGAAGCGTTCGTTTCCAGTAACAGTTTCCATTCTGGCATTTCACTCTGTTTTCTCCTATATTGATAGATGTATTTGGAACTCTAAATCAAACACGGTTTGTGCTAGCTTCTTGAAACTTGACACAGTAAAGCAGTTTCACATTCCAACTCTATGTTTTGTTTCCTTTTCTTGTAGCCCGAAGCAGTGACGGGCGAGAAACACTTTCATTGAAAGGGGTTGCAAGCTTCCAAAAATTACGAGTCTCCAGAAATCTCAGCAAATATTTTTTCACCCAAATTGGATGATACTATCAAGTAATGATCAGAACACTAAGCCCACTTGGTTCCCCAAATTTCGATCTTCTATGTTGAAGCGTTCGTTTCCAGTAACAGTTTCCATTCTGGCATTTCACTCTGTTTTCTCCTATATTGATAGATGTATTTGGAACTCTAAATCAAACACGGTTTGTGATAGCTTCTTGAAACTTGACACAGTAATGCAGTTTCACATTCTAACAATATGTTTTGTTTCCTTTTCGTGTAGCCCTAAGCAGTGACTGGCGAGAAACACTTTCATTGAAAGGGGTTGCAAGCTTCCAAAAATTACGAGTCTCCAGAAATCTCAGCAAATATTTTTTCACCCAAACTGCATGATACTTTCAGGTAATGATCAGTACACTAAGCCCACTTGGTTCTCCAAATTTCGTTCTTCTATGTTGAAGTGTTCATTTCCAGTAACAGTTTCCATTCTGGCATTTCACTCTGTTTTCTCCTATATTGATAGATGTATTTGGAACTCTAAATCAAACACGGTTTGTGCTAGCTTCTTGAAACTTGACACAGTAAAGCAGTTTCACATTCTAACTCTATGTTTTGTTTCCTTTTCATGTAGCCCTAAGCAGTGACTGGCGAGAAACACTTTCATTGAAAGGGGTTGCAAGCTTCCAAAAATTACGAGTCTCCAGAAATCTCAGCAAATATTTTTTCACCCAAGCTGCATGATACTTTCAGGTAATGATCAGTACACTAAGCCCACTTGGTTCCCCCAATTTCGTTCTTCTATGTTGAAGCGTTCGTTTCCAGTAACAGTTTGAATTTTGTCGTTTCACTCTTTTATCTCCTATATTGATAGATGTATTTGCAACTCTAAATCAAACACGGTTTGTGCTAGCTTCTTGAAACTTGACACAGTAAAGCAGTTTCACATTCTAACTCTATGTTTTGTTTCCTTTTCATGTAGCCCTAAGCAGTGACTGGCGAGAAACACTTTCATTGAAAGGGGTTGCAAGCTTCCAAAAATTACGAGTCTCCAGAAATCTCAGCAAATATTTTTTCACCCAAACTGGATGATACTTTCAGGTAATGATCAGTACACTAAGCCCACTTGGTTCTCCAAATTTCGTTCTTCTATGTTGAAGCGTTCGTTTCAAGTAACAGTTTCCATTCTGGCATTTCACTCTGTTTTCTCCTATATTGATAGATGTATTTGGAACTCTAAGTCAAACACGGTTTGTGCTAGCTTCTTGAAACTTGACACAGTAAAGCAGTTTCACATTCTAACTCTATGTTTTGTTTCCTTTTCATGTAGCCCTAAGCAGTGACTGGCGAGAAACACTTTCATTGAAAGGGGTTGCAAGCTTCCAAAAATTACGAGTCTCCAGAAATCTCAGCAAATATTTTTTCACCCAAACTGGATGATACTTTCAGGTAATGATCAGTACACTAAGCCCACTTGGTTCTCCAAATTTCGTTCTTCTATGTTGAAGCGTTCGTTTCCAGTAACAGTTTCCATTCTGGCATTTCACTCTGTTTTCTCCTATATTGATAGATGTATTTGGAACTCTAAATCAAACACGGTTTGTGCTAGCTTCTTGAAACTTGACACAGTAAAGCAGTTTCACATTCTAACTCTATGTTTTGTTTCCTTTTCATGTAGCCCTAAGCAGTGACTGGCGAGAAACACTTTCATTGAAAGTGGTTGCAAGCTTCCAAAAATTACGAGTCTCCAGAAATCTCAGCAAATATTTTTTCACCCAAACTGGATGATACTTTCAGGTAATGATCAGTACACTAAGCCCACTTGGTTCTCCAAATTTCGTTCTTCTATGTTGAAGCGTTCGTTTCCAGTAACAGTTAGAATTTTGGCGTTTCACTCTGTTTTCTCCTATATTGATAGATGTATTTGGAACTCTAAATAAAACACGGTTTGTGCTAGCTTCTTGAAACTTGACACAGTAAAGCAGTTTCAGATTCTAACTCTATGTTTTGTTTCCTTTTCATGTAGCTTTAAGCAGTGACTTGCGAGAAACACTTTCATTGAAAGGGGTTGCAAGCTTCCAAAAATTACGAGTCTCCAGAAATCTCAGCAAATATTTTTTCACCCAAACTGCATGATACTTTCAGGTAATGATCAGTACACTAAGCCCACTTGGTTCCCCAAATTTCGATCTTCTATGTTGAAGCGTTCGTTTCCAGTAACAGTTTCCATTCTGGCATTTCACTCTGTTTTCTCCTATATTGATCGATGTATTTGGAACTCTAAATCAAACACGGTTTGTGCTAGCTTCTTGAAACTTGCACAGTAATGCAGTTTCACATTCTAACAATACGTTTTGTTTCCTTTTCGTGTAGCCCTAAGCAGTGACTGGCGAGAAACACTTTCATTGAAAGGGGTTCCAAGCTTCCAAAAATTACGAGTCTCCAGAAATCTCAGCAAATATTTTTTCACCCAAACTGCATGATACTTTCAGGTAATGATCAGTACACTAAGCCCACTTGGTTCTCCAAATTTCGTTCTTCTATGTTGAAGTGTTCATTTCCAGTAACAGTTTCCATTCTGGCATTTCACTCTGTTTTCTCCTATATTGATAGATGTATTTGGAACTCTAAATCAAACACAGTTTGTGCTAGCTTCTTGAAACTTGACTCAGTAAAGCAGTTTCAGATTCTAACTCTATGTTTTGTTTCCTTTTCATGTAGCTTTAAGCAGTGACTTGCGAGAAACACTTTCATTGAAAGGGGTTGCAAGCTTCCAAAAATTACGAGTCTCCAGAAATCTCAGCAAATATTTTTTCACCCAAACTGCATGATACTTTCAGGTAATGATCAGTACACTAAGCCCACTTGGTTCCCCAAATTTCGATCTTCTATGTTGAAGCGTTCGTTTCCAGTAACAGTTTCCATTCTGGCATTTCACTCTGTTTTCTCCTATATTGATCGATGTATTTGGAACTCTAAATCAAACACGGTTTGTGATAGCTTCTTGAAACTTGACACAGTAAAGCAGTTTCAGATTCTAACTCTATGTTTTGTTTCCTTTTCATGTAGCTTTAAGCAGTGACTGGCGAGAAACACTTTCATTGAAAGGGGTTGCAAGCTTCCAAAAATTACGAGTCTCCAGAAATCTCAGCAAATATTTTTTCACCCAAACTGGATGATACTTTCAGGTAATGATCAGTACACTAAGCCCACTCGGTTCTCCAAATTTCATTCTTCTATGTTGAAGCGTTCATTTCCAGTAACAGTTTCCATTCTGGCATTTCACTCTGTTTTCTCCTATATTGATAGATGTATTTGGAACTCTAAATCAAACACGGTTTGTGCTAGCTTCTTGAAACTTGACACAGTAAAGCAGTTTCACATTCTAACTCTATGTTTTGTATCCTTTTCATGTAGCCCTAAGCAGTGACTGGCGAGAAACACTTTCATTGAAAGGGGTTGCAAGCTTCCAAAAATTACGAGTCTCCAGAAATCTCAGCAAATATTTTTTCACCCAAACTGGATGATACTTTCAGGTAATGATCAGTACACTAAGTCCACTTGCTTCCCCAAATTTCGTTCTTCTATGTTGAAGCGTTCGTTTCCAGTAAAAGTTTCCATTCTGGCATTTCACTCTGTTTTCTCCTATAGTGATAGATGTATTTGGAACTCTAAATCAAACACAGTTTGTGCTAGCTTCTTGAAACTTGACACAGTAAAGCAGTTTCACATTCTAACTCTATGTTTTGTTTCCTTTTCATGTAGCTTTAAGCAGTGACTGGCGAGAAACACTTTCATTGAAAGGGGTTGCAAGCTTCCAAAAATTACGAGTCTCCAGAAATCTCAGCAAATATTTTTTCACCCAAACTGCATGATACTTTCAGGTAATGATCAGTACACAAAGCCCACTTGGTTCCCCAAATTTCGATCTTCTATGTTGAAGCGTTCGTTTCCAGTAACAGTTTCCATTCTGGCATTTCACTCTGTTTTCTCCTATATTGATAGATGTATTTGGAACTCTAAATCAAACACGGTTTGTGCTAGCTTCTTGAAACTTGACACAGTAATGCAGTTTCACATTCTAACAATATGTTTTGTTTCCTTTTCATGTAGCCCTAAGCAGTGACTGGCGAGAAACACTTTCATTGAAAGGGGTTGCAAGCTTCCAAAAATTACGAGTCTCCAGAAATCTCAGCAAATATTTTTTCACCCAAACTGGATGATACTTTCAGGTAATGATCAGTACACTAAGACAACTTGGTTCTCCAAATTTCGATCTTCTATGTTGAAGCGTTCGTTTCCAGTATCAGTTTCCATTCTGGCATTTCACTCTGTTTTCTCCTATATTGATAGATGTATTTGGAACTCTAAATCAAACACGGTTTGTGCTAGCTTCTTGAAACTTGACACAGTAATGCAGTTTCACATTCTAACAATATGTTTTGTTTCCTTTTCATGTAGCCCTAAGCAGTGACTGGCGAGAAACACTTTCATTGAAAGGGGTTGCAAACTTCAAAAAATTACGAGTCTCCAGAAATCTCAGCAAATATTTTTTTCACCCAAACTGGATGATACTTTCAGGTAATGATCAGTACACTAAGCCCACTCGGTTCTCCAAATTTCATTCTTCTATGTTGAAACGTTCGTTTCCAGTAACAGTTTCCATTCTGGCATTTCACTCTGTTTTCTCCTATATTGATAGATGTATTTGGAACTCTAAATCAAACACGGTTTGTGCTAGCTTCTTGAAACTTGACACAGTAAAGCAGTTTCACATTCTAACTCTATGTTTTGTTTCCTTTTCATGTAGCCCTAAGCAGTGACTGGCGAGAAACACTTTCATTGAAAGGGGTTGCAAGCTTCCAAAAATTACGAGTCTCCAGAAATCTCAGCAAATATTTTTTCACCCAAACTGGATGATACTTTCAGGTAATGATCAGTACACTAAGACAACTTGGTTCTCCAAATTTCGATCTTCTATGTTGAAGCGTTCGTTTCCAGTATCAGTTTCCATTCTGGCATTTCACTCTGTTTTCTCCTATATTGATAGATGTATTTGGAACTCTAAATCAAACACGGTTTGTGCTAGCTTCTTGAAACTTGACACAGTAATGCAGTTTCACATTCTAACAATATGTTTTGTTTCCTTTTCATGTAGCCCTAAGCAGTGACTGGCGAGAAACACTTTCATTGAAAGGGGTTGCAAACTTCCAAAAATTACGAGTCTCCAGAAATCTCAGCAAATATTTTTTTCACCCAAACTGGATGATACTTTCAGGTAATGATCAGTACACTAAGCCCACTCGGTTCTCCAAATTTCATTCTTCTATGTTGAAACGTTCGTTTCCAGTAACAGTTTCCATTCTGGCATTTCACTCTGTTTTCTCCTATATTGATAGATGTATTTGGAACTCTAAATCAAACACGGTTTGTGCTAGCTTCTTGAAACTTGACACAGTAAAGCAGTTTCACATTCTAACTCTATGTTTTGTTTCCTTTTCATGTAGCCCTAAGCAGTGACTGGCGAGAAACACTTTCATTGAAAGGGGTTGCAAGCTTCCAAAAATTACGAGTCTCCAGAAATCTCAGCAAATATTTTTTCACCCAAACTGCATGATACTTTCAGGTAATGATCAGTACACTAAGCCCACTTGGTTCCCCAAATTTCGTTCTTCTATGTTGAAGCGTTCGTTTCCAGTAACAGTTTGAATTTTTGCATTTCACTCTGTTTTCTCCTATATTGATAGATGTATTTGGAACTCTAAATCAAACACGGTTTGTGCTAGCTTCTTGAAACTTGACACAGTAAAGCAGTTTCACATTCTAACTCTATGTTTTGTTTCCTTTTCATGTAGCCCTAAGCAGTGACTGGCGAGAAACACTTTCATTGAAAGGGGTTGCAAGCTTCCAAAAATTACGAGTCTCCAGAAATCTCAGCAAATATTTTTTCACCCAAACTGGATGATACTTTCAGGTAATGATCAGTACACTAAGTCCACTTGCTTCCCCAAATTTCGTTCTTCTATGTTGAAGCGTTCGTTTCCAGTAACAGTTTGAATTTTGTCGTTTCATTCTGTTTTCTCCTATATTGATAGATGTATTTGGAACTCTAAATCAAACATGGTTTGCGCTAGCTTCTTGAAACTTGACACAGTAAAGCAGTTTCAGATTCTAACTCTATGTTTTGTTTCCTTTTCATGTAGCCCTAAGCAGTGACTGGCGAGAAACACTTTCATTGAAAGGGGTTGCAAGCTTCCAAAAATTACGAGTCTCCAGAAATCTAAGCAAACATTTTTTCACCCAAACTGGATGATACTTTCAGGTAATAATCAGTACACTAAGCCCACTTGGTTCCCCAAATTTCGATCTTCTATGTTGAAGCGTTCGTTTCCAGTAAAAGTTTCCATTCTGGCATTTCACTCTGTTTTCTCCTATATTGATAGATGTATTTGGAACTCTAAATCAAACACGGTTTGTGCTAGCTTCTTGAAACTTGACACAGTAATGCAGTTTCACATTCTAACAATATGTTTTGTTTCCTTTTCATGTAGCCCTAAGCAGTGACTGGCGAGAAACACTTTCATTGAAAGGGGTTGCAAGCTTCCAAAAATTACGAGTCTCCAGAAATCTCAGCAAATATTTTTTCACCCAAACTGGATGATACTTTCAGGTAATGATCAGTACACTAAGCCCTCTTGGTTCCCCAAATTTCGTTCTTCTATGTTGAAGCGTTCGTTTCCAGTAACAGTTTGAATTTTGTCGTTTCACTCTGTTTTCTCCTATATTGATAGATGTATTTGGAACTCTAAATCAAACACGGTCTGTGCTAGCTTCTTGAAACTTGACACAGTAAAGCAGTTTCACATTCTAACTCTATGTTTTGTTTCTTTTTCATGTAGCCCTAAGCAGTTACTGGCGAGAAACACTTTCATTGAAAGGGGTTGCAAGCTTCCAAAAATTACGAGTCTCCAGAAATCTCAGCAAATATTTTTTCACCCAAACTGGATGATACTTTCAGGTAATGATCAGTACACTAAGTCCACTTGCTTCCCCAAATTTCGTTCTTCTATGTTGAAGCGTTCGTTTCCAGTAACAGTTTGAATTTTGTCGTTTCATTCTGTTTTCTCCTATTTTGATAGATGTATTTGGAACTCTAAATCAAACACGGTTTGCGCTAGCTTCTTGAAACTTGACACAGTAAAGCAGTTTCAGATTCTAACTCTATGTTTTGTTTCCTTTTCATGTAGCCCTAAGCAGTGACTGGCGAGAAACACTTTCATTGAAAGGGGTTGCAAGCTTCCAAAAATTACGAGTCTCCAGAAATCTAAGCAAACATTTTTTCACCCAAACTGGATGATACTTTCAGGTAATAATCAGTACACTAAGCCCACTTGGTTCTCCAAATTTCGTTCTTCTATGTTGAAGCGTTCGTTTCCAGTAACAGTTTCCTTTCTGGCATTTCACTCTGTTTTCTCCTATATTGATAGATGTATTTGGAACTCTAAATCAAACACGGTTTGTGCTAGCTTCTTGAAACTTGACACAGTAAAGCAGTTTCACATTCTAACTCTATGTTTTGTTTCCTTTTCATGTAGCCCTAAGCAGTGACTGGCGAGAAACACTTTCATTGAAAGGGGTTGCAAGCTTCCAAAAATTACGAGTCTCCAGAAATCTCAGCAAATATTTATTCACCCAAACTGGATGATACTTTCAGGTAATGATCAGTACACTAAGTCCACTTGCTTCCCCAAATTTCGATCTTCTATGTTGAAGCGTTCGTTTCCAGTAACAGTTTGAATTTTGTCGTTTCATTCTGTTTTCTCCTATATTGATAGATGTATTTGGAACTCTAAATCAAACACGGTTTGCGCTAGCTTCTTGAAACTTGACACAGTAAAGCAGTTTCAGATTCTAACTCTATGTTTTGTTTCCTTTTCATGTAGCCCTAAGCAGTGACTGGCGAGAAACACTTTCATTGAAAGGGGTTGCAAGCTTCCAAAAATTACGAGTCTCCAGAAATCTAAGCAAACATTTTTTCACCCAAACTGGATGATACTTTCAGGTAATAATCAGTACACTAAGCCCACTTGGTTCTCCAAATTTCGTTCTTCTATGTTGAAGCGTTCGTTTCCAGTAATGTTTCCATTCTGGCATTTCACTCTGTTTTCTCCTATATTGATAGATGTATTTGGAACTCTAAATCAAACACGGTTTGTGCTAGCTTCTTGAAACTTGACACAGTAAAGCAGTTTCAGATTCTAACTCTATGTTTTGTTTCCTTTTCATGTAGCTTTAAGCAGTGACTGGCGAGAAACACTTTCATTGAAAGGGGTTGCAAGCTTCCAAAAATTACGAGTCTCCAGAAATCTCAGCAAATATTTTTTCACCCAAACTGGATGGTACTTTCAGGTAATGATCAGTACACTAAGCCCACTCGGTTCTCCAAATTTCATTCTTCTATGTTGAAGCGTTCATTTCCAGTAACAGTTTCCATTCTGGCATTTCACTCTGTTTTCTCCTATATTGATAGATGTATTTGGAACTCTAAATCAAACACGGTTTGTGCTAGCTTCTTGAAACTTGACACAGTAAAGCAGTTTCAGATTCTAACACTATGTTTTGTTTCCTTTTCATGTAGCTTTAAGCAGTGACTGGCGAGAAACACTTTCATTGAAAGGGGTTGCAAGCTTCCAAAAATTACGAGTCTCCAGAAATCTCAGCAAATATTTTTTCACCCAAACTGGATGATACTTTCAGGTAATGATCAGTACACTTGGCCCACTTGGTTCTCCAAATTTCGTTCTTCTATGTTGAAGCGTTCGTTTCCAGTAACAGTTTGAATTTTGTCGTTTCACTCTGTTTTCTCCTATATTGATAGATGTATTTGGAACTCTAAATCAAACACGGTTTGTGCTAGCTTCTTGAAACTTGACACAGTAAAGCAGTTTCACATTCTAACTCTATGTTTTGTTTCTTTTTCATGTAGCCCTAAGCAATGACTGGCGAGAAACACTTTCATTGAAAGGGGTTGCAAGCTTCCAAAAATTACGAGTCTCCAGAAATCTCAGCAAATATTTTTTCACCCAAACTGCATGATACTTTCAGGTAATGATCAGTACAATAAGCCCACTTGGTTCTCCAAATTTCGTTCTTCTATGTTGAAGCGTTCGTTTCCAGTAACAGTTTGAATTTTGTCGTTTCACTCTGTTTTCTCCTATATTGATAGATGTATTTGGAACTCTAAATCTAACACGGTCTGTGCTAGCTTCTTGAAACTTGACACAGTAAAGCAGTTTCACATTCTAACTCTATGTTTTGTTTCTTTTTCATGTAGCCCTAAGCAGTTACTGGCGAGAAACACTTTCATTGAAAGGGGTTGCAAGCTTCCAAAAATTACGAGTCTCCAGAAATCTCAGCAAATATTTTTTCACCCAAACTGGATGATACTTTCAGGTAATGATCAGTACACTAAGTCCACTTGCTTCCCCAAATTTCGTTCTTCTATGTTGAAGCGTTCGTTTCCAGTAACAGTTTGAATTTTGTCGTTTCATTCTGTTTTCTCCTATTTTGATAGATGTATTTGGAACTCTAAATCAAACACGGTTTGCGCTAGCTTCTTGAAACTTGACACAGTAAAGCAGTTTCAGATTCTAACTCTATGTTTTGTTTCCTTTTCATGTAGCCCTAAGCAGTGACTGGCGAGAAACACTTTCATTGAAAGGGGTTGCAAGCTTCCAAAAATTACGAGTCTCCAGAAATCTAAGCAAACATTTTTTCACCCAAACTGGATGATACTTTCAGGTAATAATCAGTACACTAAGCCCACTTGGTTCTCCAAATTTCGTTCTTCTATGTTGAAGCGTTCGTTTCCAGTAACAGTTTCCTTTCTGGCATTTCACTCTGTTTTCTCCTATATTGATAGATGTATTTGGAACTCTAAATCAAACACGGTTTGTGCTAGCTTCTTGAAACTTGACACAGTAAAGCAGTTTCACATTCTAACTCTATGTTTTGTTTCCTTTTCATGTAGCCCTAAGCAGTGACTGGCGAGAAACACTTTCATTGAAAGGGGTTGCAAGCTTCCAAAAATTACGAGTCTCCAGAAATCTCAGCAAATATTTATTCACCCAAACTGGATGATACTTTCAGGTAATGATCAGTACACTAAGTCCACTTGCTTCCCCAAATTTCGTTCTTCTATGTTGAAGCGTTCGTTTCCAGTAACAGTTTGAATTTTGTCGTTTCATTCTGTTTTCTCCTATATTGATAGATGTATTTGGAACTCTAAATCAAACACGGTTTGCGCTAGCTTCTTGAAACTTGACACAGTAAAGCAGTTTCAGATTCTAACTCTATGTTTTGTTTCCTTTTCATGTAGCCCTAAGCAGTGACTGGCGAGAAACACTTTCATTGAAAGGGGTTGCAAGCTTCCAAAAATTACGAGTCTCCAGAAATCTAAGCAAACATTTTTTCACCCAAACTGGATGATACTTTCAGGTAATAATCAGTACACTAAGCCCACTTGGTTCCCCAAATTTCGTTCTTCTATGTTGAAGCGTTCGTTTCCAGTAACAGTTTGAATTTTGTCGTTTCACTCTGTTTTCTCCTATATTGATAGATGTATTTGGAACTCTAAATCAAACACGGTTTGTGCTAGCTTCTTGAAACTTGACACAGTAATGCAGTTTCACATTCTAACAATATGTTTTGTTTCCTTTTCATGTAGCCCTAAGCAGTGACTGGCGAGAAACACTTTCATTGAAAGGGGTTGCAAGCTTCCAAAAATTACGAGTCTCCAGAAATCTCAGCAAATATTTTTTCACCCAAACTGGATGATACTTTCAGGTAATGATCAGTACACTAAGCCCTCTTGGTTCCCCAAATTTCGTTCTTCTATGTTGAAGCGTTCGTTTCCAGTAACAGTTTGAATTTTGTCGTTTCACTCTGTTTTCTCCTATATTGATAGATGTATTTGGAACTCTAAATCAAACACGGTCTGTGCTAGCTTCTTGAAACTTGACACAGTAAAGCAGTTTCACATTCTAACTCTATGTTTTGTTTCTTTTTCATGTAGCCCTAAGCAGTTACTGGCGAGAAACACTTTCATTGAAAGGGGTTGCAAGCTTCCAAAAATTACGAGTCTCCAGAAATCTCAGCAAATATTTTTTCACCCAAACTGGATGATACTTTCAGGTAATGATCAGTACACTAAGTCCACTTGCTTCCCCAAATTTCGTTCTTCTATGTTGAAGCGTTCGTTTCCAGTAACAGTTTGAATTTTGTCGTTTCATTCTGTTTTCTCCTATTTTGATAGATGTATTTGGAACTCTAAATCAAACACGGTTTGCGCTAGCTTCTTGAAACTTGACACAGTAAAGCAGTTTCAGATTCTAACTCTATGTTTTGTTTCCTTTTCATGTAGCCCTAAGCAGTGACTGGCGAGAAACACTTTCATTGAAAGGGGTTGCAAGCTTCCAAAAATTACGAGTCTCCAGAAATCTAAGCAAACATTTTTTCACCCAAACTGGATGATACTTTCAGGTAATAATCAGTACACTAAGCCCACTTGGTTCCCCAAATTTCGATCTTCTATGTTGAAGCGTTCGTTTCCAGTAAAAGTTTCCATTCTGGCATTTCACTCTGTTTTCTCCTATATTGATAGATGTATTTGGAACTCTAAATCAAACACGGTTTGTGCTAGCTTCTTGAAACTTGACACAGTAATGCAGTTTCACATTCTAACAATATGTTTTGTTTCCTTTTCATGTAGCCCTAAGCAGTGACTGGCGAGAAACACTTTCATTGAAAGGGGTTGCAAGCTTCCAAAAATTACGAGTCTCCAGAAATCTCAGCAAATATTTTTTCACCCAAACTGGATGATACTTTCAGGTAATGATCAGTACACTAAGCCCTCTTGGTTCCCCAAATTTCGTTCTTCTATGTTGAAGCGTTCGTTTCCAGTAACAGTTTGAATTTTGTCGTTTCACTCTGTTTTCTCCTATATTGATAGATGTATTTGGAACTCTAAATCAAACACGGTCTGTGCTAGCTTCTTGAAACTTGACACAGTAAAGCAGTTTCACATTCTAACTCTATGTTTTGTTTCTTTTTCATGTAGCCCTAAGCAGTTACTGGCGAGAAACACTTTCATTGAAAGGGGTTGCAAGCTTCCAAAAATTACGAGTCTCCAGAAATCTCAGCAAATATTTTTTCACCCAAACTGGATGATACTTTCAGGTAATGATCAGTACACTAAGTCCACTTGCTTCCCCAAATTTCGTTCTTCTATGTTGAAGCGTTCGTTTCCAGTAACAGTTTGAATTTTGTCGTTTCATTCTGTTTTCTCCTATTTTGATAGATGTATTTGGAACTCTAAATCAAACACGGTTTGCGCTAGCTTCTTGAAACTTGACACAGTAAAGCAGTTTCAGATTCTAACTCTATGTTTTGTTTCCTTTTCATGTAGCCCTAAGCAGTGACTGGCGAGAAACACTTTCATTGAAAGGGGTTGCAAGCTTCCAAAAATTACGAGTCTCCAGAAATCTAAGCAAACATTTTTTCACCCAAACTGGATGATACTTTCAGGTAATAATCAGTACACTAAGCCCACTTGGTTCTCCAAATTTCGTTCTTCTATGTTGAAGCGTTCGTTTCCAGTAACAGTTTCCTTTCTGGCATTTCACTCTGTTTTCTCCTATATTGATAGATGTATTTGGAACTCTAAATCAAACACGGTTTGTGCTAGCTTCTTGAAACTTGACACAGTAAAGCAGTTTCACATTCTAACTCTATGTTTTGTTTCCTTTTCATGTAGCCCTAAGCAGTGACTGGCGAGAAACACTTTCATTGAAAGGGGTTGCAAGCTTCCAAAAATTACGAGTCTCCAGAAATCTCAGCAAATATTTATTCACCAAAACTGGATGATACTTTCAGGTAATGATCAGTACACTAAGTCCACTTGCTTCCCCAAATTTCGATCTTCTATGTTGAAGCGTTCGTTTCCAGTAACAGTTTGAATTTTGTCGTTTCATTCTGTTTTCTCCTATATTGATAGATGTATTTGGAACTCTAAATCAAACACGGTTTGCGCTAGCTTCTTGAAACTTGACACAGTAAAGCAGTTTCAGATTCTAACTCTATGTTTTGTTTCCTTTTCATGTAGCCCTAAGCAGTGACTGGCGAGAAACACTTTCATTGAAAGGGGTTGCAAGCTTCCAAAAATTACGAGTCTCCAGAAATCTAAGCAAACATTTTTTCACCCAAACTGGATGATACTTTCAGGTAATAATCAGTACACTAAGCCCACTTGGTTCTCCAAATTTCGTTCTTCTATGTTGAAGCGTTCGTTTCCAGTAATGTTTCCATTCTGGCATTTCACTCTGTTTTCTCCTATATTGATAGATGTATTTGGAACTCTAAATCAAACACGGTTTGTGCTAGCTTCTTGAAACTTGACACAGTAAAGCAGTTTCAGATTCTAACTCTATGTTTTGTTTCCTTTTCATGTAGCTTTAAGCAGTGACTGGCGAGAAACACTTTCATTGAAAGGGGTTGCAAGCTTCCAAAAATTACGAGTCTCCAGAAATCTCAGCAAATATTTTTTCACCCAAACTGGATGATACTTTCAGGTAATGATCAGTACACTAAGCCCACTCGGTTCTCCAAATTTCATTCTTCTATGTTGAAGCGTTCATTTCCAGTAACAGTTTCCATTCTGGCATTTCACTCTGTTTTCTCCTATATTGATAGATGTATTTGGAACTCTAAATCAAACACGGTTTGTGCTAGCTTCTTGAAACTTGACACAGTAAAGCAGTTTCAGATTCTAACACTATGTTTTGTTTCCTTTTCATGTAGCTTTAAGCAGTGACTGGCGAGAAACACTTTCATTGAAAGGGGTTGCAAGCTTCCAAAAATTACGAGTCTCCAGAAATCTCAGCAAATATTTTTTCACCCAAACTGGATGATACTTTCAGGTAATGATCAGTACACTTGGCCCACTTGGTTCTCCAAATTTCGTTCTTCTATGTTGAAGCGTTCGTTTCCAGTAACAGTTTGAATTTTGTCGTTTCACTCTGTTTTCTCCTATATTGATAGATGTATTTGGAACTCTAAATCAAACACGGTTTGTGCTAGCTTCTTGAAACTTGACACAGTAAAGCAGTTTCACATTCTAACTCTATGTTTTGTTTCTTTTTCATGTAGCCCTAAGCAATGACTGGCGAGAAACACTTTCATTGAAAGGGGTTGCAAGCTTCCAAAAATTACGAGTCTCCAGAAATCTCAGCAAATATTTTTTCACCCAAACTGCATGATACTTTCAGGTAATGATCAGTACAATAAGCCCACTTGGTTCTCCAAATTTCGTTCTTCTATGTTGAAGCGTTCGTTTCCAGTAACAGTTTGAATTTTGTCGTTTCACTCTGTTTTCTCCTATATTGATAGATGTATTTGGAACTCTAAATCAAACACGGTCTGTGCTAGCTTCTTGAAACTTGACACAGTAAAGCAGTTTCACATTCTAACTCTATGTTTTGTTTCTTTTTCATGTAGCCCTAAGCAGTTACTGGCGAGAAACACTTTCATTGAAAGGGGTTGCAAGCTTCCAAAAATTACGAGTCTCCAGAAATCTCAGCAAATATTTTTTCACCCAAACTGGATGATACTTTCAGGTAATGATCAGTACACTAAGTCCACTTGCTTCCCCAAATTTCGTTCTTCTATGTTGAAGCGTTCGTTTCCAGTAACAGTTTGAATTTTGTCGTTTCATTCTGTTTTCTCCTATTTTGATAGATGTATTTGGAACTCTAAATCAAACACGGTTTGCGCTAGCTTCTTGAAACTTGACACAGTAAAGCAGTTTCAGATTCTAACTCTATGTTTTGTTTCCTTTTCATGTAGCCCTAAGCAGTGACTGGCGAGAAACACTTTCATTGAAAGGGGTTGCAAGCTTCCAAAAATTACGAGTCTCCAGAAATCTAAGCAAACATTTTTTCACCCAAACTGGATGATACTTTCAGGTAATAATCAGTACACTAAGCCCACTTGGTTCTCCAAATTTCGTTCTTCTATGTTGAAGCGTTCGTTTCCAGTAACAGTTTCCTTTCTGGCATTTCACTCTGTTTTCTCCTATATTGATAGATGTATTTGGAACTCTAAATCAAACACGGTTTGTGCTAGCTTCTTGAAACTTGACACAGTAAAGCAGTTTCACATTCTAACTCTATGTTTTGTTTCCTTTTCATGTAGCCCTAAGCAGTGACTGGCGAGAAACACTTTCATTGAAAGGGGTTGCAAGCTTCCAAAAATTACGAGTCTCCAGAAATCTCAGCAAATATTTATTCACCCAAACTGGATGATACTTTCAGGTAATGATCAGTACACTAAGTCCACTTGCTTCCCCAAATTTCGATCTTCTATGTTGAAGCGTTCGTTTCCAGTAACAGTTTGAATTTTGTCGTTTCATTCTGTTTTCTCCTATATTGATAGATGTATTTGGAACTCTAAATCAAACACGGTTTGCGCTAGCTTCTTGAAACTTGACACAGTAAAGCAGTTTCAGATTCTAACTCTATGTTTTGTTTCCTTTTCATGTAGCCCTAAGCAGTGACTGGCGAGAAACACTTTCATTGAAAGGGGTTGCAAGCTTCCAAAAATTACGAGTCTCCAGAAATCTAAGCAAACATTTTTTCACCCAAACTGGATGATACTTTCAGGTAATAATCAGTACACTAAGCCCACTTGGTTCTCCAAATTTCGTTCTTCTATGTTGAAGCGTTCGTTTCCAGTAATGTTTCCATTCTGGCATTTCACTCTGTTTTCTCCTATATTGATAGATGTATTTGGAACTCTAAATCAAACACGGTTTGTGCTAGCTTCTTGAAACTTGACACAGTAAAGCAGTTTCAGATTCTAACTCTATGTTTTGTTTCCTTTTCATGTAGCTTTAAGCAGTGACTGGTGAGAAACACTTTCATTGAAAGGGGTTGCAAGCTTCCAAAAATTACGAGTCTCCAGAAATCTCAGCAAATATTTTTTCACCCAAACTGGATGATACTTTCAGGTAATGATCAGTACACTAAGCCCACTCGGTTCTCCAAATTTCATTCTTCTATGTTGAAGCGTTCATTTCCAGTAACAGTTTCCATTCTGGCATTTCACTCTGTTTTCTCCTATATTGATAGATGTATTTGGAACTCTAAATCAAACACAGTTTGTGCTAGCTTCTTGAAACTTGACACAGTAAAGCAGTTTCAGATTCTAACACTATGTTTTGTTTCCTTTTCATGTAGCTTTAAGCAGTGACTGGCGAGAAACACTTTCATTGAAAGGGGTTGCAAGCTTCCAAAAATTACGAGTCTCCAGAAATCTCAGCAAATATTTTTTCACCCAAACTGGATGATACTTTCAGGTAATGATCAGTACACTTGGCCCACTTGGTTCTCCAAATTTCGTTCTTCTATGTTGAAGCGTTCGTTTCCAGTAACAGTTTGAATTTTGTCGTTTCACTCTGTTTTCTCCTATATTGATAGATGTATTTGGAACTCTAAATCAAACACGGTTTGTGCTAGCTTCTTGAAACTTGACACAGTAAAGCAGTTTCACATTCTAACTCTATGTTTTGTTTCTTTTTCATGTAGCCCTAAGCAATGACTGGCGAGAAACACTTTCATTGAAAGGGGTTGCAAGCTTCCAAAAATTACGAGTCTCCAGAAATCTCAGCAAATATTTTTTCACCCAAACTGCATGATACTTTCAGGTAATGATCAGTACACTAAGCCCACTTGGTTCTCCAAATTTCGTTCTTCTATGTTGAAGCGTTCGTTTCCAGTAACAGTTTCCATTCTGGCATTTCACTCTGTTTTCTCCTATATTGATAGATGTATTTGGAACCCTAAATCAAACACGGTTTGTGCTAGCTACTTGAAACTTGACACAGTAAAGCAGTTTCAGATTGTAACTCTATGTTTTGTTTCCTTTTCATGTAGCTTTAAGCAGTGACTGGCGAGAAACTCTTTCATTGAAAGGGGTTGCAAGCTTCCAAAAATTACGAGTCTCCAGAAATCTCAGCAAATATTTTTTCACCCAAACTGGATGATACTTTCAGGTAATGATCAGTACACTAAGCCCACTTGGTTCCCCAAATTTCGTTCTTCTATGTTGAATTGTTCGTTTTCAGTAACAGTTTGAATTTTGGCGTTTCACTCTGTTTTCTCCTATATTGATAGATGTATTTGGAACTCTAAATCAAACACGGTTTGTGCTAGCTTCTTGAAACTTGACACAGTAAAGCAGTTTCAGATTGTAACTCTATGTTTTGTTTCCTTTTCATGTAGCCCTAAGCAGTGACTGGCGAAAAACACTTTCATTGAAAGGGGTTGCAAGCTTCCAAAAATTACGAGTCTCCAGAAATCTAAGCAAACATTTTTTCACCCAAACTGGATGATACTTTCAGGTAATAATCAGTACACTAAGCCCAATTGGTTCCCCAAATTTCGATCTTCTATGTTGAAGCGTTCGTTTCCAGTAAAAGTTTCCATTCTGGCCTTTCACTCTGTTTTCTCCTATATTGATAGATGTATTTGGAACTCTAAATCAAACACAGTTTGTGCTAGCTTCTTGAAACTTGACACAGTAAAGCAGTTTCACATTCTAACTCTATGTTTTGTTTCCTTTTCATGTAGCTTTAAGCAGTGACTGGCGAGAAACACTTTCATTGAAAGGGGTTGCAAGCTTCCAAAAATTACGAGTCTCCAGAAATCTCAGCAAATATTTTTTCACCCAAACTGCATGATACTTTCAGGTAATGATCAGTACACTAAGTCCACTTGCTTCCCCAAATTTCGTTCTTCTATGTTGAAGCGTTCGTTTCCAGTAACAGTTTGAATTTTGTCGTTTCATTCTGTTTTCTCCTATATTGATAGATGTATTTGGAACTCTAAATCAAACACGGTTTGCGCTAGCTTCTTGAAACTTGACACAGTAAAGCAGTTTCAGATTCTAACTCTATGTTTTGTTTCCTTTTCATGTAGCCCTAAGCAGTGACTGGCGAAAAACACTTTCATTGAAAGGGGTTGCAAGCTTCCAAAAATTACGAGTCTCCAGAAATCTAAGCAAATATTTTTTCACCCAAACTGCATGATACTTTCAGGTAATGATCAGTACACTAAGCCCACTTGGTTCCCCAAATTTCGATCTTCTATGTTGAAAAGTTCGTTTCCAGTAACAGTTTCCATTCTGGCATTTCACTCTGTTTTCTCCTATATTGATAGATGTATTTGGAACTCTAAATCAAACACGGTTTGTGCTAGCTTCTTGAAACTTGCACAGTAATGCAGTTTCACATTCTAACAATACGTTTTGTTTCCTTTTCGTGTAGCCCTAAGCAGTGACTGGCGAGAAACACTTTCATTGAAAGGGGTTCCAAGCTTCCAAAAATTACGAGTCTCCAGAAATCTCAGCAAATATTTTTTCACCCAAACTGCATGATACTTTCAGGTAATGATCAGTACACTAAGCCCACTTGGTTCTCCAAATTTCGTTCTTCTATGTTGAAGTGTTCATTTCCAGTAACAGTTTCCATTCTGGCATTTCACTCTGTTTTCTCCTATATTGATAGATGTATTTGGAACTCTAAATCAAACACGGTTTGTGCTAGCTTCTTGAAACTTGACTCAGTAAAGCAGTTTCACATTCTAACTCTATGTTTTGTTTCCTTTTCATGTAGCCCTAAGCAGTGACTGGCGAGAAACACTTTCATTGAAAGGGGTTGCAAGCTTCCAAAAATTACGAGTCTCCAGAAATCTCAGCAAATATTTTTTCACCCAAGCTGCATGATACTTTCAGGTAATGATCAGTACACTAAGCCCACTTGGTTCCCCCAATTTCGTTCTTCTATGTTGAAGCGTTCGTTTCCAGTAACAGTTTGAATTTTGTCGTTTCACTCTGTTATCTCCTATATTTATAGATGTATTTGCAACTCTAAATAAAACACGGTTTGTGCTAGCTTCTTGAAACTTGACACAGTAAAGCAGTTTCAGATTCTAACTCTATGTTTTGTTTCCTTTTCATGTAGCTTTAAGCAGTGACTTGCGAGAAACACTTTCATTGAAAGGGGTTGCAAGCTTCCAAAAATTACGAGTCTCCAGAAATCTCAGCAAATATTTTTTCACCCAAACTGCATGATACTTTCATGTAATGATCAGTACACTAAGCCCACTTGGTTCCCCAAATTTCGATCTTCTATGTTGAAGCGTTCGTTTCCAGTAACAGTTTCCATTCTGGCATTTCACTCTGTTTTCTCCTATATTGATAGATGTATTTGGAACTCTAAATCAAACACGGTTTGTGCTAGCTTCTTGAAACATGCACAGTAATGCAGTTTCACATTCTAACAATACGTTTTGTTTCCTTTTCGTGTTGCCCTAAGCAGTGACTGGCGAGAAACACTTTCATTGAAAGGGGTTCCAAGCTTCCAAAAATTACGAGTCTCCAGAAATCTCTGCAAATATTTTTTCACCCAAACTGCATGATACTTTCAGGTAATGATCAGTACACTAAGCCCACTTGGTTCTCCAAATTAGGTTCTTCTATGTTGAAGTGTTCATTTCCAGTAACAGTTTCCATTCTGGCATTTCACTCTGTTTTCTCCTATATTGATAGATGTATTTGGAACTCTAAATCAAACACGGTTTGTGCTAGCTTCTTGAAACTTGACTCAGTAAAGCAGTTTCACATTCTAACTCTATGTTTTGTTTCCTTTTCATGTAGCCCTAAGCAGTGACTGGCGAGAAACACTTTCATTGAAAGGGGTTGCAAGCTTCCAAAAATTACGAGTCTCCAGAAATCTCAGCAAATATTTTTTCACCCAAACTGGATGATACTTTCAGGTAATGATCAGTACACTAAGCCCACTTGGTTCCCCCAATTTCGTTCTTCAATGTTGAAGCGTTCGTTTCCAGTAACAGTTTGAATTTTGTCGTTTCACTCTGTTATCTCCTATATTGATAGATGTATTTGCAACTCTAAATCAAACACGGTTTGTGCTAGCTTCTTGAAACTTGACACAGTAAAGCAGTTTCACATTCTAACTCTATGTTTTGTTTCCTTTTCATGTAGCCCTAAGCAGTGACTGGCGAGAAACACTTTCATTGAAAGGGGTTGCAAGCTTCCAAAAATTACGAGTCTCCAGAAATCTCAGCAAATATTTTTTCACCCAAACTGGATGATACTTTCAGGTAATGATCAGTACACTAAGACAACTTGGTTCTCCAAATTTCGTTCTTCTATGTTGAAGCGTTCGTTTCCAGTAACAGTTTCCATTCTGGCATTTCACTCTGTTTTCTCCTATATTGATAGATGTATTTGGAACTCTAAATCAAACACGGTTTGTGCTAGCTTCTTGAAACTTGACACAGTAAAGCAGTTTCACATTCTAACTCTATGTATTCTTTCCTCTTCTTGTAGCCCTAAGCAGAGACTGGCGAGAAACACTTTCATTGAAAGGGATTGCAAGCTTCTAAAAATTACGAGTCTCCAGAAATCTCAGCAAATATTTTTTCACCCAAACTGGATGATACTTTCAGGTAATGATCAGTACACTTGGCCCACTTGGTTCTCCATATTTCGTTTTTCTATGTTGAAGCGTTCGTTTACAGTAACAGTTTCCACTCTGGCATTACACTCTGTTTTCTCCTATATTGATAGATGTATTTGGAACTCTAAATCAAACACGGTTTGTGCTAGCTTCTTGAAACTTGACACAGTAAAGCAGTTTCACATTCTAACTCTATGTTTTGTTTCTTTTTCATGTAGCTTTAAGCAGTGACTGGCGAGAAACACTTTCATTGAAAGGGGTTGCAAGCTTCCAAAAATTACGAGTCTCCAGAAATCTCAGCAAATATTTTTTCACCCAAACTGCATGATACTTTCAGGTAATGATCAGTACACTAAGCCCACTTGGTTCCCCCAATTTCGTTCTTCTATGTTGAAGCGTTCGTTTCCAGTAACAGTTAGAATTTTGGCGTTTCACTCTGTTTTCTCCTATATTGATAGATGTATTTGGAACTCTAAATAAAACACGGTTTGTGCTAGCTTCTTGAAACTTGACACAGTAAAGCAGTTTCACATTCTAACTCTAAGTTTTGTTTCCTTTTCATGTAGCCCTAAGCAGTGACTGGCGAGAAACACTTTCATTGAAAGGGGTTGCAAGCTTCCAAAAATTACGAGTCTCCAGAAATCTCAGCAAATATTTTTTCACCCAAACTGGATGATACTTTCAGGTAACGATCAGTACACTAAGCCCACTTGCTTCCCCAAATTTCGTTCTTCTATGTTGAAGCGTTCGTTTCCAGTAACAGTTTGAATTTTGTCGTTTCACTCTGTTTTCTCCTATATTGATAGTTGTATTTGGAACTCTAAATAAAACACGGTTTGTGCTAGCTTCTTGAAACTTGACACAGTAAAGCAGTTTCAGATTCTAACACTATGTTTTGTTTCCTTTTCATGTAGCTTTAAGCAGTGACTGGCGAGAAACACTTTCATTGAAAGGGGTTGCAAGCTTCCAAAAATTACGAGTCTCCAGAAATCTCAGCAAATATTTTTTCACCCAAACTGGATGATACTTTCAGGTAATGATCAGTACAATAAGCCCACTTGGTTCTCCAAATTTCGTTCTTCTATGTTGAAGCGTTCGTTTCTAGTAACAGTTTGAATTTTGTCGTTTCACTCTGTTTTCTCCTATATTGATAGATGTATTTGGAACTCTAAATCAAACACGGTTTGTGCTAGCTTCTTGAAACTTGACACAGTAAAGCAGTTTCACATTCTAACTCTATGTTTTGTTTCCTTTTCATGTAGCCCTAAGCAGTGACTGGCGAGAAACACTTTCATTGAAAGGGGTTGCAAGCTTCCAAAAATTACGAGTCTCCAGAAATCTCAGCAAATATTTTTTCACCCAAACTGGATGATACTTTCAGGTAATGATCAGTACACTAAGCCCACTTGGTTCTCCAAATTTCGTTCTTCTATGTTGAAGCGTTCGTTTCCAGTAACAGTTTCCATTCTGGCATTTCACTCTGTTTTCTCCTATATTGATAGATGTATTTGGAACCCTAAATCAAACACGGTTTGTGCTAGCTTCTTGAAACTTGACACAGTAAAGCAGTTTCAGATTGTAACTCTATGTTTTGTTTCCTTTTCATGTAGCTTTAAGCGGTGACTGGCGAGAAACTCTTTCATTGAAAGGGGTTGCAAGCTTCCAAAAATTACGAGTCTCCAGAAATCTCAGCAAATATTTTTTCACCCAAACTAGATGATACTTTCAGGTAATGATCAGTACACTAAGCCCACTTGGTTCCCCAAATTTCGTTCTTCTATGTTGAATTGTTCATTTTCAGTAACAGTTTGAATTTTGGCGTTTCACTCTGTTTTCTCCTATATTGATAGATGTATTTGGAACTCTAAATCAAACACGGTTTGTGCTAGCTTCTTGAAACTTGACACAGTAAAGCAGTTTCACATTCTAACTCTATGTTTTGTTTCCTTTTCATGTAGCCCTAAGCAGTGACTGGCGAGAAACACATTCATTGAAAGGGGTTGCAAGCTTCCAAAAATTACGAGTCTCCAGAAATCTCAGCAAATATATTTTCACCCAAACTGGAAGATACTTTCAGGTAATGATCCGTACACTAAGCCCACTTGGTTCTCCAAATTTCGTTCTTCTATGTTGAAGCGTTCGTTTCCAGTAACAGTTTCCATTTTGGCGTTTCACTCTGTTTTCTCCTATATTGATAGATGTATTTGGAACTCTAAATCAAACACGGTTTGTGCTAGCTTCTTGAAACTTGACACAGTAAAGCAGTTTCACATTCTAACTCTATGTTTTGTTTCCTTTTCTTGTAGCCCTGAGCAGTGACGGGCGAGAAACTCTTTCATTGAAAGGGGTTGCAAGCTTCCAAAAATTACGAGTCTCCAGAAATCTCAGCAAATATTTTTTCACCCAAACTGGATGATACGTTCAGGTAATGATCAGTACACTAAGCCCACTTGGTTCCCCAAATTTCGTTTTTCTATGTTGAATTGTTCGTTTTCAGTAACAGTTTGAATTTTGGCGTTTCACTCTGTTTTCTCCTATATTGATAGATGTATTTGGAACTCTAAATCAAACACGGTTTGTGCTAGCTTCTTGAAACTTGACACAGTAAAGCAGTTTCACATTCTAACTCTATGTTTTGTTTCCTATTCTTGTAGCCCTAAGCAGAGACTGACGATAAACACTTTCATTGAAAGGGGTTGCAAGCTTCTAAAAATTACGAGTCTCCAGAAATCTCAGCAAATATTTTTTCACCCAAACTGGATGATACTTTCAGGTAATGATCAGTACACTTGGCCCACTTGGTTCTCCATATTTCGTTCTTCTATGTTGAAGCGTTCGTTTACACTAACAGTTTCCACTCTGGCATTTCACTCTGTTTTCTCCTATATTGATAGATGTATTTGAAACTCTAAATCAAACACGGTTTGTGCTAGCTTCTTGAAACTTGACCCAGTAAAGCAGTTTCACATTCTAACTCTATGTTTTGTTTCTTTTTCATGTAGCCCTAAGCAGTGACTGGCGAGAAACACTTTCATTGAAAGGGGTTGCAAGCTTCCAAAAATTACGAGTCTCCAGAAATCTCAGCAAATATTTTTTCACCCAAACAGCATGATACTTTCAGGTAATGATCAGTACACTAAGCCCACTTGGTTCCCCAAATTTCGTTCTTCTATGTTGAAGCGTTCGTTTCTAGTAACAGTTTGAATTTTTGCGTTTCACTCTGTTTTCTCCTATATTAATAGATGTATTTGGAACTCTAAATCAAACACAGTTTGTGCTAGCTTCTTGAAACTTGACACAGTAAAGCAGTTTCACATTCTAACTCTATGTTTTGTTTCCTTTTCATGTAGCCCTAAGCAGTGACTCGCGAGAAACACTTTCATTGAAAGGGGTTGCAAGCTTCCAAAAATTACGAGTCTCCAGAAATCTCAGCAAATATTTTTTCACCCAAACTGGATGATACTTTCAGGTAATGATCAGTACAGTAAGCCCACTTGGTTCTCCAAATTTCGTTCTTCTATGTTGAAGCGTTCGTTTCCAGTAACAGTTTGAATTTTGTCGTTTCACTCTGTTTTCTCCTATATTGATAGATGTATTTGGAACTCTAAATCAAACACGGTTTGTGCTAGCTTCTTGAAACTTGACACAGTAAAGCAGTTTCAGATTGTAACTCTATGTTTTGTTTCCTTTTCATGTACCTTTAAGCAGTGACTGGCGAGAAACACTTTCATTGAAAGGGGTTGCAAGCTTCCAAAAACTGCGAGTCTCCAGAAATCTCAGCAAATATTTTTTCACCCAAACTGGATGATACTTTCAGGTAATGATTAGTACACTAAGCCCACTTGGTTCTCCAAATTTCGTTCTTCTATGTTGAAGCGTTCGTTTCTAGTAACAGTTTGAATTTTGTCGTTTCACTCTGTTTTCTCCTATATGATTTATGTATTTGGAACTCTAAATCAAGCACGGTTTGTGCTAGCTTCTTGAAACTTGACACAGTAAAGTCGTTTCACATTCTAACTCTATGTTTTGTTTCCTTTTCATGTAGCCCTAAGCAGTGACTGGTGAGAAACACTTTCATTGAAAGGGGTTGCAAGCTTCCAAAAATTACGAGTCTCCAGAAATCTCAGCAAATATTTTTTCACCCAAACTGGATGATAGTTTCAGGTAATGATCAGTACACTAAGCCCACTTGGTTCTCCAAATTTCGTTCTTCTATGTTGAAGCGTTCGTTTCCAGTAACAGTTTCCATTCTGGCATTTCACTCTGTTTTCTCCTATATTGATAGATGTATTTGGAACTCTAAATCAAACACGGTTTGTGCTAGCTTCTTGAAACTTGACACAGTAAAGCAGTTTCAGATTGTAACTCTATGTTTTGTTTCCTTTTCATGTAGCTTTAAGCAGTGACTGGCGAGAAACTCTTTCATTGAAAGGGGTTGCAAGCTTCCAAAAATTACGAGTCTCCAGAAATCTCAGCAAATATTTTTTCACCCAAACTGGATGATACTTTCAGGTAATGATCAGTACACTAAGCCCACTTGGTTCTCCAAATTTCGTTCTTCTATGTTGAAGCGTTCGTTTCCAGTAACAGTTTCCATTCTGGCATTTCACTCTGTTTTCTCCTATATTGATAGATGTATTTGGAACTCTAAATCAAACACGGTTTGTGCTAGCTTCTTGAAACTTGACACAGTAAAGCAGTTTCACATTCTAACTCTATGTTTTGTTTCCTTTTCTTGTAGCCCTAAGCAGTGACGGGCGAGAAACACTTTCATTGAAAGGGGTTGCAAGATTCCAAAAATTACGAGTCTCCAGAAATCTCAGCAAATATTTTTTCACCCAAACTGGATGATACTATCAAGTAATGATCAGAACACTAAGCCCACTTGGTTCCCCAAATTTCGATCTTCTATGTTGAAGCGTTCGTTTCCAATAACAGTTTCCATTCTGGCATTTCACTCTGTTTTCTCCTATATTGATAGATGTATTTGGAACTCTAAATCAAACACGGTTTGTGATAGCTTCTTGAAACTTGACACAGTAATGCAGTTTCACATTCTAACAATATGTTTTGTTTCCTTTTCGTGTAGCCCTAAGCAGTGACTGGAGAGAAACACTTTCATTGAAAGGGGTTGCAAGCTTCCAAAAATTACGAGTCTCCAGAAATCTCAGCAAATATTTTTTCACCCAAACTGCATGATACTTTCAGGTAATGATCAGTACACTAAGCCCACTTGGTTCTCCAAATTTCGTTCTTCTATGTTGAAGTGTTCATTTCCAGTAACAGTTTCCATTGTGGCATTTCACTCTGTTTTCTCCTATATTGATAGATGTATTTGGAACTCTAAATCAAACACGGTTTGTGCTAGCTTCTTGAAACTTGACACAGTAAAGCAGTTTCACATTCTAACTCTATGTTTTGTTTCCTTTTCATGTAGCCCTAAGCAGTGACTGGCGAGAAACACTTTCATTGAAAGGGGTTGCAAGCTTCCAAAAATTACGAGTCTCCAGAAATCTCAGCAAATATTTTTTCACCCAAACTGGATGATACTTTCAGGTAATGATCAGTACACTAAGCCCACTTGGTTCTCCAAATTTCGTTCTTCTATGTTGAAGCGTTCATTTCCAGTAACAGTTTGAATTTTGTCGTTTCACTCTGTTATCTCCTATATTGATAGATGTATTTGCAACTCTAAATCAAACACGGTTTGTGCTAGCTTCTTGAAACTTGACACAGTAAAGCAGTTTCAGATTGTAACTCTATGTTTTGTTTCCTTTTCATGTAGCTTTAAGCAGTGACTGGCGAGAAACTCTTTCATTGAAAGGGGTTGCAAGCTTCCAAAAATTACGAGTCTCCAGAAATCTCAGCAAATATTTTTTCACCCAAACTGGATGATACTTTCAGGTAATGATCAGTACACTAAGCCCACTTGGTTCTCCAAATTTCGTTCTTCTATGTTGAATTGTTCGTTTTCAGTAACAGTTTCCATTTTGGCGTTTCACTCTGTTTTCTCCTATATTGATAGATGTATTTGGAACTCTAAATCAAACACGGTTTGTGCTAGCTTCTTGAAACTTGACACAGTAAAGCAGTTTCACATTCTAACTCTATGTTTTGTTTCCTTTTCATGTAGCCCTAAGCAGTGACTGGCGAGAAACACATTCATTGAAAGGGGTTGCAAGCTTCCAAAAATTACGAGTCTCCAGAAATCTCAGCAAATATTTTTTCACCCAAACTGGATGATACTTTCAGGTAATGATCCGTACACTAAGCCCACTTGGTTCTCCAAATTTCGTTCTTCTATGTTGAAGCGTTCGTTTCCAGTAACAGTTTCCATTTTGGCGTTTCACTCTGTTTTCTCCTATATTGATAGATGTATTTGGAACTCTAAATCAAACACGGTTTGTGCTAGCTTCTTGAAACTTGACACAGTAAAGCAGTTTCACATTCTAACTCTATGTTTTGTTTCCTTTTCTTGTAGCCCTGAGCAGTGACGGTCGAGAAACTCTTTCATTGAAAGGGGTTGCAAGCTTCCAAAAATTACGAGTCTCCAGAAATCTCAGCAAATATTTTTTCACCCAAACTGGATGATACGTTCAGGTAATGATCAGTACACTAAGCCCACTTGGTTCCCCAAATTTCGTTTTTCTATGTTGAATTGTTCGTTTTCAGTAACAGTTTGAATTTTGGCGTTTCACTCTGTTTTCTCCTATATTGATAGATGTATTTGGAACTCTAAATCAAACACGGTTTGTGCTAGCTTCTTGAAACTTGACACAGTAAAGCAGTTTCACATTCTAACTCTATGTTTTGTTTCCTATTCTTGTAGCCCTAAGCAGAGACTGACGATAAACACTTTCATTGAAAGGGGTTGCAAGCTTCTAAAAATTACGAGTCTCCAGAAATCTCAGCAAATATTTTTTCACCCAAACTGGATGATACTTTCAGGTAATGATCAGTACACTTGGCCCACTTGGTTCTCCATATTTCGTTCTTCTATGTTGAAGCGTTCGTTTACACTAACAGTTTCCACTCTGGCATTTCACTCTGTTTTCTCCTATATTGATAGATGTATTTGAAACTCTAAATCAAACACGGTTTGTGCTAGCTTCTTGAAACTTGACCCAGTAAAGCAGTTTCACATTCTAACTCTATGTTTTGTTTCTTTTTCATGTAGCCCTAAGCAGTGACTGGCGAGAAACACTTTCATTGAAAGGGGTTGCAAGCTTCCAAAAATTACGAGTCTCCAGAAATCTCAGCAAATATTTTTTCACCCAAACAGCATGATACTTTCAGGTAATGATCAGTACACTAAGCCCACTTGGTTCCCCAAATTTCGTTCTTCTATGTTGAAGCGTTCGTTTCTAGTAACAGTTTGAATTTTTGCGTTTCACTCTGTTTTCTCCTATATTGATAGATGTATTTGGAACTCTAAATCAAACACAGTTTGTGCTAGCTTCTTGAAACTTGACACAGTAAAGCAGTTTCACATTCTAACTCTATGTTTTGTTTCCTTTTCATGTAGCCCTAAGCAGTGACTCGCGAGAAACACTTTCATTGAAAGGGGTTGCAAGCTTCCAAAAATTACGAGTCTCCAGAAATCTCAGCAAATATTTTTTCACCCAAACTGGATGATACTTTCAGGTAATGATCAGTACAGTAAGCCCACTTGGTTCTCCAAATTTCGTTCTTCTATGTTGAAGCGTTCGTTTCCAGTAACAGTTTGAATTTTGTCGTTTCACTCTGTTTTCTCCTATATTGATAGATGTATTTGGAAACCTAAATCAAACACGGTTTGTGCTAGCTTCTTGAAACTTGACACAGTAAAGCAGTTTCAGATTGTAACACTATGTTTTGTTTCCTTTTCATGTACCTTTAAGCAGTGACTGGCGAGAAACACTTTCATTGAAAGGGGTTGCAAGCTTCCAAAAACTGCGAGTCTCCAGAAATCTCAAAAATATTTTTTCACCCAAACTGGATGATACTTTCAGGTAATGATTAGTACACTAAGCCCACTTGGTTCTCCAAATTTCGTTCTTCTATGTTGAAGCGTTCGTTTCTAGTAACAGTTTGAATTTTGTCGTTTCACTCTGTTTTCTCCTATATGATTTATGTATTTGGAACTCTAAATCAAGCACGGTTTGTGCTAGCTTCTTGAAACTTGACACAGTAAAGTCGTTTCACATTCTAACTCTATGTTTTGTTTCCTTTTCATGTAGCCCTAAGCAGTGACTGGTGAGAAACACTTTCATTGAAAGGGGTTGCAAGCTTCCAAAAATTACGAGTCTCCAGAAATCTCAGCAAATATTTTTTCACCCAAACTGGATGATAGTTTCAGGTAATGATCAGTACACTAAGCCCACTTGGTTCTCCAAATTTCGTTCTTCTATGTTGAAGCGTTCGTTTCCAGTAACAGTTTCCATTCTGGCATTTCACTCTGTTTTCTCCTATATTGATAGATGTATTTGGAACTCTAAATCAAACACGGTTTGTGCTAGCTTCTTGAAACTTGACACAGTAAAGCAGTTTCAGATTGTAACTCTATGTTTTGTTTCCTTTTCATGTAGCTTTAAGCAGTGACTGGCGAGAAACTCTTTCATTGAAAGGGGTTGCAAGCTTCCAAAAATTACGAGTCTCCAGAAATCTCAGCAAATATTTTTTCACCCAAACTGGATGATACTTTCAGGTAATGATCAGTACACTAAGCCCACTTGGTTCTCCAAATTTCGTTCTTCTATGTTGAAGCGTTCGTTTCCAGTAACAGTTTCCATTCTGGCATTTCACTCTGTTTTCTCCTATATTGATAGATGTATTTGGAACTCTAAATCAAACACGGTTTGTGCTAGCTTCTTGAAACTTGACACAGTAAAGCAGTTTCACATTCTAACTCTATGTTTTGTTTCCTTTTCTTGTAGCCCTAAGCAGTGACGGGCGAGAAACACTTTCATTGAAAGGGGTTGCAAGATTCCAAAAATTACGAGTCTCCAGAAATCTCAGCAAATATTTTTTCACCCAAACTGGATGATACTATCAAGTAATGATCAGAACACTAAGCCCACTTGGTTCCCCAAATTTCGATCTTCTATGTTGAAGCGTTCGTTTCCAATAACAGTTTCCATTCTGGCATTTCACTCTGTTTTCTCCTATATTGATAGATGTATTTGGAACTCTAAATCAAACACGGTTTGTGATAGCTTCTTGAAACTTGACACAGTAATGCAGTTTCACATTCTAACAATATGTTTTGTTTCCTTTTCGTGTAGCCCTAAGCAGTGACTGGAGAGAAACACTTTCATTGAAAGGGGTTGCAAGCTTCCAAAAATTACGAGTCTCCAGAAATCTCAGCAAATATTTTTTCACCCAAACTGCATGATACTTTCAGGTAATGATCAGTACACTAAGCCCACTTGGTTCTACAAATTTCGTTCTTCTATGTTGAAGTGTTCATTTCCAGTAACAGTTTCCATTGTGGCATTTCACTCTGTTTTCTCCTATATTGATAGATGTATTTGGAACTCTAAATCAAACACGGTTTGTGCTAGCTTCTTGAAACTTGACACAGTAAAGCAGTTTCACATTCTAACTCTATGTTTTGTTTCCTTTTCATGTAGCCCTAAGCAGTGACTGGCGAGAAACACTTTCATTGAAAGGGGTTGCAAGCTTCCAAAAATTACGAGTCTCCAGAAATCTCAGCAAATATTTTTTCACCCAAACTGCATGATACTTTCAGGTAATGATCAGTACACTAAGCCCACTTGGTTCTCCAAATTTCGTTCTTCTATGTTGAAGCGTTCATTTCCAGTAACAGTTTGAATTTTGTCGTTTCACTCTGTTATCTCCTATATTGATAGATGTATTTGCAACTCTAAATCAAACACGGTTTGTGCTAGCTTCTTGAAACTTGACACAGTAAAGCAGTTTCACATTCTAACTCTATGTTTTGTTTCCTTTTCATGTAGCCGTAAGCAGTGACTGGCGAGAAACACTTTCATTGAAAGGGGTTGCAAGCTTCCAAAAATTACGAGTCTCCAGAAATCTCAGCAAATATTTTTTCACCCAAACTGGATGATACTTTCAGGTAATGATCAGTACACTAAGCCCACTTGGTTCTCCAAATTTCGTTCTTCTATGTTGAAGCGTTCGTTTCCAGTAACAGTTTCCATTCTGGCATTTCACTCTGTTTTCTCCTATATTGATACATGTATTTGGAACTCTAAATCAAACACGGTTTGTGCTAGCTTCTTGAAACTTGACACAGTAAAGCAGTTTCAGATTGTAACTCTATGTTTTGTTTCCTTTTCATGTAGCTTTAAGCAGTGACTGGCGAGAAACTCTTTCATTGAAAGGGGTTGCAAGCTTCCAAAAATTACGAGTCTCCAGAAATCTCAGCAAATATTTTTTCACCCAAACTGGATGATACTTTCAGGTAATGATCAGTACACTAAGCCCACTTGGTTCTCCAAATTTCGTTCTTCTATGTTGAAACGTTCGTTTCCAGTAACAGTTTCCATTCTGGCATTTCACTCTGTTTTCTCCTATATTGATAGATGTATTTGGAACTCTAAATCAAACACGGTTTGTGCTAGCTTCTTGAAACTTGACACAGTAAAGCAGTTTCAGATTGTAACTCTATGTTTTGTTTCCTTTTCATGTAGCTTTAAGCAGTGACTGGCGAGAAACTCTTTCATTGAAAGGGGTTGCAAGCTTCCAAAAATTACGAGTCTCCAGAAATCTCAGCAAATATTTTTTCACCCAAACTGGATGATACTTTCAGGTAATGATCAGTACACTAAGCCCACTTGGTTCTCCAAATTTCGTTCTTCTATGTTGAATTGTTCGTTTTCAGTAACAGTTTCCATTTTGGCGTTTCACTCTGTTTTCTCCTATATTGATAGATGTATTTGGAACTCTAAATCAAACACGGTTTGTGCTAGCTTCTTGAAACTTGACACAGTAAAGCAGTTTCACATTCTAACTCTATGTTTTGTTTCCTTTTCATGTAGCCCTAAGCAGTGACTGGCGAGAAACACATTCATTGAAAGGGGTTGCAAGCTTCCAAAAATTACGAGTCTCCAGAAATCTCAGCAAATATTTTTTCACCCAAACTGGATGATACTTTCAGGTAATGATCCGTACACTAAGCCCACTTGGTTCTCCAAATTTCGTTCTTCTATGTTGAAGCGTTCGTTTCCAGTAACAGTTTCCATTTTGGCGTTTCACTCTGTTTTCTCCTATATTGATAGATGTATTTGGAACTCTAAATCAAACACGGTTTGTGCTAGCTTCTTGAAACTTGACACAGTAAAGCAGTTTCACATTCTAACTCTATGTTTTGTTTCCTTTTCTTGTAGCCCTGAGCAGTGACGGGCGAGAAACTCTTTCATTGAAAGGGGTTGCAAGCTTCCAAAAATTACGAGTCTCCAGAAATCTCAGCAAATATTTTTTCACCCAAACTGGATGATACGTTCAGGTAATGATCAGTACACTAAGCCCACTTGGTTCCCCAAATTTCGTTTTTCTATGTTGAATTGTTCGTTTTCAGTAACAGTTTGAATTTTGGCGTTTCACTCTGTTTTCTCCTATATTGATAGATGTATTTGGAACTCTAAATCAAACACGGTTTGTGCTAGCTTCTTGAAACTTGACACAGTAAAGCAGTTTCACATTCTAACTCTATGTTTTGTTTCCTATTCTTGTAGCCCTAAGCAGAGACTGACGATAAACACTTTCATTGAAAGGGGTTGCAAGCTTCTAAAAATTACGAGTCTCCAGAAATCTCAGCAAATATTTTTTCACCCAAACTGGATGATACTTTCAGGTAATGATCAGTACACTTGGTCCACTTGGTTCTCCATATTTCGTTCTTCTATGTTGAAGCGTTCGTTTACACTAACAGTTTCCACTCTGGCATTTCACTCTGTTTTCTCCTATATTGATAGATGTATTTGAAACTCTAAATCAAACACGGTTTGTGCTAGCTTCTTGAAACTTGACCCAGTAAAGCAGTTTCACATTCTAACTCTATGTTTTGTTTCTTTTTCATGTAGCCCTAAGCAGTGACTGGCGAGAAACACTTTCATTGAAAGGGGTTGCAAGCTTCCAAAAATTACGAGTCTCCAGAAATCTCAGCAAATATTTTTTCACCCAAACAGCATGATACTTTCAGGTAATGATCAGTACACTAAGCCCACTTGGTTCCCCAAATTTCGTTCTTCTATGTTGAAGCGTTCGTTTCTAGTAACAGTTTGAATTTTTGCGTTTCACTCTGTTTTCTCCTATATTGATAGATGTATTTGGAACTCTAAATCAAACACAGTTTGTGCTAGCTTCTTGAAACTTGACACAGTAAAGCAGTTTCACATTCTAACTCTATGTTTTGTTTCCTTTTCATGTAGCCCTAAGCAGTGACTCGCGAGAAACACTTTCATTGAAAGGGGTTGCAAGCTTCCAAAAATTACGAGTCTCCAGAAATCTCAGCAAATATTTTTTCACCCAAACTGGATGATACTTTCAGGTAATGATCAGTACAGTAAGCCCACTTGGTTCTCCAAATTTCGTTCTTCTATGTTGAAGCGTTCGTTTCCAGTAACAGTTTGAATTTTGTCGTTTCACTCTGTTTTCTCCTATATTGATAGATGTATTTGGAAACCTAAATCAAACACGGTTTGTGCTAGCTTCTTGAAACTTGACACAGTAAAGCAGTTTCAGATTGTAACTCTATGTTTTGTTTCCTTTCATGTACCTTTAAGCAGTGACTGGCGAGAAACACTTTCATTGAAAGGGGTTGCAAGCTTCCAAAAACTGCGAGTCTCCAGAAATCTCAAAAATATTTTTTCACCCAAACTGGATGATACTTTCAGGTAATGATTAGTACACTAAGCCCACTTGGCTCTCCAAATTTCGTTCTTCTATGTTGAAGCGTTCGTTTCTAGTAACAGTTTGAATTTTGTCGTTTCACTCTGTTTTCTCCTATATGATTTATGTATTTGGAACTCTAAATCAAGCACGGTTTGTGCTAGCTTCTTGAAACTTGACACAGTAAAGTCGTTTCACATTCTAACTCTATGTTTTGTTTCCTTTTCATGTAGCCCTAAGCAGTGACTGGTGAGAAACACTTTCATTGAAAGGGGTTGCAAGCTTCCAAAAATTACGAGTCTCCAGAAATCTCAGCAAATATTTTTTCACCCAAACTGGATGATAGTTTCAGGTAATGATCAGTACACTAAGCCCACTTGGTTCTCCAAATTTCGTTCTTCTATGTTGAAGCGTTCGTTTCCAGTAACAGTTTCCATTCTGGCATTTCACTCTGTTTTCTCCTATATTGATAGATGTATTTGGAACTCTAAATCAAACACGGTTTGTGCTAGCTTCTTGAAACTTGACACAGTAAAGCAGTTTCAGATTGTAACTCTATGTTTTGTTTCCTTTTCATGTAGCTTTAAGCAGTGACTGGCGAGAAACTCTTTCATTGAAAGGGGTTGCAAGCTTCCAAAAATTACGAGTCTCCAGAAATCTCAGCAAATATTTTTTCACCCAAACTGGATGATACTTTCAGGTAATGATCAGTACACTAAGCCCACTTGGTTCTCCAAATTTCGTTCTTCTATGTTGAAGCGTTCGTTTCCAGTAACAGTTTCCATTCTGGCATTTCACTCTGTTTTCTCCTATATTGATAGATGTATTTGGAACTCTAAATCAAACACGGTTTGTGCTAGCTTCTTGAAACTTGACACAGTAAAGCAGTTTCACATTCTAACTCTATGTTTTGTTTCCTTTTCTTGTAGCCCTAAGCAGTGACGGGCGAGAAACACTTTCATTGAAAGGGGTTGCAAGATTCCAAAAATTACGAGTCTCCAGAAATCTCAGCAAATATTTTTTCACCCAAACCGGATGATACTATCAAGTAATGATCAGAACACTAAGCCCACTTGGTTCCCCAAATTTCGATCTTCTATGTTGAAGCGTTCATTTCCAATAACAGTTTCCATTCTGGCATTTCACTCTGTTTTCTCCTATATTGATAGATGTATTTGGAACTCTAAATCAAACACGGTTTGTGATAGCTTCTTGAAACTTGACACAGTAATGCAGTTTCACATTCTAACAATATGTTTTGTTTCCTTTTCGTGTAGCCCTAAGCAGTGACTGGAGAGAAACACTTTCATTGAAAGGGGTTCCAAGCTTCCAAAAATTACGAGTCTCCAGAAATCTCAGCAAATATTTTTTCACCCAAACTGCATGATACTTTCAGGTAATGATCAGTACACTAAGCCCACTTGGTTCTACAAATTTCGTTCTTCTATGTTGAAGTGTTCATTTCCAGTAACAGTTTCCATTGTGGCATTTCACTCTGTTTTCTCCTATATTGATAGATGTATTTGGAACTCTAAATCAAACACGGTTTGTGCTAGCTTCTTGAAACTTGACACAGTAAAGCAGTTTCACATTCTAACTCTATGTTTTGTTTCCTTTTCATGTAGCCCTAAGCAGTGACTGGCGAGAAACACTTTCATTGAAAGGGGTTGCAAGCTTCCAAAAATTACGAGTCTCCAGAAATCTCAGCAGATATTTTTTCACCCAAACTGGATGATACTTTCAGGTAATGATCAGTACACTAAGCCCACTTGGTTCTCCAAATTTCGTTCTTCTATGTTGAAGCGTTCATTTCCAGTAACAGTTTGAATTTTGTCGTTTCACTCTGTTATCTCCTATATTGATAGATGTATTTGCAACTCTAAATCAAACACGGTTTGTGCTAGCTTCTTGAAACTTGACACAGTAAAGCAGTTTCACATTCTAACTCTATGTTTTGTTTTCTTTTCATGTAGCCCTAAGCAGTGACTGGCGAGAAACACTTTCATTGAAAGGGGTTGCAAGCTTCCAAAAATTACGAGTCTCCAGAAATCTCAGCAAATATTTTTTCACCCAAACTGGATGATACTTTCAGGTAATGATCAGTACACTAAGCCCACTTGGTTCTCCAAATTTCGTTCTTCTATGTTGAAGCGTTCGTTTCCAGTAACAGTTTCCATTCTGGCATTTCACTCTGTTTTCTCCTATATTGATACATGTATTTGGAACTCTAAATCAAACACGGTTTGTGCTAGCTTCTTGAAACTTGACACAGTAAAGCAGTTTCAGATTGTAACTCTATGTTTTGTTTCCTTTTCATGTAGCTTTAAGCAGTGACTGGCGAGAAACTCTTTCATTGAAAGGGGTTGCAAGCTTCCAAAAATTACGAGTCTCCAGAAATCTCAGCAAATATTTTTTCACCCAAACTGGATGATACTTTCAGTTAATGATCAGTACACTAAGCCCACTTGGTTCTCCAAATTTCGTTCTTCTATGTTGAATTGTTCGTTTTCAGTAACAGTTTGAATTTTGGCGTTTTACTCTGTTTTCTCCTATATTGATAGATGTATTTGGAACTCTAAATCAAACACGGTTTGTGCTAGCTTCTTGAAACTTGACACAGTAAAGCAGTTTCACATTCTAACTCTATGTTTTGTTTCCTTTTCATGTAGCCCTAAGCAGTGACTGGCGAGAAACACTTTCATTGAAAGGGGTTGCAAGCTTCCAAAAATTACGAGTCTCCAGAAATCTCAGCAAATATTTTTTCACCCAAACTGGATGATACTTTCAGGTAATTATCAGTACACTAAGCCCACTTGGTTCTCCAAATTTCGTTCTTCTATGTTGAAGCGTTCGTTTTCAGTAACAGTTTGAATTTTGGCGTTTCACTCTGTTTTCTCCTATATTGATAGATGTATTTGGAACTCTAAATCAAACACGGTTTGTGCTAGCTTCTTGAAACTTGACACAGTAAAGCAGTTTCACATTCCAACTATATGTTTTGTTTCCTTTTCTTGTAGCCCTAAGCAGTGACGGGCGAGAAACACTTTCATTGAAAGGGGTTGCAAGCTTCCAAAAATTACGAGTCTCCAGAAATCTCAGCAAATATTTTTTCACCCAAACTGGATGATACTATCAAGTAATGATCAGAACACTAAGCCCACTTGGTTCCCCAAATTTCGATCTTCTATGTTGAAGCGTTCGTTTCCAGTAACAGTTTCCATTCTGGCATTTCACTCTGTTTTCTCCTATATTGATAGATGTATTTGGAACTCTAAATCAAACACGGTTTGTGATAGCTTCTTGAAACTTGACACAGTAATGCAGTTTCACATTCTAACAATATGTTTTGTTTCCTTTTCGTGTTTTCCTAAGCAGTGACTGGCGAGAAACACTTTCATTGAAAGGGGTTGCAAGCTTCCAAAAATTACGAGTCTCCAGAAATCTCAGCAAATATTTTTTCACCCAAACTGCATGATACTTTCCTGTAATGATCAGTACACTAAGCCCACTTGGTTCTCCAAATTTCGTTCTTCTATGTTGAAGTGTTCATTTCCAGTAACAGTTTCCATTCTGGCATTTCACTCTGTTTTCTCCTATATTGATAGATGTATTTGGAACACTAAATCAAACACGGTTTGTGCTAGCTTCTTGAAACTTGACACAGTAAAGCAGTTTCACATTCTAACTGTATGTTTTGTTTCCTTTTCATGTAGCCCTAAGCAGTGACTGGCGAGAAACACTTTCATTGAAAGGGGTTGCAAGCTTCCAAAAATTACGAATCTCCAGAAATCTCAGCAAATATTTTTTCACCCAAGCTGCATGATACTTTCAGGTAATGATCAGTACACTAAGCCCACTTGGTTCCCCCAATTTCGTTCTTCTATGTTGAAGCGTTCGTTTCCAGTAACAGTTTGAATTTTGTCGTTTCACTCTGTTATCTCCTATATTGATAGATGTATTTGCAACTCTAAATCAAACACGGTTTGTGCTAGCTTCTTGAAACTTGACACAGTAAAGCAGTTTCACATTCTAACTCTATGTTTTGTTTCCTTTTCATGTAGCCCTAAGCAGTGACGGGCGAGAAACACTTTCATTGAAAGGGGTTGCAAGCTTCCAAAAATTACGAGTCTCCAGAAATCTCAGCAAATATTTTTTCACCCAAACTGGATGATACTTTCAGGTAATGATCAGTACACTAAGCCCACTTGGTTCTCCAAATTTCGTTCTTCTATGTTGAAGCGTTCGTTTCCAGTAACAGTTTCCATTCTGGCATTTCACTCTGTTTTCTCCTATATTGATAGATGTATTTGGAACTCTAAATCAAACACGGTTTGTGCTAGCTTCTTGAAAGTTGACACAGTAAAGCAGTTTCAGATTGTAACTCTATGTTTTGTTTCCTTTTCATGTAGCTTTAAGCAGTGACTGGCGAGAAACACTTTCATTGAAATGGGTTGCAAGCTTCCAAAAATTACGAGTCTCCAGAAATCTCAGCAAATATTTTTTCACCCAAACTGGATGATACTTTCAGGTAATGATCAGTACACTAAGCCCACTTGGTTCTCCAAATTTCGTTCTTCTATGTTGAATTGTTCGTTTCTAGTAACAGTTTGAATTTTGGCGTTTCACTCTCTTTTCTCCTATATTGATAGATGTATTTGGAACTCTAAATCAAACACGGTTTGTGCTAGCTTCTTGAAACTTGACACAGTAAAGCAGTTTCACATTCTAACTCTATGTTTTGTTTCCTTTTCATGTAGCCCTAAGCAGTGACTGGCGAGAAACACTTTCATTGAAAGGGGTTGCAAGCTTCCAAAAATTACGAGTCTCCAGAAATCTCAGCAAATATTTTTTCACCCAAACTGGATGATACTTTCAGGTAATGATCAGTACACTAAGCCCACTTGGTTCTCCAAATTTCGTTCTTCTATGTTGAAGCGTTCGTTTCCAGTAACATTTTCCATTCTGGCAATTCACTCTGTTTTCTCCTATATTGATAGATGTATTTGGAACTCTAAATCAAACACGGTTTGTGCTAGCTTCTTGAAACTTGACACAGTAAAGCAGTTTCACATTCTAACTCTATGTTTTGTTTCCTTTTCTTGTAGCCCTAAGCAGTGACGGGCGAGAAACACTTTCATTGAAAGGGGTTGCAAGCTTCCAAAAATTACGAGTCTCCAGAAATCTCAGCAAATATTTTTTCACCCAAACTGCATGATACTTTCAGGTAATGATCAGTACACTAAGCCCACTTGGTTCCCCAAATTTCGTTCTTCTATGTTGAAGCGTTCGTTTCCAGTAACTGTTTGAATTTTGTCGTTTCACTCTGTTTTCTCCTATATTGATAGATGTATTTGGAACTCTAAATCAAACACGGTTTGTGCTAGCTTCTTGAAACTTGACACAGTAAAGCAGTTTCACATTCTAACTCTATGTTTTGTTTCCTTTTCTTGTAGCCCTAAGCAGTGACGGGCGAGAAACACTTTCATTGAAAGGGGTTGCAAGCTTCCAAAAATTACGAGTCTCCAGAAATCTCAGCAAAGGTTTTTTCACCCAAACTGCATGATACTATCAAGTAATGATCAGAACACTAAGCCCACTTGGTTCCCCAAATTTCGATCTTCTATGTTGAAGCGTTCGTTTCCAGTAACAGTTTCCATTCTGGCATTTCACTCTGTTTTCTCCTATATTGATAGATGTATTTGGAACTCTAAATCAAACACGGTTTGTGCTAGCTTCTTGAAACTTGACACAGTAAAGCAGTTTCACATTCTAACTCTATGTATTCTTTCCTCTTCTTGTAGCCCTAAGCAGAGACTGGCGAGAAACACTTTCATTGAAAGGGATTGCAAGCTTCTAAAAATTACGAGTCTCCAGAAATCTCAGCAAATATTTTTTCACCCAAACTGGATGATACTTTCAGGTAATGATCAGTACACTTGGCCCACTTGGTTCTCCATATTTCGTTCTTCTATGTTGAAGCGTTCGTTTACAGTAACAGTTTCCACTCTGGCATTACACTCTGTTTTCTCCTATATTGATAGATGTATTTGGAACTCTAAATCAAACACGGTTTGTGCTAGCTTCTTGAAACTTGACACAGTAAAGCAGTTTCACATTCTAACTCTATGTTTTGTTTCCTTTTCATGTAGCTTTAAGCAGTGACTGGCGAGAAACACTTTCATTGAAAGGGGTTGCAAGCTTCCAAAAATTACGAGTCTCCAGAAATCTCAGCAAATATTTTTTCACCCAAACTGCATGATACTTTCAGGTAATGATCAGTACACTAAGCCCACTTGGTTCTCCAAATTTCGTTCTTCTATGTTGAAGCGTTCGTTTCCAGTAACAGTTAGAATTTTCGCGTTTCACTCTGTTTTCTCCTATATTGATATATGTATTTGGAACTCTAAATCAAACACGGTTTGTGCTAGCTTCTTGAAACTTGACACAGTAAAGCAGTTTCACATTCTAACTCTAAGTTTTGTTTCCTTTTCATGTAGCCCTAAGCAGTGACTGGCGAGAAACACTTTCATTGAAAGGGGTTGCAAGCTTCCAAAAATTACGAGTCTCCAGAAATCTCAGCAAATATTTTTTCACCCAAACTGGATGATACTTTCAGGTAATGATAAGTACACTAAGCCTACTTGCTTCCCCAAATTTCGTTCTTCTATGTTGAAGCGTTCGTTTCCAGTAACAGTTTGAATTTTGTCGTTTCACTCTGTTTTCTCCTATATTGATAGATGTATTTGGAACTCTAAATCAAACACGGTTTGTGCTAGCTTCTTGAAACTTGACACAGTAAAGCAGTTTCAGATTGTAACTCTATGTTTTGTTTCCTTTTCATGTAGCTTTAAGCAGTGACTGGCGAGAAACTCTTTCATTGAAAGGGGTTGCAAGCTTCCAAAAATTATGAGTCTCCAGAAATCTCAGCAAATATTTTTTCACCCAAACTGGATGATACTTTCAGGTAATGATCAGTACACTAAGCCCACTTGGTTCCCCAAATTTCGTTCTTCTATGTTGAATTGTTCGTTTTCAGTAACAGTTTGAATTTTGGCGTTTCACTCTGTTTTCTCCTATATTGATAGATGTATTTGGAACTCTAAATCAAACACGGTTTGTGCTAGCTTCTTGAAACTTGAGACAGTAAAGCAGTTTCACATTCTAACTCTATGTTTTGTTTCCTTTTCATGTAGCCCTAAGCAGTGACTGGCGAGAAACACTTTCATTGAAAGGGGTTGCAAGCTTCCAAAAATTACGAGTCTCCAGAAATCTCAGCAAATATTTTTTCACCCAAACTGGATGATACTTTCAGGTAATGATCCGTACACTAAGCCCACTTGGTTCTCCAAATTTCGTTCTTCTATGTTGAAGCGTTCGTTTCCAGTAACAGTTTCCATTTTGGCGTTTCACTCTGTTTTCTCCTATATTGATAGATGTATTTGGAACTCTAAATCAAACACGGTTTGTGCTAGCTTCTTGAAACTTGACACAGTAAAGCAGTTTCACATTCTAACTCTATGTTTTGTTTCCTTTTCTTGTAGCCCTAAGCAGTGACGTGCGAGAAACACTTTCATTGAAAGGGGTTGCAAGCTTCCAAAAATTACGAGTCTCCAGAAATCTCAGCAAATATTTTTTCACCCAAACTGGATGATACGTTCAGGTAATGATCAGTACACTAAGCCCACTTGGTTCCCCAAATTTCGTTCTTCTATGTTGAATTGTTCGTTTTCAGTAACAGTTTGAATTTTGGCGTTTCTCTCTGTTTTCTCCTATATTGATAGATGTATTTGGAACTCTAAATCAAACACGGTTTGTGCTAGCTTCTTGAAACTTGACACAGTAAAGCAGTTTCACATTCTAACTCTATGTTTTGTTTCCTTTTCATGTAGCCCTAAGCAGTGACTGGCGAGAAACACTTTCATTGAAAGGGGTTGCAAGCTTCCAAAAATTACGAGTCTCCAGAAATCTCAGCAAATATTTTTTCACCCAAACTGGATGATACTTTCAGGTAATGATTAGTACACGAAGCCCACTTGGTTCTCCAAATTTCGTTCTTCTATGTTGAAGCGTTCGTTTCTAGTAACAGTTTGAATTTTGTCGTTTCACTCTGTTTTCTCCTATATGATTGATGTATTTGGAACTCTAAATCAAGCACGGTTTGTGCTAGCTTCTTGAAACTTGACACAGTAAAGCAGTTTCACATTCTAACTCTATGTTTTGTTTCCTTTTCATGTAGCTTTAAGCAGTGACTGGCGAGAAACTCTTTCATTGAAAGGGGTTGCAAGCTTCCAAAAATTACGAGTCTCCAGAAATCTCAGCAAATATTTTTTCACCCAAACTGGATGATACTTTCAGGTAATGATCAGTACACTAAGCCCACTTGGTTCTCCAAATTTCGTTCTTCTATGTTGAAGCGTTCGTTTCCAGTAACAGTTTCCATTCTGGAATTTCACTCTGTTTTGTCCTATATTGATAGATGTATTTGGAACTCTAAATCAAACACGGTTTGTGCTAGCTTCTTGAAACTTGACACAGTAAAGCAGTTTCACATTCTAACTCTATGTTTTGTTTCCTTTTCTTGTAGCCCTAAGCAGTGACGTGCGAGAAACACTTTCATTGAAAGGGGTTGCAAGCTTCCAAAAATTACGAGTCTCCAGAAATCTCAGCAAATATTTTTTCACCCAAACTGGATGATACGTTCAGGTAATGATCAGTACACTAAGCCCACTTGGTTCCCCAAATTTCATTCTTCTATGTTGAATTGTTCGTTTTCAGTAACAGTTTGAATTTTGGCGTTTCTCTCTGTTTTCTCCTATATTGATAGATGTATTTGGAACTCTAAATCAAACACGGTTTGTGCTAGCTTCTTGAAACTTGACACAGTAAAGCAGTTTCACATTCTAACTCTATGTTTTGTTTCCTTTTCATGTAGCCCTAAGCAGTGACTGGCGAGAAACACTTTCATTGAAAGGGGTTGCAAGCTTCCAAAAATTACGAGTCTCCAGAAATCTCAGCAAATATTTTTTCACCCAAACTGGATGATACTTTCAGGTAATGATTAGTACACGAAGCCCACTTGGTTCTCCAAATTTCGTTCTTCTATGTTGAAGCGTTCGTTTCTAGTAACAGTTTGAATTTTGTCGTTTCACTCTGTTTTCTCCTATATGATTGATGTATTTGGAACTCTAAATCAAGCACGGTTTGTGCTAGCTTCTTGAAACTTGACACAGTAAAGCAGTTTCACATTCTAACTCTATGTTTTGTTTCCTTTTCATGTAGCTTTAAGCAGTGACTGGCGAGAAACTCTTTCATTGAAAGGGGTTGCAAGCTTCCAAAAATTACGAGTCTCCAGAAATCTCAGCAAATATTTTTTCACCCAAACTGGATGATACTTTCAGGTAATGATCAGTACACTAAGCCCACTTGGTTCTCCAAATTTCGTTCTTCTATGTTGAAGCGTTCGTTTCCAGTAACAGTTTCCATTCTGGAATTTCACTCTGTTTTGTCCTATATTGATAGATGTATTTGGAACTCTAAATCAAACACGGTTTGTGCTAGCTTCTTGAAACTTGACACAGTAAATCAGGTTCACATTCTAAGTCTATGTTTTGTTTCCTCTTCTTGTAGCCCTAAGCAGAGACTGGCGAGAAAAACTTTCATTGAAAGGGATTGCAAGCTTCTAAAAATTACGAGTCTCCAGAAATCTCAGCAAATATTTTTTCACCCAAACTGGATGATACTTTCAGGTAATGATCAGTACACTTGGCCCACTTGGTTCTCCATATTTCGTTCTTCTATGTTGAATTGTTCGTTTTCAGTAACAGTTTGAATTTTGGCGTTTCACTCTGTTTTCTCCTATATTGATAGATGTATTTGGAACTCTAAATCAAACACGGTTTGTGCTAGCTTCTTGAAACTTGACACAGTAAAGCAGTTTCACATTCTAACTCTATGTTTTGTTTCCTTTTCTTGTAGCCCTAAGCAGTGACGGGCGAGAAACACTTTCATTGAAAGGGGTTGCAAGCTTCCAAAAATTACGAGTCTCCAGAAATCTCAGCAAATATTTTTTCACCCAAACTGGATGATACTTTCAGGTAATGATCAGTACACTTGGCACACTTGGTTCTCCATATTTCGTTCTTCTATGTTGAAGCGTTCGTTTACACTAACAGTTTCCACTCTGGCATTTCACTCTGTTTTCTCCTATATTGATAGATGTATTTGGAACTCTAAATCAAACACGGTTTGTGCTAGCTTCCTGAAACTTGACACAGTAAAGCAGTTTCACATTCTAACTCTATGTTTTGTTTATTTTTCATGTAGCCCTAAGCAGTGACTGGCGAGAAACACTTTCATTGAAAGGGGTTGCAAGCTTCCAAAAATTACGAGTCTCCAGAAATCTCAGCAAATATTTTTTCACCCAAACTGGATGATACGTTCAGGTAATGATCACTACACTAAGCCCACTTGGTTCTCCAAATTACGTTCTTCTATGTTGAAGCGTTCGTTTCCAGTAACAGTTTCCATTCTGGCATTTCACTCTGTTTTCCCCTATATTGATAGATGTATTTGGAACTCTAAATCAAACACGGTTTGTGCTAGCTTCTTGAAACTTGACACAGTAAAGCAGTTTCACATTCTAACTCTATGTTTTGTTTCCTTTTCTTGTAGCCCTAAGCAGTGATGGGCGAGAAACACTTTCATTGAAAGGGGTTGCAAGCTTCCAAAAATTACGAGTCTCCAGAAATCTCAGCAAATATTTTTTTCACCCAAACTGCATGATACTATCAAGTAATGATCAGAACACTAAGTCCACTTGGTTCCCCAAATTTCGATCTTCTATGTTGAAGCGTTCGTTTCCAGTAACAGTTTCCATTCTGGCATTTCACTCTGTTTTCTCCTATATTGATAGATGTATTTGGAACTCTAAATCAAACACGGTTTGTGCTAGCTTCTTGAAACTTGACACATTAATGCAGTTTCACATTCTAACAATATGTTTTGTTTCCTTTTCGTGTAGCCCTAAGCAGTGACTGGCGAGAAACACTTTCATTGAAAGGGGTTGCAAGCTTCCAAAAATTACGAGTCTCCAGAAATCTCAGCAAATATTTTTTCACCCAAACTGGATGATACTTTCAGGTAATGATCAGTACACTAAGCCCACTTGGTTCTCCAAATTTCGTTCTTCTATGTTGAATTGTTCGTTTTCAGTAACAGTTTGAATTTTGGCGTTTCACTCTGTTTTCTCCTATATTGATAGATGTATTTGGAACTCTAAATCAAACACGGTTTGTGCTAGCTTCTTGAAACTTGACACAGTAAAGCAGTTTCACATTCCAACTCTATGTTTTGTTTCCTTTTCATGTAGCCCTAAGCAGTGACGGGCGAGAAACACTTTCATTGAAAGGGGTTGCAAGCTTCCAAAAATTACGAGTCTCCAGAAATCTCAGCAAATATTTTTTCACCCAAACTGGATGATACTTTCAGGTAATGATCAGTACACTAAGCCCACTTGGTTCTCCAAATTTCGTTCTTCTATGTTGAAGCGTTCGTTTCCAGTAACAGTTTCCATTCTGGCATTTCACTCTGTTTTCTCCTATATTGATAGATGTATTTGGAACTCTAAATCAAACACGGTTTGTGTTAGCTTCTTGAAACTTGACACAGTAAAGCAGTTTCACATTCTAACTCTATGTTTTGTTTCCTTTTCTTGTATCCCTAAGCAGTGACGGGCGAGAAACACTTTCATTGAAAGGGGTTGCAAGCTTCCAAAAATTACGAGTCTCCAGAAATCTCAGCAAATATTTTTTCACCCAAACTGGATGATACGTTCAGGTAATGATCAGTACACTAAGCCCACTTGCTTCTCCAAATTACGTTCTTCTATGTTGAAGCGTTCGTTTCCAGTAACAGTTTCCATTCTGGCATTTCACTCTGTTTTCTCCTATATTGATAGATGTATTTGGAACTCTAAATCAAACACGGTTTGTGCTAGCTTCTTGAAACTTGACACAGTAAAGCAGTTTCACATTCTATCTCTATGTTTTGTTTCCTTTTCTTGTAGCCCTAAGCAGTGACGGGCGAGAAACACTTTCATTGAAAGGGGTTGCAAGCTTCCAAAAATTACGAGTCTCCAGAAATCTCAGCAAATGTTTTTTCACCCAAACTGCATGATACTATCAAGTAATGATCAGAACACTAAGCCCACTTGGTTCCCCAAATTTCGATCTTCTATGTTGAAGCGTTCGTTTCCAGTAACAGTTTCCATTCTGGCATTTCACTCTGTTTTCTCCTATATTGATAGATGTATTTGGAACTCTAAATCAAACACGGTTTGTGCTAGCTTCTTGAAACTTGACACAGTAAAGCAGTTTCACATTCTAACTCTATGTATTCTTTCCTCTTCTTGTAGCCCTAAGCAGAGACTGGCGAGAAACACTTTCATTGAAAGGGATTGCAAGCTTCTAAAAATTACGAGTCTCCAGAAATCTCAGCAAATATTTTTTCACCCAAACTGGATGATACTTTCAGGTAATGATCAGTACACTTGGCCCACTTGGTTCTCCATATTTCGTTCTTCTATGTTGAAGCGTTCGTTTACAGTAACAGTTTCCACTCTGGCATTACACTCTGTTTTCTCCTATATTGATAGATGTATTTGGAACTCTAAATCAAACACGGTTTGTGCTAGCTTCTTGAAACTTGACACAGTAAAGCAGTTTCACATTCTAACTCTATGTTTTGTTTCCTTTTCATGTAGCTTTATGCAGTGACTGGCGAGAAACACTTTCATTGAAAGAGGTTGCAAGCTTCCAAAAATTACGAGTCTCCAGAAATCTCAGCAAATATTTTTTCACCCAAACTGTATGATACTTTCAGGTAATGATCAGTACACGAAGCCCACTTGGTTCTCCAAATTTCGTTCTTCTATGTTGAAGCGTTCGTTTCCAGTAACAGTTAGAATTTTCGCGTTTCACTCTGTTTTCTCCTATATTGATATATGTATTTGGAACTCTAAATCAAACACGGTTTGTGCTAGCTTCTTGAAACTTGACACAGTAAAGCAGTTTCACATTCTAACTCTAAGTTTTGTTTCCTTTTCATGTAGCCCTAAGCAGTGACTGGCGAGAAACACTTTCATTGAAAGGGGTTGCAAGCTTCCAAAAATTACGAGTCTCCAGAAATCTCAGCAAATATTTTTTCACCCAAACTGGATGATACTTTCAGGTAATGATAAGTACACTAAGCCCACTTGGTTCTCCAAATTTCGTTCTTCTATGTTGAAGCGTTCGTTTCCAGTAACAGTTTGAATTTTGTCGTTTCACTCTGTTTTCTCCTATATTGATAGATGTATTTGGAACTCTAAATCAAACACGGTTTGTGCTAGCTTCTTGAAACTTGACACAGTAAAGCAGTTTCAGATTGTAACTCTATGTTTTGTTTCCTTTCATGTAGCTTTAAGCAGTGACTGGCGAGAAACTCTTTCATTGAAAGGGGTTGCAAGCTTCCAAAAATTACGAGTCTCCAGAAATCTCAGAAAATATTTTTTCACCCAAACTGGATGATACTTTCAGGTAATGATCAGTACACTAAGCCCACTTGGTTCCCCAAATTTCGTTCTTCTATGTTGAATTGTTCGTTTTCAGTAACAGTTTGAATTTTGGCGTTTCACTCTGTTTTCTCCTATATTGATAGATGTATTTGGAACTCTAAATCAAACACGGTTTGTGCTAGCTTCTTGAAACTTGAGACAGTAAAGCAGTTTCACATTCTAACTCTATGTTTTGTTTCCTTTTCATGTAGCCCTAAGCAGTGACTGGCGAGAAACACTTTCATTGAAAGGGGTTGCAAGCTTCCAAAAATTATGAGTCTCCAGAAATCTCAGCAAATATTTTTTCACCCAAACTGGATGATACTTTCAGGTAATGATCCGTACACTAAGCCCACTTGGTTCTCCAAATTTCGTTCTTCTATGTTGAAGCGTTCGTTTCCAGTAACAGTTTCCATTCTGGAATTTCACTCTGTTTTGTCCTATATTGATAGATGTATTTGGAACTCTAAATCAAACACGGTTTGTGCTAGCTTCTTGAAACTTGACACAGTAAATCAGGTTCACATTCTAAGTCTATGTTTTGTTTCCTCTTCTTGTAGCCCTAAGCAGAGACTGGCGAGAAACACTTTCATTGAAAGGGATTGCAAGCTTCTAAAAATTACGAGTCTCCAGAAATCTCAGCAAATATTTTTTCACCCAAACTGGATGATACTTTCAGGTAATGATCAGTACACTTGGCCCACTTGGTTCTCCATATTTCGTTCTTCTATGTTGAATTGTTCGTTTTCAGTAACAGTTTGAATTTTGGCGTTTCACTCTGTTTTCTCCTATATTGATAGATGTATTTGGAACTCTAAATCAAACACGGTTTGTGCTAGCTTCTTGAAACTTGACACAGTAAAGCAGTTTCACATTCTAACTCTATGTTTTGTTTCCTTTTCTTGTAGCCCTAAGCAGTGACGGACGAGAAACACTTTCATTGAAAGGGGTTGCAAGCTTCCAAAAATTACGAGTCTCCAGAAATCTCAGCAAATATTTTTTCACCCAAACTGGATGATACTTTCAGGTAATGATCAGTACACTTGGCCCACTTGGTTCTCCATATTTCGTTCTTCTATGTTGAAGCGTTCGTTTACACTAACAGTTTCCACTCTGGCATTTCACTCTGTTTTCTCCTATATTGATAGATGTATTTGGAACTCTAAATCAAACACGGTTTGTGCTAGCTTCCTGAAACTTGACACAGTAAAGCAGTTTCACATTCTAACTCTATGTTTTGTTTATTTTTCATGTAGCCCTAAGCAGTGACTGGCGAGAAACACTTTCATTGAAAGGGGTTGCAAGCTTCCAAAAATTACGAGTCTCCAGAAATCTCAGCAAATATTTTTTCACCCAAACTGGATGATACGTTCAGGTAATGATCACTACACTAAGCCCACTTGGTTCTCCAAATTACGTTCTTCTATGTTGAAGCGTTCGTTTCCAGTAACAGTTTCCATTCTGGCATTTCACTCTGTTTTCCCCTATATTGATAGATGTATTTGGAACTCTAAATCAAACACGGTTTGTGCTAGCTTCTTGAAACTTGACACAGTAAAGCAGTTTCACATTCTAACTCTATGTTTTGATTCCTTTTCTTGTAGCCCTAAGCAGTGATGGGCGAGAAACACTTTCATTGAAAGGGGTTGCAAGCTTCCAAAAATTACGAGTCTCCAGAAATCTCAGCAAATATTTTTTTCACCCAAACTGCATGATACTATCAAGTAATGATCAGAACACTAAGTCCACTTGGTTCCCCAAATTTCGATCTTCTATGTTGAAGCGTTCGTTTCCAGTAACAGTTTCCATTCTGGCATTTCACTCTGTTTTCTCCTATATTGATAGATGTATTTGGAACTCTAAATCAAACACGGTTTGTGCTAGCTTCTTGAAACTTGACACAGTAATGCAGTTTCACATTCTAACAATATGTTTTGTTTCCTTTTCGTGTAGCCCTAAGCAGTGACTGGCGAGAAACACTTTCATTGAAAGGGGTTGCAAGCTTCCAAAAATTACGAGTCTCCAGAAATCTCAGCAAATATTTTTTCACCCAAACTGGATGATACTTTCAGGTAATGATCAGTACACTAAGCCCACTTGGTTCTCCAAATTTCGTTCTTCTATGTTGAATTGTTCGTTTTCAGTAACAGTTTGAATTTTGGCGTTTCACTCTGTTTTCTCCTATATTGATAGATGTATTTGGAACTCTAAATCAAACACGGTTTGTGCTAGCTTCTTGAAACTTGACACAGTAAAGCAGTTTCACATTCTAACTCTATGTTTTGTTTCCTTTTCATGTAGCCCTAAGCAGTGACTGGCGAGAAACACTTTCATTGAAAGGGGTTGCAAGCTTCCAAAAATTACGAGTCTCCAGAAATCTCAGCAAATATTTTTTCACCCAAACTGGATGATACTTTCAGGTAATGATCAGTACACTAAGCCCACTTGGTTCTCCAAATTTCGTTCTTCTATGTTGAAGCGTTCGTTTCCAGTAACAGTTTCCATTCTGGCATTTCACTCTGTTTTCTCCTATATTGATAGATGTATTTGGAACTCTAAATCAAACACGGTTTGTGTTAGCTTCTTGAAACTTGACACAGTAAAGCAGTTTCACATTCTAACTCTATGTTTTGTTTCCTTTTCTTGTATCCCTAAGCAGTGACGGGCGAGAAACACTTTCATTGAAAGGGGTTGCAAGCTTCCAAAAATTACGAGTCTCCAGAAATCTCAGCAAATATTTTTTCACCCAAACTGGATGATACGTTCAGGTAATGATCAGTACACTAAGCCCACTTGCTTCTCCAAATTACGTTCTTCTATGTTGAAGCGTTCGTTTCCAGTAACAGTTTCCATTCTGGCATTTCACTCTGTTTTCTCCTATATTGATAGATGTATTTGGAACTCTAAATCAAACACGGTTTGTGCTAGCTTCTTGAAACTTGACACAGTAAAGCAGTTTCACATTCTATCTCTATGTTTTGTTTCCTTTTCTTGTAGCCCTAAGCAGTGACGGGCGAGAAACACTTTCATTGAAAGGGGTTGCAAGCTTCCAAAAATTACGAGTCTCCAGAAATCTCAGCAAATGTTTTTTCACCCAAACTGCATGATACTATCAAGTAATGATCAGAACACTAAGCCCACTTGGTTCCCCAAATTTCGATCTTCTATGTTGAAGCGTTCGTTTCCAGTAACAGTTTCCATTCTGGCATTTCACTCTGTTTTCTCCTATATTGATAGATGTATTTGGAACTCTAAATCAAACACGGTTTGTGCTAGCTTCTTGAAACTTGACACAGTAAAGCAGTTTCACATTCTAACTCTATGTATTCTTTCCTCTTCTTGTAGCCCTAAGCAGAGACTGGCGAGAAACACTTTCATTGAAAGGGATTGCAAGCTTCTAAAAATTACGAGTCTCCAGAAATCTCAGCAAATATTTTTTCACCCAAACTGGATGATACTTTCAGGTAATGATCAGTACACTTGGCCCACTTGGTTCTCCATATTTCGTTCTTCTATGTTGAAGCGTTCGTTTACAGTAACAGTTTCCACTCTGGCATTACACTCTGTTTTCTCCTATATTGATAGATGTATTTGGAACTCTAAATCAAACACGGTTTGTGCTAGCTTCTTGAAACTTGACACAGTAAAGCAGTTTCACATTCTAACTCAATGTTTTGTTTCTTTTTCATGTAGCTTTATGCAGTGACTGGCGAGAAACACTTTCATTGAAAGAGGTTGCAAGCTTCCAAAAATTACGAGTCTCCAGAAATCTCAGCAAATATTTTTTCACCCAAACTGCATGATACTTTCAGGTAATGATCAGTACACGAAGCCCACTTGGTTCTCCAAATTTCGTTCTTCTATGTTGAAGCGTTCGTTTCCAGTAACAGTTAGAATTTTCGCGTTTCACTCTGTTTTCTCCTATATTGATATATGTATTTGGAACTCTAAATCAAACACGGTTTGTGCTAGCTTCTTGAAACTTGACACAGTAAAGCAGTTTCACATTCTAACTCTAAGTTTTGTTTCCTTTTCATGTAGCCCTAAGCAGTGACTGGCGAGAAACACTTTCATTGAAAGGGGTTGCAAGCTTCCAAAAATTACGAGTCTCCAGAAATCTCAGCAAATATTTTTTCACCCAAACTGGATGATACTTTCAGGTAATGATAAGTACACTAAGCCCACTTGGTTCTCCAAATTTCGTTCTTCTATGTTGAAGCGTTCGTTTCCAGTAACAGTTTGAATTTTGTCGTTTCACTCTGTTTTCTCCTATATTGATAGATGTATTTGGAACTCTAAATCAAACACGGTTTGTGCTAGCTTCTTGAAACTTGACACAGTAAAGCAGTTTCAGATTGTAACTCTATGTTTTGTTTCCTTTCATGTAGCTTTAAGCAGTGACTGGCGAGAAACTCTTTCATTGAAAGGGGTTGCAAGCTTCCAAAAATTACGAGTCTCCAGAAATCTCAGCAAATATTTTTTCACCCAAACTGGATGATACTTTCAGGTAATGATCAGTACACTAAGCCCACTTGGTTCCCCAAATTTCGTTCTTCTATGTTGAATTGTTCGTTTTCAGTAACAGTTTGAATTTTGGCGTTTCACTCTGTTTTCTCCTATATTGATAGATGTATTTGGAACTCTAAATCAAACACGGTTTGTGCTAGCTTCTTGAAACTTGAGACAGTAAAGCAGTTTCACATTCTAACTCTATGTTTTGTTTCCTTTTCATGTAGCCCTAAGCAGTGACTGGCGAGAAACACTTTCATTGAAAGGGGTTGCAAGCTTCCAAAAATTATGAGTCTCCAGAAATCTCAGCAAATATTTTTTCACCCAAACTGGATGATACTTTCAGGTAATGATCCGTACACTAAGCCCACTTGGTTCTCCAAATTTCGTTCTTCTATGTTGAAGCGTTCGTTTCCAGTAACAGTTTCCATTTTGGCGTTTCACTCTGTTTTCTCCTATATTGATAGATGTATTTGGAACTCTAAATCAAACACGGTTTGTGCTAGCTTCTTGAAACTAGACACAGTAAAGCAGTTTCACATTCTAACTCTATGTTTTGTTTCCTTTTCTTGTAGCCCTAAGCAGTGACGTGCGAGAAACACTTTCATTGAAAGGGGTTGCAAGCTTCCAAAAATTACGAGTCTCCAGAAATCTCAGCAAATATTTTTTCACCCAAACTGGATGATACGTTCAGGTAATGATCAGTACACTAAGCCCACTTGGTTCCCCAAATTTCGTTTTTCTATGTTGAATTGTTCGTTTTCAGTAACAGTTTGAATTTTGGCGTTTCACTCTGTTTTCTCCTATATTGATAGATGTATTTGGAACTCTAAATCAAACATGGTTTGTGCTAGCTTCTTGAAACTTGACACAGTAAAGCAGTTTCACATTCTAACTCTATGTTTTGTTTCCTTTTCATGTAGCCCTAAGCAGTGACTGGCGAGAAACACTTTCATTGAAAGGGGTTGCAAGCTTCCAAAAATTACGAGTCTCCAGATCTCAGCAAATATTTTTTCACCCAAACTGGATGATACTTTCAGGTAATGATTAGTACACGAAGCCCACTTGGTTCTCCAAATTTCGTTCTTCTATGTTGAAGCGTTCGTTTCTAGTAACAGTTTGAATTTTGTCGTTTCACTCTGTTTTCTCCTATATGATTGATGTATTTGGAACTCTAAATCAAGCACGGTTTGTGCTAGCTTCTTGAAACTTGACACAGTAAAGCAGTTTCACATTCTAACTCTATGTTTTGTTTCCGTTTCATGTAGCTTTAAGCAGTGACTGGCGAGAAACTCTTTCATTGAAAGGGGTTGCAAGCTTCCAAAAATTACGAGTCTCCAGAAATCTCAGCAAATATTTTTTCACCCAAACTGGATGATACTTTCAGGTAATGATCAGTACACTAAGCCCACTTGGTTCTCCAAATTTCGTTCTTCTATGTTGAAGCGTTCGTTTCCAGTAACAGTTTCCATTCTGGAATTTCACTCTGTTTTGTCCTATATTGATAGATGTATTTGGAACTCTAAATCAAACACGGTTTGTGCTAGCATCTTGAAACTTGACACAGTAAATCAGTTTCACATTCTAAGTCTATGTTTTGTTTCCTCTTCTTGTAGCCATAAGCAGAGACTGGCGAGAAACACTTTCATTGAAAGGGATTGCAAGCTTCTAAAAATTACGAGTCTCCAGAAATCTCAGCAAATATTTTTTCACCCAAACTGGATGATACTTTCAGGTAATGATCAGTACACTTGGCCCACTTGGTTCTCCATATTTCGTTCTTCTATGTTGAATTGTTCGTTTTCAGTAACAGTTTGAATTTTGGCGTTTCACTCTGTTTTCTCCTATATTGATAGATGTATTTGGAACTCTAAATCAAACACGGTTTGTGCTAGCTTCTTGAAACTTGACACAGTAAAGCAGTTTCACATTCTAACTCTATGTTTTGTTTCTTTTTCATGTAGCCCTAAGCAGTGACTGGCGAGAAACACTTTCATTGAAAGGGGTTGCAAGCTTCCAAAAATTGCGAGTCTCCAGAAATCTCAGCAAATATTTTTTCACCCAAACTGGATGATACGTTCAGGTAATGATCACTACACTAAGCCCACTTGGTTCTCCAAATTACATTCTTCTATGTTGAAGCGTTCGTTTCCAGTAACAGTTTCCATTCTGGCATTTCACTCTGTTTTCCCCTATATTGATAGATGTATTTGGAACTCTAAATCAAACACGGTTTGTGCTAGCTTCTTGAAACTTGACACAGTAAAGCAGTTTCACATTCTAACTCTATGTTTTGTTTCCTTTTCTTGTAGCCCTAAGCAGTGATGGGCGAGAAACACTTTCATTGAAAGGGGTTGCAAGCTTCCAAAAATTACGAGTCTCCAGAAATCTCAGCAAATATTTTTTTCACCCAAACTGCATGATACTATCAAGTAATGATCAGAACACTAAGTCCACTTGGTTCCCCAAATTTCGATCTTCTATGTTGAAGCGTTCGTTACCAGTAACAGTTTCCATTCTGGCATTTCACTCTGTTTTCTCCTATATTGATAGATGTATTTGGAACTCTAAATCAAACACGGTTTGTGCTAGCTTCTTGAAACTTGACACAGTAATGCAGTTTCACATTCTAACAATATGTTTTGTTTCCTTTTCGTGTAGCCCTAAGCAGTGACTGGCGAGAAACACTTTCATTGAAAGGGGTTGCAAGCTTCCAAAAATTACGAGTCTCCAGAAATCTCAGCAAATATTTTTTCACCCAAACTGCATGATACTTTCAGGTAATGATCAGTACAATAAGCCCACTTGGTTCCCCAAATTTCGTTCTTCTATGTTGAAGCGTTCGTTTCCAGTAACTGTTTGAATTTTGTCGTTTCACTCTGTTTTCTCCTATATTGATAGATGTATTTGGAACTCTAAATCAAACACGGTTTGTGCTAGCTTCTTGAAACTTGACACAGTAAAGCAGTTTCACATTCTAACTCTATGTTTTGTTTCCTTTTCATGTAGCCCTAAGCAGTGACTGGCGAGAAACACTTTCATTGAAAGGGGTTGCAAGCTTCCAAAAATTACGAGTCTCCAGAAATCTCAGCAAATATTTTTTCACCCAAACTGGATGATACTTTCAGGTAATGATCAGTACACTAAGCCCACTTGGTTCTCCAAATTTCGTTCTTCTATGTTGAAGCGTTCGTTTCCAGTAACAGTTTCCATTCTGGCATTTCACTCTGTTTTCTCCTATATTGATAGATGTATTTGGAACTCTAAATCAAACACGGTTTGTGCTAGCTTCTTGAAACTTGACACAGTAAAGCAGTTTCAGATTGTAACTCTATGTTTTGTTTCCTTTTCATGTAGCTTTAAGCAGTGACTGGCGAGAAACTCTTTCATTGAAAGGGGTTGCAAGCTTCCAAAAATTACGAGTCTCCAGAAATCTCAGCAAATATTTTTTCACCCAAACTGCATGATACTTTCAGGTAATGATCAGTACACTAAGCCCACTTGGTTCCCCAAATTTCGTTCTTCTATGTTGAATTGTTCGTTTTCAGTAACAGTTTGAATTTTGGCGTTTCACTCTGTTTTCTCCTATATTGATAGATGTATTTGGAACTCTAAATCAAACACGGTTTGTGCTAGCTTCTTGAAACTTGACACAGTAAAGCAGTTTCACATTCTAACTCTATGTTTTTTTTTCCTTTTCATGTAGCCCTAAGCAGTGACTGGCGAGAAACACTTACATTCAAAGGGGTTGCAAGCTTCCAAAAATTACGAGTCTCCAGAAATCTCAGCAAATATTTTTTCACCCAAACTGGATGATACTTTCAGGTAATGATCAGTACACTAAGCCCACTTGGTTCTCCAAATTTCGTTCTTCTATGTTGAAGCGTTCGTTTCCAGTAACAGTTTCCATTCTGGCATTTCACTCTGTTTTCTCCTATATTGATAGATGTATTTGGAACTCTAAATCAAACACGGTTTGTGCTAGCTTCTTGAAACTTGACACAGTAAAGCAGTTTCAGATTGTAACTCTATGTTTTGTTTCCTTTTCATGTAGCTTTAAGCAGTGACTGGCGAGAAACTCTTTCATTGAAAGGGGTTGCAAGCTTCCAAAAATTACGAGTCTCCAGGAATCTCAGCAGATATTTTTTCACCCAAACTGGATGATACTTTCAGGTAATGATCAGTACACTAAGCCCACTTGGTTCCCCAAATTTCGTTCTTCTATGTTGAATTGTTCGTTTTCAGTAACAGTTTGAATTTTGGCGTTTCACTCTGTTTTCTCCTATATTGATAGATGTATTTGGAACACTAAATCAAACACGGTTTGTGCTAGCTTCTTGAAACTTGACACAGTAAAGCAGTTTCACATTCTAACTCTATGTTTTGTTTCCTTTTCATGTAGCCCTAAGCAGTGACTGGCGAGAAACACTTACATTGAAAGGGGTTGCAAGCTTCCAAATTTACGAGTCTCCAGAAATCTCAGCAAATATTTTTTCACCCAAAGTGGATGATACTTTCAGGTAATGATCAGTACACTAAGCCCACTTGGTTCTCCAAATTTCGTTCTTCTATGTTGAAGCGTTCTTTTCCAGTAACAGTTTCCATTCTGGCATTTCACTCTGTTTTCTCCTATATTGATAGATGTATTTGGAACTCTAAATCAAACACGGTTTGTGCTAGCTTCTTGAAACTTGACACAGTAAAGCAGTTTCACATTCTAACTCTATGTTTTGTTTCCTTTTCTTGTAGCCCTAAGCAGTGACGGGCGAGAAACACTTTCATTGAAAGGGGTTGCAAGCTTCCAAAAATTACGAGTCTCCAGAAATCTCAGCAAATATTTTTTCACCCAAGCTGCATGATACTTTCAGGTAATGATCAGTACACTAAGCCCACTTGGTTCCCCCAATTTCGTTCTTCTATGTTGAAGCGTTCGTTTCCAGTAACAGTTTGAATTTTGTCGTTTCACTCTGTTATCTCCTATATTGATAGATGTATTTGGAACTCTAAATCAAACACGGTTTGTGCTAGCTTCTTGAAACTTGACACAGTAAAGCAGTTTCACATTCTAACTCTATGTTTTGTTTCCTTTTCATGTAGCCCTAAGCAGTGACTGGCGAGAAACACTTTCATTGAAAGGGGTTGCAAGCTTCCAAAAATTACGAGTCTCCAGAAATCTCAGCAAATATATTTTCACCCAAACTGGATGATACTTTCAGGTAATGATCAGTACACTAAGCCCACTTGGTTCTCCAAATTTCGTTCTTCTATGTTGAATTGTTCGTTTTCAGTAACAGTTTGAATTTTGGCGTTTCACTCTGTTTTCTCCTATATTGATAGATGTATTTGGAACTCTAAATCAAACACGGTTTGTGCTAGCTTCTTGAAACTTGACACAGTAAAGCAGTTTCAGATTGTAACTCTATGTTTTGTTTCCTTTTCATGTAGCCCTAAGCAGTGACTGGCGAGAAACACTTACATTGAAAGGGGTTGCAAGCTTCCAAAAATTACGAGTCTCCAGAAATCTCAGCAAATATTTTTTCACCCAAACTGGATGATACTTTCAGGTAATGATCAGTACACTAAGCCCACTTGGTTCTCCAAATTTCGTTCTTCTATGTTGAAGCGTTCGTTTCTAGTAACAGTTTGAATTTTGTCGTTTCACTCTGTTTTCTCCTATATTGATAGATGTATTTGGAACTCTAAATCAAACACGGTTTGTGCTAGCTTCTTGAAACTTGACACAGTAAAGCAGTTTCACACTCTAACTCTATGTTTTGTTTCCTTTTCATGTAGCCCTAAACAGTGACTGGCGAGAAACACTTTCATTGAAAGGGGTTGCAAGCTTCCAAAAATTACGAGTCTCCAGAAATCTCAGCAAATATTTTTTCACCCAAACTGGATGATACTTTCAGGTAATGATCAGTACAGTAAGCCCACTTGGTTCTCCAAATTTCGTTCTTCTATGTTGAAGCGTTCGTTTCCAGTAACAGTTTGAATTTTGTCGTTTCACTCTGTTTTCTCCTATATTGATAGATGTATTTGGAACTCTAAATCAAACACGGTTTGTGCTAGCTTCTTGAAACTTGACACAGTAAAGCAGTTTCAGATTGTAACTCTATGTTTTGTTTCCTTTTCATGTAGCTTTAAGCAGTGACTGGCGAGAAACTCTTTCATTGAAAGGGGTTGCAAGCTTCCAAAAATTACGAGTCTCCAGAAATCTCAGCAAATATTTTTTCACCCAAACTGCATGATACTTTCAGGTAATGATCAGTACACTAAGCCCACTTGGTTCCCCAAATTTCGTTCTTCTATGTTGAATTGTTCGTTTTCAGTAACAGTTTGAATTTTGGCGTTTCACTCTGTTTTCTCCTATATTGATAGATGTATTTGGAACTCTAAATCAAACACGGTTTGTGCTAGCTTCTTGAAACTTGACACAGTAAAGCAGTTTCACATTCTAACTCTATGTTTTTTTTTCCTTTTCATGTAGCCCTAAGCAGTGACTGGCGAGAAACACTTACATTCAAAGGGGTTGCAAGCTTCCAAAAATTACGAGTCTCCAGAAATCTCAGCAAATATTTTTTCACCCAAACTGGATGATACTTTCAGGTAATGATCAGTACACTAAGCCCACTTGGTTCTCCAAATTTCGTTCTTCTATGTTGAAGCGTTCGTTTCCAGTAACAGTTTCCATTCTGGCATTTCACTCTGTTTTCTCCTATATTGATAGATGTATTTGGAACTCTAAATCAAACACGGTTTGTGCTAGCTTCTTGAAACTTGACACAGTAAAGCAGTTTCAGATTGTAACTCTATGTTTTGTTTCCTTTTCATGTAGCTTTAAGCAGTGACTGGCGAGAAACTCTTTCATTGAAAGGGGTTGCAAGCTTCCAAAAATTACGAGTCTCCAGGAATCTCAGCAGATATTTTTTCACCCAAACTGGATGATACTTTCAGGTAATGATCAGTACACTAAGCCCACTTGGTTCCCCAAATTTCGTTCTTCTATGTTGAATTGTTCGTTTTCAGTAACAGTTTGAATTTTGGCGTTTCACTCTGTTTTCTCCTATATTGATAGATGTATTTGGAACACTAAATCAAACACGGTTTGTGCTAGCTTCTTGAAACTTGACACAGTAAAGCAGTTTCACATTCTAACTCTATGTTTTGTTTCCTTTTCATGTAGCCCTAAGCAGTGACTGGCGAGAAACACTTACATTGAAAGGGGTTGCAAGCTTCCAAATTTACGAGTCTCCAGAAATCTCAGCAAATATTTTTTCACCCAAAGTGGATGATACTTTCAGGTAATGATCAGTACACTAAGCCCACTTGGTTCTCCAAATTTCGTTCTTCTATGTTGAAGCGTTCTTTTCCAGTAACAGTTTCCATTCTGGCATTTCACTCTGTTTTCTCCTATATTGATAGATGTATTTGGAACTCTAAATCAAACACGGTTTGTGCTAGCTTCTTGAAACTTGACACAGTAAAGCAGTTTCACATTCTAACTCTATGTTTTGTTTCCTTTTCTTGTAGCCCTAAGCAGTGACGGGCGAGAAACACTTTCATTGAAAGGGGTTGCAAGCTTCCAAAAATTACGAGTCTCCAGAAATCTCAGCAAATATTTTTTCACCCAAGCTGCATGATACTTTCAGGTAATGATCAGTACACTAAGCCCACTTGGTTCCCCCAATTTCGTTCTTCTATGTTGAAGCGTTCGTTTCCAGTAACAGTTTGAATTTTGTCGTTTCACTCTGTTATCTCCTATATTGATAGATGTATTTGGAACTCTAAATCAAACACGGTTTGTGCTAGCTTCTTGAAACTTGACACAGTAAAGCAGTTTCACATTCTAACTCTATGTTTTGTTTCCTTTTCATGTAGCCCTAAGCAGTGACTGGCGAGAAACACTTTCATTGAAAGGGGTTGCAAGCTTCCAAAAATTACGAGTCTCCAGAAATCTCAGCAAATATATTTTCACCCAAACTGGATGATACTTTCAGGTAATGATCAGTACACTAAGCCCACTTGGTTCCCCCAATTTCGTTCTTCTATGTTGAAGCGTTCGTTTCTAGTAACAGTTTGAATTTTGTCGTTTCACTCTGTTTTCTCCTATATTGATAGATGTATTTGGAACTCTAAATCAAACACGGTTTGTGCTAGCTTCTTGAAACTTGACACAGTAAAGCAGTTTCACACTCTAACTCTATGTTTTGTTTCCTTTTCATGTAGCCCTAAACAGTGACTGGCGAGAAACACTTTCATTGAAAGGGGTTGCAAGCTTCCAAAAATTACGAGTCTCCAGAAATCTCAGCAAATATTTTTTCACCCAAACTGGATGATACTTTCAGGTAATGATCAGTACAGTAAGCCCACTTGGTTCTCCAAATTTCGTTCTTCTATGTTGAAGCGTTCGTTTCCAGTAACAGTTTGAATTTTGTCGTTTCACTCTGTTTTCTCCTATATTGATAGATGTATTTGGAACTCTAAATCAAACACGGTTTGTGCTAGCTTCTTGAAACTTGACACAGTAAAGCAGTTTCAGATTGTAACTCTATGTTTTGTTTCCTTTTCATGTAGCTTTAAGCAGTGACTGGCGAGAAACTCTTTCATTGAAAGGGGTTGCAAGCTTCCAAAAATTACGAGTCTCCAGAAATCTCAGCAAATATTTTTTCACCCAAACTGCATGATACTTTCAGGTAATGATCAGTACACTAAGCCCACTTGGTTCCCCAAATTTCGTTCTTCTATGTTGAATTGTTCGTTTTCAGTAACAGTTTGAATTTTGGCGTTTCACTCTGTTTTCTCCTATATTGATAGATGTATTTGGAACTCTAAATCAAACACGGTTTGTGCTAGCTTCTTGAAACTTGACACAGTAAAGCAGTTTCACATTCTAACTCTATGTTTTTTTTTCCTTTTCATGTAGCCCTAAGCAGTGACTGGCGAGAAACACTTACATTCAAAGGGGTTGCAAGCTTCCAAAAATTACGAGTCTCCAGAAATCTCAGCAAATATTTTTTCACCCAAACTGGATGATACTTTCAGGTAATGATCAGTACACTAAGCCCACTTGGTTCTCCAAATTTCGTTCTTCTATGTTGAAGCGTTCGTTTCCAGTAACAGTTTCCATTCTGGCATTTCACTCTGTTTTCTCCTATATTGATAGATGTATTTGGAACTCTAAATCAAACACGGTTTGTGCTAGCTTCTTGAAACTTGACACAGTAAAGCAGTTTCAGATTGTAACTCTATGTTTTGTTTCCTTTTCATGTAGCTTTAAGCAGTGACTGGCGAGAAACTCTTTCATTGAAAGGGGTTGCAAGCTTCCAAAAATTACGAGTCTCCAGGAATCTCAGCAGATATTTTTTCACCCAAACTGGATGATACTTTCAGGTAATGATCAGTACACTAAGCCCACTTGGTTCCCCAAATTTCGTTCTTCTATGTTGAATTGTTCGTTTTCAGTAACAGTTTGAATTTTGGCGTTTCACTCTGTTTTCTCCTATATTGATAGATGTATTTGGAACACTAAATCAAACACGGTTTGTGCTAGCTTCTTGAAACTTGACACAGTAAAGCAGTTTCACATTCTAACTCTATGTTTTGTTTCCTTTTCATGTAGCCCTAAGCAGTGACTGGCGAGAAACACTTACATTGAAAGGGGTTGCAAGCTTCCAAATTTACGAGTCTCCAGAAATCTCAGCAAATATTTTTTCACCCAAAGTGGATGATACTTTCAGGTAATGATCAGTACACTAAGCCCACTTGGTTCTCCAAATTTCGTTCTTCTATGTTGAAGCGTTCTTTTCCAGTAACAGTTTCCATTCTGGCATTTCACTCTGTTTTCTCCTATATTGATAGATGTATTTGGAACTCTAAATCAAACACGGTTTGTGCTAGCTTCTTGAAACTTGACACAGTAAAGCAGTTTCACATTCTAACTCTATGTTTTGTTTCCTTTTCTTGTAGCCCTAAGCAGTGACGGGCGAGAAACACTTTCATTGAAAGGGGTTGCAAGCTTCCAAAAATTACGAGTCTCCAGAAATCTCAGCAAATATTTTTTCACCCAAGCTGCATGATACTTTCAGGTAATGATCAGTACACTAAGCCCACTTGGTTCCCCCAATTTCGTTCTTCTATGTTGAAGCGTTCGTTTCCAGTAACAGTTTGAATTTTGTCGTTTCACTCTGTTATCTCCTATATTGATAGATGTATTTGGAACTCTAAATCAAACACGGTTTGTGCTAGCTTCTTGAAACTTGACACAGTAAAGCAGTTTCACATTCTAACTCTATGTTTTGTTTCCTTTTCATGTAGCCCTAAGCAGTGACTGGCGAGAAACACTTTCATTGAAAGGGGTTGCAAGCTTCCAAAAATTACGAGTCTCCAGAAATCTCAGCAAATATATTTTCACCCAAACTGGATGATACTTTCAGGTAATGATCAGTACACTAAGCCCACTTGGTTCTCCAAATTTCGTTCTTCTATGTTGAATTGTTCGTTTTCAGTAACAGTTTGAATTTTGGCGTTTCACTCTGTTTTCTCCTATATTGATAGATGTATTTGGAACTCTAAATCAAACACGGTTTGTGCTAGCTTCTTGAAACTTGACACAGTAAAGCAGTTTCAGATTGTAACTCTATGTTTTGTTTCCTTTTCATGTAGCCCTAAGCAGTGACTGGCGAGAAACACTTACATTGAAAGGGGTTGCAAGCTTCCAAAAATTACGAGTCTCCAGAAATCTCAGCAAATATTTTTTCACCCAAACTGGATGATACTTTCAGGTAATGATCAGTACACTAAGCCCACTTGGTTCTCCAAATTTCGTTCTTCTATGTTGAAGCGTTCGTTTCTAGTAACAGTTTGAATTTTGTCGTTTCACTCTGTTTTCTCCTATATTGATAGATGTATTTGGAACTCTAAATCAAACACGGTTTGTGCTAGCTTCTTGAAACTTGACACAGTAAAGCAGTTTCACACTCTAACTCTATGTTTTGTTTCCTTTTCATGTAGCCCTAAACAGTGACTGGCGAGAAACACTTTCATTGAAAGGGGTTGCAAGCTTCCAAAAATTACGAGTCTCCAGAAATCTCAGCAAATATTTTTTCACCCAAACTGGATGATACTTTCAGGTAATGATCAGTACAGTAAGCCCACTTGGTTCTCCAAATTTCGTTCTTCTATGTTGAAGCGTTCGTTTCCAGTAACAGTTTGAATTTTGTCGTTTCACTCTGTTTTCTCCTATATTGATAGATGTATTTGGAACTCTAAATCAAACACGGTTTGTGCTAGCTTCTTGAAACTTGACACAGTAAAGCAGTTTCAGATTGTAACTCTATGTTTTGTTTCCTTTTCATGTAGCCCTAAGCAGTGACTGGCGAGAAACTCTTTCATTGAAAGGGGTTGCAAGCTTCCAAAAATTACGAGTCTCCAGGAATCTCAGCAAATATTTTTTCACCCAAACTGCATGATACTTTCAGGTAATGATCAGTACACTAAGCCCACTTGGTTCCCCAAATTTCGTTCTTCTATGTTGAATTGTTCGTTTTCAGTAACAGTTTGAATTTTGGCGTTTCACTCTGTTTTCTCCTATATTGATAGATGTATTTGGAACTCTAAATCAAACACGGTTTGTGCTAGCTTCTTGAAACTTGACACAGTAAAGCAGTTTCACATTCTAACTCTATGTTTTTTTTTCCTTTTCATGTAGCCCTAAGCAGTGACTGGCAAGAAACACTTACATTGAAAGGGGTTGCAAGCTTCCAAAAATTACGAGTCTCCAGAAATCTCAGCAAATATTTTTTCACCCAAACTGGATGATACTTTCAGGTAATGATCAGTACACTAAGCCCACTTGGTTCTCCAAATTTCGTTCTTCTATGTTGAAGCGTTCGTTTCCAGTAACAGTTTCCATTCTGGCATTTCACTCTGTTTTCTCCTATATTGATAGATGTATTTGGAACTCTAAATCAAACACGGTTTGTGCTAGCTTCTTGGAACTTGACACAGTAAAGCAGTTTCAGATTGTAACTCTATGTTTTGTTTCCTTTTCATGTAGCTTTAAGCAGTGACTGGCGAGAAACTCTTTCATTGAAAGGGGTTGCAAGCTTCCAAAAATTACGAGTCTCCAGGAATCTCAGCAGATATTTTTTCACCCAAACTGGATGATACTTTCAGGTAATGATCAGTACACTAAGCCCACTTGGTTCCCCAAATTTCGTTCTTCTATGTTGAATTGTTCGTTTTCAGTAACAGTTTGAATTTTGGCGTTTCACTCTGTTTTCTCCTATATTGATAGATGTATTTGGAACACTAAATCAAACACGGTTTGTGCTAGCTTCTTGAAACTTGACACAGTAAAGCAGTTTCACATTCTAACTCTATGTTTTGTTTCCTTTTCATGTAGCCCTAAGCAGTGACTGGCGAGAAACACTTACATTGAAAGGGGTTGCAAGCTTCCAAAAATTACGAGTCTCCAGAAATCTCAGCAAATATTTTTTCACCCAAGCTGCATGATACTTTTAGGTAATGATCAGTACACTAAGCCCACTTGGTTCCCCCAATTTCGTTCTTCTATGTTGAAGCGTTCGTTTCCAGTAACAGTTTGAATTTTGTCGTTTCACTCTGTTATCTCCTATATTGATAGATGTATTTGGAACTCTAAATCAAACACGGTTTGTGCTAGCTTCTTGAAACTTGACACAGTAAAGCAGTTTCACATTCTAACTCTATGTTTTGTTTCCTTTTCATGTAGCCCTAAGCAGTGACTGGCGAGAAACACTTTCATTGAAAGGGGTTGCAAGCTTCCAAAAATTACGAGTCTCCAGAAATCTCAGCAAATATATTTTCACCCAAACTGGATGATACTTTCAGGTAATGATCAGTACACTAAGCCCACTTGGTTCTCCAAATTTCGTTCTTCTATGTTGAATTGTTCGTTTTCAGTAACAGTTTGAATTTTGGCGTTTCACTCTGTTTTCTCCTATATTGATAGATGTATTTGGAACTCTAAATCAAACACGGTTTGTGCTAGCTTCTTGAAACTTGACACAGTAAAGCAGTTTCAGATTGTAACTCTATGTTTTGTTTCCTTTTCATGTAGCCCTAAGCAGTGACTGGCGAGAAACACTTACATTGAAAGGGGTTGCAAGCTTCCAAAAATTACGAGTCTCCAGAAATCTCAGCAAATATTTTTTCACCCAAACTGGATGATACTTTCAGGTAATGATCAGTACACTAAGCCCACTTGGTTCTCCAAATTTCGTTCTTCTATGTTGAAGCGTTCGTTTCTAGTAACAGTTTGAATTTTGTCGTTTCACTCTGTTTTCTCCTATATTGATAGATGTATTTGGAACTCTAAATCAAACACGGTTTGTGCTAGCTTCTTGAAACTTGACACAGTAAAGCAGTTTCACACTCTAACTCTATGTTTTGTTTCCTTTTCATGTAGCCCTAAACAGTGACTGGCGAGAAACACTTTCATTGAAAGGGGTTGCAAGCTTCCAAAAATTACGAGTCTCCAGAAATCTCAGCAAATATTTTTTCACCCAAACTGGATGATACTTTCAGGTAATGATCAGTACAGTAAGCCCACTTGGTTCTCCAAATTTCGTTCTTCTATGTTGAAGCGTTCGTTTCCAGTAACAGTTTGAATTTTGTCGTTTCACTCTGTTTTCTACTATATTGATAGATGTATTTGGAACTCTAAATCAAACACGGTTTGTGCTAGCTTCTTGAAACTTGACACAGTAAAGCAGTTTCAGATTGTAACTCTATGTTTTGTTTCCTTTTCATGTAGCCCTAAGCAGTGACTGGCGAGAAACTCTTTCATTGAAAGGGGTTGCAAGCTTCCAAAAATTACGAGTCTCCAGGAATCTCAGCAAATATTTTTTCACCCAAACTGCATGATACTTTCAGGTAATGATCAGTACACTAAGCCCACTTGGTTCCCCAAATTTCGTTCTTCTATGTTGAATTGTTCGTTTTCAGTAACAGTTTGAATTTTGGCGTTTCACTCTGTTTTCTCCTATATTGATAGATGTATTTGGAACTCTAAATCAAACACGGTTTGTGCTAGCTTCTTGAAACTTGACACAGTAAAGCAGTTTCACATTCTAACTCTATGTTTTTTTTTCCTTTTCATGTAGCCCTAAGCAGTGACTGGCGAGAAACACTTACATTGAAAGGGGTTGCAAGCTTCCAAAAATTACGAGTCTCCAGAAATCTCAGCAAATATTTTTTCACCCAAACTGGATGATACTTTCAGGTAATGATCAGTACACTAAGCCCACTTGGTTCTCCAAATTTCGTTCTTCTATGTTGAAGCGTTCGTTTCCAGTAACAGTTTCCATTCTGGCATTTCACTCTGTTTTCTCCTATATTGATAGATGTATTTGGAACTCTAAATGAAACACGGTTTGTGCTAGCTTCTTGAAACTTGACACAGTAAAGCAGTTTCAGATTGTAACTCTATGTTTTGTTTCCTTTTCATGTAGCTTTAAGCAGTGACTGGCGAGAAACTCTTTCATTGAAAGGGGTTGCAAGCTTCCAAAAATTACGAGTCTCCAGGAATCTCAGCAGATATTTTTTCACCCAAACTGGATGATACTTTCAGGTAATGATCAGTACACTAAGCCCACTTGGTTCCCCAAATTTCGTTCTTCTATGTTGAATTGTTCGTTTTCAGTAACAGTTTGAATTTTGGCGTTTCACTCTGTTTTCTCCTATATTGATAGATGTATTTGGAACACTAAATCAAACACGGTTTGTGCTAGCTTCTTGAAACTTGACACAGTAAAGCAGTTTCACATTCTAACTCTATGTTTTGTTTCCTTTTCATGTAGCCCTAAGCAGTGACTGGCGAGAAACACTTACATTGAAAGGGGTTGCAAGCTTCCAAATTTACGAATCTCCAGAAATCTCAGCAAATATTTTTTCACCCAAAGTGGATGATACTTTCAGGTAATGATCAGTACACTAAGCCCACTTGGTTCTCCAAATTTCGTTCTTCTATGTTGAAGCGTTCTTTTCCAGTAACAGTTTCCATTCTGGCATTTCACTCTGTTTTCTCCTATATTGATAGATGTATTTGGAACTCTAAATCAAACACGGTTTGTGCTAGCTTCTTGAAACTTGACACAGTAAAGCAGTTTCACATTCTAACTCTATGTTTTGTTTCCTTTTCTTGTAGCCCTAAGCAGTGACGGGCGAGAAACACTTTCATTGAAAGGGGTTGCAAGCTTCCAAAAATTACGAGTCTCCAGAAATCTCAGCAAATATTTTTTCACCCAAGCTGCATGATACTTTCAGGTAATGATCAGTACACTAAGCCCACTTGGTTCCCCCAATTTCGTTCTTCTATATTGAAGCGTTCGTTTCCAGTAACAGTTTGAATTTTGTCGTTTCACTCTGTTATCTCCTATATTGATAGATGTATTTGGAACTCTAAATCAAACACGGTTTGTGCTAGCTTCTTGAAACTTGACACAGTAAAGCAGTTTCACATTCTAACTCTATGTTTTGTTTCCTTTTCATGTAGCCCTAAGCAGTGACTGGCGAGAAACACTTTCATTGAAAGGGGTTGCAAGCTTCCAAAAATTATGAGTCTCCAGAAATCTCAGCAAATATATTTTCACCCAAACTGGATGATACTTTCAGGTAATGATCAGTACACTAAGCCCACTTGGTTCTCCAAATTTCGTTCTTCTATGTTGAATTGTTCGTTTTCAGTAACAGTTTGAATTTTGGCGTTTCACTCTGTTTTCTCCTATATTGATAGATGTATTTGGAACTCTAAATCAAACACGGTTTGTGCTAGCTTCTTGAAACTTGACACAGTAAAGCAGTTTCAGATTGTAACTCTATGTTTTGTTTCCTTTTCATGTAGCCCTAAGCAGTGACTGGCGAGAAACACTTACATTGAAAGGGGTTGCAAGCTTCCAAAAATTACGAGTCTCCAGAAATCTCAGCAAATATTTTTTCACCCAAACTGGATGATACTTTCAGGTAATGATCAGTACACTAAGCCCACTTGGTTCTCCAAATTTCGTTCTTCTATGTTGAAGCGTTCGTTTCTAGTAACAGTTTGAATTTTGTCGTTTCACTCTGTTTTCTCCTATATTGATAGATGTATTTGGAACTCTAAATCAAACACGGTTTGTGCTAGCTTCTTGAAACTTGACACAGTAAAGCAGTTTCACACTCTAACTCTATGTTTTGTTTCCTTTTCATGTAGCCCTAAACAGTGACTGGCGAGAAACACTTTCATTGAAAGGGGTTGCAAGCTTCCAAAAATTACGAGTCTCCAGAAATCTCAGCAAATATTTTTTCACCCAAACTGGATGATACTTTCAGGTAATGATCAGTACAGTAAGCCCACTTGGTTCTCCAAATTTCGTTCTTCTATGTTGAAGCGTTCGTTTCCAGTAACAGTTTGAATTTTGTCGTTTCACTCTGTTTTCTCCTATATTGATAGATGTATTTGGAACTCTAAATCAAACACGGTTTGTGCTAGCTTCTTGAAACTTGACACAGTAAAGCAGTTTCAGATTGTAACTCTATGTTTTGTTTCCTTTTCATGTAGCCCTAAGCAGTGACTGGCGAGAAACTGTTTCATTGAAAGGGGTTGCAAGCTTCCAAAAATTACGAGTCTCCAGAAATCTCAGCAAATATTTTTTCACCCAAACTGCATGATACTTTCAGGTAATGATCAGTACACTAAGCCCACTTGGTTCCCCAAATTTCGTTCTTCTATGTTGAATTGTTCGTTTTCAGTAACAGTTTGAATTTTGGCGTTTCACTCTGTTTTCTCCTATATTGATAGATGTATTTGGAACTCTAAATCAAACACGGTTTGTGCTAGCTTCTTGAAACTTGACACAGTAAAGCAGTTTCACATTCTAACTCTATGTTTTTTTTTCCTTTTCATGTAGCCCTAAGCAGTGACTGGCGAGAAACACTTACATTGAAAGGGGTTGCAAGCTTCCAAAAATTACGAGTCTCCAGAAATCTCAGCAAATATTTTTTCACCCAAACTGGATGATACTTTCAGGTAATGATCAGTACACTAAGCCCACTTGGTTCTCCAAATTTCGTTCTTCTATGTTGAAGCGTTCGTTTCCAGTAACAGTTTCCATTCTGGCATTTCACTCTGTTTTCTCCTATATTGATAGATGTATTTGGAACTCTAAATCAAACACGGTTTGTGCTAGCTTCTTGAAACTTGACACAGTAAAGCAGTTTCAGATTGTAACTCTATGTTTTGTTTCCTTTTCATGTAGCTTTAAGCAGTGACTGGCGAGAAACTCTTTCATTGAAAGGGGTTGCAAGCTTCCAAAAATTACGAGTCTCCAGGAATCTCAGCAGATATTTTTTCACCCAAACTGGATGATACTTTCAGGTAATGATCAGTACACTAAGCCCACTTGGTTCTCCAAATTTCGTTCTTCTATGTTGAAGCGTTCTTTTCCAGTAACAGTTTCCATTCTGGCATTTCACTCTGTTTTCTCCTATATTGATAGATGTATTTGGAACTCTAAATCAAACACGGTTTGTGCTAGCTTCTTGAAACTTGACACAGTAAAGCAGTTTCACATTCTAACTCTATGTTTTGTTTCCTTTTCTTGTAGCCCTAAGCAGTGACGGGCGAGAAACACTTTCATTGAAAGGGGTTGCAAGCTTCCAAAAATTACGAGTCTCCAGAAATCTCAGCAAATATTTTTTCACCCAAGCTGCATGATACTTTCAGGTAATGATCAGTACACTAAGCCCACTTGGTTCCCCCAATTTCGTTCTTCTATGTTGAAGCGTTCGTTTCCAGTAACAGTTTGAATTTTGTCGTTTCACTCTGTTATCTCCTATATTGATAGATGTATTTGGAACTCTAAATCAAACACGGTTTGTGCTAGCTTCTTGAAACTTGACACAGTAAAGCAGTTTCACATTCTAACTCTATGTTTTGTTTCCTTTTCATGTAGCCCTAAGCAGTGACTGGCGAGAAACACTTTCATTGAAAGGGGTTGCAAGCTTCCAAAAATTACGAGTCTCCAGAAATCTCAGCAAATATTTTTTCACCCAAACTGGATGATACTTTCAGGTAATGATCAGTACACTAAGCCCACTTGGTTCTCCAAATTTCGTTCTTCTATGTTGAAGCGTTCGTTTCTAGTAACAGTTTGAATTTTGTCGTTTCACTCTGTTTTCTCCTATATTGATAGATGTATTTGGAACTCTAAATCAAACACGGTTTGTGCTAGCTTCTTGAAACTTGACACAGTAAAGCAGTTTCACACTCTAACTCTATGTTTTGTTTCCTTTTCATGTAGCCCTAAACAGTGACTGGCGAGAAACACTTTCATTGAAAGGGGTTGCAAGCTTCCAAAAATTACGAGTCTCCAGAAATCTCAGCAAATATTTTTTCACCCAAACTGGATGATACTTTCAGGTAATGATCAGTACAGTAAGCCCACTTGGTTCTCCAAATTTCGTTCTTCTATGTTGAAGTGTTCGTTTCCAGTAACAGTTTGAATTTTGTCGTTTCACTCTGTTTTCTCCTATATTGATAGATGTATTTGGAACTCTAAATCAAACACGGTTTGTGCTAGCTTCTTGAAACTTGACACAGTAAAGCAGTTTCACATTCTAACTCTATGTTTTGTTTCCTTTTCATGTAGCCCTAAGCAGTGACTGGCGAGAAACACTTTCATTGAAAGGGGTTGCAAGCTTCCAAAAATTACGAGTCTCCAGAAATCTCAGCAAATATTTTTTCACCCAAACTGCATGATACTTTCAGGTAATGATCAGTACACTAAGCCCACTTGGTTCCCCAAATTTCGTTCTTCTATGTTGAATTGTTCGTTTTCAGTAACAGTTTGAATTTTGGCGTTTCACTCTGTTTTCTCCTATATTGATAGATGTATTTGGAACTCTAAATCAAACACGGTTTGTGCTAGCTTCTTGAAACTTGACACAGTAAAGCAGTTTCACATTCTAACTCTATGTTTTTTTTTTCCTTTTCATGTAGCCCTAAGCAGTGACTGGCGAGAAACACTTACATTGAAAGGGGTTGCAAGCTTCCAAAAATTACGAGTCTCCAGGAATCTCAGCAGATATTTTTTCACCCAAACTGGATGATACTTTCAGGTAATGATCAGTACACTAAGCCCACTTGGTTCTCCAAATTTCGTTCTTCTATGTTGAAGCGTTCGTTTCCAGTAACAGTTTCCATTCTGGCATTTCACTCTGTTTTCTCCTATATTGATAGATGTATTTGGAACTCTAAATCAAACACGGTTTGTGCTAGCTTCTTGAAACTTGACACAGTAAAGCAGTTTCAGATTGTAACTCTATGTTTTGTTTCCTTTTCATGTAGCTTTAAGCAGTGACTGGCGAGAAACTCTTTCATTGAAAGGGGTTGCAAGCTTCCAAAAATTACGAGTCTCCAGGAATCTCAGCAGATATTTTTTCACCCAAACTGGATGATACTTTCAGGTAATGATCAGTACACTAAGCCCACTTGGTTCCCCAAATTTCGTTCTTCTATGTTGAATTGTTCGTTTTCAGTAACAGTTTGAATTTTGGCGTTTCACTCTGTTTTCTCCTATATTGATAGATGTATTTGGAACACTAAATCAAACACGGTTTGTGCTAGCTTCTTGAAACTTGACACAGTAAAGCAGTTTCACATTCTAACTCTATGTTTTGTTTCCTTTTCTTGTAGCCCTAAGCAGTGACGGGCGAGAAACACTTTCATTGAAAGGGGTTGCAAGCTTCCAAAAATTACGAGTCTCCAGAAATCTCAGCAAATATTTTTTCACCCAAGCTGCATGATACTTTCAGGTAATGATCAGTACACTAAGCCCACTTGGTTCCCCCAATTTCGTTCTTCTATGTTGAAGCGTTCGTTTCCAGTAACAGTTTGAATTTTGTCGTTTCACTCTGTTATCTCCTATATTGATAGATGTATTTGGAACTCTAAATCAAACACGGTTTGTGCTAGCTTCTTGAAACTTGACACAGTAAAGCAGTTTCACATTCTAACTCTATGTTTTGTTTCCTTTTCATGTAGCCCTAAGCAGTGACTGGCGAGAAACACTTTCATTGAAAGGGGTTGCAAGCTTCCAAAAATTACGAGTCTCCAGAAATCTCAGCAAATATATTTTCACCCAAACTGGATGATACTTTCAGGTAATGATCAGTACACTAAGCCCACTTGGTTCTCCAAATTTCGTTCTTCTATGTTGAATTGTTCGTTTTCAGTAACAGTTTGAATTTTGGCGTTTCACTCTGTTTTCTCCTATATTGATAGATGTATTTGGAACTCTAAATCAAACACGGTTTGTGCTAGCTTCTTGAAACTTGACACAGTAAAGCAGTTTCAGATTGTAACTCTATGTTTTGTTTCCTTTTCATGTAGCCCTAAGCAGTGACTGGCGAGAAACACTTACATTGAAAGGGGTTGCAAGCTTCCAAAAATTACGAGTCTCCAGAAATCTCAGCAAATATTTTTTCACCCAAACTGGATGATACTTTCAGGTAATGATCAGTACACTAAGCCCACTTGGTTCTCCAAATTTCGTTCTTCTATGTTGAAGCGTTCGTTTCCAGTAACAGTTTCCATTCTGGCGTTTCACTCTGTTTTCTCCTATATTGATAGATGTATTTGGAACTCTAAATCAAACACGGTTTGTGCTAGCTTCTTGAAACTTGACACAGTAAAGCAGTTTCAGATTGTAACTCTATGTTTTGTTTCCTTTTCATGTAGCTTTAAGCAGTGACTGGCGAGAAACTCTTTCATTGAAAGGGGTTGCAGCTTCCAAAAATTACGAGTCTCCAGGAATCTCAGCAGATATTTTTTCACCCAAACTGGATGATACTTTCAGGTAATGATCAGTACACTAAGCCCACTTGGTTCCCCAAATTTCGTTCTTCTATGTTGAATTGTTCGTTTTCAGTAACAGTTTGAATTTTGGCGTTTCACTCTGTTTTCTCCTATATTGATAGATGTATTTGGAACACTAAATCAAACACGGTTTGTGCTAGCTTCTTGAAACTTGACACAGTAAAGCAGTTTCACATTCTAACTCTATGTTTTGTTTCCTTTTCATGTAGCCCTAAGCAGTGACTGGCGAGAAACACTTACATTGAAAGGGGTTGCAAGCTTCCAAAAATTACGAATCTCCAGAAATCTCAGCAAATATTTTTTCACCCAAAGTGGATGATACTTTCAGGTAATGATCAGTACACTAAGCCCACTTGGTTCTCCAAATTTCGTTCTTCTATGTTGAATTGTTCGTTTTCAGTAACAGTTTGAATTTTGGCGTTTCACTCTGTTTTCTCCTATATTGATAGATGTATTTGGAACTCTAAATCAAACACGGTTTGTGCTAGCTTCTTGAAACTTGACACAGTAAAGCAGTTTCAGATTGTAACTCTATGTTTTTTTTGCCTTTTCATGTAGCCCTAAGCAGTGACTGGCGAGAAACACTTACATTGAAAGGGGTTGCAAGCTTCCAAAAATTACGAGTCTCCAGAAATCTCAGCAAATATTTTTTCACCTAAACTGGATGATACTTTCAGGTAATGATCAGTACACTAAGCCCACTTGGTTCTCCAAATTTCGTTCTTCTATGTTGAAGCGTTCGTTTCCAGTAACAGTTTCCATTCTGGCATTTCACTCTGTTTTCTCCTATATTGATAGATGTATTTGGAACTCTAAATCAAACACGGTTTGTGCTAGCTTCTTGAAACTTGACACAGTAAAGCAGTTTCAGATTGTAACTCTATGTTTTGTTTCCTTTTCATGTAGCTTTAAGCAGTGACTGGCGAGAAACTCTTTCATTGAAAGGGGTTGCAAGCTTCCAAAAATTACGAGTCTCCAGGAATCTCAGCAGATATTTTTTCACCCAAACTGGATGATACTTTCAGGTAATGATCAGTACACTAAGCCCACTTGGTTCCCCAAATTTCGTTCTTCTATGTTGAATTGTTCGTTTTCAGTAACAGTTTGAATTTTGGCGTTTCACTCTGTTTTCTCCTATATTGATAGATGTATTTGGAACACTAAATCAAACACGGTTTGTGCTAGCTTCTTGAAACTTGACACAGTAAAGCAGTTTCACATTCTAACTCTATGTTTTGTTTCCTTTTCATGTAGCCCTAAGCAGTGACTGGCGAGAAACACTTACATTGAAAGGGGTTGCAAGCTTCCAAAAATTACGAGTCTCCAGAAATCTCAGCAAATATTTTTTCACCCAAAGTGGATGATACTTTCAGGTAATGATCAGTACACTAAGCCCACTTGGTTCTCCAAATTTCGTTCTTCTATGTTGAAGCGTTCTTTTCCAGTAACAGTTTCCATTCTGGCATTTCACTCTGTTTTCTCCTATATTGATAGATGTATTTGGAACTCTAAATCAAACACGGTTTGTGCTAGCTTCTTGAAACTTGACACAGTAAAGCAGTTTCACATTCTAACTCTATGTTTTGTTTCCTTTTCTTGTAGCCCTAAGCAGTGACGGGCGAGAAACACTTTCATTGAAAGGGGTTGCAAGCTTCCAAAAATTACGAGTCTCCAGAAATCTCAGCAAATATTTTTTCACCCAAGCTGCATGATACTTTCAGGTAATGATCAGTACACTAAGCCCACTTGGTTCCCCCAATTTCGTTCTTCTATGTTGAAGCGTTCGTTTCCAGTAACAGTTTGAATTTTGTCGTTTCACTCTGTTATCTCCTATATTGATAGATGTATTTGGAACTCTAAATCAAACACGGTTTGTGCTAGCTTCTTGAAACTTGACACAGTAAAGCAGTTTCACATTCTAACTCTATGTTTTGTTTCCTTTTCATGTAGCCCTAAGCAGTGACTGGCGAGAAACACTTTCATTGAAAGGGGTTGCAAGCTTCCAAAAATTATGAGTCTCCAGAAATCTCAGCAAATATATTTTCACCCAAACTGGATGATACTTTCAGGTAATGATCAGTACACTAAGCCCACTTGGTTCTCCAAATTTCGTTCTTCTATGTTGAATTGTTCGTTTTCAGTAACAGTTTGAATTTTGGCGTTTCACTCTGTTTTCTCCTATATTGATAGATGTATTTGGAACTCTAAATCAAACACGGTTTGTGCTAGCTTCTTGAAACTTGACACAGTAAAGCAGTTTCAGATTGTAACTCTATGTTTTGTTTCCTTTTCATGTAGCCCTAAGCAGTGACTGGCGAGAAACACTTACATTGAAAGGGGTTGCAAGCTTCCAAAAATTACGAGTCTCCAGAAATCTCAGCAAATATTTTTTCACCCAAACTGGATGATACTTTCAGGTAATGATCAGTACACTAAGCCCACTTGGTTCTCCAAATTTCGTTCTTCTATGTTGAAGCGTTCGTTTCTAGTAACAGTTTGAATTTTGTCGTTTCACTCTGTTTTCTCCTATATTGATAGATGTATTTGGAACTCTAAATCAAACACGGTTTGTGCTAGCTTCTTGAAACTTGACACAGTAAAGCAGTTTCACACTCTAACTCTATGTTTTGTTTCCTTTTCATGTAGCCCTAAGCAGTGACTGGCGAGAAACACTTTCATTGAAAGGGGTTGCAAGCTTCCAAAAATTACGAGTCTCCAGAAATCTCAGCAAATATTTTTTCACCCAAACTGGATGATACTTTCAGGTAATGATCAGTACACTAAGCCCACTTGGTTCTCCAAATTTCGTTCTTCTATGTTGAAGCGTTCGTTTCTAGTAACAGTTTGAATTTTGTCGTTTCACTCTGTTTTCTCCTATATTGATAGATGTATTTGGAACTCTAAATCAAACACGGTTTGTGCTAGCTTCTTGAAACTTGACACAGTAAAGCAGTTTCACATTCTAACTCTATGTTTTGTTTCCTTTTCATGTAGCCCTAAGCAGTGACTGGCGAGAAACACTTTCATTGAAAGGGGTTGCAAGCTTCCAAAAATTACGAGTCTCCAGAAATCTCAGCAAATATTTTTTCACCCAAACTGGATGATACTTTCAGGTAATGATCAGTACACTAAGACCACTTGGTTCTCCAAATTTCGTTCTTCTATGTTGAAGCGTTTGTTTCCAGTAACAGTTTCCATTCTGGCATTTCACTCTGTTTTCTCCTATATTCATAGATGTATTTGGAACTCTAAATCAAACACGGTTTGTGCTAGCTTCTTGAAACTTGACACAGTAAAGCAGTTTCAGATTGTAACTCTATGTTTTGTTTCCTTTTCATGTAGCTTTAAGCAGTGACTGGCGAGAAACACTTTCATTGAAAGGGGTTGCAAGCTTCCAAAAATTACGAGTCTCCTGAAATCTCAGCAAATATTTTTTCACCCAAACTGCATGATACTTTCAGGTAATGATCAGTACACTAAGCCCACTTGGTTCCCCAAATTTCGTTCTTCTATGTTGAATTGTTCGTTTTCAGTAACAGTTTGAATTTTGGCGTTTCACTCTGTTTTCTCCTATATTGATAGATGTATTTGGAACTCTAAATCAAACACGGTTTGTGCTAGCTTCTTGAAACTTGACACAGTAAAGCAGTTTCACATTCTAACTCTATGTTTTGTTTCCTTATCTTGTAGCCCTAAGCAGAGACTGACGATAAACACTTTCATTGAAAGGGGTTGCAAGCTTCTAAAAATTACGAGTCTCCAGAAATCTCAGCAAATATTTTTTCACCCAAACTGGATGATACATTCAGGTAATGATCAGTACACTTGGCCAACTTGGTTCTCCATATTTCGTTCTTCTATGTTGAAGCGTTCGTTTACACTAACAGTTTCCACTCTGGCATTTCACTCTGTTTTCTCCTATATTGATAGATGTATTTGGAACTCTAAATCAAACACGGTTTGTGCTAGCTTCTTGAAACTTGACACAGTAAAGCAGTTTCAGATTGTAACTCTATGTTTTGTTTCCTTTTCATGTAGCTTTAAGCAGTGACTGGCGAGAAACTCTTTCATTGAAAGGGGTTGCAAGCTTCCAAAAATTACGAGTCTCCAGAAATATCAGCAAATATTTTTTCACTCAAACTGGATTATACTTTCAGGTAATGATCAGTACACTAAGCCCACTTGGTTCTCCAAATTTCGTTCTTCTATGTTGAAGCGTTCGTTTTCAGTAACAGTTTGAATTTTGGCGTTTCACTCTGTTTTCTCCTATATTGATAGATGTATTTGGAACTATAAATCAAACACGGTTTGTGCTAGCTTCTAGAAACTTGACACAGTAAAGCAGTTTCACATTCTAACTCTATGTTTTGTTTCCTTTTCTTGTAGCCCTAAGCAGAGACTGACGATAAACACTTTCATTGAAAGGGGTTGCAAGCTTCTAAAAATTACGAGTCTCCAGAAATCTCAGCAAATATTTTTTCACCCAAACTGGATGATACTTTCAGGTAATGATCAGTACACAAAGCCCACTTGGTTCTCCACATTTCGTTCTTCTATGTTGAAGCGTTCGTTTACACTAACAGTTTCCACTCTGGCATTTCACTCTGTTTTCTCCTATATTGATAGATGTATTTGAAACTCTAAATCAAACACGGTTTGTGCTAGCTTCTTGAATCTTGACACAGTAAAGCAGTTTCACATTCTAACTCTATGTTTTGTTTCTTTTTCATGTAGCCCTAAGCAGTGACTGGCGAGAAACACTTTCATTGAAAGGGGTTGCAAGCTTCCAAAAATTACGAGTCTCCAGAAATCTCAGCAAATATTTTTTCACCCAAACTGCATGATACTTTCAGGTAATGATCAGTACACTAAGCCCACTTGGTTCCCCAAATTTCGTTCTTCTATGTTGAAGCGTTCGTTTCCAGTAACTGTTTGAATTTTTGCGTTTCACTCTGTTTTCTCCTATATTGATAGATGTATTTGGAACTCTAAATCAAACACGGTTTGTGCTAGCTTCTTGAAACTTGACACAGTAAAGCAGTTTCACATTCTACCTCTATGTTTTGTTTCCTTTTCATGTAGCCCTAAGCAGTGACTGGCGAGAAACACTTTCATTGAAAGGGGTTGCAAGCTTCCAAAAATTACGAGTCTCCAGAAATCTCAGCAAATATTTTTTCACCCAAACTGCATGATACTTTCAGGTTTGATCAGTACAGTAAGCCCACTTGGTTCTCCAAATTTCGTTCTTCTATGTTGAAGCGTTCGTTTCCAGTAACAGTTTGAATTTTGTCGTTTCACTCTGTTTTCTCCTATATTGATAGATGTATTTGGAACTCTAAATCAAACACGGTTTGTGCTAGCTTCTTGAAACTTGACACAGTAAAGCAGTTTCAGATTGTAACTCTATGTTTTGTTTCCTTTTCATGTAGCCCTAAGCAGTGACTGGCGAGAAACACTTTCATTGAAAGGGGTTGCAAGCTTCCAAAAATTACGAGTCTCCAGAAATCTCAGCAAATATTTTTTCACCCAAACTGCATGATACTTTCAGGTAATGAACAGTACACTAAGCCCACTTGGTTCTCCAAATTTCGTTCTTCTATGTTGAAGCGTTCGTTTCTAGTAACAGTTTGAATTTTGTCGTTTCACTCTGTTTTCTTCTATATTGATAGATGTATTTGGAACTCTAAATCAAACACGGTTTGTGCTAGCTTCTTGAAACTTGACACAGTAAAGCAGTTTCACATTCTAACTCTATGTTTTGTTTCCTTTTCATGTAGCCCTAAGCAGTGACTGGCGAGAAACACTTTAATTGAAAGGGGTTGCAAGCTTCCAAAAATTACGAGTCTCCAGAAATCTCAGCAAATATTTTTTCACCCAAACTGGATGATACTTTCAGGTAATGATCAGTACACTAAGACCACTTGGTTCTCCAAATTTCATTCTTCTATGTTGAAGCGTTCGTTTCCAGTAACAGTTTCCATTCTGGCATTTCACTCTGTTTTCTCCTATATTCATAGATGTATTTGGAACTCTAAATCAAACACGGTTTGTGCTAGCTTCTTGAAACTTGACACAGTAAAGCAGTTTAAGATTGTAACTCTATGTTTTGTTTCCTTTTCATGTAGCTTTAAGCAGTGACTGGCGAGAAACTCTTTCATTGAAAAGGGTTGCAAGCTTCCAAAAATTACGAGTCTCCAGAAATCTCAGCAAATATTTTTTCACCCAAACTGGATGATACTTTCAGGTAATGATCAGTACACTAAGCCCACTTGGTTCCCCAAATTTCGTTCTTCTATGTTGAATTGTTCGTTTTCAGTAACAGTTTGAATTTTGGCGTTTCACTCTCTTTTCTCCTATATTGATAGATGTATTTGGAACTCTAAATCAAACACGGTTTGTGCTAGCTTCTTGAAACTTGACACAGTAAAGCAGTTTCACATTCTAACTCTATGTTTTGTTTCCTTTTCATGTAGCCCTAAGCAGTGACTGGCGAGAAACACTTTCATTGAAAGGGGTTGCAAGCTTCCAAAAATTACGAGTCTCCAGAAATCTCAGCAAATATTTTTTCACCCAAACTGGATGATACTTTCAGGTAATGATCAGTACACTAAGCCCACTTGGTTCTCCAAATTTCGTTCTTCTATGTTGAAGCGTTCGTTTCCAGTAACAGTTTCCATTTTGGCGTTTCACTCTGTTTTCTCCTATATTGATAGATGTATTTGGAACTCTAAATCAAACACGGTTTGTGCTAGCTTCTTGAAACTTGACACAGTAAAGCAGTTTCAGATTGTAACTCTATGTTTTGTTTCCTCTTCATGTAGCTTTAAGCAGTGACTGGCGAGAAACTCTTTCATTGAAAGGAGTTGCAAGCTTCCAAAAATTACGAGTCTCCAGAAATCTCAGCAAATATTTTTTCACTCAAACTGGATTATACTTTCAGGTAATGATCAGTACACTAAGCCCACTTGGTTCTCCAAATTTCGTTCTTCTATGTTGAAGCGTTCGTTTCTAGTAACAGTTTGAATTTTGTCGTTTCACTCTGTTTTCTCCTATATGATTGATGTATTTGGAACTCTAAATCAAGCACGGTTTGTGCTAGCTTCTTGAAACTTGACACAGTAAAGCAGTTTCACATTCTAACTCTATGTTTTGTTTCCTTTTCATGTAGCCCTAAGCAGTGACTGGCGAGAAACACTTTCATTGAAAGGGGTTGCATGCTTCCAAAAATTACGAGTCTCCAGAAATCTCAGCAAATATTTTTTCACCCAAACTGGATGATACTTTCAGGTAATGATCAGTACACTAAGCCCACTTGGTTCTCCAAATTTCGTTCTTCTATGTTGAAGCGTTCGTTTCCAGTAACAGTTTCCATTTTGGCGTTTCACTCTGTTTTCTCCTATATTGATAGATGTATTTGGAACTCTAAATCAAACACGGTTTGTGCTAGCTTCTTGAAACTTGACACAGTAAAGCAGTTTCAGATTGTAACTCTATGTTTTGTTTCCTCTTCATGTAGCTTTAAGCAGTGACTGGCGAGAAACTCTTTCATTGAAAGGAGTTGCAAGCTTCCAAAAATTACGAGTCTCCAGAAATCTCAGCAAATATTTTTTCACTCAAACTGGATTATACTTTCAGGTAATGATCAGTACACTAAGCCCACTTGGTTCTCCAAATTTCGTTCTTCTATGTTGAAGCGTTCGTTTCTAGTAACAGTTTGAATTTTGTTGTTTCACTCTGTTTTCTCCTATATGATTGATGTATTTGGAACTCTAAATCAAGCACGGTTTGTGCTAGCTTCTTGAAACTTCACACAGTAAAGCAGTTTCACATTCTAACTCTATGTTTTGTTTCCTTTTCATGTAGCCCTAAGCAGTGACTGGCGAGAAACACTTTCATTGAAAGGGGTTGCAAGCTTCCAAAAATTACGAGTCTCCAGAAATCTCAGCAAATATTTTTTCACCCAAACTGGATGATACTTTCAGGTAATGATCAGTACACTAAGCCCACTTGGTTCTCCAAATTTCGTTCTTCTATGTTGAAGCGTTCGTTTCCAGTAACAGTTTCCATTTTGGCGTTTCACTCTGTTTTCTCCTATATTGATAGATGTATTTGGAACTCTAAATCAAACACGGTTTGTGCTAGCTTCTTGAAACTTGACACAGTAAAGCAGTTTCAGATTGTAACTCTATGTTTTGTTTCCTCTTCATGTAGCTTTAAGCAGTGACTGGCGAGAAACTCTTTCATTGAAAGGAGTTGCAAGCTTCCAAAAATTACGAGTCTCCAGAAATCTCAGCAAATATTTTTTCACTCAAACTGGATTATACTTTCAGGTAATGATCAGTACACTAAGCCCACTTGGTTCTCCAAATTTCGTTCTTCTATGTTGAAGCGTTCGTTTCTAGTAACAGTTTGAATTTTGTCGTTTCACTCTGTTTTCTCCTATATGATTGATGTATTTGGAACTCTAAATCAAGCACGGTTTGTGCTAGCTTCTTGAAACTTGACACAGTAAAGCAGTTTCACATTCTAACTCTATGTTTTGTTTCCTTTTCATGTAGCCCTAAGCAGTGACTGGCGAGAAACACTTTCATTGAAAGGGGTTGCATGCTTCCAAAAATTACGAGTCTCCAGAAATCTCAGCAAATATTTTTTCACCCAAACTGGATGATACTTTCAGGTAATGATCAGTACACTAAGCCCACTTGGTTCTCCAAGTTTCGTTCTTCTATGTTGAAGCGTTCGTTTCCAGTAACAGTTTCCATTTTGGCGTTTCACTCTGTTTTCTCCTATATTGATAGATGTATTTGGAACTCTAAATCAAACACGGTTTGTGCTAGCTTCTTGAAACTTGACACAGTAAAGCAGTTTCAGATTGTAACTCTATGTTTTGTTTCCTCTTCATGTAGCTTTAAGCAGTGACTGGCGAGAAACTCTTTCATTGAAAGGAGTTGCAAGCTTCCAAAAATTACGAGTCTCCAGAAATCTCAGCAAATATTTTTTCACTCAAACTGGATTATACTTTCAGGTAATGATCAGTACACTAAGCCCACTTGGTTCTCCAAATTTCGTTCTTCTATGTTGAAGCGTTCGTTTCTAGTAACAGTTTGAATTTTGTCGTTTCACTCTGTTTTCTCCTATATGATTGATGTATTTGGAACTCTAAATCAAGCACGGTTTGTGCTAGCTTCTTGAAACTTGACACAGTAAAGCAGTTTCAGATTGTAACTCTATGTTTTGTTTCCTTTTCATGTAGCTTTAAGCAGTGACTGGCGAGAAACTCTTTCATTGACAGGGGTTGCAAGCTTCCAAAAATTACGAGTCTCCAGAAATCTCAGCAAATATTTTTTCACCCAAACTGGATGATACTTTCAGGTAATGATCAGTACACTAAGCCCACTTGGTTCTCCAAATTTCGTTCTTCTATGTTGAAGCGTTCGTTTCCAGTAACAGTTTCCATTTTGGCGTTTCACTCTGTTTTCTCCTATATTGATAGATGTATTTGGAACTCTAAATCAAACACGGTTTGTGCTAGCTTCTTGAAACTTGACACAGTAAAGCAGTTTCAGATTGTAACTCTATGTTTTGTTTCCTTTTCATGTAGCTTTAAGCAGTGACTGGCGAGAAACTCTTTCATTGAAAGGGGTTGCAAGCTTCCAAAAATTACGAGTCTCCAGAAATCTCAGCAAATATTTTTTCACTCAAACTGGATTATACTTTCAGGTAATGATCAGTACACTAAGCCCACTTGGTTCCCCAAATTTCGATCTTCTATGTTGAAGCGTTCGTTTCCAGTAACAGTTTCCATTCTGGCATTTCACTCTATTTTCTCCTATATTGATAGATGTATTTGGAACTCTAAATCAAACACGGTTTGTGATAGCTTCTTGAAACTTGACACAGTAATGCAGTTTCACATTCTAACAATATGTTTTGTTTCCTTTTCGTGTAGCCCTAAGCAGTGACTGGCGAGAAACACTTTCATTGAAAGGGGTTGCAAGCTTCCAAAAATTACGAGTCTCCAGAAATCTCAGCAAATATTTTTTCACCCAAACTGCATGATACTTTCAGGTAATGATCAGTACACTAAGCCCACTTGGTTCTCCAAATTTCGTTCTTCTATGTTGAAGTGTTCATTTCCAGTAACAGTTTCCATTCTGGCATTACACTCTGTTTTCTCCTATATTGATAGATGTATTTGGAACTCTAAATCAAACACGGTTTGTGCTAGCTTCTTGAAACTTGACACAGTAAAGCAGTTTCACATTCTAACTGTATGTTTTGTTTCCTTTTCATGTAGCCCTAAGCAGTGACTGGCGAGAAACACTTTCATTGAAAGGGGTTGCAAGCTTCCAAAAATTACGAATCTCCAGAAATCTCAGCAAATATTTTTTCACCCAAGCTGCATGATACTTTCAGGTAATGATCAGTACACTAATCCCACTTGGTTCCCCCAATTTCGTTCTTCTATGTTGAAGCGTTCGTTTCCAGTAACAGTTTGAATTTTGTCGTTTCACTCTGTTATCTCCTATATTGATAGATGTATTTGCAACTCTAAATCAAACACGGTTTGTGCTAGCTTCTTGAAACTTGACACAGTAAAGCAGTTTCACATTCTAACTCTATGTTTTGTTTCCTTTTCATGTAGCCCTAAGCAGTGACGGGCGAGAAACACTTTCATTGAAAGGGGTTGCAAGCTTCCAAAAATTACGAGTCTCCAGAAATCTCAGCAAATATTTTTTCACCCAAACTGGATGATACTTTCAGGTAATGATCAGTACACTAAGCCCACTTGGTTCTCCAAATTTCGTTCTTCTATGTTGAAGCGTTCGTTTCCAGTAACAGTTTCCATTCTGGCATTTCACTCTGTTTTCTCCTATATTGATAGATGTTTGGAACTCTAAATCAAACACGGTTTGTGCTAGCTTCTTGAAACTTGACACAGTAAAGCAGTTTCACATTCTAACTCTATGTTTTGTTTCCTTTTCATGTAGCCCTAAGCAGTGACTGGCGAGAAACACTTTCATTGAAAGGGGTTGCAAGCTTCCAAAAATTACGAGTCTCCAGAAATCTCAGCAAATATTTTTTCACCCAAACTGGATGATACTTTCAGGTAATGATCAGTACACTAAGCCCACTTGGTTCTCCAAATTTCGTTCTTCTATGTTGAAGCGTTCGTTTCCAGTAACAGTTTCCATTCTGGCATTTCACTCTGTTTTCTCCTATATTGATAGATGTATTTGGAACTCTAAATCAAACACGGTTTGTGCTAGCTTCTTGAAACTTGACACAGTAAAGCAGTTTCACATTCTAACTCTATGTTTTGTTTCCTTTTCTTGTAGCCCTAAGCAGTGACGGGCGAGAAACACTTTCATTGAAAGGGGTTGCAAGCTTCCAAAAATTACGAGTCTCCAGAAATCTCAGCAAATATTTTTTCACCCAAACTGGATGATACGTTCAGGTAATGATCAGTACACTAAGCCCACTTGCTTCTCCAAATTTCGTTCTTCTATGTTGAAGCGTTCGTTTCCAGTAACAGTTTCCATTCTGGCATTTCACTCTGTTTTCCCCTATATTGATAGATGTATTTGGAACTCTAAATCAAACACGGTTTGTGCTAGCTTCTTGAAACTTGACACAGTAAAGCAGTTTCACATTCTATCTCTATGTTTTGTTTCCTTTTCTTGTAGCCCTAAGCAGTGATGGGCGAGAAACACTTTCATTGAAAGGGGTTGCAAGCTTCCAAAAATTACGAGTCTCCAGAAATCTCAGCAAATATTTTTTTCACCCAAACTGCATGATACTATCAAGTAATGATCAGAACACTAAGCCCACTTGGTTCCCCAAATTTCGATCTTCTATGTTGAAGCGTTCGTTTCCAGTAACAGTTTCCATTCTGGCATTTCACTCTGTTTTCTCCTATATTGATAGATGTATTTGGAACTCTAAATCAAACACGGTTTGTGCTAGCTTCTTGAAACTTGACACAGTAAAGCAGTTTCACATTCTAACTCTATGTATTCTTTCCTCTTCTTGTAGCCCTAAGCAGAGACTGGCGAGAAACACTTTCATTGAAAGGGATTGCAAGCTTCTAAAAATTACGAGTCTCCAGAAATCTCAGCAAATATTTTTTCACCCAAACTGGATGATACTTTCAGGTAATGATCAGTACACTTGGCCCACTTGGTTCTCCATATTTCGTTCTTCTATGTTGAAGCGTTCGTTTACAGTAACAGTTTCCACTCTGGCATTACACTCTGTTTTCTCCTATATTGATAGATGTATTTGGAACTCTAAATCAAACACGGTTTGTGCTAGCTTCTTGAAACTTGACACAGTAAAGCAGTTTCACATTCTAACTCTATGTTTTGTTTCTTTTTCATGTAGCTTTAAGCAGTGACGGGCGAGAAACACTTTCATTGAAAGGGGTTGCAAGCTTCCAAAAATTACGAGTCTCCAGAAATCTCAGCAAATATTTTTTGACCCAAACTGCATGATACTTTCAGGTAATGATCAGTACACTAAGCCCACTTGGTTCTCCAAATTTCGTTCTTCTATGTTGAAGCGTTCGTTTCCAGTAACAGTTAGAATTTTCGCGTTTCACTCTGTTTTCTCCTATATTGATATATGTATTTGGAACTCTAAATCAAACACGGTTTGTGCTAGCTTCTTGAAACTTGACACAGTAAAGCAGTTTCACATTCTAACTCTAAGTTTTGTTTCCTTTTCATGTAGCCCTAAGCAGTGACTGGCGAGAAACACTTTCATTGAAAGGGGTTGCAAGCTTCCAAAAATTACGAGTCTCCAGAAATCTCAGCAAATATTTTTTCACCCAAACTGGATGATACTTTCAGGTAATGATCAGTACACTAAGCCCACTTGCTTCCCCAATTTTCGTTCTTCTATGTTGAAGCGTTCGTTTCCAGTAACAGTTTGAATTTTGTCGTTTCACTCTGTTTTCTCCTATATTGATAGATGTATTTGGAACTCTAAATCAAACACGGTTTGTGCTAGCTTCTTGAAACTTGACACAGTAAAGCAGTTTCAGATTGTAACTCTATGTTTTGTTTCCTTTTCATGTAGCTTTAAGCAGTGACTGGCGAGAAACTCTTTCATTGAAAGGGATTGCAAGCTTCTAAAAATTACGAGTCTCCAGAAATCTCAGCAAATATTTTTTCACCCAAACTGGATGATACTTTCAGGTAATGATCAGTACACTTGGCCCACTTGGTTCTCCATATTTCGTTCTTCTATGTTGAATTGTTCGTTTTCAGTAACAGTTTGAATTTTGGCGTTTCACTCTGTTTTCTCCTATATTGATAGATGTATTTGGAACTCTAAATCAAACACGGTTTGTGCTAGCTTCTTGAAACTTGACACAGTAAAGCAGTTTCACATTCTATCTCTATGTTTTGTTTCCTTTTCTTGTAGCCCTAAGCAGTGATGGGCGAGAAACACTTTCATTGAAAGGGGTTGCAAGCTTCCAAAAATTACGAGTCTCCAGAAATCTCAGCAAATATTTTTTTCACCCAAACTGCATGATACTATCAAGTAATGATCAGAACACTAAGCCCACTTGGTTCCCCAAATTTCGATCTTCTATGTTGAAGCGTTCGTTTCCAGTAACAGTTTCCATTCTGGCATTTCACTCTGTTTTCTCCTATATTGATAGATGTATTTGGAACTCTAAATCAAACACGGTTTGTGCTAGCTTCTTGAAACTTGACACAGTAAAGCAGTTTCACATTCTAACTCTATGTATTCTTTCCTCTTCTTGTAGCCCTAAGCAGAGACTGGCGAGAAACACTTTCATTGAAAGGGATTGCAAGCTTCTAAAAATTACGAGTCTCCAGAAATCTCAGCAAATATTTTTTCACCCAAACTGGATGATACTTTCAGGTAATGATCAGTACACTTGGCCCACTTGGTTCTCCATATTTCGTTCTTCTATGTTGAAGCGTTCGTTTACAGTAACAGTTTCCACTCTGGCATTACACTCTGTTTTCTCCTATATTGATAGATGTATTTGGAACTCTAAATCAAACACGGTTTGTGCTAGCTTCTTGAAACTTGACACAGTAAAGCAGTTTCAGATTGTAACTCTATGTTTTGTTTCCTTTTCATGTAGCTTTAAGCAGTGACTGGCGAGAAACTCTTTCATTGAAAGGGATTGCAAGCTTCTAAAAATTACGAGTCTCCAGAAATCTCAGCAAATATTTTTTCACCCAAACTGGATGATACTTTCAGGTAATGATCAGTACACTTGGCCCACTTGGTTCTCCATATTTCGTTCTTCTATGTTGAATTGTTCGTTTTCAGTAACAGTTTGAATTTTGGCGTTTCACTCTGTTTTCTCCTATATTGATAGATGTATTTGGAACTCTAAATCAAACACGGTTTGTGCTAGCTTCTTGAAACTTGACACAGTAAAGCAGTTTCACATTCTAACTCTATGTTTTGTTTCCTTTTCTTGTAGCCCTAAGCAGTGACGGGCGAGAAACACTTACATTGAAAGGGGTTGCAAGCTTCCAAAAATTACGAGTCTCCAGAAATCTCAGCAAATATTTTTTCACCCAAACTGGATGATACTTTCAGGTAATGATCAGTACACTTGGCCCACTTGGTTCTCCATATTTCGTTCTTCTATGTTGAAGCGTTCGTTTACACTAACAGTTTCCACTCTGGCATTTCACTCTGTTTTCTCCTATATTGATAGATGTATTTGAAACTCTAAATCAAACACGGTTTGTGCTAGCTTCCTGAAACTTGACACAGTAAAGCAGTTTCACATTCTAACTCTATGTTTTGTTTCTTTTTCATGTAGCCCTAAGCAGTGACTGGCGAGAAACACTTTCATTGAAAGGGGTTGCAAGCTTCCAAAAATTACGAGTCTCCAGAAATCTCAGCAAATATTTTTTCACCCAAACTGCATGATACTTTCAGGTAATGATCACTACACTAAGCCCACTTGGTTCTCCAAATTACGTTCTTCTATGTTGAAGCGTTCGTTTCCAGTAACAGTTTCCATTCTGGCATTTCACTCTGTTTTCCCCTATATTGATAGATGTATTTGGAACTCTAAATCAAACACGGTTTGTGCTAGCTTCTTGAAACTTGACACAGTAAAGCAGTTTCACATTCTAACTCTATGTTTTGTTTCCTTTTCATGTAGCCCTAAGCAGTGACGGGCGAGAAACACTTTCATTGAAAGGGGTTGCAAGCTTCCAAAAATTACGAGTCTCCAGAAATCTCAGCAAATATTTTTTTCACCCAAACTGCATGATACTATCAAGTAATGATCAGAACACTAAGTCCACTTGGTTCCCCAAATTTCGATCTTCTATGTTGAAGCGTTCGTTTCCAGTAACAGTTTCCATTCTGGCATTTCACTCTGTTTTCTCCTATATTGATAGATGTATTTGGAACTCTAAATCAAACACGGTTTGTGCTAGCTTCTTGAAACTTGACACAGTAATGCAGTTTCACATTCTAACAATATGTTTTGTTTCCTTTTCGTGTAGCCCTAAGCAGTGACTGGCTAGAAACACTTTCATTGAAAGGGGTTGCAAGCTTCCAAAAATTACGAGTCTCCAGAAATCTCAGCAAATATTTTTTCACCCAAACTGCATGATACTTTCAGGTAATGATCAGTACAATAAGCCCACTTGGTTCCCCAAATTTCGTTCTTCTATGTTGAAGCGTTCGTTTCCAGTAACTGTTTGAATTTTGTCGTTTCACTCTGTTTTCTCCTATATTGATAGATGTATTTGGAACTCTAAATCAAACACGGTTTTTGCTAGCTTCTTGAAACTTGACACAGTAAAGCAGTTTCACATTCTAACTCTATGTTTTGTTTCCTTTTCATGTAGCCCTAAGCAGTGACTGGCGAGAAACACTTTCATTGAAAGGGGTTGCAAGCTTCCAAAAATTACGAGTCTCCAGAAATCTCAGCAAATATTTTTTCACCCAAACTGGATGATACTTTCAGGTAATGATCAGTACACTAAGCCCACTTGGTTCTCCAAATTTCGTTCTTCTATGTTGAAGTGTTCATTTCCAGTAACAGTTTCCATTCTGGCATTTCACTCTGTTTTCTCCTATATTGATAGATGTATTTGGAACTCTAAATCAAACACGGTTTGTGCTAGCTTCTTGAAACTTGACACAGTAAAGCAGTTTCACATTCTAACTCTATGTTTTGTTTCCTTTTCATGTAGCCCTAAGCAGTGACTGGCGAGAAACCCTTTCATTGAAAGGGGTTGCAAGCTTCCAAAAATTACGAGTCTCCAGAAATCTCAGCAAATATTTTTTCACCCAAGCTGCATGATACTTTCAGGTAATGATCAGTACACTAAGCCCACTTGGTTCCCCCAATTTCGTTCTTCTATGTTGAAGCGTTCGTTTCCAGTAACAGTTTGAATTTTGTCGTTTCACTCTGTTATCTCCTATATTGATAGAGGTATTTGCAACTCTAAATCAAACACGGTTTGTGCTAGCTTCTTGAAACTTGACACAGTAAAGCAGTTTCATATTCTAACTCTATGTTTTGTTTTCTTTTCATGTAGCCCTAAGCAGTGACTGGCGAGAAACACTTTCATTGAAAGGGGTTGCAAGCTTCCAAAAATTACGAGTCTCCAGAAATCTCAGCAAATATTTTTTCACCCAAACTGGATGATACTTTCAGGTAATGATCAGTACACTAAGCCCACCTGGTTCTCCCAATTTCATTCTTCTATGTTGAAGTGTTCGTTTCTAGTAACAGTTTGAATTTTGTCGTTTCACTCTGTTTTCTCCTATATTGATAGATGTATTTGGAACTCTAAATCAAACACGGTTTGTGCTAGCTTCTTGAAACTTGACACAGTAAAGCAGTTTCACACTCTAACTCTATGTTTTGTTTCCTTTTCATGTAGCCCTAAACAGTGACTGGCGAGAAACACTTTCATTGAAAGGGGTTGCAAGCTTCCAAAAATTACGAGTCTCCAGAAATCTCAGCAAATATTTTTTCACCCAAACTGGATGATACTTTCAGGTAATGATCAGTACACTAAGCCCACTTGGTTTTCCAAATTTCGTTCTTCTATGTTGAAGCGTTCGTTTCCAGTAACAGTTTCCATTCTGGCATTTCACTCTGTTTTCTCCTATATTGATAGATGTATTTGGAACTCTAAATCAAACACGGTTTGTGCTAGCTTCTTGAAAGTTGACACAGTAAAGCAGTTTCAGATTGTAACTCTATGTTTTGTTTCCTTTTCATGTAGCTTTAAGCAGTGACTGGCGAGAAACTCTTTCATTGAAAGGGGTTGCAAGCTTCCAAAAATTACGAGTCTCCAGAAATCTCAGCAAATATTTTTTCACCCAAACTGGATGATACTTTCAGGTAATGATCAGTACACTTGGCCCACTTGGTTCTCCATATTTCGTTCTTCTATGTTGAATTGTTCGTTTTCAGTAACAGTTTGAATTTTGGCGTTTCACTCTGTTTTCTCCTATATTGATAGATGTATTTGGAACTCTAAATCAAACACGGTTTGTGCTAGCTTCTTGAAACTTGACACAGTAAAGCAGTTTCACATTCTAACTCTATGTTTTTTTTTCCTTTTCATGTAGCCCTAAGCAGTGACTGGCGAGAAACACTTACATTGAAAGGGGTTGCAAGCTTCCAAAAATTACGAGTCTCCAGAAATCTCAGCAAATATTTTTTCACCCAAACTGGATGATACTTTCAGGTAATGATCAGTACACTTGGCCCACTTGGTTCTCCATATTTCGTTCTTCTATGTTGAAGCGTTCGTTTACACTAACAGTTTCCACTCTGGCATTTCACTCTGTTTTCTCCTATATTGATAGATGTATTTGAAACTCTAAATCAAACACGGTTTGTGCTAGCTTCCTGAAACTTGACACAGTAAAGCAGTTTCACATTCTAACTCTATGTTTTGTTTCTTTTTCATGTAGCCCTAAGCAGTGACTGGCGAGAAACACTTTCATTGAAAGGGGTTGCAAGCTTCCAAAAATTACGAGTCTCCAGAAATCTCAGCAAATATTTTTTCACCCAAACTGCATGATACTTTCAGGTAATGATCACTACACTAAGCCCACTTGGTTCTCCAAATTACGTTCTTCTATGTTGAAGCGTTCGTTTCCAGTAACAGTTTCCATTCTGGCATTTCACTCTGTTTTCCCCTATATTGATAGATGTATTTGGAACTCTAAATCAAACACGGTTTGTGCTAGCTTCTTGAAACTTGACACAGTAAAGCAGTTTCACATTCTAACTCTATGTTTTGTTTCCTTTTCATGTAGCCCTAAGCAGTGACGGGCGAGAAACACTTTCATTGAAAGGGGTTGCAAGCTTCCAAAAATTACGAGTCTCCAGAAATCTCAGCAAATATTTTTTTCACCCAAACTGCATGATACTATCAAGTAATGATCAGAACACTAAGTCCACTTGGTTCCCCAAATTTCGATCTTCTATGTTGAAGCGTTCGTTTCCAGTAACAGTTTCCATTCTGGCATTTCACTCTGTTTTCTCCTATATTGATAGATGTATTTGGAACTCTAAATCAAACACGGTTTGTGCTAGCTTCTTGAAACTTGACACAGTAATGCAGTTTCACATTCTAACAATATGTTTTGTTTCCTTTTCGTGTAGCCCTAAGCAGTGACTGGCTAGAAACACTTTCATTGAAAGGGGTTGCAAGCTTCCAAAAATTACGAGTCTCCAGAAATCTCAGCAAATATTTTTTCACCCAAACTGCATGATACTTTCAGGTAATGATCAGTACAATAAGCCCACTTGGTTCCCCAAATTTCGTTCTTCTATGTTGAAGCGTTCGTTTCCAGTAACTGTTTGAATTTTGTCGTTTCACTCTGTTTTCTCCTATATTGATAGATGTATTTGGAACTCTAAATCAAACACGGTTTTTGCTAGCTTCTTGAAACTTGACACAGTAAAGCAGTTTCACATTCTAACTCTATGTTTTGTTTCCTTTTCATGTAGCCCTAAGCAGTGACTGGCGAGAAACACTTTCATTGAAAGGGGTTGCAAGCTTCCAAAAATTACGAGTCTCCAGAAATCTCAGCAAATATTTTTTCACCCAAACTGGATGATACTTTCAGGTAATGATCAGTACACTAAGCCCACTTGGTTCTCCAAATTTCGTTCTTCTATGTTGAAGTGTTCATTTCCAGTAACAGTTTCCATTCTGGCATTTCACTCTGTTTTCTCCTATATTGATAGATGTATTTGGAACTCTAAATCAAACACGGTTTGTGCTAGCTTCTTGAAACTTGACACAGTAAAGCAGTTTCACATTCTAACTCTATGTTTTGTTTCCTTTTCATGTAGCCCTAAGCAGTGACTGGCGAGAAACCCTTTCATTGAAAGGGGTTGCAAGCTTCCAAAAATTACGAGTCTCCAGAAATCTCAGCAAATATTTTTTCACCCAAGCTGCATGATACTTTCAGGTAATGATCAGTACACTAAGCCCACTTGGTTCCCCCAATTTCGTTCTTCTATGTTGAAGCGTTCGTTTCCAGTAACAGTTTGAATTTTGTCGTTTCACTCTGTTATCTCCTATATTGATAGAGGTATTTGCAACTCTAAATCAAACACGGTTTGTGCTAGCTTCTTGAAACTTGACACAGTAAAGCAGTTTCACATTCTAACTCTATGTTTTGTTTTCTTTTCATGTAGCCCTAAGCAGTGACTGGCGAGAAACACTTTCATTGAAAGGGGTTGCAAGCTTCCAAAAATTACGAGTCTCCAGAAATCTCAGCAAATATTTTTTCACCCAAACTGGATGATACTTTCAGGTAATGATCAGTACACTAAGCCCACCTGGTTCTCCCAATTTCATTCTTCTATGTTGAAGTGTTCGTTTCTAGTAACAGTTTGAATTTTGTCGTTTCACTCTGTTTTCTCCTATATTGATAGATGTATTTGGAACTCTAAATCAAACACGGTTTGTGCTAGCTTCTTGAAACTTGACACAGTAAAGCAGTTTCACACTCTAACTCTATGTTTTGTTTCCTTTTCATGTAGCCCTAAACAGTGACTGGCGAGAAACACTTTCATTGAAAGGGGTTGCAAGCTTCCAAAAATTACGAGTCTCCAGAAATCTCAGCAAATATTTTTTCACCCAAACTGGATGATACTTTCAGGTAATGATCAGTACACTAAGCCCACTTGGTTTTCCAAATTTCGTTCTTCTATGTTGAAGCGTTCGTTTCCAGTAACAGTTTCCATTCTGGCATTTCACTCTGTTTTCTCCTATATTGATAGATGTATTTGGAACTCTAAATCAAACACGGTTTGTGCTAGCTTCTTGAAAGTTGACACAGTAAAGCAGTTTCAGATTGTAACTCTATGTTTTGTTTCCTTTTCATGTAGCTTTAAGCAGTGACTGGCGAGAAACTCTTTCATTGAAAGGGGTTGCAAGCTTCCAAAAATTACGAGTCTCCAGAAATCTCAGCAAATATTTTTTCACCCAAACTGGATGATACTTTCAGGTAATGATCAGTACACTAAGCCCACTTGGTTCCCCAAATTTCGTTCTTCTATGTTGAATTGTTCGTTTTCAGTAACAGTTTGAATTTTGGCGTTTCACTCTGTTTTCTCCTATATTGATAGATGTATTTGGAACTCTAAATCAAACACGGTTTGTGCTAGCTTCTTGAAACTTGACACAGTAAAGCAGTTTCACATTCTAACTCTATGTTTTTTTTTCCTTTTCATGTAGCCCTAAGCAGTGACTGGCGAGAAACACTTACATTGAAAGGGGTTGCAAGCTTCCAAAAATTACGAGTCTCCAGAAATCTCAGCAAATATTTTTTCACCCAAACTGGATGATACTTTCAGGTAATGATCACTACACTAAGCCCACTTGGTTCTCCAAATTTCGTTCTTCTATGTTGAAGCGTTCGTTTCCAGTAACAGTTTCCATTCTGGCATTTCACTCTGTTTTCTCCTATATTGATAGATGTATTTGGAACTCTAAATCAAACACGGTTTGTGCTAGCGTCTTGAAACTTGACACAGTAAAGCAGTTTCAGATTGTAACTCTATGTTTTGTTTCCTTTTCATGTAGCTTTAAGCAGTGACTGGCGAGAAACTCTTTCATTGAAAGGGGTTGCAAGCTTCCAAAAATTACGAGTCTCCAGGAATCTCAGCAGATATTTTTTCACCCAAACTGGATGATACTTTCAGGTAATGATCAGTACACTAAGCCCACTTGGTTCCCCAAATTTCGTTCTTCTATGTTGAATTGTTCGTTTTCAGTAACAGTTTGAATTTTGGCGTTTCACTCTGTTTTCTCCTATATTGATAGATGTATTTGGAACACTAAATCAAACACGGTTTGTGCTAGCTTCTTGAAACTTGACACAGTAAAGCAGTTTCACATTCTAACTCTATGTTTTGTTTCCTTTTCATGTAGCCCTAAACAGTGACTGGCGAGAAACACTTACATTGAAAGGGGTTGCAAGCTTCCAAAAATTACGAGTCTCCAGAAATCTCAGCAAATATTTTTTCACCCAAAGTGGATGATACTTTCAGGTAATGATCAGTACACTAAGCCCACTTGGTTCTCCAAATTTCGTTCTTCTATGTTGAAGCGTTCTTTTCCAGTAACAGTTTCCATTCTGGCATTTCACTCTGTTTTCTCCTATATTGATAGATGTATTTGGAACTCTAAATCAAACACGGTTTGTGCTAGCTTCTTTAAACTTGACACAGTAAAGCAGTTTCACATTCTAACTCTATGTTTTGTTTCCTTTTCTTGTAGCCCTAAGCAGTGACGGGCGAGAAACACTTTCATTGAAAGGGGTTGCAAGCTTCCAAAAATTACGAGTCTCCAGAAATATCAGCAAATATTTTTTCACCCAAGCTGCATGATACTTTCAGGTAATGATCAGTACACTAAGCCCACTTGGTTCCCCCAATTTCGTTCTTCTATATTGAAGCGTTCGTTTCCAGTAACAGTTTGAATTTTTTCGTTTCACTCTGTTATCTCCTATATTGATAGATGTATTTGGAACTCTAAATCAAACACGGTTTGTGCTAGCTTCTTGAAACTTGACACAGTAAAGCAGTTTCACATTCTAACTCTATGTTTTGTTTCCTTTTCATGTAGCCCTAAGCAGTGACTGGCGAGAAACACTTTCATTGAAAGGGGTTGCAAGCTTCCAAAAATTACGAGTCTCCAGAAATCTCAGCAAATATTTTTTCACCCAAACTGGATGATACTTTCAGGTAATGATCAGTACACTAAGCCCACTTGGTTCTCCAAATTTCGTTCTTCTATGTTGAATTGTTCGTTTTCAGTAACAGTTTGAATTTTGTCGTTTCACTCTGTTTTCTCCTATATTGATAGATGTATTTGGAACTCTAAATCAAACACGGTTTGTGCTAGCTTCTTGAAACTTGACACAGTAAAGCAGTTTCAGATTGTAACTCTATGTTTTGTTTCCTTTTCATGTAGCCCTAAGCAGTGACTGGCGAGAAACACTTTCATTGAAAGGGGTTGCAAGCTTCCAAAAATTACGAGTCTCCAGAAATCTCAGCAAATATTTTTTCACCCAAACTGGATGATACTTTCAGGTAATGATCAGTACACTAAGCCCACTTGGTTCTCCAAATTTCGTTCTTCTATGTTGAAGCGTTCGTTTCTAGTAACAGTTTGAATTTTGTCGTTTCACTCTGTTTTCTCCTATATTGATAGATGTATTTGGAACTCTAAATCAAACACGGTTTGTGCTAGCTTCTTGAAACTTGACACAGTAAAGCAGTTTCACATTCTAACTCTATGTTTTGTTTCCTTTTCATGTAGCCCTAAGCAGTGACTGGCGAGAAACACTTTCATTGAAAGGGGTTGCAAGCTTCCAAAAATTACGAGTCTCCAGAAATCTCAGCAAATATTTTTTCACCCAAACTGCATGATACTTTCAGGTAATGATCAGTACACTAAGCCCACTTGGTTCCCCAAATTTCGTTCTTCTATGTTGAATTGTTCGTTTTCAGTAACAGTTTGAATTTTGGCGTTTCACTCTCTTTTCTCCTATATTGATAGATGTATTTGGAACTCTAAATCAAACACGGTTTGTGCTAGCTTCTTGAAACTTGACACAGTAAAGCAGTTTCACATTCTAACTCTATGTTTTGTTTCCTTTTCATGTAGCCCTAAGCAGTGACTGGCGAGAAACACTTTCATTGAAAGGGGTTGCAAGCTTCCAAAAATTACGAGTCTCCAGAAATCTCAGCAAATATTTTTTCACCCAAACTGGATGATACTTTAAGGTAATGATCAGTACACTAAGCCCACTTGGTTCTCCAAATTTCGTTCTTCTATGTTGAAGCGTTCGTTTCCAGTAACAGTTTCCATTTTGGCGTTTCACTCTGTTTTCTCCTATATTGATAGATGTATTTGGAACTCTAAATCAAACACGGTTTGTGCTAGCTTCTTGAAACTTGACACAGTAAAGCAGTTTCAGATTGTAACTCTATGTTTTGTTTCCTTTTCATGTAGCTTTAAGCAGTGACTGGCGAGAAACTCTTTCATTGAAAGGGGTTGCAAGCTTCCAAAAATTACGAGTCTCCAGAAATCTCAGCAAATATTTTTTCACTCAAACTGGATTATACTTTCAGGTAATGATCAGTACACTAAGTCCACTTGGTTCTCCAAATTTCGTTCTTCTATGTTGAAGCGTTCGTTTCTAGTAACAGTTTGAATTTTGTCGTTTCACTCTGTTTTCTCCTATATGATTGATGTATTTGGAACTCTAAATCAAGCACGGTTTGTGCTAGCTTCTTGAAACTTGACACAGTAAAGCAGTTTCACATTCTAACTCTATGTTTTGTTTCCTTTTCATGTAGCCCTAAGCAGTGACTGGCGAGAAACACTTTCATTGAAAGGGGTTGCAAGCTTCCAAAAATTACGAGTCTCCAGAAATCTCAGCAAATATTTTTTCACCCAAACTGGATGATACTTTCAGGTAATGATCAGTACACTAAGCCCACTTGGTTCTCCAAATTTCGTTCTTCTATGTTGAAGCGTTCGTTTCCAGTAACAGTTTCCATTCTGGCATTTCACTCTGTTTTCTCCTATATTGATAGATGTATTTGGAACTCTAAATCAAACACGGTTTGTGCTAGCTTCTTGAAACTTGACACAGTAAAGCAGTTTCACATTCTAACTCTATGTTTTGTTTCCTTTTCTTGTAGCCCTAAGCAGTGACTGGCGAGAAACACTTTCATTGAAAGGGGTTGCAAGCTTCCAAAAATTACGAGTCTCCAGAAATCTCAGCAAATATTTTTTCACCCAAACTGGATGATACTTTCAGGTAATGATCAGTACACTAAGCCCACTTGGTTCTCCAAATTTCGTTCTTCTATGTTGAAGCGTTCGTTTCCAGTAACAGTTTCCATTCTGGCATTTCACTCTGTTTTCTCCTATATTGATAGATGTATTTGGAACTCTAAATCAAACACGGTTTGTGCTAGCTTCTTGAAACTTGACACAGTAAAGCAGTTTCACATTCTAACTCTATGTTTTGTTTCCTTTTCTTGTAGCCCTAAGCAGTGACGGGCGAGAAACACTTTCATTGAAAGGGGTTGCAAGCTTCCAAAAATTACGAGTCTCCAGAAATCTCAGCAAATATTTTTTCACCCAAACTGGATGATACTTTCAGGTAATGATCAGTACACTAAGCCCACTTGGTTCCCCAAATTTCGTTCTTCTATGTTGAATTGTTCGTTTTCAGTAACAGTTTGAATTTTGGCGTTTCACTCTGTTTTCTCCTATATTGATAGATGTATTTGGAACTCTAAATCAAACACGGTTTGTGCTAGCTTCTTGAAACTTGACACAGTAAAGCAGTTTCACATTCTAACTCTATGTTTTTTTTTCCTTTTCATGTAGCCCTAAGCAGTGACTGGCGAGAAACACTTACATTGAAAGGGGTTGCAAGCTTCCAAAAATTACGAGTCTCCAGAAATCTCAGCAAATATTTTTTCACCCAAACTGGATGATACTTTCAGGTAATGATCAGTACACTAAGCCCACTTGGTTCTCCAAATTTCGTTCTTCTATGTTGAAGCGTTCGTTTCCAGTAACAGTTTCCATTCTGGCATTTCACTCTGTTTTCTCCTATATTGATAGATGTATTTGGAACTCTAAATCAAACACGGTTTGTGCTAGCGTCTTGAAACTTGACACAGTAAAGCAGTTTCAGATTGTAACTCTATGTTTTGTTTCCTTTTCATGTAGCTTTAAGCAGTGACTGGCGAGAAACTCTTTCATTGAAAGGGGTTGCAAGCTTCCAAAAATTACGAGTCTCCAGGAATCTCAGCAGATATTTTTTCACCCAAACTGGATGATACTTTCAGGTAATGATCAGTACACTAAGCCCACTTGGTTCCCCAAATTTCGTTCTTCTATGTTGAATTGTTCGTTTTCAGTAACAGTTTGAATTTTGGCGTTTCACTCTGTTTTCTCCTATATTGATAGATGTATTTGGAACACTAAATCAAACACGGTTTGTGCTAGCTTCTTGAAACTTGACACAGTAAAGCAGTTTCACATTCTAACTCTATGTTTTGTTTCCTTTTCATGTAGCCCTAAACAGTGACTGGCGAGAAACACTTACATTGAAAGGGGTTGCAAGCTTCCAAAAATTACGAGTCTCCAGAAATCTCAGCAAATATTTTTTCACCCAAAGTGGATGATACTTTCAGGTAATGATCAGTACACTAAGCCCACTTGGTTCTCCAAATTTCGTTCTTCTATGTTGAAGCGTTCTTTTCCAGTAACAGTTTCCATTCTGGCATTTCACTCTGTTTTCTCCTATATTGATAGATATATTTGGAACTCTAAATCAAACACGGTTTGTGCTAGCTTCTTTAAACTTGACACAGTAAAGCAGTTTCACATTCTAACTCTATGTTTTGTTTCCTTTTCTTGTAGCCCTAAGCAGTGACGGGCGAGAAACACTTTCATTGAAAGGGGTTGCAAGCTTCCAAAAATTACGAGTCTCCAGAAATATCAGCAAATATTTTTTCACCCAAGCTGCATGATACTTTCAGGTAATGATCAGTACACTAAGCCCACTTGGTTCCCCCAATTTCGTTCTTCTATATTGAAGCGTTCGTTTCCAGTAACAGTTTGAATTTTGTCGTTTCACTCTGTTATCTCCTATATTGATAGATGTATTTGGAACTCTAAATCAAACACGGTTTGTGCTAGCTTCTTGAAACTTGACACAGTAAAGCAGTTTCACATTCTAACTCTATGTTTTGTTTCCTTTTCATGTAGCCCTAAGCAGTGACTGGCGAGAAACACTTTCATTGAAAGGGGTTGCAAGCTTCCAAAAATTACGAGTCTCCAGAAATCTCAGCAAATATTTTTTCACCCAAACTGGATGATACTTTCAGGTAATGATCAGTACACTAAGCCCACTTGGTTCTCCAAATTTCGTTCTTCTATGTTGAATTGTTCGTTTTCAGTAACAGTTTGAATTTTGGCGTTTCACTCTGTTTTCTCCTATATTGATAGATGTATTTGGAACTCTAAATCAAACACGGTTTGTGCTAGCTTCTTGAAACTTGACACAGTAAAGCAGTTTCAGATTGTAACTCTATGTTTTGTTTCCTTTTCATGTAGCCCTAAGCAGTGACTGGCGAGAAACACTTTCATTGAAAGGGGTTGCAAGCTTCCAAAAATTACGAGTCTCCAGAAATCTCAGCAAATATTTTTTCACCCAAACTGGATGATACTTTCAGGTAATGATCAGTACACTAAGCCCACTTGGTTCTCCAAATTTCGTTCTTCTATGTTGAAGCGTTCGTTTCTAGTAACAGTTTGAATTTTGTCGTTTCACTCTGTTTTCTCCTATATTGATAGATGTATTTGGAACTCTAAATCAAACACGGTTTGTGCTAGCTTCTTGAAACTTGACACAGTAAAGCAGTTTCACATTCTAACTCTATGTTTTGTTTCCTTTTCATGTAGCCCTAAGCAGTGACTGGCGAGAAACACTTTCATTGAAAGGGGTTGCAAGCTTCCAAAAATTACGAGTCTCCAGAAATCTCAGCAAATATTTTTTCACCCAAACTGGATGATACTTTCAGGTAATGATCAGTACACTAAGCCCACTTGGTTCCCCAAATTTCGTTCTTCTATGTTGAATTGTTCGTTTTCAGTAACAGTTTGAATTTTGGCGTTTCACTCTCTTTTCTCCTATATTGATAGATGTATTTGGAACTCTAAATCAAACACGGTTTGTGCTAGCTTCTTGAAACTTGACACAGTAAAGCAGTTTCACATTCTAACTCTATGTTTTGTTTCCTTTTCATGTAGCCCTAAGCAGTGACTGGCGAGAAACACTTTCATTGAAAGGGGTTGCAAGCTTCCAAAAATTACGAGTCTCCAGAAATCTCAGCAAATATTTTTTCACCCAAACTGGATGATACTTTAAGGTAATGATCAGTACACTAAGCCCACTTGGTTCTCCAAATTTCGTTCTTCTATGTTGAAGCGTTCGTTTCCAGTAACAGTTTCCATTTTGGCGTTTCACTCTGTTTTCTCCTATATTGATAGATGTATTTGGAACTCTAAATCAAACACGGTTTGTGCTAGCTTCTTGAAACTTGACACAGTAAAGCAGTTTCAGATTGTAACTCTATGTTTTGTTTCCTTTTCATGTAGCTTTAAGCAGTGACTGGCGAGAAACTCTTTCATTGAAAGGGGTTGCAAGCTTCCAAAAATTACGAGTCTCCAGAAATCTCAGCAAATATTTTTTCACTCAAACTGGATTATACTTTCAGGTAATGATCAGTACACTAAGTCCACTTGGTTCTCCAAATTTCGTTCTTCTATGTTGAAGCGTTCGTTTCTAGTAACAGTTTGAATTTTGTCGTTTCACTCTGTTTTCTCCTATATGATTGATGTATTTGGAACTCTAAATCAAGCACGGTTTGTGCTAGCTTCTTGAAACTTGACACAGTAAAGCAGTTTCACATTCTAACTCTATGTTTTGTTTCCTTTTCATGTAGCCCTAAGCAGTGACTGGCGAGAAACACTTTCATTGAAAGGGGTTGCAAGCTTCCAAAAATTACGAGTCTCCAGAAATCTCAGCAAATATTTTTTCACCCAAACTGGATGATACTTTCAGGTAATGATCAGTACACTAAGCCCACTTGGTTCTCCAAATTTCGTTCTTCTATGTTGAAGCGTTCGTTTCCAGTAACAGTTTCCATTCTGGCATTTCACTCTGTTTTCTCCTATATTGATAGATGTATTTGGAACTCTAAATCAAACACGGTTTGTGCTAGCTTCTTGAAACTTGACACAGTAAAGCAGTTTCACATTCTAACTCTATGTTTTGTTTCCTTTTCTTGTAGCCCTAAGCAGTGACGGGCGAGAAACACTTTCATTGAAAGGGGTTGCAAGCTTCCAAAAATTACGAGTCTCCAGAAATCTCAGCAAATATTTTTTCACCCAAACTGGATGATACGTTCAGGTAATGATCAGTACACTAAGCCCACTTGCTTCTCCAAATTTCGTTCTTCTATGTTGAAGCGTTCGTTTCCAGTAACAGTTTCCATTCTGGCATTTCACTCTGTTTTCCCCTATATTGATAGATGTATTTGGAACTCTAAATCAAACACGGTTTGTGCTAGCTTCTTGAAACTTGACACAGTAAAGCAGTTTCACATTCTATCTCTATGTTTTGTTTCCTTTTCTTGTAGCCCTAAGCAGTGACGGGCGAGAAACACTTTCATTGAAAGGGGTTGCAAGCTTCCAAAAATTACGAGTCTCCAGAAATCTCAGCAAATATTTTTTCACCCAAACTGCATGATACTATCAAGTAATGATCAGAACACTAAGCCCACTTGGTTCCCCAAATTTCGATCTTCTATGTTGAAGCGTTCGTTTCCAGTAACAGTTTCCATTCTGGCATTTCACTCTGTTTTCTCCTATATTGATAGATGTATTTGGAACTCTAAATCAAACACGGTTTGTGCTAGCTTCTTGAAACTTGACACAGTAAAGCAGTTTCACATTCTAACTCTATGTATTCTTTCCTCTTCTTGTAGCCCTAAGCAGAGACTGGCGAGAAACACTTTCATTGAAAGGGATTGCAAGCTTCTAAAAATTACGAGTCTCCAGAAATCTCAGCAAATATTTTTTCACCCAAACTGGATGATACTTTCAGGTAATGATCAGTACACTTTGCCCACTTGGTTCTCCATATTTCGTTCTTCTATGTTGAAGCGTTCGTTTACAGTAACAGTTTCCACTCTGGCATTACACTCTGTTTTCTCCTATATTGATAGATGTATTTGGAACTCTAAATCAAACACGGTTTGTGCTAGCTTCTTGAAACTTGACACAGTAAAGCAGTTTCAGATTGTAACTCTATGTTTTGTTTCCTTTTCATGTAGCTTTAAGCAGTGACTGGCGAGAAACTCTTTCATTGACAGGTGTTGCAAGCTTCCAAAAATTACGAGTCTCCAGAAATCTCAGCAAATATTTTTTCACCCAAACTGGATGATACTTTCAGGTAATGATCAGTACACTAAGCCCACTTGGTTCTCCAAATTTCGTTCTTCTATGTTGAAGCGTTCGTATCCAGTAACAGTTTCCATTCTGGCATTTCACTCTGTTTTCTCCTATATTGATAGATGTATTTGGAACTCTAAATCAAACACGGTTTGAGCAAGCTTCTTGAAACTTGACACAGTAAAGCAGTTTCACATTCTAACTCTATGTTTTGTTTCCTTTTCATGTAGCCCTAAGCAGTGACTGGTGAGAAACACTTTCATTGAAAGGGGTTGCAAGCTTCCAAAAATTACGAGTCTCCAGAAATCTCAGCAAACATTTTTTCACCCAAACTGGATGATACGTTCAGGTAATGATCAGTACACTAAGCCCACTTGGTTCCCCAAATTTCGTTCTTCTATGTTGAATTGTTCGTTTTCAGTAACAGTTTGAATTTTGGCGTTTCACTCTGTTTTCTCCTATATTGATAGATGTATTTGGAACTCTAAATCAAACACGGTTTGTGCTAGCTTCTTGAATCTTGACACAGTAATGCAGTTTCACATTCTAACAATATGTTTTGTTTCCTTTTCATGTAGCCCTAAGCAGTGACTGGCGAGAAACACCTTCATTGAAAGGGGTTGCAAGCTTCCAAAAATTACGAGTCTCCAGAAATCTCAGCAAACATTTTTTCACCCAAACTGGATGATACTTTCAGGTAATGATCAGTACACTAAGCCCACTCGGTTCTCCAAATTTCATTCTTCTATGTTGAAGCGTTCGTTTCCAGTAACAGTTTCCATTCTGGCATTTCACTCTGTTTTCTCCTATATTGATAGATGTATTTGGAACTCTAAATCAAACACGGTTTGTGCTAGCTTCTTGAAACTTGACACAGTAAATCAGTTTCACATTCTAACTCTATGTTTTGTTTCCTCTTCTTGTAGCCCTAAGCAGAGACTGGCGAGAAACACTTTCATTGAAAGGGATTGCAAGCTTCTAAAAATTACGAGTCTCCAGAAATCTCAGCAAATATTTTTTCACCCAAACTGGATGATACTTTCAGGTAATGATCAGTACACTTGGCCCACTTGGTTCTCCATATTTCGTTCTTCTATGTTGAAGCGTTCGTTTACAGTAACAGTTTCCACTCTGGCATTACACTCTGTTTTCTCCTATATTGATAGATGTATTTGGAACTCTAAATCAAACACGGTTTGTGCTAGCTTCTTGAAACTTGACACAGTAAAGCAGTTTCACATTCTAACTCTCTGTTTTGTTTCTTTTTCATGTAGCTTTAAGCAGTGACTGGCGAGAAACACTTTCATTGAAAGGGGTTGCAAGCTTCCAAAAATTACGAGTCTCCAGAAATCTCAGCAAATATTTTTTCACCCAAACTGCATGATACTTTCAGGTAATGATCAGTACACTAAGCCCACTTAGTTCCCCCAATTTCGTTCTTCTATGTTGAAGCGTTCGTTTCCAGTAACAGTTAGAATTTTGGCGTTTCACTCTGTTTTCTCCTATATTGATAGATGTATTTGGAACTCTAAATCAAACACGGTTTGTGCTAGCTTCTTGAAACTTGACACAGTAAAGCAGTTTCAGATTGTAACTCTATGTTTTGTTTCCTTTTCATGTAGCCCTAAGCAGTGACTGGCGAGAAACACTTTCATTGAAAGGGGTTGCAAGCTTCCAAAAATTACGTGTCTCCTGAAATCTCAGCAAATATTTTTTCACCCAAAGTGGATGATACTTTCAGGTAATGATCGGTACACTAAGCCCACTTGGTTCTCCAAATTTCATTCTTCTATGTTGAATTGTTCGTTTTCAGTAACAGTTTGATTTTTGGCATTTCACTCTGTTTTCTCCTATATTGATATATGTATTTGGAACTCTAAATCAAACACGGTTTGTGCTAGCTTCTTGAAACTTGACACAGTAAAGCAGTTTCACATTCTAACTCTATGTTTTGTTTCCTTTTCATGTAGCCCTAAGCAGTGACTGGCGAGAAACACTTTCATTGAAAGGGGTTGCAAGCTTCCAAAAATTACGAGTCTCCAGAAATCTCAGCAAATATTTTTTCACCCAAACTGGATGATACTTTCAGGTAATGATCAGTACACTAAGCCCACTTGCTTCCCCAAATTTCGTTCTTCTATGTTGAAGCGTTCGTTTCCAGTAACAGTTTGAATTTTGTCGTTTCACTCTGTTTTCTCCTATATTGATAGATGTATTTGGAACTCTAAATCAAACACGGTTTGTGCTAGCTTCTTGAAACTTGACACAGTAAAGCAGTTTCAGATTGTAACTCTATGTTTTGTTTCCTTTTCATGTAGCTTTAAGCAGTGACTGGCGAGAAACTCTTTCATTGAAAGGGGTTGCAAGCTTCCAAAAATTACGAGTCTCCAGAAATCTCAGCAAATATTTTTTCACCCAAACTGGATGATACTTTCAGGTAAGGATCAGTACACTAAGCCCACTTGGTTCCCCAAATTTCGTTCTTCTATGTTGAATTGTTCGTTTTCAGTAACAGTTTGAATTTTGGCGTTTCACTCTGTTTTCTCCTATATTGATAGATGTATTTGGAACTCTAAATCAAACACGGTTTGTGCTAGCTTCTTGAAACTTGAGACAGTAAAGCAGTTTCACATTCTAACTCTATGTTTTGTTTCCTTTTCATGTAGCCCTAAGCAGTGACTGGCGAGAAACACTTTCATTGAAAGGGGTTGCAAGCTTCCAAAAATTACGAGTCTCCAGAAATCTCAGCAAATATTTTTTCACCCAAACTGGATGATACTTTCAGGTAATGATCCGTACACTAAGCCCTCTTGGTTCTCCAAATTTCGTTCTTCTATGTTGAAGCGTTCGTTTCCAGTAACAGTTTCCATTTTGGCGTTTCACTCTGTTTTCTCCTATATTGATAGATGTATTTGGAACTCTAAATCAAACACGGTTTGTGCTAGCTTCTTGAAACTTGACACAGTAAAGCAGTTTCACATTCTAACTCTATGTTTTGTTTCCTTTTCTTGTAGCCCTAAGCAGTGACGTGCGAGAAACACTTTCATTGAAAGGGGTTGTAAGCTTCCAAAAATTACGAGTCTCCAGAAATCTCAGCAAATATTTTTTCACCCAAACTGGATGATACGTTCAGGTAATGATCAGTACACTAAGCCCACTTGGTTCCCCAAATTTCGTTTTTCTATGTTGAATTGTTCGTTTTCAGTAACAGTTTGAATTTTGGCGTTTCACTCTGTTTTCTCCTATATTGATAGATGTATTTGGAACTCTAAATCAAACACGGTTTGTGCTAGCTTCTTGATACTTGACACAGTAAAGCAGTTTCAGATTGTAACTCTATGTTTTGTTTCCTTTTCATGTACCTTTAAGCAGTGACTGGCGAGAAACACTTTCATTGAAAGGAGTTGCAAGCTTCCAAAAACTGCGAGTCTCCAGAAATCTCAGCAAATATTTTTTCACCCAAACTGGATGATACTTTCAGGTAATGATTAGTACACGAAGCCCACTTGGTTCTCCAAATTTCGTTCTTCTATGTTGAAGCGTTCGTTTCCAGTAACAGTTTCCATTCTGGAATTTCACTCTGTTTTGTCCTATATTGATAGATGTATTTGGAACTCTAAATCAAACACGGTTTGTGCTAGCTTCTTGAAACTTGACACAGTAAATCAGTTTCACATTCTAAGTCTATGTTTTGTTTCCTCTTCTTGTAGCCCTAAGCAGAGATTGGCGAGAAACACTTTCATTGAAAGGGATTGCAAGCTTCTAAAAATTACGAGTCTCCAGAAATCTCAGCAAATATTTTTTCACCCAAACTGGATGATACTTTCAGGTAATGATCAGTACACTTGGCCCACTTGGTTCTCCATATTTCGTTCTTCTATGTTGAATTGTTCGTTTTCAGTAACAGTTTGAATTTTGGCGTTTCACTCTGTTTTCTCCTATATTGATAGATGTATTTGGAACTCTAAATCAAACACGGTTTGTGCTAGCTTCTTGAAACTTGACACAGTAAAGCAGTTTCACATTCTAACTCTATGTTTTGTTTCCTTTTCTTGTAGCCCTAAGCAGTGACGGGCGAGAAACACTTACATTGAAAGGGGTTGCAAGCTTCCAAAAATTACGAGTCTCCAGAAATCTCAGCAAATATTTTTTCACCCAAACTGGATGATACTTTCAGGTAATGATCAGTACACTTGGCCCACTTGGTTCTCCATATTTCGTTCTTCTATGTTGAAGCGTTCGTTTACACTAACAGTTTCCACTCTGGCATTTCACTCTGTTTTCTCCTATATTGATAGATGTATTTGAAACTCTAAATCAAACACGGTTTGTGCTAGCTTCCTGAAACTTGACATAGTAAAGCAGTTTCACATTCTAACTCTATGTTTTGTTTCCTTTTCATGTAGCCCTAAGCAGTGACTGGCGAGAAACACTTTCATTGAAAGGGGTTGCAAGCTTCCAAAAATTACGTGTCTCCTGAAATCTCAGCAAATATTTTTTCACCCAAAGTGGATGATACTTTCAGGTAATGATCGGTACACTAAGCCCACTTGGTTCTCCAAATTTCGTTCTTCTATGTTGAATTGTTCGTTTTCAGTAACAGTTTGATTTTTGGCATTTCACTCTGTTTTCTCCTATATTGATATATGTATTTGGAACTCTAAATCAAACACGGTTTGTGCTAGCTTCTTGAAACTTGACACAGTAAAGCAGTTTCACATTCTAACTCTATGTTTTGTTTCCTTTTCATGTAGCCCTAAGCAGTGACTGGCGAGAAACACTTTCATTGAAAGGGGTTGCAAGCTTCCAAAAATTACGAGTCTCCAGAAATCTCAGCAAATATTTTTTCACCCAAACTGGATGATACTTTCAGGTAATGATCAGTACACTAAGCCCACTTGCTTCCCCAAATTTCGTTCTTCTATGTTGAAGCGTTCGTTTCCAGTAACAGTTTGAATTTTGTCGTTTCACTCTGTTTTCTCCTATATTGATAGATGTATTTGGAACTCTAAATCAAACACGGTTTGTGCTAGCTTCTTGAAACTTGACACAGTAAAGCAGTTTCAGATTGTAACTCTATGTTTTGTTTCCTTTTCATGTAGCCCTAAGCAGTGACTGGCGAGAAACTCTTTCATTGAAAGGGGTTGCAAGCTTCCAAAAATTACGAGTCTCCAGAAATCTCAGCAAATATTTTTTCACCCAAACTGGATGATACTTTCAGGTAAGGATCAGTACACTAAGCCCACTTGGTTCCCCAAATTTCGTTCTTCTATGTTGAATTGTTCGTTTTCAGTAACAGTTTGAATTTTGGCGTTTCACTCTGTTTTCTCCTATATTGATAGATGTATTTGGAACTCTAAATCAAACACGGTTTGTGCTAGCTTCTTGAAACTTGAGACAGTAAAGCAGTTTCACATTCTAACTCTATGTTTTGTTTCCTTTTCATGTAGCCCTAAGCAGTGACTGGCGAGAAACACTTTCATTGAAAGGGGTTGCAAGCTTCCAAAAATTACGAGTCTCCAGAAATCTCAGCAAATATTTTTTCACCCAAACTGGATGATACTTTCAGGTAATGATCCGTACACTAAGCCCTCTTGGTTCTCCAAATTTCGTTCTTCTATGTTGAAGCGTTCGTTTCCAGTAACAGTTTCCATTTTGGCGTTTCACTCTGTTTTCTCCTATATTGATAGATGTATTTGGAACTCTAAATCAAACACGGTTTGTGCTAGCTTCTTGAAACTTGACACAGTAAAGCAGTTTCACATTCTAACTCTATGTTTTGTTTCCTTTTCTTGTAGCCCTAAGCAGTGACGTGCGAGAAACACTTTCATTAAAAGGGGTTGTAAGCTTCCAAAAATTACGAGTCTCCAGAAATCTCAGCAAATATTTTTTCACCCAAACTGGATGATACGTTCAGGTAATGATCAGTACACTAAGCCCACTTGGTTCCCCAAATTTCGTTTTTCTATGTTGAATTGTTCGTTTTCAGTAACAGTTTGAATTTTGGCGTTTCACTCTGTTTTCTCCTATATTGATAGATGTATTTGGAACTCTAAATCAAACACGGTTTGTGCTAGCTTCTTGATACTTGACACAGTAAAGCAGTTTCAGATTGTAACTCTATGTTTTGTTTCCTTTTCATGTACCTTTAAGCAGTGACTGGCGAGAAACACTTTCATTGAAAGGAGTTGCAAGCTTCCAAAAACTGCGAGTCTCCAGAAATCTCAGCAAATATTTTTTCACCCAAACTGGATGATACTTTCAGGTAATGATTAGTACACGAAGCCCACTTGGTTCTCCAAATTTCGTTCTTCTATGTTGAAGCGTTCGTTTCCAGTAACAGTTTCCATTCTGGAATTTCACTCTGTTTTGTCCTATATTGATAGATGTATTTGGAACTCTAAATCAAACACGGTTTGTGCTAGCTTCTTGAAACTTGACACAGTAAATCAGTTTCACATTCTAAGTCTATGTTTTGTTTCCTCTTCTTGTAGCCCTAAGCAGAGATTGGCGAGAAACACTTTCATTGAAAGGGATTGCAAGCTTCTAAAAATTACGAGTCTCCAGAAATCTCAGCAAATATTTTTTCACCCAAACTGGATGATACTTTCAGGTAATGATCAGTACACTTGGCCCACTTGGTTCTCCATATTTCGTTCTTCTATGTTGAATTGTTCGTTTTCAGTAACAGTTTGAATTTTGGCGTTTCACTCTGTTTTCTCCTATATTGATAGATGTATTTGGAACTCTAAATCAAACACGGTTTGTGCTAGCTTCTTGAAACTTGACACAGTAAAGCAGTTTCACATTCTAACTCTATGTTTTGTTTCCTTTTCTTGTAGCCCTAAGCAGTGACGGGCGAGAAACACTTACATTGAAAGGGGTTGCAAGCTTCCAAAAATTACGAGTCTCCAGAAATCTCAGCAAATATTTTTTCACCCAAACTGGATGATACTTTCAGGTAATGATCAGTACACTTGGCCCACTTGGTTCTCCATATTTCGTTCTTCTATGTTGAAGCGTTCGTTTACACTAACAGTTTCCACTCTGGCATTTCACTCTGTTTTCTCCTATATTGATAGATGTATTTGAAACTCTAAATCAAACACGGTTTGTGCTAGCTTCCTGAAACTTGACATAGTAAAGCAGTTTCACATTCTAACTCTATGTTTTGTTTCTTTTTCATGTAGCCCTAAGCAGTGACGTGCGAGAAACACTTTCATTGAAAGGGGTTGCAAGCTTCCAAAAATTACGAGTCTCCAGAAATCTCAGCAAATATTTTTTCACCCAAACTGCATGATACTTTCAGGTAATGATCACTACACTAAGCCCACTTGGTTCTCCAAATTACGTTCTTCTATGTTGAAGCGTTCGTTTCCAGTAACAGTTTCCATTCTGGCATTTCACTCTGTTTTCCCCTATATTGATAGATGTATTTGGAACTCTAAATCAAACACGGTTAGTGCTAGCTTCTTGAAACTTGACACAGTAAAGCAGTTTCACATTCTAACTCTATGTTTTGTTTCCTTTTCTTGTATACCTAAGCAGTGACGGGCGAGAAACACTTTCATTGAAAGGGGTTGCAAGCTTCCAAAAATTACGAGTCTCCAGAAATCTCAGCAAATATTTTTTTCACCCAAACTGCATGATACTATCAAGTAATGATCAGAACACTAAGTCCACTTGGTTCCCCAAATTTCGATCTTCTATGTTAAAGCGTTCGTTTCCAGTAACAGTTTCCATTCTGGCATTTCACTCTGTTTTCTCCTATATTGATAGATGTATTTGGAACTCTAAATCAAACACGGTTTGTGCTAGCTTCTTGAAACTTGACACAGTAATGCAGTTTCACATTCTAACAATATGTTTTGTTTCCTTTTCGTGTAGCCCTAAGCAGTGACTGGCGAGAAACACTTTCATTGAAAGGGGTTGCAAGCTTCCAAAAATTACGAGTCTCCAGAAATCTCAGCAAATATTTTTTCACCCAAACTGCATGATACTTTCAGGTAATGATCAGTACAATAAGCCCACTTGGTTCCCCAAATTTCGTTCTTCTATGTTGAAGTGTTCATTTCCAGTAACAGTTTCCATTCTGGCATTTCACTCTGTTTTCTCCTATATTGATAGATGTATTTGGAACTCTAAATCAAACACGGTTTGTGCTAGCTTCTTGAAACTTGACACAGTAAAGCAGTTTCACATTCTAACTCTATGTTTTGTTTCCTTTTCATGTAGCCCTAAGCAGTGACTGGCGAGAAACCCTTTCATTGAAAGGGGTTGCAAGCTTCCAAAAATTACGAGTCTCCAGAAATCTCAGCAAATATTTTTTCACCCAAGCTGCATGATACTTTCAGGTAATGATCAGTACACTAAGCCCACTTGGTTCCCCCAATTTCGTTCTTCTATGTTGAAGCGTTTGTTTCCAGTAACAGTTTGAATTTTGTCGTTTCACTCTGTTATCTCCTATATTGATAGAGGTATTTGCAACTCTAAATCAAACACGGTTTGTGCTAGCTTCTTGAAACTTGACACAGTAAAGCAGTTTCACACTCTAACTCTATGTTTTGTTTCCTTTTCATGTAGCCCTAAACAGTGACTGGCGAGAAACACGTTCATTGAAAGGGGTTGCAAGCTTCCAAAAATTACGAGTCTCCAGAAATCTCAGCAAATATTTTTTCACCCAAACTGGATGATACTTTCAGGTAATGATCAGTACACTAAGCCCACTTGGTTCTCCAAATTTCGTTATTCTATGTTGAAGCGTTCGTTTCCAGTAACAGTTTCCATTCTGGCATTTCACTCTGTTTTCCCCTATATTGATAGATGTATTTGGAACTCTAAATCAAACACGGTTAGTGCTAGCTTCTTGAAACTTGACACAGTAAAGCAGTTTCACATTCTAACTCTATGTTTTGTTTCCTTTTCTTGTAGCCCTAAGCAGTGACGGGCGAGAAACACTTTCATTGAAAGGGGTTGCAAGCTTCCAAAAATTACGAGTCTCCAGAAATCTCAGCAAATATTTTTTCACCCAAACTGGATGATACTTTCAGGTAATGATCAGTACACTAAGCCCACTTGGTTCTCCAAATTTCGTTCTTCTATGTTGAAGCGTTCGTTTCCAGTAACAGTTTCCATTCTGGCATTTCAGTCTGTTTTCTCCTATATTGATAGATGTATTTGGAACTCTAAATCAAACACGGTTTGTGCTAGCTTCTTGAAACTTGACACAGTAAAGCAGTTTCAGATTGTAACTCTATGTTTTGTTTCCTTTTCATGTAGCTTTAAGCAGTGACTGGCGAGAAACTCTTTCATTGAAAGGGGTTGCAAGCTTCCAAAAATTACGAGTCTCCAGGAATCTCAGCAGATATTTTTTCACCCAAACTGGATGATACTTTCAGGTAATGATCAGTACACTAAGCCCACTTGGTTCCCCAAATTTCGTTCTTCTATGTTGAATTGTTCGTTTTCAGTAACAGTTTGAATTTTGGCGTTTCACTCTGTTTTCTCCTATATTGATAGATGTATTTGGAACACTAAATCAAACACGGTTCGTGCTAGCTTCTTGAAACTTGACACAGTAAAGCAGTTTCACATTCTAACTCTATGTTTTGTTTCCTTTTCATGTAGCCCTAAACAGTGACTGGCGAGAAACACTTACATTGAAAGGGGTTGCAAGCTTCCAAAAATTACGAGTCTCCAGAAATCTCAGCAAATATTTTTTCACCCAAAGTGGATGATACTTTCAGGTAATGATCAGTACACTAAGCCCACTTGGTTCTCCAAATTTCATTCTTCTATGTTGAAGCGTTCTTTTCCAGTAACAGTTTCCATTCTGGCATTTCACTCTGTTTTCTCCTATATTGATAGATGTATTTGGAACTCTAAATCAAACACGGTTTGTGCTAGCTTCTTGAAACTTGACACAGTAAAGCAGTTTCACATTCTAACTCTATGTTTTGTTTCCTTTTCTTGTAGCCCTAAGCAGTGACGGGCGAGAAACACTTTCATTGAAAGGGGTTGCAAGCTTCCAAAAATTACGAGTCTCCAGAAATCTCAGCAAATATTTTTTCACCCAAACTGGATGATACTTTCAGGTAATGATCAGTACACTAAGCCCACTTGGTTCTCCAAATTTCGTTCTTCTATGTTGAATTGTTCGTTTTCAGTAACAGTTTGAATTTTGGCGTTTCACTCTGTTTTCTCCTATATTGATAGATGTATTTGGAACTCTAAATCAAACACGGTTTGTGCTAGCTTCTTGAAACTTGACACAGTAAAGCAGTTTCAGATTGTAACTCTATGTTTTGTTTCCTTTTCATGTAGCCCTAAGCAGTGACTGGCGAGAAACACTTTCATTGAAAGGGGTTGCAAGCTTCCAAAAATTACGAGTCTCCAGAAATCTCAGCAAATATTTTTTCACCCAAACTGGATGATACTTTCAGGTAATGATCAGTACACTAAGCCCACTTGGTTCTCCAAATTTCGTTCTTCTATGTTGAAGCGTTCGTTTCTAGTAACAGTTTGAATTTTGTCGTTTCACTCTGTTTTCTCCTATATTGATAGATGTATTTGGAACTCTAAATCAAACACGGTTTGTGCTAGCTTCTTGAAACTTGACACAGTAAAGCAGTTTCACATTCTAACTCTATGTTTTGTTTCCTTTTCATGTAGCTTTAAGCAGTGACTGGCGAGAAACACTTTCATTGAAAGGTGTTGCAAGCTTCCAAATATTACGAGTCTCCAGAAATCTCAGCAAATATTTTTTCACCCAAACTGCATGATACTTTCAGGTAATGATCAGTACACTAAGCCCACTTGGTTCCCCAAATTTCGTTCTTCTATGTTGAATTGTTCGTTTTCAGTAACAGTTTGAATTTTGGCGTTTCACTCTGTTTTCTCCTATATTGATAGATGTATTTGGAACTCTAAATCAAACACGGTTTGTGCTAGCTTCTTGAAACTTGACACAGTAAAGCAGTTTCACATTCTAACTCTATGTTTTGTTTCCTTATCTTGTAGCCCTAAGCAGAGACTGACGATAAACACTTTCATTGAAAGGGGTTGCAAGCTTCTAAAAATTACGAGTCTCCAGAAATCTCAGCAAATATTTTTTCACCCAAACTGGATGATACTTTCAGGTAATGATCAGTACACTTGACCCACTTGGTTCTCCATATTTCGTTCTTCTATGTTGAAGCGTTCGTTTACACTAACAGTTTCCACTCTGGCATTTCACTCTGTTTTCTCCTATATTGATAGATGTATTTGAAACTCTAAATCAAACACGGTTTGTGCTAGCTTCTTGAAACTTGACACAGTAAAGCAGTTTCACATTCTAACTCTATGTTTTGTTTCTTTTTCATGTAGCCCTAAGCAGTGACTGGCGAGAAACACTTTCATTGAAAGGGGTTGCAAGCTTCCAAAAATTACGAGTCTCCAGAAATCTCAGCAAATATTTTTTCACCCAAACTGGATGATACTTTCAGGTAATGATGAGTACACTAAGCCCACTTGGTTCTCCAAATTTCGTTCTTCTATGTTGAAGCGTTCGTTTCTAGTAACAGTTTGAATTTTGTCGTTTCACTCTGTTTTCTCCTATATGATTGATGTATTTGGAACTCTAAATCAAGCACGGTTTGTGCTAGCTTCTTGAAACTTGACACAGTAAAGCAGTTTCACATTCTAACTCTATGTTTTGTTTCCTTTTCATGTAGCCCTAAGCAGTGACTGGCGAGAAACACTTTCATTGAAAGGGGTTGCATGCTTCCAAAAATTACGAGTCTCCAGAAATCTCAGCAAATATTTTTTCACCCAAACTGGATGATACTTTCAGGTAATGATCAGTACACTAAGCCCACTTGGTTCTCCAAATTTCGTTCTTCTATGTTGAAGCGTTCGTTTCCAGTAACTGTTTCCATTCTGGCATTTCACTCTGTTTTCTCCTATATTGATAGATGTATTTGGAACTCTAAATCAAACACGGTTTGTGCTAGCTTCTTGAAACTTGACACAGTAAAGCAGTTTCAGATTGTAACTCTATGTTTTGTTTCCTTTTCATGTAGCTTTAAGCAGTGACTGGCGAGAAACTCTTTCATTGAAAGGGGTTGCAAGCTTCCAAAAATTACGAGTCTCCAGAAATCTCAGCAAATATTTTTTCACTCAAACTGGATTATACTTTCAGGTAATGATCAGTACACTAAGCCCACTTGGTTCTCCAAATTTCGTTCTTCTATGTTGAATTGTTCGTTTTCAGTAACAGTTTGATTTTTGGCATTTCACTCTGTTTTCTCCTATATTGATATATGTATTTGGAACTCTAAATCAAACACGGTTTGTGCTAGCTTCTTGAAACTTGACACAGTAAAGCAGTTTCACATTCTAACTCTATGTTTTGTTTCCTTTTCATGTAGCCCTAAGCAGTGACTGGCGAGAAACACTTTCATTGAAAGGGGTTGCAAGCTTCCAAAAATTACGAGTCTCCAGAAATCTCAGCAAATATTTTTTCACCCAAACTGGATGATACTTTCAGGTAATGATCAGTACACTAAGCCCACTTGCTTCCCCAAATTTCGTTCTTCTATGTTGAAGCGTTCGTTTCCAGTAACAGTTTGAATTTTGTCGTTTCACTCTGTTTTCTCCTATATTGATAGATGTATTTGGAACTCTAAATCAAACACGGTTTGTGCTAGCTTCTTGAAACTTGACACAGTAAAGCAGTTTCAGATTGTAACTCTATGTTTTGTTTCCTTTTCATGTAGCTTTAAGCAGTGACTGGCGAGAAACTCTTTCATTGAAAGGGGTTGCAAGCTTCCAAAAATTACGAGTCTCCAGAAATCTCAGCAAATATTTTTTCACCCAAACTGGATGATACTTTCAGGTAAGGATCAGTACACTAAGCCCACTTGGTTCCCCAAATTTCGTTCTTCTATGTTGAATTGTTCGTTTTCAGTAACAGTTTGAATTTTGGCGTTTCACTCTGTTTTCTCCTATATTGATAGATGTATTTGGAACTCTAAATCAAACACGGTTTGTGCTAGCTTCTTGAAACTTGAGACAGTAAAGCAGTTTCACATTCTAACTCTATGTTTTGTTTCCTTTTCATGTAGCCCTAAGCAGTGACTGGCGAGAAACACTTTCATTGAAAGGGGTTGCAAGCTTCCAAAAATTACGAGTCTCCAGAAATCTCAGCAAATATTTTTTCACCCAAACTGGATGATACTTTCAGGTAATGATCCGTACACTAAGCCCACTTGGTTCTCCAAATTTCGTTCTTCTATGTTGAAGCGTTCGTTTCCAGTAACAGTTTCCATTTTGGCGTTTCACTCTGTTTTCTCCTATATTGATAGATGTATTTGGAACTCTAAATCAAACACGGTTTGTGCTAGCTTCTTGAAACTTGACACAGTAAAGCAGTTTCACATTCTAACTCTATGTTTTGTTTCCTTTTCTTGTAGCCCTAAGCAGTGACGTGCGAGAAACACTTTCATTGAAAGGAGTTGCAAGCTTCCAAAAATTACGAGTCTCCAGAAATCTCAGCAAATATTTTTTCACCCAAACTGGATGATACGTTCAGGTAATGATCAGTACACTAAGCCCACTTGGTTCCCCAAATTTCGTTTTTCTATGTTGAATTGTTCGTTTTCAGTAACAGTTTGAATTTTGTCGTTTCACTCTGTTTTCTCCTATATTGATAGATGTATTTGGAACTCTAAATCAAACACGGTTTGTGCTAGCTTCTTGATACTTGACACAGTAAAGCAGTTTCAGATTGTAACTCTATGTTTTGTTTCCTTTTCATGTACCTTTAAGCAGTGACTGGCGAGAAACACTTTCATTGAAAGGAGTTGCAAGCTTCCAAAAACTGCGAGTCTCCAGAAATCTCAGCAAATATTTTTTCACCCAAACTGGATGATACTTTCAGGTAATGATTAGTACACGAAGCCCACTTGGTTCTCCAAATTTCGTTCTTCTATGTTGAAGCGTTCGTTTCCAGTAACAGTTTCCATTCTGGAATTTCACTCTGTTTTGTCCTATATTGATAGATGTATTTGGAACTCTAAATCAAACACGGTTTGTGCTAGCTTCTTGAAACTTGACACAGTAAATCAGTTTCACATTCTAAGTCTATGTTTTGTTTCCTCTTCTTGTAGCCCTAAGCAGAGACTGGCGAGAAACACTTTCATTGAAAGGGATTGCAAGCTTCTAAAAATTACGAGTCTCCAGAAATCTCAGCAAATATTTTTTCACCCAAACTGGATGATACTTTCAGGTAATGATCAGTACACTTGGCCCACTTGGTTCTCCATATTTCGTTCTTCTATGTTGAATTGTTCGTTTTCAGTAACAGTTTGAATTTTGGCGTTTCACTCTGTTTTCTCCTATATTGATAGATGTATTTGGAACTCTAAATCAAACACGGTTTGTGCTAGCTTCTTGAAACTTGACACAGTAAAGCAGTTTCACATTCTAACTCTATGTTTTGTTTCCTTTTCTTGTAGCCCTAAGCAGTGACGGGCGAGAAACACTTACATTGCAAGGGGTTGCAAGCTTCCAAAAATTACGAGTCTCCAGAAATCTCAGCAAATATTTTTTCACCCAAACTGGATGATACTTTCAGGTAATGATCAGTACACTTGGCCCACTTGGTTCTCCATATTTCGTTCTTCTATGTTGAAGCGTTCGTTTACACTAACAGTTTCCACTCTGGCATTTCACTCTGTTTTCTCCTATATTGATAGATGTATTTGAAACTCTAAATCAAACACGGTTTGTGCTAGCTTCCTGAAACTTGACATAGTAAAGCAGTTTCACATTCTAACTCTATGTTTTCTTTCTTTTTCATGTAGCCCTAAGCAGTGACTGGCGAGAAACACTTTCATTGAAAGGGGTTGCAAGCTTCCAAAAATTACGAGTCTCCAGAAATCTCAGCAAATATTTTTTCACCCAAACTGCATGATACTTTCAGGTAATGATCACTACACTAAGCCCACTTGGTTCTCCAAATTACGTTCTTCTATGTTGAAGCGTTCGTTTCCAGTAACAGTTTCCATTCTGGCATTTCACTCTGTTTTCCCCTATATTGATAGATGTATTTGGAACTCTAAATCAAACACGGTTTGTGCTAGCTTCTTGAAACTTGACACAGTAAAGCAGTTTCACATTCTAACTCTATGTTTTGTTTCCTTTTCTTGTAGCCCTAAGCAGTGACGGGCGAGAAACACTTTCATTGAAAGGGGTTGCAAGCTTCCAAAAATTACGAGTCTCCAGAAATCTCAGCAAATATTTTTTTCACCCAAACTGCATGATACTATCAAGTAATGATCAGAACACTAAGTCCACTTGGTTCCCCAAATTTCGATCTTCTATGTTGAAGCGTTCGTTTCCAGTAACAGTTTCCATTCTGGCATTTCACTCTGTTTTCTCCTATATTGATAGATGTATTTGGAACTCTAAATCAAACACGGTTTGTGCTAGCTTCTTGAAACTTGACACAGTAATGCAGTTTCACATTCTAACAATATGTTTTGTTTCCTTTTCGTGTAGCCCTAAGCAGTGACTGGCGAGAAACACTTTCATTGAAAGGGGTTGCAAGCTTCCAAAAATTACGAGTCTCCAGAAATCTCAGCAAATATTTTTTCACCCAAACTGCATGATACTTTCAGGTAATGATCAGTACAATAAGCCCACTTGTTTCCCCAAATTTCGTTCTTCTATGTTGAAGTGTTCATTTCCAGTAACAGTTTCCATTCTGGCATTTCACTCTGTTTTCTTCTATATTGATAGATGTATTTGGAACTCTAAATCAAACACGGTTTGTGCTAGCTTCTTGAAACTTGACACAGTAAAGCAGTTTCACATTCTAACTCTATGTTTTGTTTCCTTTTCATGTAGCCCTAAGCAGTGACTGGCGAGAAACCCTTTCATTGAAAGGGGTTGCAAGCTTCCAAAAATTACGAGTCTCCAGAAATCTCAGCAAATATTTTTTCACCCAAGCTGCATGATACTTTCAGGTAATGATCAGTACACTAAGCCCACTTGGTTCCCCCAATTTCGTTCTTCTATGTTGAAGCGTTTGTTTCCAGTAACAGTTTGAATTTTGTCGTTTCACTCTGTTATCTCCTATATTGATAGAGGTATTTGCAACTCTAAATCAAACACGGTTTGTGCTAGCTTCTTGAAACTTGACACAGTAAAGCAGTTTCACATTCTAACTCTATGTTTTGTTTTCTTTTCATGTAGCCCTAAGCAGTGACTGGCGAGAAACACTTTCATTGAAAGGGGTTGCAAGCTTCCAAAAATTACGAGTCTCCAGAAATCTCAGCAAATATTTTTTCACCCAAACTGGATGATACTTTCAGGTAATGATCAGTACACTAAGCCCACCTGGTTCTCCCAATTTCATTCTTCTATGTTGAAGTGTTCGTTTCTAGTAACAGTTTGAATTTTGTCGTTTCACTCTGTTTTCTCCTATATTGATAGATGTATTTGGAACTCTAAATCAAACACGGTTTGTGCTAGCTTCTTGAAACTTGACACAGTAAAGCAGTTTCACACTCTAACTCTATGTTTTGTTTCCTTTTCATGTAGCCCTAAACAGTGACTGGCGAGAAACACTTTCATTGAAAGGGGTTGCAAGCTTCCAAAAATTACGATTCTCCAGAAATCTCAGCAAATATTTTTTCACCCAAACTGGATGATACTTTCAGGTAATGATCAGTACACTAAGCCCACTTGGTTCTCCAAATTTCGTTATTCTATGTTGAAGCGTTCGTTTCCAGTAACAGTTTCCATTCTGGCATTTCACTCTGTTTTCTCCTATATTGATAGATGTATTTGGAACTCTAAATCAAACACGGTTTGTGCTAGCTTCTTGAAACTTGACACAGTAAAGCAGTTTCAGATTGTAACTCTATGTTTTGTTTCCTTTTCATGTAGCTTTAAGCAGTGACTGGCGAGAAACTCTTTCATTGAAAGGGGTTGCAAGCTTCCAAAAATTACGAGTCTCCAGAAATCTCAGCAAATATTTTTTCACCCAAACTGCATGATACTTTCAGGTAATGATCAGTACACTAAGCCCACTTGGTTCCCCAAATTTCGTTCTTCTATGTTGAATTGTTCGTTTTCAGTAACAGTTTGAATTTTGGCGTTTCACTCTGTTTTCTCCTATATTGATAGATGTATTTGGAACTCTATATCAAACACGGTTTGTGCTAGCTTCTTGAAACTTGACACAGTAAAGCAGTTTCACATTCTAACTCTATGTTTTTTTTTCCTTTTCATGTAGCCCTAAGCAGTGACTGGCGAGAAACACTTACATTGAAAGGGGTTGCAAGCTTCCAAAAATTACGAGTCTCCAGAAATCTCAGCAAATATTTTTTCACCCAAACTGGATGATACTTTCAGGTAATGATCAGTACACTAAGCCCACTTGGTTCTCCAAATTTCGTTCTTCTATGTTGAAGCGTTCGTTTCCAGTAACAGTTTCCATTCTGGCATTTCACTCTGTTTTCTCCTATATTGATAGATGTATTTGGAACTCTAAATCAAACACGGTTTGTGCTAGCTTCTTGAAACTTGACACAGTAAAGCAGTTTCAGATTGTAACTCTATGTTTTGTTTCCTTTTCATGTAGCTTTAAGCAGTGACTGGCGAGAAACTCTTTCATTGAAAGGGGTTGCAAGCTTCCAAAAATTACGAGTCTCCAGGAATCTCAGCAGATATTTTTTCACCCAAACTGGATGATACTTTCAGGTAATGATCAGTACACTAAGCCCACTTGGTTCCCCAAATTTCGTTCTTCTATGTTGAATTGTTCGTTTTCAGTAACAGTTTGAATTTTGGCGTTTCACTCTGTTTTCTCCTATATTGATAGATGTATTTGGAACACTAAATCAAACACGGTTTGTGCTAGCTTCTTGAAACTTGACACAGTAAAGCAGTTTCACATTCTAACTCTATGTTTTGTTTCCTTTTCATGTAGCCCTAAACAGTGACTGGCGAGAAACACTTACATTGAAAGGGGTTGCAAGCTTCCAAAAATTACGAGTCTCCAGAAATCTCAGCAAATATTTTTTCACCCAAAGTGGATGATACTTTCAGGTAATGATCAGTACACTAAGCCCACTTGGTTCTCCAAATTTCGTTCTTCTATGTTGAAGCGTTCTTTTCCAGTAACAGTTTCCATTCTGGCATTTCACTCTGTTTTCTCCTATATTGATAGATGTATTTGGAACTCTAAATCAAACACGGTTTGTGCTAGCTTCTTGAAACTTGACACAGTAAAGCAGTTTCACATTCTAACTCTATGTTTTGTTTCCTTTTCTTGTAGCCCTAAGCAGTGACGGGCGAGAAACACTTTCATTGAAAGGGGTTGCAAGCTTCCAAAAATTACGAGTCTCCAGAAATCTCAGCAAATATTTTTTCACCCAAGCTGCATGATACTTTCAGGTAATGATCAGTACACTAAGCCCACTTGGTTCCCCCAATTTCGTTCTTCTATGTTGAAGCGTTCGTTTCCAGTAACAGTTTGAATTTTGTCGTTTCACTCTGTTATCTCCTATATTGATAGATGTATTTGGAACTCTAAATCAAACACGGTTTGTGCTAGCTTCTTGAAACTTGACACAGTAAAGCAGTTTCACATTCTAACTCTATGTTTTGTTTCCTTTTCATGTAGCCCTAAGCAGTGACTGGCGAGAAACACTTTCATTGAAAGGGGTTGCAAGCTTCCAAAAATTACGAGTCTCCAGAAATCTCAGCAAATATTTTTTCACCCAAACTGGATGATACTTTCAGGTAATGATCAGTACACTAAGCCCACTTGGTTCTCCAAATTTCGTTCTTCTATGTTGAATTGTTCGTTTTCAGTAACAGTTTGAATTTTGGCGTTTCACTCTGTTTTCTCCTATATTGATAGATGTATTTGGAACTCTAAATCAAACACGGTTTGTGCTAGCTTCTTGAAACTTGACACAGTAAAGCAGTTTCAGATTGTAACTCTATGTTTTGTTTCCTTTTCATGTAGCCCTAAGCAGTGACTGGCGAGAAACACTTTCATTGAAAGGGGTTGCAAGCTTCCAAAAATTACGAGTCTCCAGAAATCTCAGCAAATATTTTTTCACCCAAACTGGATGATACTTTCAGGTAATGATCAGTACACTAAGCCCACTTGGTTCTCCAAATTTCGTTCTTCTATGTTGAAGCGTTCGTTTCTAGTAACAGTTTGAATTTTGTCGTTTCACTCTGTTTTCTCCTATATTGATAGATGTATTTGGAACTCTAAATCAAACACGGTTTGTGCTAGCTTCTTGAAACTTGACACAGTAAAGCAGTTTCACATTCTAACTCTATGTTTTGTTTCCTTTTCATGTAGCCCTAAGCAGTGACTGGCGAGAAACACTTTCATTGAAAGGGGTTGCAAGCTTCCAAAAATTACGAGTCTCCAGAAATCTCAGCAAATATTTTTTCACCCAAACTGGATGATACTTTCAGGTAATGATCAGTACACTAAGACCACTTGGTTCTCCAAATTTCGTTCTTCTATGTTGAAGCGTTTGTTTCCAGTAACAGTTTCCATTCTGGCATTTCACTCTGTTTTCTCCTATATTCATAGATGTATTTGGAACTCTAAATCAAACACGGTTTGTGCTAGCTTCTTGAAACTTGACACAGTAAAGCAGTTTCAGATTGTAACTCTATGTTTTGTTTCCTTTTCATGTAGCTTTAAGCAGTGACTGGCGAGAAACACTTTCATTGAAAGGGGTTGCAAGCTTCCAAAAATTACGAGTCTCCAGAAATCTCAGCAAATATTTTTTCACCCAAACTGCATGATACTTTCAGGTAATGATCAGTACACTAAGCCCACTTGGTTCCCCAAATTTCGTTCTTCTATGTTGAATTGTTCGTTTTCAGTAACAGTTTGAATTTTGGCGTTTCACTCTGTTTTCTCCTATATTGATAGATGTATTTGGAACTCTAAATCAAACACGGTTTGTGCTAGCTTCTTGAAACTTGACACAGTAAAGCAGTTTCACATTCTAACTCTATGTTTTGTTTCCTTATCTTGTAGCCCTAAGCAGAGACTGACGATAAACACTTTCATTGAAAGGTTTTGCAAGCTTCTAAAAATTACGAGTCTCCAGAAATCTCAGCAAATATTTTTTCACCCAAACTGGATGATACTTTCAGGTAATGATCAGTACACTTGGCCCACTTGGTTCTCCATATTTCGTTCTTCTATGTTGAAGCGTTCGTTTACACTAACAGTTTCCACTCTGGCATTTCACTCTGTTTTCTCCTATATTGATAGATGTATTTGAAACTCTAAATCAAACACGGTTTGTGCTAGCTTCTTGAAACTTGACACAGTAAAGCAGTTTCAGATTGTAACTCTATGTTTTGTTTCCTTTTCTTGTAGCCCTAAGCAGTGACGGGCGAGAAACACTTTCATTGAAAGGGGTTGCAAGCTTCCAAAAATTACGAGTCTCCAGAAATCTCAGCAAATATTTTTTTCACCCAAACTGCATGATACTATCAAGTAATGATCAGAACACTAAGTCCACTTGGTTCCCCAAATTTCGATCTTCTATGTTGAAGCGTTCGTTTCCAGTAACAGTTTCCATTCTGGCATTTCACTCTGTTTTCTCCTATATTGATAGATGTATTTGGAACTCTAAATCAAACACGGTTTGTGCTAGCTTCTTGAAACTTGACACAGTAATGCAGTTTCACATTCTAACAATATGTTTTGTTTCCTTTTCGTGTAGCCCTAAGCAGTGACTGGCGAGAAACACTTTCATTGAAAGGGGTTGCAAGCTTCCAAAAATTACGAGTCTCCAGAAATCTCAGCAAATATTTTTTCACCCAAACTGCATGATACTTTCAGGTAATGATCAGTACAATAAGCCCACTTGTTTCCCCAAATTTCGTTCTTCTATGTTGAAGTGTTCATTTCCAGTAACAGTTTCCATTCTGGCATTTCACTCTGTTTTCTTCTATATTGATAGATGTATTTGGAACTCTAAATCAAACACGGTTTGTGCTAGCTTCTTGAAACTTGACACAGTAAAGCAGTTTCACATTCTAACTCTATGTTTTGTTTCCTTTTCATGTAGCCCTAAGCAGTGACTGGCGAGAAACCCTTTCATTGAAAGGGGTTGCAAGCTTCCAAAAATTACGAGTCTCCAGAAATCTCAGCAAATATTTTTTCACCCAAGCTGCATGATACTTTCAGGTAATGATCAGTACACTAAGCCCACTTGGTTCCCCCAATTTCGTTCTTCTATGTTGAAGCGTTTGTTTCCAGTAACAGTTTGAATTTTGTCGTTTCACTCTGTTATCTCCTATATTGATAGAGGTATTTGCAACTCTAAATCAAACACGGTTTGTGCTAGCTTCTTGAAACTTGACACAGTAAAGCAGTTTCACATTCTAACTCTATGTTTTGTTTTCTTTTCATGTAGCCCTAAGCAGTGACTGGCGAGAAACACTTTCATTGAAAGGGGTTGCAAGCTTCCAAAAATTACGAGTCTCCAGAAATCTCAGCAAATATTTTTTCACCCAAACTGGATGATACTTTCAGGTAATGATCAGTACACTAAGCCCACCTGGTTCTCCCAATTTCATTCTTCTATGTTGAAGTGTTCGTTTCTAGTAACAGTTTGAATTTTGTCGTTTCACTCTGTTTTCTCCTATATTGATAGATGTATTTGGAACTCTAAATCAAACACGGTTTGTGCTAGCTTCTTGAAACTTGACACAGTAAAGCAGTTTCACACTCTAACTCTATGTTTTGTTTCCTTTTCATGTAGCCCTAAACAGTGACTGGCGAGAAACACTTTCATTGAAAGGGGTTGCAAGCTTCCAAAAATTACGATTCTCCAGAAATCTCAGCAAATATTTTTTCACCCAAACTGGATGATACTTTCAGGTAATGATCAGTACACTAAGCCCACTTGGTTCTCCAAATTTCGTTATTCTATGTTGAAGCGTTCGTTTCCAGTAACAGTTTCCATTCTGGCATTTCACTCTGTTTTCTCCTATATTGATAGATGTATTTGGAACTCTAAATCAAACACGGTTTGTGCTAGCTTCTTGAAACTTGACACAGTAAAGCAGTTTCAGATTGTAACTCTATGTTTTGTTTCCTTTTCATGTAGCTTTAAGCAGTGACTGGCGAGAAACTCTTTCATTGAAAGGGGTTGCAAGCTTCCAAAAATTACGAGTCTCCAGAAATCTCAGCAAATATTTTTTCACCCAAACTGCATGATACTTTCAGGTAATGATCAGTACACTAAGCCCACTTGGTTCCCCAAATTTCGTTCTTCTATGTTGAATTGTTCGTTTTCAGTAACAGTTTGAATTTTGGCGTTTCACTCTGTTTTCTCCTATATTGATAGATGTATTTGGAACTCTATATCAAACACGGTTTGTGCTAGCTTCTTGAAACTTGACACAGTAAAGCAGTTTCACATTCTAACTCTATGTTTTTTTTTCCTTTTCATGTAGCCCTAAGCAGTGACTGGCGAGAAACACTTACATTGAAAGGGGTTGCAAGCTTCCAAAAATTACGAGTCTCCAGAAATCTCAGCAAATATTTTTTCACCCAAACTGGATGATACTTTCAGGTAATGATCAGTACACTAAGCCCACTTGGTTCTCCAAATTTCGTTCTTCTATGTTGAAGCGTTCGTTTCCAGTAACAGTTTCCATTCTGGCATTTCACTCTGTTTTCTCCTATATTGATAGATGTATTTGGAACTCTAAATCAAACACGGTTTGTGCTAGCTTCTTGAAACTTGACACAGTAAAGCAGTTTCAGATTGTAACTCTATGTTTTGTTTCCTTTTCATGTAGCTTTAAGCAGTGACTGGCGAGAAACTCTTTCATTGAAAGGGGTTGCAAGCTTCCAAAAATTACGAGTCTCCAGGAATCTCAGCAGATATTTTTTCACCCAAACTGGATGATACTTTCAGGTAATGATCAGTACACTAAGCCCACTTGGTTCCCCAAATTTCGTTCTTCTATGTTGAATTGTTCGTTTTCAGTAACAGTTTGAATTTTGGCGTTTCACTCTGTTTTCTCCTATATTGATAGATGTATTTGGAACACTAAATCAAACACGGTTTGTGCTAGCTTCTTGAAACTTGACACAGTAAAGCAGTTTCACACTCTAACTCTATGTTTTGTTTCCTTTTCATGTAGCCCTAAACAGTGACTGGCGAGAAACACTTACATTGAAAGGGGTTGCAAGCTTCCAAAAATTACGAGTCTCCAGAAATCTCAGCAAATATTTTTTCACCCAAAGTGGATGATACTTTCAGGTAATGATCAGTACACTAAGCCCACTTGGTTCTCCAAATTTCGTTCTTCTATGTTGAAGCGTTCTTTTCCAGTAACAGTTTCCATTCTGGCATTTCACTCTGTTTTCTCCTATATTGATAGATGTATTTGGAACTCTAAATCAAACACGGTTTGTGCTAGCTTCTTGAAACTTGACACAGTAAAGCAGTTTCACATTCTAACTCTATGTTTTGTTTCCTTTTCTTGTAGCCCTAAGCAGTGACGGGCGAGAAACACTTTCATTGAAAGGGGTTGCAAGCTTCCAAAAATTACGAGTCTCCAGAAATCTCAGCGAATATTTTTTCACCCAAGCTGCATGATACTTTCAGGTAATGATCAGTACACTAAGCCCACTTGGTTCCCCCAATTTCGTTCTTCTATGTTGAAGCGTTCGTTTCCAGTAACAGTTTGAATTTTGTCGTTTCACTCTGTTATCTCCTATATTGATAGATGTATTTGGAACTCTAAATCAAACACGGTTTGTGCTAGCTTCTTGAAACTTGACACAGTAAAGCAGTTTCACATTCTAACTCTATGTTTTGTTTCCTTTTCATGTAGCCCTAAGCAGTGACTGGCGAGAAACACTTTCATTGAAAGGGGTTGCAAGCTTCCAAAAATTACGAGTCTCCAGAAATCTCAGCAAATATTTTTTCACCCAAACTGGATGATACTTTCAGGTAATGATCAGTACACTAAGCCCACTTGGTTCTCCAAATTTCGTTCTTCTATGTTGAATTGTTCGTTTTCAGTAACAGTTTGAATTTTGGCGTTTCACTCTGTTTTCTCCTATATTGATAGATGTATTTGGAACTCTAAATCAAACACGGTTTGTGCTAGCTTCTTGAAACTTGACACAGTAAAGCAGTTTCAGATTGTAACTCTATGTTTTGTTTCCTTTTCATGTAGCCCTAAGCAGTGACTGGCGAGAAACACTTTCATTGAAAGGGGTTGCAAGCTTCCAAAAATTACGAGTCTCCAGAAATCTCAGCAAATATTTTTTCACCCAAACTGGATGATACTTTCAGGTAATGATCAGTACACTAAGCCCACTTGGTTCTCCAAATTTCGTTCTTCTATGTTGAAGCGTTCGTTTCTAGTAACAGTTTGAATTTTGTCGTTTCACTCTGTTTTCTCCTATATTGATAGATGTATTTGGAACTCTAAATCAAACACGGTTTGTGCTAGCTTCTTGAAACTTGACACAGTAAAGCAGTTTCACATTCTAACTCTATGTTTTGTTTCCTTTTCATGTAGCCCTAAGCAGTGACTGGCGAGAAACACTTTCATTGAAAGGGGTTGCAAGCTTCCAAAAATTACGAGTCTCCAGAAATCTCAGCAAATATTTTTTCACCCAAACTGGATGATACTTTCAGGTAATGATCAGTACACTAAGACCACTTGGTTCTCCAAATTTCGTTCTTCTATGTTGAAGCGTTTGTTTCCAGTAACAGTTTCCATTCTGGCATTTCACTCTGTTTTCTCCTATATTCATAGATGTATTTGGAACTCTAAATCAAACACGGTTTGTGCTAGCTTCTTGAAACTTGACACAGTAAAGCAGTTTCAGATTGTAACTCTATGTTTTGTTTCCTTTTCATGTAGCTTTAAGCAGTGACTGGCGAGAAACACTTTCATTGAAAGGGGTTGCAAGCTTCCAAAAATTACGAGTCTCCAGAAATCTCAGCAAATATTTTTTCACCCAAACTGCATGATACTTTCAGGTAATGATCAGTACACTAAGCCCACTTGGTTCCCCAAATTTCGTTCTTCTATGTTGAATTGTTCGTTTTCAGTAACAGTTTGAATTTTGGCGTTTCACTCTGTTTTCTCCTATATTGATAGATGTATTTGGAACTCTAAATCAAACACGGTTTGTGCTAGCTTCTTGAAACTTGACACAGTAAAGCAGTTTCACATTCTAACTCTATGTTTTGTTTCCTTATCTTGTAGCCCTAAGCAGAGACTGACGATAAACACTTTCATTGAAAGGTTTTGCAAGCTTCTAAAAATTACGAGTCTCCAGAAATCTCAGCAAATATTTTTTCACCCAAACTGGATGATACTTTCAGGTAATGATCAGTACACTTGGCCCACTTGGTTCTCCATATTTCGTTCTTCTATGTTGAAGCGTTCGTTTACACTAACAGTTTCCACTCTGGCATTTCACTCTGTTTTCTCCTATATTGATAGATGTATTTGAAACTCTAAATCAAACACGGTTTGTGCTAGCTTCTTGAAACTTGACACAGTAAAGCAGTTTCAGATTGTAACTCTATGTTTTGTTTCCTTTTCATGTAGCCCTAAGCAGTGACTGGCGAGAAACACTTTCATTGAAAGGGGTTGCAAGCTTCCAAAAATTACGAGTCTCCAGAAATCTCAGCAAATATTTTTTCACCCAAACTGGATGATACTTTCAGGTAATGATGAGTACACTAAGCCCACTTGGTTCTCCAAATTTCGTTCTTCTATGTTGAAGCGTTCGTTTCTAGTAACAGTTTGAATTTTGTCGTTTCACTCTGTTTTCTCCTATATGATTGATGTATTTGGAACTCTAAATCAAGCACGGTTTGTGCTAAATTCTTGAAACTTGACACAGTAAAGCAGTTTCACATTCTAACTCTATGTTTTGTTTCCTTTTCATGTAGCCCTAAGCAGTGACTGGCGAGAAACACTTTCATTGAAAGGGGTTGCATGCTTCCAAAAATTACGAGTCTCCAGAAATCTCAGCAAATATTTTTTCACCCAAACTGGATGATACTTTCAGGTAATGATCAGTACACTAAGCCCACTTGGTTCTCCAAATTTCGTTCTTCTATGTTGAAGCGTTCGTTTCCAGTAACAGTTTCCATTCTGGCATTTCACTCTGTTTTCTCCTATATTGATAGATGTATTTGGAACTCTAAATCAAACACGGTTTGTGCTAGCTTCTTGAAACTTGACACAGTAAAGCAGTTTCACATTCTAACTCTATGTTTTGTTTCCTTTTCATGTAGCTTTAAGCAGTGACTGGCGAGAAACTCTTTCATTGAAAGGGGTTGCAAGCTTCCAAAAATTACGAGTCTCCAGAAATCTCAGCAAATATTTTTTCACTCAAACTGGATTATACTTTCAGGTAATGATCAGTACACTAAGCCCACTTGGTTCTCCAAATTTCGTTCTTCTATGTTGAAGCGTTCGTTTTCAGTAACAGTTTGAATTTTGGCGTTTCACTCTGTTTTCTCCTATATTGATAGATGTATTTGGAACTATAAATCAAACACGGTTTGTGCTAGCTTCTAGAAACTTGACACAGTAAAGCAGTTTCACATTCTAACTCTATGTTTTGTTTCCTTTTCTTGTAGCCCTAAGCAGAGACTGACGATAAACACTTTCATTGAAAGGGGTTGCAAGCTTCTAAAAATTACGAGTCTCCAGAAATCTCAGCAAATATTTTTTCACCCAAACTGGATGATACTTTCAGGTAATGATCAGTACACTTGGCCCATTTGGTTCTCCACATTTCGTTCTTCTATGTTGAAGCGTTCGTTTACACTAACAGTTTCCACTCTGGCATTTCACTCTGTTTTCTCCTATATTGATAGATGTATTTGAAACTCTAAATCAAACACGGTTTGTGCTAGCTTCTTGAATCTTGACACAGTAAAGCAGTTTCACATTCTAACTCTATGTTTTGTTTCTTTTTCATGTAGCCCTAAGCAGTGACTGGCGAGAAACACTTTCATTGAAAGGGGTTGCAAGCTTCCAAAAATTACGAGTCTCCAGAAATCTCAGCAAATATTTTTTCACCCAAACTGCATGATACTTTCAGGTAATGATCAGTACACTAAGCCCACTTGGTTCTCCAAATTTCGTTCTTCTATGTTGAAGCGTTCGTTTCCAGTAACAGTTTGAATTTTGTCGTTTCACTCTGTTTTCTCCTATATTGATAGATGTATTTGGAACTCTAAATCAAACACGGTTTGTGCTAGCTTCTTGAAACTTGACACAGTAAAGCAGTTTCAGATTGTAACTCTATGTTTTGTTTCCTTTTCATGTAGCCCTAAGCAGTGACTGGCGAGAAACACTTTCATTGAAAGGGGTTGCAAGCTTCCAAAAATTACGAGTCTCCAGAAATCTCAGCAAATATTTTTTCACCCAAACTGCATGATACTTTCAGGTAATGATCAGTACACTAAGCCCACTTGGTTCTCCAAATTTCGTTCTTCTATGTTGAAGCGTTCGTTTCTAGTAACAGTTTGAATTTTGTCGTTTCACTCTGTTTTCTCCTATATTGATAGATGTATTTGGAACTCTAAATCAAACACGGTTTGTGCTAGCTTCTTGAAACTTGACACAGTAAAGCAGTTTCACATTCTAACTCTATGTTTTGTTTCCTTTTCATGTAGCCCTAAGCAGTGACTGGCGAGAAACACTTTCATTGAAAGGGGTTGCAAGCTTCCAAAAATTACGAGTCTCCAGAAATCTCAGCAAATATTTTTTCACCCAAACTGGATGATACTTTCAGGTAATGATCAGTACACTAAGACCACTTGGTTCTCCAAATTTCATTCTTCTATGTTGAAGCGTTCGTTTCCAGTAACAGTTTCCATTCTGGCATTTCACTCTGTTTTCTCCTATATTGATAGATGTATTTGGAACTCTAAATCAAACACGGTTTGTGCTAGCTTCTTGAAACTTGACACAGTAAAGCAGTTTCAGATTGTAACTCTATGTTTTGTTTCCTTTTCATGTAGCTTTAAGCAGTGACTGGCGAGAAACTCTTTCATTGAAAGGGGTTGCAAGCTTCCAAAAATTACGAGTCTCCAGAAATCTCAGCAAATATTTTTTCACCCAAACTGGATGATACTTTCAGGTAATGATCAGTACACTAAGCCCACTTGGTTCCCCAAATTTCGTTCTTCTATGTTGAATTGTTCGTTTTCAGTAACAGTTTGAATTTTGGCGTTTCACTCTCTTTTCTCCTATATTGATAGATGTATTTGGAACTCTAAATCAAACACGGTTTGTGCTAGCTTCTTGAAACTTGACACAGTAAAGAAGTTTCACATTCTAACTCTATGTTTTGTTTCCTTTTCATGTAGCCCTAAGCAGTGACTGGCGAGAAACACTTTCATTGAAAGGGGTTGCAAGCTTCCAAAAATTACGAGTCTCCAGAAATCTCAGCAAATATTTTTTCACCCAAACTGGATGATACTTTCAGGTAATGATCAGTACACTAAGCCCACTTGGTTCTCCAAATTTCGTTCTTCTATGTTGAAGCGTTCGTTTCCAGTAACAGTTTCCATTTTGGCGTTTCACTCTGTTTTCTCCTATATTGATAGATGTATTTGGAACTCTAAATCAAACACGGTTTGTGCTAGCTTCTTGAAACTTGACACAGTAAAGCAGTTTCAGATTGTAACTCTATGTTTTGTTTCCTTTTCATGTAGCTTTAAGCAGTGACTGGCGAGAAACTCTTTCATTGAAAGTGGTTGCAAGCTTCCAAAAATTACGAGTCTCCAGAAATCTCAGCAAATATTTTTTCACTCAAACTGGATTATACTTTCAGGTAATGATCAGTACACTAAGTCCACTTGGTTCTCCAAATTTCGTTCTTCTATGTTGAAGCGTTCGTTTCTAGTAACAGTTTGAATTTTGTCGTTTCACTCTGTTTTCTCCTATATGATTGATGTATTTGGAACTCTAAATCAAGCACGGTTTGTGCTAGCTTCTTGAAACTTGACACAGTAAAGTAGTTTCACATTCTAACTCTATGTTTTGTTTCCTTTTCTTGTAGCCCTAAGCAGAGACTGACGATAAACACTTTCATTGAAAGGGGTTGCAAGCTTCTAAAAATTACGAGTCTCCAGAAATCTCAGCAAATATTTTTTCACCCAAACTGGATGATACTTTCAGGTAATGATCAGTACACTTGGCCCACTTGGTTCTCCACATTTCGTTCTTCTATGTTGAAGCGTTCGTTTACACTAACAGTTTCCACTCTGGCATTTCACTCTGTTTTCTCCTATATTGATAAATGTATTTGAAACTCTAAATCAAACACGGTTTGTGCTAGCTTCTTGAATCTTGACACAGTAAAGCAGTTTCACATTCTAACTCTATGTTTTGTTTCCTTTTCATGTAGCCCTAAGCAGTGACTGGCGAGAAACACTTTCATTGAAAGGGGTTGCAAGCTTCCAAAAATTACGAGTCTCCAGAAATCTCAGCAAATATTTTTTCACCCAAACTGCATGATACTTTCAGGTAATGATCAGTACAGTAAGCCCACTTGGTTCTCCAAATTTCGTTCTTCTATGTTGAAGCGTTCGTTTCCAGTAACAGTTTGAATTTTGTCGTTTCACTCTGTTTTCTCCTATATTGATAGATGTATTTGGAACTCTAAATCAAACACGGTTTGTGCTAGCTTCTTGAAACTTGACACAGTAAAGCAGTTTCAGATTGTAACTCTATGTTTTGTTTCCTTTTCATGTAGCCCTAAGCAGTGACTGGCGAGAAACACTTTCATTGAAAGGGGTTGCAAGCTTCCAAAAATTATGAGTCTCCAGAAATCTCAGCAAATATTTTTTCACCCAAACTGGATGATACTTTCAGGTAATGATCAGTACACTAAGCCCACTTGGTTCTCCAAATTTCGTTCTTCTATGTTGAAGCGTTCGTTTCTAGTAACAGTTTGAATTTTGTCGTTTCACTCTGTTTTCTCCTATATTGATAGATGTATTTGGAACTCTAAATCAAACACGGTTTGTGCTAGCTTCTTGAAACTTGACACAGTAAAGCAGTTTCACATTCTAACTCTATGTTTTGTTTCCTTTTCATGTAGCCCTAAGCAGTGACTGGCGAGAAACACTTTCATTGAAAGGGGTTGCAAGCTTCCAAAAATTACGAGTCTCCAGAAATCTCAGCAAATATTTTTTCACCCAAACTGGATGATACTTTCAGGTAATGATCAGTACACTAAGACCACTTGGTTCTCCAAATTTCATTCTTCTATGTTGAAGCGTTCGTTTCCAGTAACAGTTAGAATTTTGGCGTTTCACTCTGTTTTCTCCTATATTCATAGATGTATTTGGAACTCTAAATCAAACACGGTTTGTGCTAGCTTCTTGAAACTTGACACAGTAAAGCAGTTTAAGATTGTAACTCTATGTTTTGTTTCCTTTTCATGTAGCTTTAAGCAGTGACTGGCGAGAAACACTTTCATTGAAAGGGGTTGCAAGCTTCCAAAAATTACGAGTCTCCAGAAATCTCAGCAAACATTTTCTCACCCAAACTGGATGATACGTTCAGTTAATGATCAATACACTAAGCCCACTTGGTTCCCCAAATTTCGTTCTTCTATGTTGAATTGTTCGTTTCCAGTAACAGTTTGAATTTTGGCGTTTCACTCTGTTTTCTCCTATATTGATAGATGTATTTGGAACTCTAAATCAAACACGGTTTGTGCTAGCTTCTTGAAACTTGACACAGTAAAGCAGTTTCACATTCTAACTCTATGTTTTGTTTCCTTTTCATGTAGCCCTAAGCAGTGACTGGCGAGAAACACTTTCATTGAAAGGGGTTGCAAGCTTCCAAAAATTACGAGTCTCCAGAAATCTCAGCAAATATTTTTTCACCCAAACTGCATGATACTTTCAGGTAATGATGAGTACACTAAGCCCACTTGGTTCTCCAAATTACGTTCTTCTATGTTGAAGCGTTCGTTTCCAGTAACAGTTTCCATTCTGGCATTTCACTCTGTTTTCCCCTATATTGATAGATGTATTTGGAACTCTAAATCAAACACGGTTTGTGCTAGCTTCTTGAAACTTGACACAGTAAAGCAGTTTCACATTCTAACTGTATGTTTTGTTTCCTTTTCTTGTAGCCCTAAGCAGTGACGGGCGAGAAACACTTTCATTGAAAGGGGTTGCAAGCTTCCAAAAATTACGAGTCTCCAGAAATCTCAGCAAATATTTTTTCACACAAACTGCATGATACTATCAAGTAATGATCAGAACACTAAGCCCACTTGGTTCCCAAAATTTCGATCTTCTATGTTGAAGCGTTCGTTTCCAGTAACAGTTTCCATTCTGGCATTTCACTCTGTTTTCTCCTATATTGATAGATGTATTTGGAACTCTAAATCAAACACGGTTTGTGCTAGCTTCTTGAAACTTGACACAGTAATGCAGTTTCACATTCTAACAATATGTTTTGTTTCCTTTTCGTGTAGCCCTAAGCAGTGACTGGCGAGAAACACTTTCATTGAAAGGGGTTGCAAGCTTCCAAAAATTACGAGTCTCCAGAAATCTCAGCAAATATTTTTTCACCCAAACTGCATGATACTTTCAGGTAATGATAAGTACACTAAGCCCACTTGGTTCCCCAAATTTCGTTCTTCTATGTTGAAGCGTTCGTTTCCAGTAACTGTTTGAATTTTGTCGTTTCACTCTGTTTTCTCCTATATTGATAGATGTATTTGGAACTCTAAATCAAACACGGTTTGTGCTAGCTTCTTGAAACTTGACACAGTAAAGCAGTTTCACATTCTAACTCTATGTTTTGTTTCCTTTTCATGTAGCCCTAAGCAGTGACTGGCGAGAAACACTTTCATTGAAAGGGGTTGCAAGCTTCCAAAAATTATGAGTCTCCAGAAATCTCAGCAAATATTTTTTCACCCAAACTGGATGATACTTTCAGGTAATGATCAGTACACTAAGCCCACTTGTTTCTCCAATTTCGTTCTTCTATGTTGAAGTGTTCATTTCCAGTAACAGTTTCCATTCTGGCATTTCACTCTGTTTTCTCCTATATTGATAGATGTATTTGGAACTCTAAATCAAACACGGTTTGTGCTAGCTTCTTGAAACTTGACACAGTAAAGCAGTTTCACATTCTAACTCTATGTTTTGTTTCCTTTTCATGTAGCCCTAAGCAGTGACTGGCGAGAAACACTTTCATTGAAAGGGGTTGCAAGCTTCCAAAAATTACGAGTCTCCAGAAATCTCAGCAAATATTTTTTCACCCAAACTGGATGATAATTTCAGGTAATGATCAGTACACTAAGCCCACTTGGTTCTCCAAATTTCGTTCTTCTATGTTGAAGCGTTCGTTTCTAGTAACAGTTTGAATTTTGTCGTTTCACTCTGTTTTCTCCTATATTGATAGATGTATTTGGAACTCTAAATCAAACACGGTTTGTGCTAGCTTCTTGAATCTTGACACAGTAAAGCAGTTTCACATTCTAACTCTATGTTTTGTTTCTTTTTCATGTAGCCCTAAGCAGTGACTGGCGAGAAACACTTTCATTGAAAGGGGTTGCAAGCTTCCAAAAATTACGAGTCTCCAGAAATCTCAGCAAATATTTTTTCACCCAAACTGGATGATACTATCAGGTAATGATCAGTACACTAAGCCCACTTGGTTCTCCAAATCTCGTTCTTCTATGTTGAAGCGTTCGTTTCCAGTAACAGTTTTCATTCTGGCATTTCACTCTGTTTTCTCCTATATTGATAGATGTATTTGGAACTCTAAATCAAATACGGTTTGTGCTAGCTTCTTGAAACTTGACACAGTAAAGCAGTTTCACATTCTAACTCTATGTTTTGTTTCCTTTTCATGTAGCCCTAAGCAGTGACTGGCAAGAAACACTTTCATTGAAAGGGGTTGCAAGCTTCCAAAAATTACGAGTCTCCAGAAATCTCAGCAAATATTTTTTCACCCAAACTGCATGATACTTTCAGGTAATGATCAGTACACTAAGCCCACTTGGTTCCCCAAATTTCGTTCTTCTATGTTGAAGCGTTCGTTTCCAGTAACTGTTTGAATTTTGTCGTTTCACTCTGTTTTCTCCTATATTGATAGATGTATTTGGAACTCTAAATCAAACACGGTTTGTGCTAGCTTCTTGAAACTTGACACAGTAAAGCAGTTTCAGATTGTAACTCTATGTTTTGTTTCCTTATCATGTAGCTTTAAGCAGTGACTGGCGAGAAACTCTTTCATTGAAAAAGGTTGCAAGCTTCCAAAAATTACGAGTCTCCAGAAATCTCAGCAAATATTTTTTCACCCAAACTGGATGATACTTTCAGGTAATGATCAGTACACTAAGCCCACTTGGTTCCCAAAATTTCATTCTTCTATGTTGAATTGTTCGTTTTCAGTAACAGTTTGAATTTTGGCGTTTCACTCTGTTTTCTCCTATATTGATAGATGTATTTGGAACTCTAAATCAAACACGGTTTGTGCTAGCTTCTAGAAACTTGACACAGTAAAGCAGTTTCACATTCTAACTCTATGTTTTGTTTTCTTTTCTTGTAGCCCTAAGCAGAGACTGACGATAAACACTTTCATTGAAAGGGGTTGCAAGCTTCTAAAAATTACGAGTCTCCAGAAATCTCAGCAAATATTTTTTCACCCAAACTGGATGATACTTTCAGGTAATGATCAGTACACTTGGCCCACTTGGTTCTCCATATTTCGTTGTTCTATGTTGAAGCGTTCGTTTACACTAACAGTTTCCACTCTGGCATTTCACTCTGTTTTCTCCTATATTGATAGATGTATTTGAAACTCTAAATCAAACACGGTTTGTGCTAGCTTCTTGAAACTTGACACAGTAAAGCAGTTTCACATTCTAACTCTATGTTTTGTTTCTTTTTCATGTAGCCCTAAGCAGTGACTGGCGAGAAACACTTTCATTGAAAGGGGTTGCAAGCTTCCAAAAATTACGAGTCTCCAGAAATCTCAGCAAATATTTTTTCACCCAAACTGCATGATACTTACAGGTAATGATCAGTACACTAAGCCCACTTGTTTCCCCAAATTTCGTTCTTCTATGTTGAAGCGTTCGTTTCCAGTAACAGTTTGAATTTTTGCGTTTCACTCTGTTTTCTCCTATATTGATAGATGTATTTGGAACTCTAAATCAAACACGGTTTGTGCTAGCTTCTTGAAACTTGACACAGTAAAGCAGTTTCACATTCTACCTCTATGTTTTGTTTCCTTTTCATGTAGCCCTAAGCAGTGACTGGCGAGAAACACTTTCATTGAAAGGGGTTGCAAGCTTCCAAAAATTAGAGTCTCCAGAAATCTCAGCAAATATTTTTCACCCAAACTGGATGATACTTTCAGGTAATGATCAGTACACTTAGCCCACTTGCTTCCCCAAATTTCGTTCTTCTATGTTGAAGCGTTCATTTCCAGTAACAGTTTGAATTTTGTCGTTTCACTCTGTTTTCTCCTATATGATTGATGTATTTGGAACACTAAATCAAGCACGGTTTGTGCTAGCTTCTTGAAACTTGACACAGTAAAGCAGTTTCACATTCTAACTCTATGTTTTGTTTCCTTTTCATGTAGCCCTAAGCAGTGACTGGCGAGAAACACTTTCATTGAAAGGGGTTGCAAGCTTCCAAAAATTACGAATCTCCAGAAATCTCAGCAAATATTTTTTCACCCAAACTGGATGATACTTTCAGGTAATGATTAGTACACTAAGCCCACTTGGTTCTCCAAATTTCGTTCTTCTATGTTGAAGCGTTCGTTTCTAGTAACAGTTTGAATTTTGTCGTTTCACTCTTTTTTCTCATATATGATTGATGTATTTGGAACACTAAATCAAGCACGGTTTGTGCTAGCTTCTTGAAACTTGACACAGTAAAGCAGTTTCACATTCTAACTCTATGTTTTGTTTCCTTTTCATGTAGCCCTAAGCAGTGACTGGCGAGAAACACTTTCATTGAAAGGGGTTGCAAGCTTCCAAAAATTACGAGTCTCCAGAAATCTCAGCAAATATTTTTTCACCCAAACTGGATGATACTTTCAGGTAATGATCAGTACACTAAGCCCACTTGGTTCCCAAAATTTCATTCTTCTATGTTGAATTGTTCGTTTTCAGTAACAGTTTGAATTTTGGCGTTTCACTCTGTTTTCTCCTATATTGATAGATGTATTTGGAACTCTAAATCAAACACGGTTTGTGCTAGCTTCTAGAAACTTGACACAGTAAAGCAGTTTCACATTCTAACTCTATGTTTTGTTTTCTTTTCTTGTAGCCCTAAGCAGAGACTGACGATAAACACTTTCATTGAAAGGGGTTGCAAGCTTCTAAAAATTACGAGTCTCCAGAAATCTCAGCAAATATTTTTTCACCCAAACTGGATGATACTTTCAGGTAATGATCAGTACACTTGGCCCACTTGGTTCTCCATATTTCGTTGTTCTATGTTGAAGCGTTCGTTTACACTAACAGTTTCCACTCTGGCATTTCACTCTGTTTTCTCCTATATTGATAGATGTATTTGAAACTCTAAATCAAACACGGTTTGTGCTAGCTTCTTGAAACTTGACACAGTAAAGCAGTTTCACATTCTAACTCTATGTTTTGTTTCTTTTTCATGTAGCCCTAAGCAGTGACTGGCGAGAAACACTTTCATTGAAAGGGGTTGCAAGCTTCCAAAAATTACGAGTCTCCAGAAATCTCAGCAAATATTTTTTCACCCAAACTGGATGATACTTTCAGGTAATGATCAGTACACTAAGCCCACTTGTTTCCCCAAATTTCGTTCTTCTATGTTGAAGCGTTCGTTTCCAGTAACAGTTTGAATTTTTGCGTTTCACTCTGTTTTCTCCTATATTGATAGATGTATTTGGAACTCTAAATCAAACACGGTTTGTGCTAGCTTCTTGAAACTTGACACAGTAAAGCAGTTTCACATTCTACCTCTATGTTTTGTTTCCTTTTCATGTAGCCCTAAGCAGTGACTGGCGAGAAACACTTTCATTGAAAGGGGTTGCAAGCTTCCAAAAATTAGAGTCTCCAGAAATCTCAGCAAATATTTTTCACCCAAACTGGATGATACTTTCAGGTAATGATCAGTACACTTAGCCCACTTGCTTCCCCAAATTTCGTTCTTCTATGTTGAAGCGTTCATTTCCAGTAACAGTTTGAATTTTGTCGTTTCACTCTGTTTTCTCCTATATGATTGATGTATTTGGAACACTAAATCAAGCACGGTTTGTGCTAGCTTCTTGAAACTTGACACAGTAAAGCAGTTTCACATTCTAACTCTATGTTTTGTTTCCTTTTCATGTAGCCCTAAGCAGTGACTGGCGAGAAACACTTTCATTGAAAGGGGTTGCAAGCTTCCAAAAATTACGAGTCTCCAGAAATCTCAGCAAATATTTTTTCACCCAAACTGGATGATACTTTCAGGTAATGATTAGTACACTAAGCCCACTTGGTTCTCCAAATTTCGTTCTTCTATGTTGAAGCGTTCGTTTCTAGTAACAGTTTGAATTTTGTCGTTTCACTCTGTTTTCTCCTATATGATTGATGTATTTGGAACACTAAATCAAGCACGGTTTGTGGTAGCTTCTTGAAACTTGACACAGTAAAGCAGTTTCACATTCTAACTCTATGTTTTGTTTCCTTTTCATGTAGCCCTAAGCAGTGACTGGCGAGAAACACTTTCATTGAAAGGGGTTGCAAGCTTCCAAAAATTACGAGTCTCCAGAAATCTCAGCAAATATTTTTTCACCCAAACTGGATGATACTTTCAGGTAATGATCAGTACACTAAGCCCACTTGGTTCTCCAAATTTCGTTCTTCTATGTTGAAGCGTTCGTTTCCAGTAACAGTTTCCATTCTGGCATTTCACTCTGTTTTCTCCTATATTGATAGATGTATTTGGAACTCTAAATCAAACACGGTTTGTGCTAGCTTCTTGAAACTTGACACAGTAAAGCAGTTTCAGATTGTAACTCTATGTTTTGTTTCCTTATCTTGTAGCTTTAAGCAGTGACTGGCGAGAAACTCTTTCATTGAAAAAGGTTGCAAGCTTCCAAAAATTACGAGTCTCCAGAAATCTCAGCAAATATTTTTTCACCCAAACTGGATGATACTTTCAGGTAATGATCAGTACACTAAGCCCACTTGGTTCCCAAAATTTCATTCTTCTATGTTGAATTGTTCGTTTTCAGTAACAGTTTGAATTTTGGCGTTTCACTCTGTTTTCTCCTATATTGATAGATGTATTTGGAACTCTAAATCAAACACGGTTTGTGCTAGCTTCTAGAAACTTGACACAGTAAAGCAGTTTCACATTCTAACTCTATGTTTTGTTTTCTTTTCTTGTAGCCCTAAGCAGAGACTGACGATAAACACTTTCATTGAAAGGGGTTGCAAGCTTCTAAAAATTACGAGTCTCCAGAAATCTCAGCAAATATTTTTTCACCCAAACTGGATGATACTTTCAGGTAATGATCAGTACACTTGGCCCACTTGGTTCTCCATATTTCGTTGTTCTATGTTGAAGCGTTCGTTTACACTAACAGTTTCCACTCTGGCATTTCACTCTGTTTTCTCCTATATTGATAGATGTATTTGAAACTCTAAATCAAACACGGTTTGTGCTAGCTTCTTGAAACTTGACACAGTAAAGCAGTTTCACATTCTAACTCTATGTTTTGTTTCTTTTTCATGTAGCCCTAAGCAGTGACTGGCGAGAAACACTTTCATTGAAAGGGGTTGCAAGCTTCCAAAAATTACGAGTCTCCAGAAATCTCAGCAAATATTTTTTCACCCAAACTGCATGATACTTACAGGTAATGATCAGTACACTAAGCCCACTTGTTTCCCCAAATTTCGTTCTTCTATGTTGAAGCGTTCGTTTCCAGTAACAGTTTGAATTTTTGCGTTTCACTCTGTTTTCTCCTATATTGATAGATGTATTTGGAACTCTAAATCAAACACGGTTTGTGCTAGCTTCTTGAAACTTGACACAGTAAAGCAGTTTCACATTCTACCTCTATGTTTTGTTTCCTTTTCATGTAGCCCTAAGCAGTGACTGGCGAGAAACACTTTCATTGAAAGGGGTTGCAAGCTTCCAAAAATTAGAGTCTCCAGAAATCTCAGCAAATATTTTTCACCCAAACTGGATGATACTTTCAGGTAATGATCAGTACACTTAGCCCACTTGCTTCCCCAAATTTTGTTCTTCTATGTTGAAGCGTTCATTTCCAGTAACAGTTTGAATTTTGTCGTTTCACTCTGTTTTCTCCTATATGATTGATGTATTTGGAACACTAAATCAAGCACGGTTTGTGCTAGCTTCTTGAAACTTGACACAGTAAAGCAGTTTCACATTCTAACTCTATGTTTTGTTTCCTTTTCATGTAGCCCTAAGCAGTGACTGGCGAGAAACACTTTCATTGAAAGGGGTTGCAAGCTTCCAAAAATTACGAATCTCCAGAAATCTCAGCAAATATTTTTTCACCCAAACTGGATGATACTTTCAGGTAATGATTAGTACACTAAGCCCACTTGGTTCTCCAAATTTCGTTCTTCTATGTTGAAGCGTTCGTTTCTAGTAACAGTTTGAATTTTGTCGTTTCACTCTGTTTTCTCCTATATGATTGATGTATTTGGAACACTAAATCAAGCACGGTTTGTGCTAGCTTCTTGAAACTTGACACAGTAAAGCAGTTTCACATTCTAACTCTATGTTTTGTTTCCTTTTCATGTAGCCCTAAGCAGTGACTGGCGAGAAACACTTTCATTGAAAGGGGTTGCAAGCTTCCAAAAATTACGAGTCTCCAGAAATCTCAGCAAATATTTTTTCACCCAAACTGGATGATACTTTCAGGTAATGATCAGTACACTAAGCCCACTTGGTTCCCAAAATTTCATTCTTCTATGTTGAATTGTTCGTTTTCAGTAACAGTTTGAATTTTGGCGTTTCACTCTGTTTTCTCCTATATTGATAGATGTATTTGGAACTCTAAATCAAACACGGTTTGTGCTAGCTTCTAGAAACTTGACACAGTAAAGCAGTTTCACATTCTAACTCTATGTTTTGTTTTCTTTTCTTGTAGCCCTAAGCAGAGACTGACGATAAACACTTTCATTGAAAGGGGTTGCAAGCTTCTAAAAATTACGAGTCTCCAGAAATCTCAGCAAATATTTTGTCACCCAAACTGGATGATACTTTCAGGTAATGATCAGTACACTTGGCCCACTTGGTTCTCCATATTTCGTTGTTCTATGTTGAAGCGTTCGTTTACACTAACAGTTTCCACTCTGGCATTTCACTCTGTTTTCTCCTATATTGATAGATGTATTTGAAACTCTAAATCAAACACGGTTTGTGCTAGCTTCTTGAAACTTGACACAGTAAAGCAGTTTCACATTCTAACTCTATGTTTTGTTTCTTTTTCATGTAGCCCTAAGCAGTGACTGGCGAGAAACACTTTCATTGAAAGGGGTTGCAAGCTTCCAAAAATTACGAGTCTCCAGAAATCTCAGCAAATATTTTTTCACCCAAACTGGATGATACTTTCAGGTAATGATCAGTACACTAAGCCCACTTGTTTCCCCAAATTTCGTTCTTCTATGTTGAAGCGTTCGTTTCCAGTAACAGTTTGAATTTTTGCGTTTCACTCTGTTTTCTCCTATATTGATAGATGTATTTGGAACTCTAAATCAAACACGGTTTGTGCTAGCTTCTTGAAACTTGACACAGTAAAGCAGTTTCACATTCTACCTCTATGTTTTGTTTCCTTTTCATGTAGCCCTAAGCAGTGACTGGCGAGAAACACTTTCATTGAAAGGGGTTGCAAGCTTCCAAAAATTAGAGTCTCCAGAAATCTCAGCAAATATTTTTCACCCAAACTGGATGATACTTTCAGGTAATGATCAGTACACTTAGCCCACTTGCTTCCCCAAATTTCGTTCTTCTATGTTGAAGCGTTCATTTCCAGTAACAGTTTGAATTTTGTCGTTTCACTCTGTTTTCTCCTATATGATTGATGTATTTGGAACACTAAATCAAGCACGGTTTGTGCTAGCTTCTTGAAACTTGACACAGTAAAGCAGTTTCACATTCTAACTCTATGTTTTGTTTCCTTTTCATGTAGCCCTAAGCAGTGACTGGCGAGAAACACTTTCATTGAAAGGGGTTGCAAGCTTCCAAAAATTACGAGTCTCCAGAAATCTCAGCAAATATTTTTTCACCCAAACTGGATGATACTTTCAGGTAATGATTAGTACACTAAGCCCACTTGGTTCTCCAAATTTCGTTCTTCTATGTTGAAGCGTTCGTTTCTAGTAACAGTTTGAATTTTGTCGTTTCACTCTGTTTTCTCCTATATGATTGATGTATTTGGAACACTAAATCAAGCACGGTTTGTGCTAGCTTCTTGAAACTTGACACAGTAAAGCAGTTTCACATTCTAACTCTATGTTTTGTTTCCTTTTCATGTAGCCCTAAGCAGTGACTGGCGAGAAACACTTTCATTGAAAGGGGTTGCAAGCTTCCAAAAATTACGAGTCTCCAGAAATCTCAGCAAATATTTTTTCACCCAAACTGGATGATACTTTCAGGTAATGATCAGTACACTAAGCCCACTTGGTTCTCCAAATTTCGTTCTTCTATGTTGAAGCGTTCGTTTCCAGTAACAGTTTCCATTCTGGCATTTCACTCTGTTTTCTCCTATATTGATAGATGTATTTGGAACTCTAAATCAAACACGTTTTGTGCTAGCTTCTTGAAACTTGACACAGTAAAGCAGTTTCAGATTGTAACTCTATGTTTTGTTTCCTTTTCATGTAGCTTTAAGCAGTGACTGGCGAGAAACTCTTTCATTGAAAGGGGTTGCAAGCTTCCAAAAATTACGAGTCTCCAGAAATCTCAGCAAATATTTTTTCACCCAAACTGCATGATAGTTTCAGGTAATGATCAGTACACTAAGTCCACTTGGTTCTCCAAATTTCGTTCTTCTATGTTGAAGCGTTCGTTTCCAGTAACAGTTTCCATTCTGGCATTTCACTCTGTTTTCTCCTATATTGATAGATGTATTTGGAACTCTAAATCAAACACGGTTTGTGCTAGCTTCTTGAAACTTGACACAGTAAAGCAGTTTCACATTCTAACTCTATGTTTTGTTTCCTTTTCATGTAGCCCTAAGCAGTGACTGGCGAGAAACACTTTCATTGAAAGGGGTTGCAAGCTTCCAAAAATTACGAGTCTCCAGAAATCTCAGCAAATATTTTTTCACCCAAACTGGATGATACGTTCAGGTAATGATCAGTACACTAAGCCCACTTGCTTCCCCAAATTTCGTTCTTCTATGTTGAATTGTTCGTTTTCAGTAACAGTTTGAATTTTGGCGTTTCACTCTGTTTTCTCCTATATTGATAGATGTATTTGGAACTCTAAAACAAACACGGTTTGTGCTAGCTTCATGAAACTTGACACAGTAAAGCAGTTTCACATTCTAACTCTATGTTTTGTTTCCTTTTCATGTAGCCCTAAGCAGTGACTGGCGAGAAACACTTTCATTGAAAGGGGTTGCAAGCTTCCAAAAATTACGAGTCTCCAGAAATCTCAGCAAATATTTTTTCACCCAAACTGGATGATACTTTCAGGTAATGATCAGTACACTAAGCCCACTTGGTTCTCCAAATTACGTTCTTCTATGTTGAAGCGTTCGTTTCCAGTAACAGTTTCCATTCTGGCATTTCACTCTGTTTTCCCCTATATTGATAGATGTATTTGGAACTCTAAATCAAACACGGTTTGTGCTAGCTTCTTGAAACTTGACACAGTAAAGCAGTTTCACATTCTAACTCTAAGTTTTGTTTCCTTTTCATGTAGCCCTAAGCAGTGACTGGCGAGAAACACTTTCATTGAAAGGGGTTGCAAGCTTCCAAAAATTACGAGTCTCCAGAAATCTCAGCAAATATTTTTTCACCCAAACTGCATGATACTTTCAGGTAATGATCAGTACACTAAGCCCACTTGCTTCCCCAAATTTCGTTCTTCTATGTTGAAGCGTTCGTTTCCAGTAACAGTTTGAATTTTGTCATTTCACTCTGTTTTCTCCTATATTGATAGATGTATTTGGAACTCTAAATCAAACACGGTTTGTGCTAGCTTCTTGAAACTTGACACAGTAAAGCAGTTTCACATTCTAACTCTATGTTTTGTTTCCTTTTCATGTAGCCCTAAGCAGTGACTGGCGAGAAACACTTTCATTGAAAGGGGTTGCAAGCTTCCAAAAATTACGAGTCTCCAGAAATCTCAGCAAATATTTTTTCACCCAAACTGGATGATACTTTCAGGTAATGATCAGTACACTAAGCCCACTTGGTTCTCAAATTTCGTTCTTCTATGTTGAAGCGTTCGTCTCCAGTAACAGTTTCCATTCTGGCATTTCACTCTGTTTTCTCCTATATTGATAGATGTATTTGGAACTCTAAATCAAACACAGTTTGTGCTAGCTTCTTGAAACTTGACACAGTAAAGCAGTTTCACATTCTAACTCTATGTTTTGTTTCCTTTTCTTGTAGCCCTAAGCAGTGACGGGCGAGAAACACTTTCATTGAAAGGGGTTGCAAGCTTCCAAAAATTACGAGTCTCCAGAAATCTCAGCAAATATTTTTTCACCAAAACTGCATGATACTTTCAGGTAATGATCAGTACACTAAGCCCACTTGGTTCCCCCAATTTCGTTCTTCTATGTTGAAGCGTTCGTTTCCAGTAACTGTTAGAATTTTGGCGTTTCACTCTGTTTTCTCCTATATTTATAGATGTATTTGGAACTCTAAATCAAACACGGTTTGTGCTAGCTTCTTGAAACTTGACACAGTAATGCAGTTTCACATTCTAACAATATGTTTTGTTTCCTTTTCATGTAGCCATAAGCAGTGACTGGCGAGAAACACTTTCATTGAAAGGGGTTGCAAGCTTCCAAAAATTACGAGTCTCCAGAAATCTCAGCAAATATTTTTTCACCCAAACTGGATGATACTTTCAGGTAATGATCAGTACACTAAGCCCACTCGGTTCTCCAAATTTCATTCTTCTATGTTGAAGCGTTCGTTTCCAGTAACAGTTTCCATTCTGGCATTTCACTCTGTTTTCTCCTATATTGATAGATGTATTTGGAACTCTAAATCAAACACGGTTTGTGGTAGCTTCTTGAAACTTGACACAGTAAAGCAGTTTCACATTCTAACTCTATGTTTTGTTTCCTTTTCATGTAGCCCTAAGCAGTGACTGGCGAGAAACACTTTCATTGAAAGGGGTTGCAAGCTTCCAAAAATTACGAGTCTCCAGAAATCTCAGCAAATATTTTTTCACCCAAACTGGATGATACTTTCAGGGAATGATCAGTACACTAAGCCCACTTGGTTCCCCCAATTTCGTTCTTCTATGTTGAAGCGTTTGTTTCCAGTAACAGTTAGAATTTTGGCGTTTCACTCTGTTTTCTCCTATATTGATAGATGTATTTGGAACTCTAAATCAAACACGGTTTGTGCTAGCTTCTTGAAACTTGACACAGTAAAGCAGTTTCAGATTCTAACTCTAAGTTTTGTTTCCTTTTCATGTAGCCCTATGCAGTGACTGGCGAGAAACACTTTCATTGAAAGGGGTTGCAAGCTTCCAAAAATTAGAGTCTCCAGAAATCTCAGCAAATATTTTTTCACCCAAACTGGATGATACTTTCAGGTAATGATCAGTACACTAAGCCCACTTGCTTCCCCAAATTTCGTTCTTCTATGTTGAAGCGTTCGTTTCCAGTAACAGTTTGAATTTTGTCGTTTCACTCTGTTTTCTCCTATATTGATAGATGTATTTGGAACTCTAAATCAAACACGGTTTGTGCTAGCTTCTTGAAACTTGACACAGTAAAGCAGTTTCAGATTCTAACTCTATGTTTTGTTTCCTTTTCATGTAGCTTTAAGCAGTGACTGGCGAGAAACACCTTCATTGAAAGGGGTTGCAAGCTTCCAAAGATTACGAGTCTCCAGAAATCTCAGCAAATATTTTTTCACCCAAACTGGATGATACTTTCAGGTAATGATCAGTACACTTGGCCCACTTGGTTCTCCAAATTTCGTTCTTCTATGTTGAAGCTTTCGTTTCCAGTAACAGTTTCCATTCTGGCATTTCACTCTGTTTTCTCCTATATTGATAGTATTGATAGATGTATTTGGAACTCTAAATCAAACACGGTTTGTGCTAGCTTCTTGAAACTTGACACAGTAAAGCAGTTTCACATTCTAACTCTATGTTTTGTTTCTTTTTCATGTAGCCCTAAGCAGTGACTGGCGAGAAACACTTTCATTGAAAGGGGTTGCAAGCTTCCAAAAATTACGAGTCTCCAGAAATCTCAGCAAATATTTTTTCACCCAAACTGCATGATACTTTCAGGTAATGATCAGTACACTAAGCCCTCTTGGTTCCCCAAATTTCGTTCTTCTATGTTGAAGCGTTCATTTCCAGTAACAGTTTGAATTTTGGCGTTTCACTCTGTTTTCTCCTATATTGATAGATGTATTTGGAACTCTAAATCAAACACGGTTTGTGCTAGCTTCTTGAAACTTGACACAGTAAAGCAGTTTCACATTCTAACTCTATGTTTTGTTTCCTTTTCATGTAGCCCTAAGCAGTGACTGGCGAGAAACACTTTCATTGAAAGGGGTTGCAAGCTTCCAAAAATTACAAGTCTCCAGAAATCTCAGCAAATATTTTTTCACCCAAACTGGATGATACTTTCAGGTAATGATCAGTACACTAAGCCCACTTGGTTCTCCAAATTACGTTCTTCTATGTTGAAGCGTTCGTTTCCAGTAACAGTTTCCATTCTGGCATTTCACTCTGTTTTCCCCTATATGGATAGATGTATTTGGAACTCTAAATCAAACACGGTTTGTGCTAGCTTCTTGAAACTTGACACAGTAAAGCAGTTTCACATTCTAACTCTATGTTCTGTTTCCTTTTCTTGTAGCCCTAAGCAGTGACGGGCGAGAAACACTTTCATTGAAAGGGGTTGCAAGCTTCCAAAAATTACGAGTCTCCAGAAATCTCAGCAAATATTTTTTCACCCAAACTGCATGATACTATCAAGTAATGATCAGAACACTAAGCCCACTTGGTTTCCCAAATTTCGATCTTCTATGTAGAAGCGTTCGTTTCCAGTAACAGTTTCCATTCTGGCATTTCACTCTGTTTTCTCCTATATTGATAGATGTATTTGGAACTCTAAATCAAACACGGTTTGTGCTAGCTTCTTGAAACTTGACACAGTAATGCAGTTTCACATTCTAACAATATGTTTTGTTTCCTTTTCATGTAGCCCTAAGCAGTGACTGGCGAGAAACACTTTCATTGAAAGGGGTTGCAAGCTTCCAAAAATTACGAGTCTCCAGAAATCTCAGCAAATATTTTTTCACCCAAACTGCATGATACTTTCAGGTAATGATCAGTGCACTAAGCCCACTTGGTTCCCCTAATTTCGTTCTTCTATGTTGAAGCGTTCGTTTCCAGTAACTGTTTGAATTTTGTCGTTTCACTCTGTTTTCTCCTATATTGATAGATGTATTTGGAACTCTAAATCAAATACGGTTTGTGCTAGCTTCTTGAAACTTGACACAGTAAAGCAGTTTCACATTCTAACTCTATGTTTTGTTTCCTTTTCATGTAGCTTTAAGCAGTGACTGGCGAGAAACACCTTCATTGAAAGGGGTTGCAAGCTTCCAAAAATTACGAGTCTCCAGAAATCTCAGCAAATATTTTTTCACCCAAACTGGATGATACTTTCAGGTAATGATCAGTACACTAAGCCCACTCGGTTCTCTAAATTTTATTCTTCTATGTTGAAGCGTTCTTTTCCAGTAACAGTTTCCATTCTGGCATTTCCCTCTGTTTTCTCCTATATTGATAGATGTATTTGGAACTCTAAATCAAACACGGTTTGTGCTAGCTTCTTGAAACTTGACACAGTAAAGCAGTTTCACATTCTAACTCTATGTTTTGTTTCCTTTTCATGTAGCCCTAAGCAGTGACTGGCGAGAAACACTTTCATTGAAAGGGGTTGCAAGCTTCCAAAAATTACGAGTCTCCAGAAATCTCAGCAAATATTTTTTCACCCAAACTGGATGATACTTTCAGGTAATGATCAGTACACTAAGCCCACTTGGTTCTCCAAATTACGTTCTTCTATGTTGAAGCGTTCGTTTCCAGTAACAGTTTCCATTCTGGCATTTCACTCTGTTTTCCCCTATATGGATAGATGTATTTGGAACTCTAAATCAAACACGGTTTGTGCTAGCTGCTTGAAACTTGACACAGTAAAGCAGTTTCACATTCTAACTCTATGTTTTGTTTCCTTTTCATGTAGCCCTAAGCAGTGACTGGCGAGAAACACTTTCATTGAAAGGGGTTGCAAGCTTCCAAAAATTACGAGTCTCCAGAAATCTCAGCAAATATTTTTTCACCCAAACTGGATGATACTTTCAGGTAATGATTAGTACACTAAGCCCACTTGGTTCTCCAAATTTCGTTCTTCTATGTTGAAGCGTTCGTTTCTAGTAACAGTTTGAATTTTGTCTTTTCACTCTGTTTTCTCCTATATGATTGATGTATTTGGAACACTAAATCAAGCACGGTTTGTGCTAGCTTCTTGAAACTTGACACAGTAAAGCAGTTTCACATTCTAACTCTATGTTTTGTTTCCTTTTCATGTAGCCCTAAGCAGTGACTGGCGAGAAACACTTTCATTGAAAGGGGTTGCAAGCTTCCAAAAATTACGAGTCTCCAGAAATCTCAGCAAATATTTTTTCACCCAAACTGGATGATACTTTCAGGTAATGATCAGTACACTAAGCCCACTTGGTTCTCCAAATTTCGTTCTTCTATGTTGAAGCGTTCGTTTCCAGTAACAGTTTCCATTCTGGCATTTCACTCTGTTTTCTCCTATATTGATAGATGTATTTGGAACTCTAAATCAAACACGTTTTGTGCTAGCTTCTTGAAACTTGACACAGTAAAGCAGTTTCAGATTGTAACTCTATGTTTTGTTTCCTTTTCATGTAGCTTTAAGCAGTGACTGGCGAGAAACTCTTTCATTGAAAGGGGTTGCAAGCTTCCAAAAATTACGAGTCTCCAGAAATCTCAGCAAATATTTTTTCACCCAAACTGCATGATAGTTTCAGGTAATGATCAGTACACTAAGTCCACTTGGTTCTCCAAATTTCGTTCTTCTATGTTGAAGCGTTCGTTTCCAGTAACAGTTTCCATTCTGGCATTTCACTCTGTTTTCTCCTATATTGATAGATGTATTTGGAACTCTAAATCAAACACGGTTTGTGGTAGCTTCTTGAAACTTGACACAGTAAAGCAGTTTCACATTCTAACTCTATGTTTTGTTTCCTTTTCATGTAGCCCTAAGCAGTGACTGGCGAGAAACACTTTCATTGAAAGGGGTTGCAAGCTTCCAAAAATTACGAGTCTCCAGAAATCTCAGCAAATATTTTTTCACCCAAACTGGATGATACTTTCAGGGAATGATCAGTACACTAAGCCCACTTGGTTCCCCCAATTTCGTTCTTCTATGTTGAAGCGTTTGTTTCCAGTAACAGTTAGAATTTTGGCGTTTCACTCTGTTTTCTCCTATATTGATAGATGTATTTGGAACTCTAAATCAAACACGGTTTGTGCTAGCTTCTTGAAACTTGACACAGTAAAGCAGTTTCAGATTCTAACTCTAAGTTTTGTTTCCTTATCATGTAGCCCTATGCAGTGACTGGCGAGAAACACTTTCATTGAAAGGGGTTGCAAGCTTCCAAAAATTAGAGTCTCCAGAAATCTCAGCAAATATTTTTTCACCCAAACTGGATGATACTTTCAGGTAATGATCAGTACACTAAGCCCACTTGCTTCCCCAAATTTCGTTCTTCTATGTTGAAGCGTTCGTTTCCAGTAACAGTTTGAATTTTGTCGTTTCACTCTGTTTTCTCCTATATTGATAGATGTATTTGGAACTCTAAATCAAACACGGTTTGTGCTAGCTTCTTGAAACTTGACACAGTAAAGCAGTTTCAGATTCTAACTCTATGTTTTGTTTCCTTTTCATGTAGCTTTAAGCAGTGACTGGCGAGAAACACCTTCATTGAAAGGGGTTGCAAGCTTCCAAAGATTACGAGTCTCCAGAAATCTCAGCAAATATTTTTTCACCCAAACTGGATGATACTTTCAGGTAATGATCAGTACACTTGGCCCACTTGGTTCTCCAAATTTCGTTCTTCTATGTTGAAGCTTTCGTTTCCAGTAACAGTTTCCATTCTGGCATTTCACTCTGTTTTCTCCTATATTGATAGTATTGATAGATGTATTTGGAACTCTAAATCAAACACGGTTTGTGCTAGCTTCTTGAAACTTGACACAGTAAAGCAGTTTCACATTCTAACTCTATGTTTTGTTTCTTTTTCATGTAGCCCTAAGCAGTGACTGGCGAGAAACACTTTCATTGAAAGGGGTTGCAAGCTTCCAAAAATTACGAGTCTCCAGAAATCTCAGCAAATATTTTTTCACCCAAACTGCATGATACTTTCAGGTAATGATCAGTACACTAAGCCCTCTTGGTTCCCCAAATTTCGTTCTTCTATGTTGAAGCGTTCATTTCCAGTAACAGTTTGAATTTTGGCGTTTCACTCTGTTTTCTCCTATATTGATAGATGTATTTGGAACTCTAAATCAAACACGGTTTGTGCTAGCTTCTTGAAACTTGACACAGTAAAGCAGTTTCACATTCTAACTCTATGTTTTGTTTCCTTTTCATGTAGCCCTAAGCAGTGACTGGCGAGAAACACTTTCATTGAAAGGGGTTGCAAGCTTCCAAAAATTACAAGTCTCCAGAAATCTCAGCAAATATTTTTTCACCCAAACTGGATGATACTTTCAGGTAATGATCAGTACACTAAGCCCACTTGGTTCTCCAAATTACGTTCTTCTATGTTGAAGCGTTCGTTTCCAGTAACAGTTTCCATTCTGGCATTTCACTCTGTTTTCCCCTATATGGATAGATGTATTTGGAACTCTAAATCAAACACGGTTTGTGCTAGCTTCTTGAAACTTGACACAGTAAAGCAGTTTCACATTCTAACTCTATGTTCTGTTTCCTTTTCTTGTAGCCCTAAGCAGTGACGGGCGAGAAACACTTTCATTGAAAGGGGTTGCAAGCTTCCAAAAATTACGAGTCTCCAGAAATCTCAGCAAATATTTTTTCACCCAAACTGCATGATACTATCAAGTAATGATCAGAACACTAAGCCCACTTGGTTTCCCAAATTTCGATCTTCTATGTAGAAGCGTTCGTTTCCAGTAACAGTTTCCATTCTGGCATTTCACTCTGTTTTCTCCTATATTGATAGATGTATTTGGAACTCTAAATCAAACACGGTTTGTGCTAGCTTCTTGAAACTTGACACAGTAATGCAGTTTCACATTCTAACAATATGTTTTGTTTCCTTTTCATGTAGCCCTAAGCAGTGACTGGCGAGAAACACTTTCATTGAAAGGGGTTGCAAGCTTCCAAAAATTACGAGTCTCCAGAAATCTCAGCAAATATTTTTTCACCCAAACTGCATGATACTTTCAGGTAATGATCAGTGCACTAAGCCCACTTGGTTCCCCTAATTTCGTTCTTCTATGTTGAAGCGTTCGTTTCCAGTAACTGTTTGAATTTTGTCGTTTCACTCTGTTTTCTCCTATATTGATAGATGTATTTGGAACTCTAAATCAAATACGGTTTGTGCTAGCTTCTTGAAACTTGACACAGTAAAGCAGTTTCACATTCTAACTCTATGTTTTGTTTCCTTTTCATGTAGCTTTAAGCAGTGACTGGCGAGAAACACCTTCATTGAAAGGGGTTGCAAGCTTCCAAAAATTACGAGTCTCCAGAAATCTCAGCAAATATTTTTTCACCCAAACTGGATGATACTTTCAGGTAATGATCAGTACACTAAGCCCACTCGGTTCTCTAAATTTTATTCTTCTATGTTGAAGCGTTCTTTTCCAGTAACAGTTTCCATTCTGGCATTTCCCTCTGTTTTCTCCTATATTGATAGATGTATTTGGAACTCTAAATCAAACACGGTTTGTGCTAGCTTCTTGAAACTTGACACAGTAAAGCAGTTTCACATTCTAACTCTATGTTTTGTTTCCTTTTCATGTAGCCCTAAGCAGTGACTGGCGAGAAACACTTTCATTGAAAGGGGTTGCAAGCTTCCAAAAATTACGAGTCTCCAGAAATCTCAGCAAATATTTTTTCACCCAAACTGGATGATACTTTCAGGTAATGATCAGTACACTAAGCCCACTTGGTTCTCCAAATTACGTTCTTCTATGTTGAAGCGTTCGTTTCCAGTAACAGTTTCCATTCTGGCATTTCACTCTGTTTTCCCCTATATGGATAGATGTATTTGGAACTCTAAATCAAACACGGTTTGTGCTAGCTGCTTGAAACTTGACACAGTAAAGCAGTTTCACATTCTAACTCTATGTTTTGTTTCCTTTTCATGTAGCCCTAAGCAGTGACTGGCGAGAAACACTTTCATTGAAAGGGGTTGCAAGCTTCCAAAAATTACGAGTCTCCAGAAATCTCAGCAAATATTTTTTCACCCAAACTGGATGATACTTTCAGGTAATGATTAGTACACTAAGCCCACTTGGTTCTCCAAATTTCGTTCTTCTATGTTGAAGCGTTCGTTTCTAGTAACAGTTTGAATTTTGTCGTTTCACTCTGTTTTCTCCTATATGATTGATGTATTTGGAACACTAAATCAAGCACGGTTTGTGCTAGCTTCTTGAAACTTGACACAGTAAAGCAGTTTCACATTCTAACTCTATGTTTTGTTTCCTTTTCATGTAGCCCTAAGCAGTGACTGGCGAGAAACACTTTCATTGAAAGGGGTTGCAAGCTTCCAAAAATTACGAGTCTCCAGAAATCTCAGCAAATATTTTTTCACCCAAACTGGATGATACTTTCAGGTAATGATCAGTACACTAAGCCCACTTGGTTCTCCAAATTTCGTTCTTCTATGTTGAAGCGTTCGTTTCCAGTAACAGTTTCCATTCTGGCATTTCACTCTGTTTTCTCCTATATTGATAGATGTATTTGGAACTCTAAATCAAACACGTTTTGTGCTAGCTTCTTGAAACTTGACACAGTAAAGCAGTTTCAGATTGTAACTCTATGTTTTGTTTCCTTTTCATGTAGCTTTAAGCAGTGACTGGCGAGAAACTCTTTCATTGAAAGGGGTTGCAAGCTTCCAAAAATTACGAGTCTCCAGAAATCTCAGCAAATATTTTTTCACCCAAACTGCATGATAGTTTCAGGTAATGATCAGTACACTAAGTCCACTTGGTTCTCCAAATTTCGTTCTTCTATGTTGAAGCGTTCGTTTCCAGTAACAGTTTCCATTCTGGCATTTCACTCTGTTTTCTCCTATATTGATAGATGTATTTGGAACTCTAAATCAAACACGGTTTGTGCTAGCTTCTTGAAACTTGACACAGTAAAGCAGTTTCACATTCTAACTCTATGTTTTGTTTCCTTTTCATGTAGCCCTAAGCAGTGACTGGCGAGAAACACTTTCATTGAAAGGGGTTGCAAGCTTCCAAAAATTACGAGTCTCCAGAAATCTCAGCAAATATTTTTTCACCCAAACTGGATGATACGTTCAGGTAATGATCAGTACACTAAGCCCACTTGCTTCCCCAAATTTCGTTCTTCTATGTTGAATTGTTCGTTTTCAGTAACAGTTTGAATTTTGGCGTTTCACTCTGTTTTCTCCTATATTGATAGATGTATTTGGAACTCTAAAACAAACACGGTTTGTGCTAGCTTCATGAAACTTGACACAGTAAAGCAGTTTCACATTCTAACTCTATGTTTTGTTTCCTTTTCATGTAGCCCTAAGCAGTGACTGGCGAGAAACACTTTCATTGAAAGGGGTTGCAAGCTTCCAAAAATTACGAGTCTCCAGAAATCTCAGCAAATATTTTTTCACCCAAACTGGATGATACTTTCAGGTAATGATCAGTACACTAAGCCCACTTGGTTCTCCAAATTACGTTCTTCTATGTTGAAGCGTTCGTTTCCAGTAACAGTTTCCATTCTGGCATTTCACTCTGTTTTCCCCTATATTGATAGATGTATTTGGAACTCTAAATCAAACACGGTTTGTGCTAGCTTCTTGAAACTTGACACAGTAAAGCAGTTTCACATTCTAACTCTAAGTTTTGTTTCCTTTTCATGTAGCCCTAAGCAGTGACTGGCGAGAAACACTTTCATTGAAAGGGGTTGCAAGCTTCCAAAAATTACGAGTCTCCAGAAATCTCAGCAAATATTTTTTCACCCAAACTGCATGATACTTTCAGGTAATGATCAGTACACTAAGCCCACTTGCTTCCCCAAATTTCGTTCTTCTATGTTGAAGCGTTCGTTTCCAGTAACAGTTTGAATTTTGTCATTTCACTCTGTTTTCTCCTATATTGATAGATGTATTTGGAACTCTAAATCAAACACGGTTTGTGCTAGCTTCTTGAAACTTGACACAGTAAAGCAGTTTCACATTCTAACTCTATGTTTTGTTTCCTTTTCATGTAGCCCTAAGCAGTGACTGGCGAGAAACACTTTCATTGAAAGGGGTTGCAAGCTTCCAAAAATTACGAGTCTCCAGAAATCTCAGCAAATATTTTTTCACCCAAACTGGATGATACTTTCAGGTAATGATCAGTACACTAAGCCCACTTGGTTCTCAAATTTCGTTCTTCTATGTTGAAGCGTTCGTCTCCAGTAACAGTTTCCATTCTGGCATTTCACTCTGTTTTCTCCTATATTGATAGATGTATTTGGAACTCTAAATCAAACACAGTTTGTGCTAGCTTCTTGAAACTTGACACAGTAAAGCAGTTTCACATTCTAACTCTATGTTTTGTTTCCTTTTCTTGTAGCCCTAAGCAGTGACGGGCGAGAAACACTTTCATTGAAAGGGGTTGCAAGCTTCCAAAAATTACGAGTCTCCAGAAATCTCAGCAAATATTTTTTCACCAAAACTGCATGATACTTTCAGGTAATGATCAGTACACTAAGCCCACTTGGTTCCCCCAATTTCGTTCTTCTATGTTGAAGCGTTCGTTTCCAGTAACTGTTAGAATTTTGGCGTTTCACTCTGTTTTCTCCTATATTTATAGATGTATTTGGAACTCTAAATCAAACACGGTTTGTGCTAGCTTCTTGAAACTTGACACAGTAATGCAGTTTCACATTCTAACAATATGTTTTGTTTCCTTTTCATGTAGCCATAAGCAGTGACTGGCGAGAAACACTTTCATTGAAAGGGGTTGCAAGCTTCCAAAAATTACGAGTCTCCAGAAATCTCAGCAAATATTTTTTCACCCAAACTGGATGATACTTTCAGGTAATGATCAGTACACTAAGCCCACTCGGTTCTCCAAATTTCATTCTTCTATGTTGAAGCGTTCGTTTCCAGTAACAGTTTCCATTCTGGCATTTCACTCTGTTTTCTCCTATATTGATAGATGTATTTGGAACTCTAAATCAAACACGGTTTGTGGTAGCTTCTTGAAACTTGACACAGTAAAGCAGTTTCACATTCTAACTCTATGTTTTGTTTCCTTTTCATGTAGCCCTAAGCAGTGACTGGCGAGAAACACTTTCATTGAAAGGGGTTGCAAGCTTCCAAAAATTACGAGTCTCCAGAAATCTCAGCAAATATTTTTTCACCCAAACTGGATGATACTTTCAGGGAATGATCAGTACACTAAGCCCACTTGGTTCCCCCAATTTCGTTCTTCTATGTTGAAGCGTTTGTTTCCAGTAACAGTTAGAATTTTGGCGTTTCACTCTGTTTTCTCCTATATTGATAGATGTATTTGGAACTCTAAATCAAACACGGTTTGTGCTAGCTTCTTGAAACTTGACACAGTAAAGCAGTTTCAGATTCTAACTCTAAGTTTTGTTTCCTTTTCATGTAGCCCTATGCAGTGACTGGCGAGAAACACTTTCATTGAAAGGGGTTGCAAGCTTCCAAAAATTAGAGTCTCCAGAAATCTCAGCAAATATTTTTTCACCCAAACTGGATGATACTTTCAGGTAATGATCAGTACACTAAGCCCACTTGCTTCCCCAAATTTCGTTCTTCTATGTTGAAGCGTTCGTTTCCAGTAACAGTTTGAATTTTGTCGTTTCACTCTGTTTTCTCCTATATTGATAGATGTATTTGGAACTCTAAATCAAACACGGTTTGTGCTAGCTTCTTGAAACTTGACACAGTAAAGCAGTTTCAGATTCTAACTCTATGTTTTGTTTCCTTTTCATGTAGCTTTAAGCAGTGACTGGCGAGAAACACCTTCATTGAAAGGGGTTGCAAGCTTCCAAAGATTACGAGTCTCCAGAAATCTCAGCAAATATTTTTTCACCCAAACTGGATGATACTTTCAGGTAATGATCAGTACACTTGGCCCACTTGGTTCTCCAAATTTCGTTCTTCTATGTTGAAGCTTTCGTTTCCAGTAACAGTTTCCATTCTGGCATTTCACTCTGTTTTCTCCTATATTGATAGTATTGATAGATGTATTTGGAACTCTAAATCAAACACGGTTTGTGCTAGCTTCTTGAAACTTGACACAGTAAAGCAGTTTCACATTCTAACTCTATGTTTTGTTTCTTTTTCATGTAGCCCTAAGCAGTGACTGGCGAGAAACACTTTCATTGAAAGGGGTTGCAAGCTTCCAAAAATTACGAGTCTCCAGAAATCTCAGCAAATATTTTTTCACCCAAACTGCATGATACTTTCAGGTAATGATCAGTACACTAAGCCCTCTTGGTTCCCCAAATTTCGTTCTTCTATGTTGAAGCGTTCATTTCCAGTAACAGTTTGAATTTTGGCGTTTCACTCTGTTTTCTCCTATATTGATAGATGTATTTGGAACTCTAAATCAAACACGGTTTGTGCTAGCTTCTTGAAACTTGACACAGTAAAGCAGTTTCACATTCTAACTCTATGTTTTGTTTCCTTTTCATGTAGCCCTAAGCAGTGACTGGCGAGAAACACTTTCATTGAAAGGGGTTGCAAGCTTCCAAAAATTACGAGTCTCCAGAAATCTCAGCAAATATTTTTTCACCCAAACTGGATGATACTTTCAGGTAATGATCAGTACACTAAGCCCACTTGGTTCTCCAAATTACGTTCTTCTATGTTGAAGCGTTCGTTTCCAGTAACAGTTTCCATTCTGGCATTTCACTCTGTTTTCCCCTATATGGATAGATGTATTTGGAACTCTAAATCAAACACGGTTTGTGCTAGCTTCTTGAAACTTGACACAGTAAAGCAGTTTCACATTCTAACTCTATGTTCTGTTTCCTTTTCTTGTAGCCCTAAGCAGTGACGGGCGAGAAACACTTTCATTGAAAGGGGTTGCAAGCTTCCAAAAATTACGAGTCTCCAGAAATCTCAGCAAATATTTTTTCACCCAAACTGCATGATACTATCAAGTAATGATCAGAACACTAAGCCCACTTGGTTTCCCAAATTTCGATCTTCTATGTAGAAGCGTTCGTTTCCAGTAACAGTTTCCATTCTGGCATTTCACTCTGTTTTCTCCTATATTGATAGATGTATTTGGAACTCTAAATCAAACACGGTTTGTGCTAGCTTCTTGAAACTTGACACAGTAATGCAGTTTCACATTCTAACAATATGTTTTGTTTCCTTTTCATGTAGCCCTAAGCAGTGACTGGCGAGAAACACTTTCATTGAAAGGGGTTGCAAGCTTCCAAAAATTACGAGTCTCCAGAAATCTCAGCAAATATTTTTTCACCCAAACTGCATGATACTTTCAGGTAATGATCAGTGCACTAAGCCCACTTGGTTCCCCTAATTTCGTTCTTCTATGTTGAAGCGTTCGTTTCCAGTAACTGTTTGAATTTTGTCGTTTCACTCTGTTTTCTCCTATATTGATAGATGTATTTGGAACTCTAAATCAAATACGGTTTGTGCTAGCTTCTTGAAACTTGACACAGTAAAGCAGTTTCACATTCTAACTCTATGTTTTGTTTCCTTTTCATGTAGCTTTAAGCAGTGACTGGCGAGAAACACCTTCATTGAAAGGGGTTGCAAGCTTCCAAAAATTACGAGTCTCCAGAAATCTCAGCAAATATTTTTTCACCCAAACTGGATGATACTTTCAGGTAATGATCAGTACACTAAGCCCACTCGGTTCTCTAAATTTTATTCTTCTATGTTGAAGCGTTCTTTTCCAGTAACAGTTTCCATTCTGGCATTTCCCTCTGTTTTCTCCTATATTGATAGATGTATTTGGAACTCTAAATCAAACACGGTTTGTGCTAGCTTCTTGAAACTTGACACAGTAAAGCAGTTTCACATTCTAACTCTATGTTTTGTTTCCTTTTCATGTAGCCCTAAGCAGTGACTGGCGAGAAACACTTTCATTGAAAGGGGTTGCAAGCTTCCAAAAATTACGAGTCTCCAGAAATCTCAGCAAATATTTTTTCACCCAAACTGGATGATACTTTCAGGTAATGATCAGTACACTAAGCCCACTTGGTTCTCCAAATTACGTTCTTCTATGTTGAAGCGTTCGTTTCCAGTAACAGTTTCCATTCTGGCATTTCACTCTGTTTTCCCCTATATGGATAGATGTATTTGGAACTCTAAATCAAACACGGTTTGTGCTAGCTGCTTGAAACTTGACACAGTAAAGCAGTTTCACATTCTAACTCTATGTTTTGTTTCCTTTTCATGTAGCCCTAAGCAGTGACTGGCGAGAAACACTTTCATTGAAAGGGGTTGCAAGCTTCCAAAAATTACGAGTCTCCAGAAATCTCAGCAAATATTTTTTCACCCAAACTGGATGATACTTTCAGGTAATGATCAGTACACTAAGCCCACTTGCTTCCCCAAATTTCGTTCTTCTATGTTGAAGTGTTCGTTTCCAGTAACAGTTTGAATTTTGTCGTTTCACTCTGTTTTCTCCTATATTGATAGATGTATTTGGAACTCTAAATCAAACACGGTTTGTGCTAGCTTCTTGAAACTTGACACAGTAAAGCAGTTTCACATTCTAACTCTATGTTTTGTTTCCTTTTCATGTAGCCCTAAGCAGTGACTGCCGAGAAACACTTTCATTGAAAGGGGTTGCAAGCTTCCAAAAATTACGAGTCTCCAGAAATCTCAGCAAATATTTTTTCACCCAAACTGGATGATACTTTCAGGTAATGATCAGTACACTTGGCCCACTTGGTTCTCCAAAATTCGTTCTTCTATGTTGAAGCGTTCGTTTCCAGTAACAGTTTCCATTCTGGCATTTCACTCTGTTTTCTCCTATATTGATAGATGTATTTGGAACTCTAAATCAAACACGGTTTGTGCTAGCTTCTTGAAACTTGACACAGTAAAGCAGTTTCACATTCTAACTCTATGTTTTGTTTCCTTTTCTTGTAGCCCTAAGCAGTGATGGGCGAGAAACACTTTCATTGAAAGGGGTTGCAAGCTTCCAAAAATTACGAGTCTCCAGAAATCTCAGCAAATATTTTTTCACCCAAACTGCATGATACTATCAAGTAATGATCAGTACACTAAGCCCACTTGGTTCCCAAAATTTCGATCTTCAATGTTGAAGCGTTCGTTTCCAGTAACAGTTTCCATTCTGGCATTTCACTCTGTTTTCTCCTATATTGATAATGTATTTGGAACTCTAAATCAAACACGGTTTGTGCTAGCTTCTTGAAACTTGACACAGTAAAGCAGTTTCACATTCTAACTCTATGTTTTGTTTCTTTTTCATGTAGCCCTAAGCAGTGACTGGCGAGAAACACTTTCATTGAAAGGGGTTGCAAGCTTCCAAAAATTACGAGTCTCCAGAAATCTCAGCAAATATTTTTTCACCCAAACTGGATGATACTTTCAGGTAATGATCAGTACACTTGGCCCACTTGGTTCTCCAAAATTCGTTCTTCTATGTTGAAGCGTTCGTTTCCAGTAACAGTTTCCATTCTGGCATTTCACTCTGTTTTCTCCTATATTGATAGATGTATTTGGAACTCTAAATCAAACACGGTTTGTGCTAGCTTCTTGAAACTTGACACAGTAAAGCAGTTTCACATTCTAACTCTATGTTTTGTTTCCTTTTCTTGTAGCCCTAAGCAGTGACGGGCGAGAAACACTTTCATTGAAAGGGGTTGCAAGCTTCCAAAAATTACGAGTCTCCAGAAATCTCAGCAAATATTTTTTCACCCAAACTGCATGATACTATCAAGTAATGATCAGTACACTAAGCCCACTTGGTTCCCCAAATTTCGAACTTCTATGTTGAAGCGTTCGTTTCCAGTAACAGTTTGAATTTTGTCATTTCACTCTGTTTTCTCCTATATTGATAGATGTATTTGGAACTCTAAATCAAACACGGTTTGTGCTAGCTTCTTGAAACTTGACACAGTAAAGCAGTTTCAGATTCTAACTCTCTGTTTTGTTTCCTTTTCATGTAGCTTTAAGCAGTGACTGGCGAGAAACACTTTCATTGAAAGGGGTTGCAAGCTTCGAAAAATTACGAGTCTCCAGAAATCTCAGCAAATATTTTTTCACCCAAACTGGATGATACTTTCACGTAATGATCAGTACACTTGGCCCACTTGGTTCTCCAAATTTCGTTCTTCTATGTTGAAGGGTTCGTTTCCAGTAACAGTTTCCATTCTGGCATTTCACTCTGTTTTCTCCTATATTGATAGATGTATTTGGAACTCTAAATCAAACACGGTTTGTGCTAGCTTCTTGAAACTTGACACAGTAAACCAGTTTCACATTCTAACTCTATATTTTGTTTCTTTTTCATGTAGCCCTAAGCAGTGACTGGCGAGAAACACTTTCATTGAAAGGGGTTGCAAGCTTCCAAAAATTACGAGTCTCCAGAAATCTCAGCAAATATTTTTTCACCCAAACTGGATGATACTTTCAGGTAATGATCAGTACACTAAGCCCACTTGCTTCCCCAAATTTCGTTCTTCTATGTTGAAGCGTTCGTTTCCAGTAACAGTTTGAATTTTGTCGTTTCACTCTGTTTTCTCCTATATTGATAGATGTATTTGGAACTCTAAATCAAACACGGTTTGTGCTAGCTTCTTGAAACTTGACACAGTAAAGCAGTTTCACATTCTAACTCTATGTTTTGTTTCCTTTTCATGTAGCCCTAAGCAGTGACTGGCGAGAAACACTTTCATTGAAAGGGGTTGCAAGCTTCCAAAAATTACGAGTCTCCAGAAATCTCAGCAAATATTTTTTCACCCAAACTGGATGATACTTTCAGGTAATGATTAGTACACTAAGCCCACTTGGTTCTCCAAATTTCGTTCTTCTATGTTGAAGCGTTCGTTTCTAGTAACAGTTTGAATTTTGTCGTTTCACTCTGTTTTCTCCTATATGATTGATGTATTTGGAACACTAAATCAAGCACGGTTTGTGCTAGCTTCTTGAAACTTGACACAGTAAAGCAGTTTCACATTCTAACTCTATGTTTTGTTTCCTTTTCATGTAGCCCTAAGCAGTGACTGGCGAGAAACACTTTCATTGAAAGGGGTTGCAAGCTTCCAAAAATTACGAGTCTCCAGAAATCTCAGCAAATATTTTTTCACCCAAACTGGATGATACTTTCAGGTAATGATCAGTACACTAAGCCCACTTGGTTCTCCAAATTTCGTTCTTCTATGTTGAAGCGTTCGTTTCCAGTAACAGTTTCCATTCTGGCATTTCACTCTGTTTTCTCCTATATTGATAGATGTATTTGGAACTCTAAATCAAACACGTTTTGTGCTAGCTTCTTGAAACTTGACACAGTAAAGCAGTTTCAGATTGTAACTCTATGTTTTGTTTCCTTTTCATGTAGCTTTAAGCAGTGACTGGCGAGAAACTCTTTCATTGAAAGGGGTTGCAAGCTTCCAAAAATTACGAGTCTCCAGAAATCTCAGCAAATATTTTTTCACCCAAACTGCATGATAGTTTCAGGTAATGATCAGTACACTAAGTCCACTTGGTTCTCCAAATTTCGTTCTTCTATGTTGAAGCGTTCGTTTCCAGTAACAGTTTCCATTCTGGCATTTCACTCTGTTTTCTCCTATATTGATAGATGTATTTGGAACTCTAAATCAAACACGGTTTGTGCTAGCTTCTTGAAACTTGACACAGTAAAGCAGTTTCACATTCTAACTCTATGTTTTGTTTCCTTTTCATGTAGCCCTAAGCAGTGACTGGCGAGAAACACTTTCATTGAAAGGGGTTGCAAGCTTCCAAAAATTACGAGTCTCCAGAAATCTCAGCAAATATTTTTTCACCCAAACTGGATGATACGTTCAGGTAATGATCAGTACACTAAGCCCACTTGCTTCCCCAAATTTCGTTCTTCTATGTTGAATTGTTCGTTTTCAGTAACAGTTTGAATTTTGGCGTTTCACTCTGTTTTCTCCTATATTGATAGATGTATTTGGAACTCTAAAACAAACACGGTTTGTGCTAGCTTCATGAAACTTGACACAGTAAAGCAGTTTCACATTCTAACTCTATGTTTTGTTTCCTTTTCATGTAGCCCTAAGCAGTGACTGGCGAGAAACACTTTCATTGAAAGGGGTTGCAAGCTTCCAAAAATTACGAGTCTCCAGAAATCTCAGCAAATATTTTTTCACCCAAACTGGATGATACTTTCAGGTAATGATCAGTACACTAAGCCCACTTGGTTCTCCAAATTACGTTCTTCTATGTTGAAGCGTTCGTTTCCAGTAACAGTTTCCATTCTGGCATTTCACTCTGTTTTCCCCTATATTGATAGATGTATTTGGAACTCTAAATCAAACACGGTTTGTGCTAGCTTCTTGAAACTTGACACAGTAAAGCAGTTTCACATTCTAACTCTAAGTTTTGTTTCCTTTTCATGTAGCCCTAAGCAGTGACTGGCGAGAAACACTTTCATTGAAAGGGGTTGCAAGCTTCCAAAAATTACGAGTCTCCAGAAATCTCAGCAAATATTTTTTCACCCAAACTGCATGATACTTTCAGGTAATGATCAGTACACTAAGCCCACTTGCTTCCCCAAATTTCGTTCTTCTATGTTGAAGCGTTCGTTTCCAGTAACAGTTTGAATTTTGTCATTTCACTCTGTTTTCTCCTATATTGATAGATGTATTTGGAACTCTAAATCAAACACGGTTTGTGCTAGCTTCTTGAAACTTGACACAGTAAAGCAGTTTCACATTCTAACTCTGTGTTTTGTTTCCTTTTCATGTAGCCCTAAGCAGTGACTGGCGAGAAACACTTTCATTGAAAGGGGTTGCAAGCTTCCAAAAATTACGAGTCTCCAGAAATCTCAGCAAATATTTTTTCACCCAAACTGGATGATACTTTCAGGTAATGATCAGTACACTAAGCCCACTTGGTTCTCAAATTTCGTTCTTCTATGTTGAAGCGTTCGTCTCCAGTAACAGTTTCCATTCTGGCATTTCACTCTGTTTTCTCCTATATTGATAGATGTATTTGGAACTCTAAATCAAACACAGTTTGTGCTAGCTTCTTGAAACTTGACACAGTAAAGCAGTTTCACATTCTAACTCTATGTTTTGTTTCCTTTTCTTGTAGCCCTAAGCAGTGACGGGCGAGAAACACTTTCATTGAAAGGGGTTGCAAGCTTCCAAAAATTACGAGTCTCCAGAAATCTCAGCAAATATTTTTTCACCAAAACTGCATGATACTTTCAGGTAATGATCAGTACACTAAGCCCACTTGGTTCCCCCAATTTCGTTCTTCTATGTTGAAGCGTTCGTTTCCAGTAACTGTTAGAATTTTGGCGTTTCACTCTGTTTTCTCCTATATTTATAGATGTATTTGGAACTCTAAATCAAACACGGTTTGTGCTAGCTTCTTGAAACTTGACACAGTAATGCAGTTTCACATTCTAACAATATGTTTTGTTTCCTTTTCATGTAGCCATAAGCAGTGACTGGCGAGAAACACTTTCATTGAAAGGGGTTGCAAGCTTCCAAAAATTACGAGTCTCCAGAAATCTCAGCAAATATTTTTTCACCCAAACTGGATGATACTTTCAGGTAATGATCAGTACACTAAGCCCACTCGGTTCTCCAAATTTCATTCTTCTATGTTGAAGCGTTCGTTTCCAGTAACAGTTTCCATTCTGGCATTTCACTCTGTTTTCTCCTATATTGATAGATGTATTTGGAACTCTAAATCAAACACGGTTTGTGGTAGCTTCTTGAAACTTGACACAGTAAAGCAGTTTCACATTCTAACTCTATGTTTTGTTTCCTTTTCATGTAGCCCTAAGCAGTGACTGGCGAGAAACACTTTCATTGAAAGGGGTTGCAAGCTTCCAAAAATTACGAGTCTCCAGAAATCTCAGCAAATATTTTTTCACCCAAACTGGATGATACTTTCAGGGAATGATCAGTACACTAAGCCCACTTGGTTCCCCCAATTTCGTTCTTCTATGTTGAAGCGTTTGTTTCCAGTAACAGTTAGAATTTTGGCGTTTCACTCTGTTTTCTCCTATATTGATAGATGTATTTGGAACTCTAAATCAAACACGGTTTGTGCTAGCTTCTTGAAACTTGACACAGTAAAGCAGTTTCAGATTCTAACTCTAAGTTTTGTTTCCTTTTCATGTAGCCCTATGCAGTGACTGGCGAGAAACACTTTCATTGAAAGGGGTTGCAAGCTTCCAAAAATTACGAGTCTCCAGAAATCTCAGCAAATATTTTTTCACCCAAACTGGATGATACTTTCAGGTAATGATCAGTACACTAAGCCCACTTGCTTCCCCAAATTTCGTTCTTCTATGTTGAAGCGTTCGTTTCCAGTAACAGTTTGAATTTTGTCGTTTCACTCTGTTTTCTCCTATATTGATAGATGTATTTGGAACTCTAAATCAAACACGGTTTGTGCTAGCTTCTTGAAACTTGACACAGTAAAGCAGTTTCAGATTCTAACTCTATGTTTTGTTTCCTTTTCACGTAGCTTTAAGCAGTGACTTGGGAGAAACACTTTCATTGAAAGGGGTTGCAAGCTTCCAAAAATTACGAGTCTCCAGAAATCTCAGCAAATATTTTTTCACCCAAACTGGATGATACTTTCAGGTAATGATCAGTACACTAAGTCCACTTGGTTCTCCAAATTACGTTCTTCTATGTTGAAGCGTTCGTTTCCAGTAACAGTTTCCATTCTGGCATTTCACTCTGTTTTCCCCTATATTGATAGATGTATTTGGAACTCTAAATCAAACACGGTTTGTGCTAGCTTCTTGAAACTTGACAGAGTAAAGCAGTTTCACATTCTAACTCTATGTTTTGTTTCCTTTTCTTGTAGCCCTAAGCAGTGACGGGCGAGAAACACTTTCATTGAAAGGGGTTGCAAGCTTCCAAAAATTACGAGTCTCCAGAAATCTCAGCAAATATTTTTTCACCCAAACTGCATGATACTATCAAGTAATGATCAGTACACTAAGCCCACTTGGTTCCCCAAATTTCGATCTTCCATGTTGAAGCGTTCGTTTCCAGTAACAGTTTCCATTCTGGCATTTCACTCTGTTTTCTCCTATATTGATAGATGTATTTGGAACTCTAAATCAAACACGGTTTGTGCTAGCTTCTTGAAACTTGACACAGTAATGCAGTTTCACATTCTAACAATATGTTTTGTTTCCTTTTCATGTAGCCCTAAGCAGTGACTGGCGAGAAACACTTTCATTGAAAGGGGTTGCAAGCTTCCAAAAATTACGAGTCTCCAGAAATCTCAGCAAATATTTTTTCACCCAAACTGCATGATACTTTCAGGTAATGATCAGTACACTAAGCCCACTTGGTTCCCCAAATTTCGTTCTTCTATGTTGAAGCGTTCGTTTCCAGTAACTGTTTGAATTTTGTCGTTTCACTCTGTTTTCTCCTATATTGATAGATGTATTTGGAACTCTAAATCAAACACGGTTTGTGCTAGCTTCTTTAAACTTGACACAGTAAAGCAGTTTCACATTCTAACTCTATGTTTTGTTTCCTTTTCATGTAGCTTTAAGCAGTGACTGGCGAGAAACACCTTCATTGAAAGGGGTTGCAAGCTTCCAAAAATTACGAGTCTCCAGAAATCTCAGCAAATATTTTTTCACCCAAACTGGATGATACTTTCAGGTAATGATCAGTACATTAAGCCCACTCGGTTCTCCAAATTTCATTCTTCTATGTTGAAGCGTTCGTTTCCAGTAACAGTTTCCATTCTGGCATTTCACTCTGTTTTCTCCTATATTGATAGATGTATTTGGAACTCTAAATCAAACACGGTTTGTGCTAGCTTCTTGAAACTTGACAGAGTAAAGCAGTTTCACATTCTAACTCTATGTTTTGTTTCCTTTTCATGTAGCTTTAAGCAGTGACTGGCGAGAAACACCTTCATTGAAAGGGGTTGCAAGCTTCCAAAAATTACGAGTCTCCAGAAATCTCAGCAAATATTTTTTCACCCAAGCTGCATGATACTTTCAGGTAATGATCAGTACACTAAGCCCACTTGGTTCCCCCAATTTCGTTCTTCTATGTTGAAGCGTTCGTTTCCAGTAAGAGTTAGAATTTTGGCGTTTCACTCTGTTTTCTCCTATATTGATAGATGTATTTGGAACTCTAAATCAAACACGGTTTGTGCTAGCTTCTTGAAACTTGACACAGTAAAGCAGTTTTACATTCTAACTCTAAGTTTTGTTTCCTTTTCATGTAGCCCTAAGCAGTGACTGGCGAGAAACACTTTCATTGAAAGGGGTTGCAAGCTTCCAAAAATTACGAGTCTCCAGAAATCTCAGCAAATATTTTTTCACCCAAGCTGCATGATACTTTCAGGTAATGATCAGTACACTAAGCCCACTTGGTTCCCCCAATTTCGTTCTTCTATGTTGAAGCGTTCGTTTCCAGTAACTGTTAGAATTTTGACTTTTCACTCTGTTTTCTCCTATATTGATAGATGTATTTGGAACTCTAAATCAAACACGGTTTGTGCTAGCTTCTTGAAACTTGACACAGTAAAGCAGTTTCACATTCTAACTCTAAGTTTTTTTTTTTCTTTTCATGTAGCCCTAAGCAGTGACTGGCGAGAAACACTTTCATTGAAAGGGGTTGCAAGCTTCCAAAAATTACGAGTCTCCAGAAATCTCAGCAAATATTTTTTCACCCAAACTGGATGATACTTTCAGGTAATGATCAGTACACTAAGCCCACTTGCTTCCCCAAATTTCGTTCTTCTATGTTGAAGCGTTCGTTTCCAGTAACAGTTTGAATTTTGGCGTTTCACTCTGTTTTCTCCTATATTGATAGATGTATTTGGAACTCTAAATCAAACACGGTTTGTGCTAGCTTCTTGAAACTTGACACAGTAAAGCAGTTTCCCATTCTAACTCTATGTTTTGTTTCCTTTTCATGTAGCCCTAAGCAGTGACTGGCGAGAAACACTTTCATTGAAAGGGGTTGCAAGCTTCCAAAAATTAGAGTCTCCAGAAATCTCAGCAAATATTTTTTCACCCAAACTGGATGATACTTTCAGGTAATGATCAGTACACTTAGCCCATTTGCTTCCCAAAATTTCGTTCTTCTATGTTGAAGCGTTCATTTCCAGTAACAGTTTGAATTTTGTCGTTTCACTCTGTTTTCTCCTATATTGATAGATGTATTTGGAACTCTAAATCAAACACGGTTTGTGCTAGCTTCTTGAAACTTGACACAGTAAAGCAGTTTCAGATTCTAACTCTATGTTTTGTTTCCTTTTCATGTAGCTTTAAGCAGTGACTGGCGAGAAACACTTTCATTTAAAGGGGTTGCAAGCTTCCAAAAATTACGAGTCTCCAGAAATCTCAGCAAATATTTTTTCACCCAAACTGGATGATACTTTCAGGTAATGATCAGTACACTTGGCCCACTTGGTTCTCCAAATTTCGTTCTTCTATGTTGAAGCGTTCGTTTCCAGTAACAGTTTCCATTCTGGCATTTCACTCTGTTTTCTCCTATATTGATAGATGTATTTGGAACTCTAAATCAAACACGGTTTGTGCTAGCTTCTTGAAACTTGACACAGTAAAGCAGTTTCACATTCTAACTCTATGTTTTGTTTCTTTTTCATGTAGCCCTAAGCAGTGACTGGCGAGAAACACTTTCATTGAAAGGGGTTGCAAGCTTCCAAAAATTACGAGTCTCCAGAAATCTCAGCAAATATTTTTTCACCCAAACTGCATGATACTTTCAGGTAATGATCAGTACACTAAGCCCTCTTGGTTCCCCAAATTTCGTTCTTCTATGTTGAAGCGTTCGTTTCTAGTAACAGTTTTTATTTTGTCGTTTCACTCTGTTTTCTCCTATATTGATAGATGTATTTGGAACTCTAAATCAAACACGGTTTGTGCTAGCTTCTTGAAACTTGACACAGTAAAGCAGTTTCACATTCTAACAATATGTTTTGTTTCCTTTTCATGTAGCCCTAAGCAGGACTGGCGAGAAACACTTTCATTGAAAGGGGTTGCAAGCTTCTAAAAGTTACGAGTCTCCAGAAATCTCAGCAAATATTTTTTCACCCAAACTGGATGATACTTTCAGGTAATGATCAGTACACTAAGCCCACTCGGTTCTCCAAATTTCATTCTTCTATGTTGAAGCGTTCGTTTCCAGTAACAGTTTCCATTCTGGCATTTCACTCTGTTTTCTCCTATATTGATAGATGTATTTGGAACTCTAAATCAAACACGGTTTGTGCTAGCTTCTTGAAACTTGACACAGTAAAGCAGTTTCACATTCTAACTCTATGTTTTGTTTCCTTTTCATGTAGCTTTAAGCAGTGACTGGCGAGAAACACCTTCATTGAAAGGGGTTGCAAGCTTCCAAAAATTACGAGTCTCCAGAAATCTCAGCAAATATTTTTTCACCCAAGCTGCATGATACTTTCAGGTAATGATCAGTACACTAAGCCCACTTGGTTCCCCCAATTTCGTTCTTCTATGTTGAAGCGTTCGTTTCCAGTAAGAGTTAGAATTTTGGCGTTTCACTCTGTTTTCTCCTATATTGATAGATGTATTTGGAACTCTAAATCAAACACGGTTTGTGCTAGCTTCTTGAAACTTGACACAGTAAAGCAGTTTCACATTCTAACTCTATGTTTTGTTTCCTTTTCATGTAGCCCTAAGCAGTGACTGGCGAGAAACACTTTCATTGAAAGGGGTTGCAAGCTTCCAAAAATTACGAGTCTCCAGAAATCTCAGCAAATATTTTTTCACCCAAGCTGCATGATACTTTCAGGTAATGATCAGTACACTAAGCCCACTTGGTTCCCCCAATTTCGTTCTTCTATGTTGAAGCGTTCGTTTCCAGTAACTGTTAGAATTTTGACTTTTCACTCTGTTTTCTCCTATATTGATAGATGTATTTGGAACTCTAAATCAAACACGGTTTGTGCTAGCTTCTTGAAACTTGACACAGTAAAGCAGTTTCACATTCTAACTCTAAGTTTTTTTTTCCTTTTCATGTAGCCCTAAGCAGTGACTGGCGAGAAACACTTTCATTGAAAGGGGTTGCAAGCTTCCAAAAATTACGAGTCTCCAGAAATCTCAGCAAATATTTTTTCACCCAAACTGGATGATACTTTCAGGTAATGATCAGTACACTAAGCCCACTTGCTTCCCCAAATTTCGTTCTTCTATGTTGAAGCGTTCGTTTCCAGTAACAGTTTGAATTTTGGCGTTTCACTCTGTTTTCTCCTATATTGATAGATGTATTTGGAACTCTAAATCAAACACGGTTTGTGCTAGCTTCTTGAAACTTGACACAGTAAAGCAGTTTCCCATTCTAACTCTATGTTTTGTTTCCTTTTCATGTAGCCCTAAGCAGTGACTGGCGAGAAACACTTTCATTGAAAGGGGTTGCAAGCTTCCAAAAATTAGAGTCTCCAGAAATCTCAGCAAATATTTTTTCACCCAAACTGGATGATACTTTCAGGTAATGATCAGTACACTTAGCCCATTTGCTTCCCAAAATTTCGTTCTTCTATGTTGAAGCGTTCATTTCCAGTAACAGTTTGAATTTTGTCGTTTCACTCTGTTTTCTCCTATATTGATAGATGTATTTGGAACTCTAAATCAAACACGGTTTGTGCTAGCTTCTTGAAACTTGACACAGTAAAGCAGTTTCAGATTCTAACTCTATGTTTTGTTTCCTTTTCATGTAGCTTTAAGCAGTGACTGGCGAGAAACACTTTCATTTAAAGGGGTTGCAAGCTTCCAAAAATTACGAGTCTCCAGAAATCTCAGCAAATATTTTTTCACCCAAACTGGATGATACTTTCAGGTAATGATCAGTACACTTGGCCCACTTGGTTCTCCAAATTTCGTTCTTCTATGTTGAAGCGTTCGTTTCCAGTAACAGTTTCCATTCTGGCATTTCACTCTGTTTTCTCCTATATTGATAGATGTATTTGGAACTCTAAATCAAACACGGTTTGTGCTAGCTTCTTGAAACTTGACACAGTAAAGCAGTTTCACATTCTAACTCTATGTTTTGTTTCTTTTTCATGTAGCCCTAAGCAGTGACTGGCGAGAAACACTTTCATTGAAAGGGGTTGCAAGCTTCCAAAAATTACGAGTCTCCAGAAATCTCAGCAAATATTTTTTCACCCAAACTGCATGATACTTTCAGGTAATGATCAGTACACTAAGCCCTCTTGGTTCCCCAAATTTCGTTCTTCTATGTTGAAGCGTTCGTTTCTAGTAACAGTTTTTATTTTGTCGTTTCACTCTGTTTTCTCCTATATTGATAGATGTATTTGGAACTCTAAATCAAACAAGGTTTGTGCTAGCTTCTTGAAACTTGACACAGTAAAGCAGTTTCACATTCTAACAATATGTTTTGTTTCCTTTTCATGTAGCCCTAAGCAGGACTGGCGAGAAACACTTTCATTGAAAGGGGTTGCAAGCTTCTAAAAGTTACGAGTCTCCAGAAATCTCAGCAAATATTTTTTCACCCAAACTGGATGATACTTTCAGGTAATGATCAGTACACTTGGCCCACTTAGTTCTCCAAATTTCGTTCTTCTATTTTGAAGCGTTTGTTTCCAATAACAGTTTCCATTCTGGAATTTCACTCTGTTTTCTCCTATATTGATAGATGTATTTGGAACTCTAAATCAAACAGGGTTTGTGCTAGCTTCTTGAAACTTGACACAGTAAAGCAGTTTCACATTCTAACTCTATGTTTTGTTTCCTTTTCATGTAGCCCTAAGCAGTGACTGGCGAGAAACACTTTCATTGAAAGGGGTTGCAAGCTTCCAAAAATTACGAGTCTCCAGAAATCTCAGCAAATATTTTTTCACCCAAACTGCATGATACTTTCAGGTAATGATCAGTACACTAAGCCCTCTTGGTTCCCCAAATTTCGTTCTTCTATGTTGAAGCGTTCGTTTCCAGTAACAGTTTTTATTTTGTCGTTTCACTCTGTTTTCTCCTATATTGATAGATGTATTTGGAACTCTAAATCAAACACGGTTTGTGCTAGCTTCTTGAAACTTGACACAGTAAAGCAGTTTTACATTCTAACTCTAAGTTTTGTTTCCTTTTCATGTAGCCCTAAGCAGTGACTGGCGAGAAACACTTTCATTGAAAGGGGTTGCAAGCTTCCAAAAATTAGAGTCTCCAGAAATCTCAGCAAATATTTTTTCACCCAAACTGGATGATACTTTCAGGTAATGATCAGTACACTTAGCCCACTTGCTTCCCCAAATTTCGTTCTTCTATGTTGAAGCGTTCCTTTCCAGTAACAGTTTGAATTTTGTCGTTTCACTCTGTTTTCTCCTATATTGATAGATGTATTTGGAACTCTAAATCAAACACGGTTTGTGCTAGCTTCTTGAAACTTGACACAGTAAAGCAGTTTCAGATTCTAACTCTATGTTTTGTTTCCTTTTCATGTAGCTTTAAGCAGTGACTGGCGAGAAACACTTTCATTGAAAGGGGTTGCAAGCTTCCAAAAATTACGAGTCTCCAGAAATCTCAGCAAATATTTTTTCACCCAAGCTGCATGATACTTTCAGGTAATGATCAGTACACTAAGCCCACTTGGTTCCCCCAATTTCGTTCTTCTATGTTGAAGCGTTCGTTTCCAGTAACTGTTAGAATTTTGGCGTTTCACTCTGTTTTCTCCTATATTGATAGATGTATTTGGAACTCTAAATCAAACACGGTTTGTGCTAGCTTCTTGAAACTTGACACAGTAAAGCAGTTTCACATTCTAACTCTAAGTTTTTTTTTCCTTTTCATGTAGCCCTAAGCAGTGACTGGCGAGAAACACTTTCATTGAAAGGGGTTGCAAGCTTCCAAAAATTACGAGTCTCCAGAAATCTCAGCAAATATTTTTTCACCCAAGCTGCATGATACTTTCAGGTAATGATCAGTACACTAAGCCCACTTGCTTCCCCAAATTTCGTTCTTCTATGTTGAAGCGTTCGTTTCCAGTAACAGTTTGAATTTTGTCGTTTCACTCTGTTTTCTCCTATATTGATAGATGTATTTGGAACTCTAAATCAAACACGGTTTGTGCTAGCTTCTTGAAACTTGACACAGTAAAGCAGTTTCAAATTCTAACTCTATGTTTTGTTTCCTTTTCATGTAGCTTTAAGCAGTGACTTGGGAGAAACACTTTCATTGAAAGGGGTTGCAAGCTTCCAAAAATTACGAGTCTCCAGAAATCTCAGCAAATATTTTTTCACCCAAACTGGATGATACTTTCAGGTAATGATCAGTACACTAAGTCCACTTGGTTCTCCAAATTACGTTCTTCTATGTTGAAGCGTTCGTTTCCAGTAACAGTTTCCATTCTGGCATTTCACTCTGTTTTCCCCTATATTGATAGATGTATTTGGAACTCTAAATCAAACACGGTTTGTGCTAGCTTCTTGAAACTTGACAGAGTAAAGCAGTTTCACATTCTAACTCTATGTTTTGTTTCCTTTTCTTGTAGCCCTAAGCAGTGACGGGCGAGAAACACTTTCATTGAAAGGGGTTGCAAGCTTCCAAAAATTACGAGTCTCCAGAAATCTCAGCAAATATTTTTTCACCCAAACTGCATGATACTATCAAGTAATGATCAGTACACTAAGCCCACTTGGTTCCCCAAATTTCGATCTTCTATGTTGAAGCGTTCGTTTCCAGTAACAGTTTCCATTCTGGCATTTCACTCTGTTTTCTCCTATATTGATAGATGTATTTGGAACTCTAAATCAAACACGGTTTGTGCTAGCTTCTTGAAACTTGACACAGTAATGCAGTTTCACATTCTAACAATATGTTTTGTTTCCTTTCCATGTAGCCCTAAGCAGTGACTGGCGAGAAACACTTTCATTGAAAGGGGTTGCAAGCTTCCAAAAATTACGAGTCTCCAGAAATCTCAGCAAATATTTTTTCACCCAAACTGCATGATACTTTCAGGTAATGATCAGTACACTAAGCCCACTTGGTTTCCCAAATTTCGTTCTTCTATGTTGAAGCGTTCGTTTCCAGTAACTGTTTGAATTTTGTCGTTTCACTCTGTTTTCTCCTATATTGATAGATGTATTTGGAACTCTAAATCAAACACGGTTTGTGCTAGCTTCTTGAAACTTGACACAGTAAAGCAGTTTCACATTCTAACAATATGTTTTGTTTCCTTTTCATGTAGCTTTAAGCAGTGACTGGCGAGAAACACTTTCATTGAAAGGGGTTGCAAGCTTCCAAAAATTACGAGTCTCCAGAAATCTCAGCAAATATTTTTTCACCCAAACTGGATGATACTTTCAGGTAATGATCAGTACACTAAGCCCACTTGGTTCCCCAAATTTCGTTCTTCTATGTTGAAGCGTTCGTTTCCAGTAACTGTTAGAATTTTGGCGTTTCACTCTGTTTTCTCCTATATTGATAGATGTATTTGGAACTCTAAATCAAACACGGTTTGTGCTAGCTTCTTGAAACTTGACAGAGTAAAGCAGTTTCACATTCTAACTCTATGTTTTGTTTCCTTTTCTTGTAGCCCTAAGCAGTGACGGGCGAGAAACACTTTCATTGAAAGGGGTTGCAAGCTTCCAAAAATTACGCGTCTCCAGAAATCTCAGCAAATATTTTTTCACCCAAACTGGATGATACTTTCAGGTAATGATCAGTACACTTGGCCCACTTGGTTCTCCAAATTTCGTTCTTCTATGTTGAAGCGTTCGTTTCCAGTAACAGTTTGAATTTTGGCGTTTCACTCTGTTTTCTCCTATATTGATAGATGTATTTGGAACTCTAAATCAAACACGGTTTGTGCTAGCTTCTTGAAACTTGACACAGTAAAGCAGTTTCACATTCTAACTCTATGTTTTGTTTCCTTTTCATGTAGCCCTAAGCAGTGACTGGCGAGAAACACTTTCATTGAAAGGGGTTGCAAGCTTCCAAAAATTAGAGTCTCCAGAAATCTCAGCAAATATTTTTTCACCCAAACTGGATGATACTTTCAGGTAATGATCAGTACACTTAGCCCATTTGCTTCCCAAAATTTCGTTCTTCTATGTTGAAGCGTTCATTTCCAGTAACAGTTTGAATTTTGTCGTTTCACTCTGTTTTCTCCTATATTGATAGATGTATTTGGAACTCTAAATCAAACACGGTTTGTGCTAGCTTCTTGAAACTTGACACAGTAAAGCAGTTTCAGATTCTAACTCTATGTTTTGTTTCCTTTTCATGTAGCTTTAAGCAGTGACTGGCGAGAAACACTTTCATTTAAAGGGGTTGCAAGCTTCCAAAAATTACGAGTCTCCAGAAATCTCAGCAAATATTTTTTCACCCAAACTGGATGATACTTTCAGGTAATGATCAGTACACTTGGCCCACTTGGTTCTCCAAATTTCGTTCTTCTATGTTGAAGCGTTCGTTTCCAGTAACAGTTTCCATTCTGGCATTTCACTCTGTTTTCTCCTATATTGATAGATGTATTTGGAACTCTAAATCAAACACGATTTGTGCTAGCTTCTTGAAACTTGACACAGTAAAGCAGTTTCACATTCTAACTCTATGTTTTGTTTCTTTTTCATGTAGCCCTAAGCAGTGACTGGCGAGAAACACTTTCATTGAAAGGGGTTGCAAGCTTCCAAAAATTACGAGTCTCCAGAAATCTCAGCAAATATTTTTTCACCCAAACTGCATGATACTTTCAGGTAATGATCAGTACACTAAGCCCTCTTGGTTCCCCAAATTTCGTTCTTCTATGTTGAAGCGTTCGTTTCCAGTAACAGTTTTTATTTTGTCGTTTCACTCTGTTTTCTCCTATATTGATAGATGTATTTGGAACTCTAAATCAAACACGGTTTGTGCTAGCTTCTTGAAACTTGACACAGTAAACCAGTTTCACATTCTAACTCTATGTTTTGTTTCCTTTTCATGTAGCCCTAAGCAGTGACTGGCGAGAAACACTTTCATTGAAAGGGGTTGCAAGCTTCCAAAAATTACGAGTCTCCAGAAATCTCAGCAAATATTTTTTCACCCAAACTGGATGATACTTTCAGGTAATGATCAGTACACTAAGCCCACTTGGTTCTCCAAATTACGTTCTTCTATGTTGAAGCGTTCGTTTCCAGTAACAGTTTCCATTCTGGCATTTCACTCTGTTTTCCCCTATATTGATAGATGTATTTGGAACTCTAAATCAAACACGGTTTGTGCTAGCTTCTTGAAACTTGACACAGTAAAGCAGTTTCACATTCTAACTCTATGTTTTGTTTCCTTTTCTTGTAGCCCTAAGCAGTGACGGGCGAGAAACACTTTCATTGAAAGGGGTTGCAAGCTTCCAAAAATTACGAGTCTCCAGAAATCTCAGCAAATATTTTTTTACCCAAACTGCATGATACTATCAAGTAATGATCAGTACACTAAGCCCACTTGGTTCCCCAAATTTCGATCTTCTATGTTGAACCGTTCGTTTCCAGTAACAGTTTCCATTCTGGCATATCACTCTGTTTTCTCCTATATTGATAGATGTATTTGGAACTCTAAATCAAACACGGTTTGTGCTAGCTTCTTGAAACTTGACACAGTAATGCAGTTTCACATTCTAACAATATGTTTTGTTTCCTTTTCATGTAGCCCTAAGCAGTGACTGGCGAGAAACACTTTCATTGAAAGGGGTTGCAAGCTTCCAAAAATTACGAGTCTCCAGAAATCTCAGCAAATATTTTTTCACCCAAACTGCATGATACTTTCAGGTAATGATCAGTACACTAAGCCCACTTGGTTCCCCAAATTTCGTTCTTCTATGTTGAAGCGTTCGTTTCCAGTAACTGTTAGAATTTTGGCGTTTCACTCTGTTTTCTCCTATATTGATAGATGTATTTGGAACTCTAAATCAAACACGGTTTGTGCTAGCTTCTTGAAACTTGACACAGTAAAGCAGTTTCACATTCTAACTCTAAGTTTTGTTTCCTTTTCATGTAGCCCTAAGCAGTGACTGGCGAGAAACACTTTCATTGAAAGGGGTTGCAAGCTTCCAAAAATTACGAGTCTCCAGAAATCTCAGCAAATATTTTTTCACCCAAACTGGATGATACTTTCAGGTAATGATCAGTACACTAAGCCCACTTGCTTCCCCAAATTTCGTTCTTCTATGTTGAAGCGTTCGTTTCCAGTAACAGTTTGAATTTTGGCGTTTCACTCTGTTTTCTCCTATATTGATAGATGTATTTGGAACTCTAAATCAAACACGGTTTGTGCTAGCTTCTTGAAACTTGACACAGTAAAGCAGTTTCACATTCTAACTCTATGTTTTGTTTCCTTTTCTTGTAGCCCTAAGCAGTGACGGGCGAGAAACACTTTCATTGAAAGGGGTTGCAAGCTTCCAAAAATTACGAGTCTCCAGAAATCTCAGCAAATATTTTTTCACCCAAACTGCTTGATACTATCAAGTAATGATCAGTATACTAAGCCCACTTGGTTCCCCAAATTTCGTTCTTCTATGTTGAAGCGTTCGTTTCCAGTAACAGTTTCCATTCTGGCATTTCACTCTGTTTTCTCCTATATTGATAGATGTATTTGGAACTCTAAATCAAACACGGTTTGTGCTAGCTTCTTGAAACTTGACACAGTAATGCAGTTTCACATTCTAACAATATGTTTTGTTTCCTTTTCATGTAGCCCTAAGCAGTGACTGGCGAGAAACACTTTCATTGAAAGGGGTTGCAAGCTTCCAAAAATTACGAGTGTCCAGATATCTCAGCAAATATTTTTTCACCCAAACTGCATGATACTTTCAGGTAATGATCAGTACACTAAGCCCACTTGGTTCCCCAAATTTCATTCTTCTATGTTGAAGCGTTCGTTTCCAGTAACTGTTTGAATTTTGTCGTTTAACTCTGTTTTCTCCTATATTGATAGATGTATTTGGAACTCTAAATCAAACACGGTTTGTGCTAGCTTCTTGAAACTTGACACAGTAAAGCAGTTTCACATTCAAACTCTATGTTTTGTTTCCTTTTCATGTAGCTTTAAGCAGTGACTGGCGAGAAACACCTTCATTGAAAGGGGTTTCAAGCTTCCAAAAATTACGAGTCTCCAGAAATCTCAGCAAATATTTTTTCACCCAAACTGGATGATACTTTCAGGTAATGATCAATACACTAAGCCCACTCGGTTCTCCAAATTTCATTCTTCTATGTTGAAGCGTTCGTTTCCAGTAACAGTTTCCATTCTGGCATTTCACTCTGTTTTCTCCTATATTGATAGATGTATTTGGAACTCTAAATCAAACACGGTTTGTGCTAGCTTCTTGAAACTTGACACAGTAAAGCAGTTTCACATTCTAACTCTACGTTTTCTTTCCTTTTCATGTAGCCCTAAGCAGTGACTGGCGAGAAACACTTTCATTGAAAGGGGTTGCAAGCTTCCAAAAATTACGAGTCTCCAGAAATCTCAGCAAATATTTTTTCACCCAAGCTGCATGATACTTTCAGGTAATGATCAGTACACTAAGCCCACTTGGTTCCCCCAATTTCGTTCTTCTATGTTGAAGCGTTCGTTTCCAGTAACAGTTAGAATTTTGGCGTTTCACTCTGTTTTCTCCTATATTGATAGATGTATTTGGAACTCTAAATCAAACACGGTTTGTGCTAGCTTCTTGAAACTTGACACAGTAAAGCAGTTTCACATTCTAACTCTATGTTTTGTTTCCTTTTCATGTAGCTTTAAGCAGTGACTGGCGAGAAACACCTTCATTGAAAGGGGTTGCAAGCTTCCAAAAATTACGTGTCTCCAGAAATCTCAGAAAATATTTTTTCACCCAAACTGGATGATACTTTCAGGTAATGATCATTACCCTAAGCCCACTCGGTTCTCCAAATTTCATTCTTCTATGTTGAAGCGTTCGTTTCCAGTAACAGTTTCCATTCTGGCATTTCACTCTGTTTTCTCCTATATTGATAGATGTATTTGGAACTCTAAATCAAACACGGTTTGTGCTAGCTTCTTGAAACTTGACACAGTAAATCAGTTTCACATTCTAACTCTATGTTTTGTTTCCTCTTCTAGTAGCCCTAAGCAGAGACTGGCGAGAAACACTTTCATTGAAAGGGGTTGCAAGCTTCTAAAAATTACGAGTCTCCAGAAATCTCAGCAAATATTTTTTCACCCAAACTGGATGATACTTTCAGGTAATGATCAGTACACTTTGCCCACTTGGTTCTCCATATTTCGTTCTTCTATGTTGAAGCATTCGTTTACAGTAACAGTTTCCACTCTGGCATTACACTCTGTTTTCTCCTATATTGATAGATGTATTTGGAACTCTAAATCAAACACGGTTTGTGCTAGCTTCTTGAACTTGACACAGTAAAGCAGTTTCACATTCTAACTCTATGTTTTGTTTCTTTTTCATGTAGCTTTAAGCAGTGACTGGCGAGAAACACTTTCATTGAAAGGGGTTGCAAGCTTCCAAAAATTACGAGTCTCCAAAATCTCAGCAAATATTTTTTCACCCAAACTGCATGATACTTTCAGGTAATGATCAGTACACTAAGCCCACTTGGTTCCCCAAATTTCGTTCTTCTATGTTGAAGCGTTCGTTTCCAGTAACTGTTAGAATTTTGGCGTTTCACTCTGTTTTCTCCTATATTGATAGATGTATTTGGAACTCTAAATCAAACACGGTTTGTGCTAGCTTCTTGAAACTTGACACAGTAAAGCAGTTTCACATTCTAACTCTATGTTTTGTTTCCTTTTCTTGTAGCCCTAAGCAGTGACGGGCGAGAAACACTTTCATTGAAAGGGGTTGCAAGCTTCCAAAAATTACGAGTCTCCAGAAAACTCAGCAAATATTTTTTCACCCAAACTGCTTGATACTATCAAGTAATGATCAGTATACTAAGCCCACTTGGTTCCCCAAATTTCGTTCTTCTATGTTGAAGCGTTCGTTTCCAGTAACAGTTTCCATTCTGGCATTTCACTCTGTTTTCTCCTATATTGATAGATGTATTTGGAACTCTAAATCAAACACGGTTTGTGCTAGCTTCTTGAAACTTGACACAGTAATGCAGTTTCACATTCTAACAATATGTTTTGTTTCCTTTTCATGTAGCCCTAAGCAGTGACTGGCGAGAAACACTTTCATTGAAAGGGGTTGCAAGCTTCCAAAAATTACGAGTGTCCAGATATCTCAGCAAATATTTTTTCACCCAAACTGCATGATACTTTCAGGTAATGATCAGTACACTAAGCCCACTTGGTTCCCCAAATTTCATTCTTCTATGTTGAAGCGTTCGTTTCCAGTAACTGTTTGAATTTTGTCGTTTAACTCTGTTTTCTCCTATATTGATAGATGTATTTGGAACTCTAAATCAAACACGGTTTGTGCTAGCTTCTTGAAACTTGACACAGTAAAGCAGTTTCACATTCAAACTCTATGTTTTGTTTCCTTTTCATGTAGCTTTAAGCAGTGACTGGCGAGAAACACCTTCATTGAAAGGGGTTTCAAGCTTCCAAAAATTACGAGTCTCCAGAAATCTCAGCAAATATTTTTTCACCCAAACTGGATGATACTTTCAGGTAATGATCAATACACTAAGCCCACTTGGTTCTCCAAATTTCATTCTTCTATGTTGAAGCGTTCGTTTCCAGTAACAGTTTCCATTCTGGCATTTCACTCTGTTTTCTCCTATATTGATAGATGTATTTGGAACTCTAAATCAAACACGGTTTGTGCTAGCTTCTTGAAACTTGACACAGTAAAGCAGTTTCACATTCTAACTCTACGTTTTCTTTCCTTTTCATGTAGCCCTAAGCAGTGACTGGCGAGAAACACTTTCATTGAAAGGGGTTGCAAGCTTCCAAAAATTACGAGTCTCCAGAAATCTCAGCAAATATTTTTTCACCCAAGCTGCATGATACTTTCAGGTAATGATCAGTACACTAAGCCCACTTGGTTCCCCCAATTTCGTTCTTCTATGTTGAAGCGTTCGTTTCCAGTAACAGTTAGAATTTTGGCGTTTCACTCTGTTTTCTCCTATATTGATAGATGTATTTGGAACTCTAAATCAAACACGGTTTGTGCTAGCTTCTTGAAACTTGACACAGTAAAGCAGTTTCACATTCTAACTCTATGTTTTGTTTCCTTTTCATGTAGCTTTAAGCAGTGACTGGCGAGAAACACCTTCATTGAAAGGGGTTGCAAGCTTCCAAAAATTACGTGTCTCCAGAAATCTCAGAAAATATTTTTTCACCCAAACTGGATGATACTTTCAGGTAATGATCATTACCCTAAGCCCACTCGGTTCTCCAAATTTCATTCTTCTATGTTGAAGCGTTCGTTTCCAGTAACAGTTTCCATTCTGGCATTTCACTCTGTTTTCTCCTATATTGATAGATGTATTTGGAACTCTAAATCAAACACGGTTTGTGCTAGCTTCTTGAAACTTGACACAGTAAATCAGTTTCACATTCTAACTCTATGTTTTGTTTCCTCTTCTAGTAGCCCTAAGCAGAGACTGGCGAGAAACACTTTCATTGAAAGGGGTTGCAAGCTTCTAAAAATTACGAGTCTCCAGAAATCTCAGCAAATATTTTTTCACCCAAACTGGATGATACTTTCAGGTAATGATCAGTACACTTTGCCCACTTGGTTCTCCATATTTCGTTCTTCTATGTTGAAGCATTCGTTTACAGTAACAGTTTCCACTCTGGCATTACACTCTGTTTTCTCCTATATTGATAGATGTATTTGGAACTCTAAATCAAACACGGTTTGTGCTAGCTTCTTGAACTTGACACAGTAAAGCAGTTTCACATTCTAACTCTATGTTTTGTTTCTTTTTCATGTAGCTTTAAGCAGTGACTGGCGAGAAACACTTTCATTGAAAGGGGTTGCAAGCTTCCAAAAATTACGAGTCTCCAGAAATCTCAGCAAATATTTTTTCACCCAAACTGCATGATACTTTCAGGTAATGATCAGTACACTAAGCCCACTTGGTTCCCCAAATTTCGTTCTTCTATGTTGAAGCGTTCGTTTCCAGTAACTGTTAGAATTTTGGCGTTTCACTCTGTTTTCTCCTATATTGATAGATGTATTTGGAACTCTAAATCAAACACGGTTTGTGCTAGCTTCTTGAAACTTGACACAGTAAAGCAGTTTCACATTCTAACTCTAAGTTTTGTTTCCTTTTCATGTAGCCCTAAGCAGTGACTGGCGAGAAACACTTTCATTGAAAGGGGTTGCAAGCTTCCAAAAATTACGAGTCTCCAGAAATCTCAGCAAATATTTTTTCACCCAAACTGGATGATACTTTCAGGTAATGATCAGTACACTAAGCCCACTTGCTTCCCCAAATTTCGTTCTTCTATGTTGAAGCGTTCGTTTCCAGTAACAGTTTGAATTTTGGCGTTTCACTCTGTTTTCTCCTATATTGATAGATGTATTTGGAACTCTAAATCAAACACGGTTTGTGCTAGCTTCTTGAAACTTGACACAGTAAAGCAGTTTCACATTCTAACTCTATGTTTTGTTTCCTTTTCTTGTAGCCCTAAGCAGTGACGGGCGAGAAACACTTTCATTGAAAGGGGTTGCAAGCTTCCAAAAATTACGAGACTCCAGAAAACTCAGCAAATATTTTTTCACCCAAACTGCTTGATACTATCAAGTAATGATCAGTATACTAAGCCCACTTGGTTCCCCAAATTTCGTTCTTCTATGTTGAAGCGTTCGTTTCCAGTAACAGTTTCCATTCTGGCATTTCACTCTGTTTTCTCCTATATTGATAGATGTATTTGGAACTCTAAATCAAACACGGTTTGTGCTAGCTTCTTGAAACTTGACACAGTAATGCAGTTTCACATTCTAACAATATGTTTTGTTTCCTTTTCATGTAGCCCTAAGCAGTGACTGGCGAGAAACACTTTCATTGAAAGGGGTTGCAAGCTTCCAAAAATTACGAGTGTCCAGATATCTCAGCAAATATTTTTTCACCCAAACTGCATGATACTTTCAGGTAATGATCAGTACACTAAGCCCACTTGGTTCCCCAAATTTCATTCTTCTATGTTGAAGCGTTCGTTTCCAGTAACTGTTTGAATTTTGTCGTTTAACTCTGTTTTCTCCTATATTGATAGATGTATTTGGAACTCTAAATCAAACACGGTTTGTGCTAGCTTCTTGAAACTTGACACAGTAAAGCAGTTTCACATTCAAACTCTATGTTTTGTTTCCTTTTCATGTAGCTTTAAGCAGTGACTGGCGAGAAACACCTTCATTGAAAGGGGTTTCAAGCTTCCAAAAATTACGAGTCTCCAGAAATCTCAGCAAATATTTTTTCACCCAAACTGGATGATACTTTCAGGTAATGATCAATACACTAAGCCCACTTGGTTCTCCAAATTTCATTCTTCTATGTTGAAGCGTTCGTTTCCAGTAACAGTTTCCATTCTGGCATTTCACTCTGTTTTCTCCTATATTGATAGATGTATTTGGAACTCTAAATCAAACACGGTTTGTGCTAGCTTCTTGAAACTTGACACAGTAAAGCAGTTTCACATTCTAACTCTACGTTTTCTTTCCTTTTCATGTAGCCCTAAGCAGTGACTGGCGAGAAACACTTTCATTGAAAGGGGTTGCAAGCTTCCAAAAATTACGAGTCTCCAGAAATCTCAGCAAATATTTTTTCACCCAAGCTGCATGATACTTTCAGGTAATGATCAGTACACTAAGCCCACTTGGTTCCCCCAATTTCGTTCTTCTATGTTGAAGCGTTCGTTTCCAGTAACAGTTAGAATTTTGGCGTTTCACTCTGTTTTCTCCTATATTGATAGATGTATTTGGAACTCTAAATCAAACACGGTTTGTGCTAGCTTCTTGAAACTTGACACAGTAAAGCAGTTTCACATTCTAACTCTATGTTTTGTTTCCTTTTCATGTAGCCCTAAGCAGTGACTGGCGAGAAACACCTTCATTGAAAGGGGTTGCAAGCTTCCAAAAATTACGTGTCTCCAGAAATCTCAGAAAATATTTTTTCACCCAAACTGGATGATACTTTCAGGTAATGATCATTACCCTAAGCCCACTCGGTTCTCCAAATTTCATTCTTCTATGTTGAAGCGTTCGTTTCCAGTAACAGTTTCCATTCTGGCATTTCACTCTGTTTTCTCCTATATTGATAGATGTATTTGGAACTCTAAATCAAACACGGTTTGTGCTAGCTTCTTGAAACTTGACACAGTAAATCAGTTTCACATTCTAACTCTATGTTTTGTTTCCTCTTCTAGTAGCCGTAAGCAGAGACTGGCGAGAAACACTTTCATTGAAAGGGGTTGCAAGCTTCTAAAAATTACGAGTCTCCAGAAATCTCAGCAAATATTTTTTCACCCAAACTGGATGATACTTTCAGGTAATGATCAGTACACTTTGCCCACTTGGTTCTCCATATTTCGTTCTTCTATGTTGAAGCATTCGTTTACAGTAACAGTTTCCACTCTGGCATTACACTCTGTTTTCTCCTATATTGATAGATGTATTTGGAACTCTAAATCAAACACGGTTTGTGCTAGCTTCTTGAACTTGACACAGTAAAGCAGTTTCACATTCTAACTCTATGTTTTGTTTCTTTTTCATGTAGCTTTAAGCAGTGACTGGCGAGAAACACTTTCATTGAAAGGGGTTGCAAGCTTCCAAAAATTACGAGTCTCCAGAAATCTCAGCAAATATTTTTTCACCCAAACTGGATGATACTTTCAGGTAATGATCAGTACACTAATCCCACTTGGTTCTCCAAATTACGTTCTTCTATGTTGAAGCGTTCGTTTCCAGTAACAGTTTCCATTCTGGCATTTCACTCTGTTTTCCCCTATATTGATAGATGTATTTGGAACTCTAAATCAAACACGGTTTGTGCTAGCTTCTTGAAACTTGACACAGTAAAGCAGTTTCACATTCTAACTCTATGTTTTGTTTCTTTTTCATGTAGCTTTAAGCAGTGACTGGCGAGAAACACTTTCATTGAAAGGGGTTGCAAGCTTCCAAAAATTACGAGTCTCCAGAAATCTCAGCAAATATTTTTTCACCCAAACTGGATGATACTTTCAGGTAATGATCAGTACACTAATCCCACTTGGTTCTCCAAATTACGTTCTTCTATGTTGAAGCGTTCGTTTCCAGTAACAGTTTCCATTCTGGCATTTCACTCTGTTTTCCCCTATATTGATAGATGTATTTGGAACTCTAAATCAAACACGGTTTGTGCTAGCTTCTTGAAACTTGACACAGTAAAGCAGTTTCACATTCTAACTCTATGTTTTGTTTCCTTTTCTTGTAGCCCTAAGCAGTGACGGGCGAGAAACACTTTCATTGAAAGGGGTTGCAAGCTTCCAAAAATTACGAGTCTCCAGAAATCTCATCAAATATTTTTTCACCCAAACTGCATGATACTATCAAGTAATGATCAGTACACTAAGCCCACTTGGTTCCCCAAATTTCGATCTTCTATGTTGAAGCGTTCATTTCCAGTAACAGTTTCCATTCTGGCATTTCACTCTGTTTTCTCCTATATTGATAGATGTATTTGGAACTCTAAATCAAACACGGTTTGTGATAGCTTCTTGAAACTTGACACAGTAAAGCAGTTTCACATTCAAACTCTATGTTTTGTTTCCTTTTCATGTAGCCCTAAGCAGTGACTGGCGAGAAACACTTTCATTGAAAGGGGTTGCAAGCTTCCAAAAATTACGAGTCTCCAGAAATCTCAGCAAATATTTTTTCACCCAAACTGCATGATACTTTCAGGTAATGATCAGTACACTAAGCCCACTTGGTTCCCCAAATTTCGTTCTTCTATGTTGAAGCGTTCGTTTCCAGTAACTGTTTGAATTTTGTCGTTTCACTCTGTTTTCTCCTATATTGATAGATGTATTTGGAACTCTAAATCAAACACGGTTTGTGCTAGCTTCTTGAAACTTGACACAGTAAAGCAGTTTCACATTCAAACTCTATGTTTTGTTTCCTTTTCATGTAGCTTTAAGCAGTGACTGGCGAGAAACACCTTCATTGAAAGGGGTTGCAAGCTTCCAAAAATTACGAGTCTCCAGAAATCTCAGCAAATATTTTTTCACCCAAACTGGATGATACTTTCAGGTAATGATCAGTACACTAAGCCCACTCGGTTCTCCAAATTTCATTCTTCTATGTTGAAGCGTTCGTTTCCAGTAACAGTTTCCATTCTGGAATTTCACTCTGTTTTCTCCTATATTGATAGATGTATTTGGAACTCTAAATCAAACACGGTTTGTGCTAGCTTCTTGAAACTTGACACAGTAAAGCAGTTTCACATTCTAACTCTCTGTTTTGTTTCCTTTTCATGTAGCCCTAAGCAGTGACTGGCGAGAAACACTTTCATTGAAATGGGTTGCAAGCTTCCAAAAATTACGAATCTCCAGAAATCTCAACAAATATTTTTTCACCCAAGCTGCATGATACTTTCAGGTAATGATCAGTACACTAAGCCCACTTGGTTCCCCAAATTTCGTTCTTCTATGTTGAAGCGTTCGTTTCCAGTAACTGTTTGAATTTTGTCGTTTCACTCTGTTTTCTCCTATATTGATAGATGTATTTGGAACTCTAAATCAAACACGGTTTGTGCTAGCTTCTTGAAACTTGACACAGTAAAGCAGTTTCACATTCTAACTCTAAGTTTTGTTTCCTTTTCATGTAGCCCTAAGCAGTGACTGGCGAGAAACACTTTCATTGAAAGGGGTTGCAAGCTTCCAAAAATTACGAGTCTCCAGAAATCTCAGCAAATATTTTTTCACCCAAACTAGATGATACTTTCAGGTAATGATCAGTACACTAATCCCACTTGGTTCCCCCAATTTCGTTCTTCTATGTTGAAGCGTTCGTTTCCAGTAACAGTTAGAATTTTGGCGTTTCACTCTGTTTTCTCCTATATTGATAGATGTATTTGGAACTCTAAATCAAACACGGTTTGTGCTAGCTTCTTGAAACTTGACACAGTAAAGCAGTTTCACATTCTAACTCTATGTTTTGTTTCCTTTTCATGTAGCCCTAAGCAGTGACTGGCGAGAAACTCTTTCATTGAAAGGGGTTTCAAGCTTCCAAAAATTACGAGTCTCCAGAAATCTCAGCAAATATTTTTTCACCCAAACTGGATGATACTTTCAGGTAATGATCAATACACTAAGCCCACTCGGTTCTCCAAATTTCATTCTTCTATGTTGAAGCGTTCGTTTCCAGTAACAGTTTCCATTCTGGCATTTCACTCTGTTTTCTCCTATATTGATAGATGTATTTGGAACTCTAAATCAAACACGGTTTGTGCTAGCTTCTTGAAACTTGACACAGTAAAGCAGTTTCACATTCTAACTCTACGTTTTCTTTCCTTTTCATGTAGCCCTAAGCAGTGACTGGCGAGAAACACTTTCATTGAAAGGGGTTGCAAGCTTCCAAAAATTACGAGTCTCCAGAAATCTCAGCAAATATTTTTTCACCCAAGCTGCATGATACTTTCAGGTAATGATCAGTACACTAAGCCCACTTGGTTCCCCCAATTTCGTTCTTCTATGTTGAAGCGTTCGTTTCCAGTAACAGTTAGAATTTTGGCGTTTCACTCTGTTTTCTCCTATATTGATAGATGTATTTGGAACTCTAAATCAAACACGGTTTGTGCTAGCTTCTTGAAACTTGACACAGTAAAGCAGTTTCACATTCTAACTCTATGTTTTGTTTCCTTTTCATGTAGCTTTAAGCAGTGACTGGCGAGAAACACCTTCATTGAAAGGGGTTGCAAGCTTCCAAAAATTACGTGTCTCCAGAAATCTCAGAAAATATTTTTTCACCCAAACTGGATGATACTTTCAGGTAATGATCATTACCCTAAGCCCACTCGGTTCTCCAAATTTCATTCTTCTATGTTGAAGCGTTCGTTTCCAGTAACAGTTTCCATTCTGGCATTTCACTCTGTTTTCTCCTATATTGATAGATGTATTTGGAACTCTAAATCAAACACGGTTTGTGCTAGCTTCTTGAAACTTGACACAGTAAATCAGTTTCACATTCTAACTCTATGTTTTGTTTCCTCTTCTAGTAGCCCTAAGCAGAGACTGGCGAGAAACACTTTCATTGAAAGGGGTTGCAAGCTTCTAAAAATTACGAGTCTCCAGAAATCTCAGCAAATATTTTTTCACCCAAACTGGATGATACTTTCAGGTAATGATCAGTACACTTTGCCCACTTGGTTCTCCATATTTCGTTCTTCTATGTTGAAGCATTCGTTTACAGTAACAGTTTCCACTCTGGCATTACACTCTGTTTTCTCCTATATTGATAGATGTATTTGGAACTCTAAATCAAACACGGTTTGTGCTAGCTTCTTGAACTTGACACAGTAAAGCAGTTTCACATTCTAACTCTATGTTTTGTTTCTTTTTCATGTAGCTTTAAGCAGTGACTGGCGAGAAACACTTTCATTGAAAGGGGTTGCAAGCTTCCAAAAATTACGAGTCTCCAGAAATCTCAGCAAATATTTTTTCACCCAAACTGGATGATACTTTCAGGTAATGATCAGTACACTAATCCCACTTGGTTCTCCAAATTACGTTCTTCTATGTTGAAGCGTTCGTTTCCAGTAACAGTTTCCATTCTGGCATTTCACTCTGTTTTCCCCTATATTGATAGATGTATTTGGAACTCTAAATCAAACACGGTTTGTGCTAGCTTCTTGAAACTTGACACAGTAAAGCAGTTTCACATTCTAACTCTATGTTTTGTTTCTTTTTCATGTAGCTTTAAGCAGTGACTGGCGAGAAACACTTTCATTGAAAGGGGTTGCAAGCTTCCAAAAATTACGAGTCTCCAGAAATCTCAGCAAATATTTTTTCACCCAAACTGGATGATACTTTCAGGTAATGATCAGTACACTAATCCCACTTGGTTCTCCAAATTACGTTCTTCTATGTTGAAGCGTTCGTTTCCAGTAACAGTTTCCATTCTGGCATTTCACTCTGTTTTCCCCTATATTGATAGATGTATTTGGAACTCTAAATCAAACACGGTTTGTGCTAGCTTCTTGAAACTTGACACAGTAAAGCAGTTTCACATTCTAACTCTATGTTTTGTTTCCTTTTCTTGTAGCCCTAAGCAGTGACGGGCGAGAAACACTTTCATTGAAAGGGGTTGCAAGCTTCCAAAAATTACGAGTCTCCAGAAATCTCAGCAAATATTTTTTCACCCAAACTGCATGATACTATCAAGTAATGATCAGTACACTAAGCCCACTTGGTTCCCCAAATTTCGATCTTCTATGTTGAAGCGTTCATTTCCAGTAACAGTTTCCATTCTGGCATTTCACTCTGTTTTCTCCTATATTGATAGATGTATTTGGAACTCTAAATCAAACACGGTTTGTGATAGCTTCTTGAAACTTGACACAGTAAAGCAGTTTCACATTCAAACTCTATGTTTTGTTTCCTTTTCATGTAGCCCTAAGCAGTGACTGGCGAGAAACACTTTCATTGAAAGGGGTTGCAAGCTTCCAAAAATTACGAGTCTCCAGAAATCTCAGCAAATATTTTTTCACCCAAACTGCATGATACTTTCAGGTAATGATCAGTACACTAAGCCCACTTGGTTCCCCAAATTTCGTTCTTCTATGTTGAAGCGTTCGTTTCCAGTAACTGTTTGAATTTTGTCGTTTCACTCTGTTTTCTCCTATATTGATAGATGTATTTGGAACTCTAAATCAAACACGGTTTGTGCTAGCTTCTTGAAACTTGACACAGTAAAGCAGTTTCACATTCAAACTCTATGTTTTGTTTCCTTTTCATGTAGCTTTAAGCAGTGACTGGCGAGAAACACCTTCATTGAAAGGGGTTGCAAGCTTCCAAAAATTACGAGTCTCCAGAAATCTCAGCAAATATTTTTTCACCCAAACTGGATGATACTTTCAGGTAATGATCAATACACTAAGCCCACTTGGTTCTCCAAATTTCATTCTTCTATGTTGAAGCGTTCGTTTCCAGTAACAGTTTCCATTCTGGCATTTCACTCTGTTTTCTCCTATATTGATAGATGTATTTGGAACTCTAAATCAAACACGGTTTGTGCTAGCTTCTTGAAACTTGACACAGTAAAGCAGTTTCACATTCTAACTCTACGTTTTCTTTCCTTTTCATGTAGCCCTAAGCAGTGACTGGCGAGAAACACTTTCATTGAAAGGGGTTGCAAGCTTCCAAAAATTACGAGTCTCCAGAAATCTCAGCAAATATTTTTTCACCCAAGCTGCATGATACTTTCAGGTAATGATCAGTACACTAAGCCCACTTGGTTCCCCCAATTTCGTTCTTCTATGTTGAAGCGTTCGTTTCCAGTAACAGTTAGAATTTTGGCGTTTCACTCTGTTTTCTCCTATATTGATAGATGTATTTGGAACTCTAAATCAAACACGGTTTGTGCTAGCTTCTTGAAACTTGACACAGTAAAGCAGTTTCACATTCTAACTCTACGTTTTGTTTCCTTTTCATGTAGCTTTAAGCAGTGACTGGCGAGAAACACCTTCATTGAAAGGGGTTGCAAGCTTCCAAAAATTACGTGTCTCCAGAAATCTCAGAAAATATTTTTTCACCCAAACTGGATGATACTTTCAGGTAATGATCATTACCCTAAGCCCACTCGGTTCTCCAAATTTCATTCTTCTATGTTGAAGCGTTCGTTTCCAGTAACAGTTTCCATTCTGGCATTTCACTCTGTTTTCTCCTATATTGATAGATGTATTTGGAACTCTAAATCAAACACGGTTTGTGCTAGCTTCTTGAAACTTGACACAGTAAATCAGTTTCACATTCTAACTCTATGTTTTGTTTCCTCTTCTAGTAGCCCTAAGCAGAGACTGGCGAGAAACACTTTCATTGAAAGGGGTTGCAAGCTTCTAAAAATTACGAGTCTCCAGAAATCTCAGCAAATATTTTTTCACCCAAACTGGATGATACTTTCAGGTAATGATCAGTACACTTTGCCCACTTGGTTCTCCATATTTCGTTCTTCTATGTTGAAGCATTCGTTTACAGTAACAGTTTCCACTCTGGCATTACACTCTGTTTTCTCCTATATTGATAGATGTATTTGGAACTCTAAATCAAACACGGTTTGTGCTAGCTTCTTGAACTTGACACAGTAAAGCAGTTTCACATTCTAACTCTATGTTTTGTTTCTTTTTCATGTAGCTTTAAGCAGTGACTGGCGAGAAACACTTTCATTGAAAGGGGTTGCAAGCTTCCAAAAATTACGAGTCTCCAGAAATCTCAGCAAATATTTTTTCACCCAAACTGCATGATACTTTCAGGTAATGATCAGTACACTAAGCCCACTTGGTTCCCCAAATTTCGTTCTTCTATGTTGAAGCGTTCGTTTCCAGTAACTGTTAGAATTTTGGCGTTTCACTCTGTTTTCTCCTATATTGATAGATGTATTTGGAACTCTAAATCAAACACGGTTTGTGCTAGCTTCTTGAAACTTGACACAGTAAAGCAGTTTCACATTCTAACTCTAAGTTTTGTTTCCTTTTCATGTAGCCCTAAGCAGTGACTGGCGAGAAACACTTTCATTGAAAGGGGTTGCAAGCTTCCAAAAATTACGAGTCTCCAGAAATCTCAGCAAATATTTTTTCACCCAAACTGGATGATACTTTCAGGTAATGATCAGTACACTAAGCCCACTTGCTTCCCCAAATTTCGTTCTTCTATGTTGAAGCGTTCGTTTCCAGTAACAGTTTGAATTTTGGCGTTTCACTCTGTTTTCTCCTATATTGATAGATGTATTTGGAACTCTAAATCAAACACGGTTTGTGCTAGCTTCTTGAAACTTGACACAGTAAAGCAGTTTCACATTCTAACTCTATGTTTTGTTTCCTTTTCTTGTAGCCCTAAGCAGTGACGGGCGAGAAACACTTTCATTGAAAGGGGTTGCAAGCTTCCAAAAATTACGAGTCTCCAGAAAACTCAGCAAATATTTTTTCACCCAAACTGCTTGATACTATCAAGTAATGATCAGTATACTAAGCCCACTTGGTTCCCCAAATTTCGTTCTTCTATGTTGAAGCGTTCGTTTCCAGTAACAGTTTCCATTCTGGCATTTCACTCTGTTTTCTCCTATATTGATAGATGTATTTGGAACTCTAAATCAAACACGGTTTGTGCTAGCTTCTTGAAACTTGACACAGTAATGCAGTTTCACATTCTAACAATATGTTTTGTTTCCTTTTCATGTAGCCCTAAGCAGTGACTGGCGAGAAACACTTTCATTGAAAGGGGTTGCAAGCTTCCAAAAATTACGAGTGTCCAGATATCTCAGCAAATATTTTTTCACCCAAACTGCATGATACTTTCAGGTAATGATCAGTACACTAAGCCCACTTGGTTCCCCAAATTTCATTCTTCTATGTTGAAGCGTTCGTTTCCAGTAACTGTTTGAATTTTGTCGTTTAACTCTGTTTTCTCCTATATTGATAGATGTATTTGGAACTCTAAATCAAACACGGTTTGTGCTAGCTTCTTGAAACTTGACACAGTAAAGCAGTTTCACATTCAAACTCTATGTTTTGTTTCCTTTTCATGTAGCTTTAAGCAGTGACTGGCGAGAAACACCTTCATTGAAAGGGGTTTCAAGCTTCCAAAAATTACGAGTCTCCAGAAATCTCAGCAAATATTTTTTCACCCAAACTGGATGATACTTTCAGGTAATGATCAATACACTAAGCCCACTTGGTTCTCCAAATTTCATTCTTCTATGTTGAAGCGTTCGTTTCCAGTAACAGTTTCCATTCTGGCATTTCACTCTGTTTTCTCCTATATTGATAGATGTATTTGGAACTCTAAATCAAACACGGTTTGTGCTAGCTTCTTGAAACTTGACACAGTAAAGCAGTTTCACATTCTAACTCTACGTTTTCTTTCCTTTTCATGTAGCCCTAAGCAGTGACTGGCGAGAAACACTTTCATTGAAAGGGGTTGCAAGCTTCCAAAAATTACGAGTCTCCAGAAATCTCAGCAAATATTTTTTCACCCAAGCTGCATGATACTTTCAGGTAATGATCAGTACACTAAGCCCACTTGGTTCCCCCAATTTCGTTCTTCTATGTTGAAGCGTTCGTTTCCAGTAACAGTTAGAATTTTGGCGTTTCACTCTGTTTTCTCCTATATTGATAGATGTATTTGGAACTCTAAATCAAACACGGTTTGTGCTAGCTTCTTGAAACTTGACACAGTAAAGCAGTTTCACATTCTAACTCTATGTTTTGTTTCCTTTTCATGTAGCCCTAAGCAGTGACTGGCGAGAAACACCTTCATTGAAAGGGGTTGCAAGCTTCCAAAAATTACGTGTCTCCAGAAATCTCAGAAAATATTTTTTCACCCAAACTGGATGATACTTTCAGGTAATGATCATTACCCTAAGCCCACTCGGTTCTCCAAATTTCATTCTTCTATGTTGAAGCGTTCGTTTCCAGTAACAGTTTCCATTCTGGCATTTCACTCTGTTTTCTCCTATATTGATAGATGTATTTGGAACTCTAAATCAAACACGGTTTGTGCTAGCTTCTTGAAACTTGACACAGTAAATCAGTTTCACATTCTAACTCTATGTTTTGTTTCCTCTTCTAGTAGCCCTAAGCAGAGACTGGCGAGAAACACTTTCATTGAAAGGGGTTGCAAGCTTCTAAAAATTACGAGTCTCCAGAAATCTCAGCAAATATTTTTTCACCCAAACTGGATGATACTTTCAGGTAATGATCAGTACACTTTGCCCACTTGGTTCTCCATATTTCGTTCTTCTATGTTGAAGCATTCGTTTACAGTAACAGTTTCCACTCTGGCATTACACTCTGTTTTCTCCTATATTGATAGATGTATTTGGAACTCTAAATCAAACACGGTTTGTGCTAGCTTCTTGAACTTGACACAGTAAAGCAGTTTCACATTCTAACTCTATGTTTTGTTTCTTTTTCATGTAGCTTTAAGCAGTGATTGGCGAGAAACACTTTCATTGAAAGGGGTTGCAAGCTTCCAAAAATTACGAGTCTCCAGAAATCTCAGCAAATATTTTTTCACCCAAACTGGATGATACTTTCAGGTAATGATCAGTACACTAATCCCACTTGGTTCTCCAAATTACGTTCTTCTATGTTGAAGCGTTCGTTTCCAGTAACAGTTTCCATTCTGGCATTTCACTCTGTTTTCCCCTATATTGATAGATGTATTTGGAACTCTAAATCAAACACGGTTTGTGCTAGCTTCTTGAAACTTGACACAGTAAAGCAGTTTCACATTCTAACTCTATGTTTTGTTTCTTTTTCATGTAGCTTTAAGCAGTGACTGGCGAGAAACACTTTCATTGAAAGGGGTTGCAAGCTTCCAAAAATTACGAGTCTCCAGAAATCTCAGCAAATATTTTTTCACCCAAACTGGATGATACTTTCAGGTAATGATCAGTACACTAATCCCACTTGGTTCTCCAAATTACGTTCTTCTATGTTGAAGCGTTCGTTTCCAGTAACAGTTTCCATTCTGGCATTTCACTCTGTTTTCCCCTATATTGATAGATGTATTTGGAACTCTAAATCAAACACGGTTTGTGCTAGCTTCTTGAAACTTGACACAGTAAAGCAGTTTCACATTCTAACTCTATGTTTTGTTTCCTTTTCTTGTAGCCCTAAGCAGTGACGGGCGAGAAACACTTTCATTGAAAGGGGTTGCAAGCTTCCAAAAATTACGAGTCTCCAGAAATCTCATCAAATATTTTTTCACCCAAACTGCATGATACTATCAAGTAATGATCAGTACACTAAGCCCACTTGGTTCCCCAAATTTCGATCTTCTATGTTGAAGCGTTCATTTCCAGTAACAGTTTCCATTCTGGCATTTCACTCTGTTTTCTCCTATATTGATAGATGTATTTGGAACTCTAAATCAAACACGGTTTGTGATAGCTTCTTGAAACTTGACACAGTAAAGCAGTTTCACATTCAAACTCTATGTTTTGTTTCCTTTTCATGTAGCCCTAAGCAGTGACTGGCGAGAAACACTTTCATTGAAAGGGGTTGCAAGCTTCCAAAAATTACGAGTCTCCAGAAATCTCAGCAAATATTTTTTCACCCAAACTGCATGATACTTTCAGGTAATGATCAGTACACTAAGCCCACTTGGTTCCCCAAATTTCGTTCTTCTATGTTGAAGCGTTCGTTTCCAGTAACTGTTTGAATTTTGTCGTTTCACTCTGTTTTCTCCTATATTGATAGATGTATTTGGAACTCTAAATCAAACACGGTTTGTGCTAGCTTCTTGAAACTTGACACAGTAAAGCAGTTTCACATTCAAACTCTATGTTTTGTTTCCTTTTCATGTAGCTTTAAGCAGTGACTGGCGAGAAACACCTTCATTGAAAGGGGTTGCAAGCTTCCAAAAATTACGAGTCTCCAGAAATCTCAGCAAATATTTTTTCACCCAAACTGGATGATACTTTCAGGTAATGATCAGTACACTAAGCCCACTCGGTTCTCCAAATTTCATTCTTCTATGTTGAAGCGTTCGTTTCCAGTAACAGTTTCCATTCTGGAATTTCACTCTGTTTTCTCCTATATTGATAGATGTATTTGGAACTCTAAATCAAACACGGTTTGTGCTAGCTTCTTGAAACTTGACACAGTAAAGCAGTTTCACATTCTAACTCTCTGTTTTGTTTCCTTTTCATGTAGCCCTAAGCAGTGACTGGCGAGAAACACTTTCATTGAAAGGGGTTGCAAGCTTCCAAAAATTACGAATCTCCAGAAATCTCAACAAATATTTTTTCACCCAAGCTGCATGATACTTTCAGGTAATGATCAGTACACTAAGCCCACTTGGTTCCCCAAATTTCGTTCTTCTATGTTGAAGCGTTCGTTTCCAGTAACTGTTTGAATTTTGTCGTTTCACTCTGTTTTCTCCTATATTGATAGATGTATTTGGAACTCTAAATCAAACACGGTTTGTGCTAGCTTCTTGAAACTTGACACAGTAAAGCAGTTTCACATTCTAACTCTAAGTTTTGTTTCCTTTTCATGTAGCCCTAAGCAGTGACTGGCGAGAAACACTTTCATTGAAAGGGGTTGCAAGCTTCCAAAAATTACGAGTCTCCAGAAATCTCAGCAAATATTTTTTCACCCAAACTAGATGATACTTTCAGGTAATGATCAGTACACTAAGCCCACTTGGTTCCCCCAATTTCGTTCTTCTATGTTGAAGCGTTCGTTTCCAGTAACAGTTAGAATTTTGGCGTTTCACTCTGTTTTCTCCTATATTGATAGATGTATTTGGAACTCTAAATCAAACACGGTTTGTGCTAGCTTCTTGAAACTTGACACAGTAAAGCAGTTTCACATTCTAACTCTATGTTTTGTTTCCTTTTCATGTAGCCCTAAGCAGTGACTGGCGAGAAACTCTTTCATTGAAAGGGGTTTCAAGCTTCCAAAAATTACGAGTCTCCAGAAATCTCAGCAAATATTTTTTCACCCAAACTGGATGATACTTTCAGGTAATGATCAATACACTAAGCCCACTCGGTTCTCCAAATTTCATTCTTCTATGTTGAAGCGTTCGTTTCCAGTAACAGTTTCCATTCTGGCATTTCACTCTGTTTTCTCCTATATTGATAGATGTATTTGGAACTCTAAATCAAACACGGTTTGTGCTAGCTTCTTGAAACTTGACACAGTAAAGCAGTTTCACATTCTAACTCTACGTTTTCTTTCCTTTTCATGTAGCCCTAAGCAGTGACTGGCGAGAAACACTTTCATTGAAAGGGGTTGCAAGCTTCCAAAAATTACGAGTCTCCAGAAATCTCAGCAAATATTTTTTCACCCAAGCTGCATGATACTTTCAGGTAATGATCAGTACACTAAGCCCACTTGGTTCCCCCAATTTCGTTCTTCTATGTTGAAGCGTTCGTTTCCAGTAACAGTTAGAATTTTGGCGTTTCACTCTGTTTTCTCCTATATTGATAGATGTATTTGGAACTCTAAATCAAACACGGTTTGTGCTAGCTTCTTGAAACTTGACACAGTAAAGCAGTTTCACATTCTAACTCTATGTTTTGTTTCCTTTTCATGTAGCTTTAAGCAGTGACTGGCGAGAAACACCTTCATTGAAAGGGGTTGCAAGCTTCCAAAAATTACGTGTCTCCAGAAATCTCAGAAAATATTTTTTCACCCAAACTGGATGATACTTTCAGGTAATGATCATTACCCTAAGCCCACTCGGTTCTCCAAATTTCATTCTTCTATGTTGAAGCGTTCGTTTCCAGTAACAGTTTCCATTCTGGCATTTCACTCTGTTTTCTCCTATATTGATAGATGTATTTGGAACTCTAAATCAAACACGGTTTGTGCTAGCTTCTTGAAACTTGACACAGTAAATCAGTTTCACATTCTAACTCTATGTTTTGTTTCCTCTTCTAGTAGCCCTAAGCAGAGACTGGCGAGAAACACTTTCATTGAAAGGGGTTGCAAGCTTCTAAAAATTACGAGTCTCCAGAAATCTCAGCAAATATTTTTTCACCCAAACTGGATGATACTTTCAGGTAATGATCAGTACACTTTGCCCACTTGGTTCTCCATATTTCGTTCTTCTATGTTGAAGCATTCGTTTACAGTAACAGTTTCCACTCTGGCATTACACTCTGTTTTCTCCTATATTGATAGATGTATTTGGAACTCTAAATCAAACACGGTTTGTGCTAGCTTCTTGAACTTGACACAGTAAAGCAGTTTCACATTCTAACTCTATGTTTTGTTTCTTTTTCATGTAGCTTTAAGCAGTGACTGGCGAGAAACACTTTCATTGAAAGGGGTTGCAAGCTTCCAAAAATTACGAGTCTCCAGAAATCTCAGCAAATATTTTTTCACCCAAACTGGATGATACTTTCAGGTAATGATCAGTACACTAATCCCACTTGGTTCTCCAAATTACGTTCTTCTATGTTGAAGCGTTCGTTTCCAGTAACAGTTTCCATTCTGGCATTTCACTCTGTTTTCCCCTATATTGATAGATGTATTTGGAACTCTAAATCAAACACGGTTTGTGCTAGCTTCTTGAAACTTGACACAGTAAAGCAGTTTCACATTCTAACTCTATGTTTTGTTTCTTTTTCATGTAGCTTTAAGCAGTGACTGGCGAGAAACACTTTCATTGAAAGGGGTTGCAAGCTTCCAAAAATTACGAGTCTCCAGAAATCTCAGCAAATATTTTTTCACCCAAACTGGATGATACTTTCAGGTAATGATCAGTACACTAATCCCACTTGGTTCTCCAAATTACGTTCTTCTATGTTGAAGCGTTCGTTTCCAGTAACAGTTTCCATTCTGGCATTTCACTCTGTTTTCCCCTATATTGATAGATGTATTTGGAACTCTAAATCAAACACGGTTTGTGCTAGCTTCTTGAAACTTGACACAGTAAAGCAGTTTCACATTCTAACTCTATGTTTTGTTTCCTTTTCTTGTAGCCCTAAGCAGTGACGGGCGAGAAACACTTTCATTGAAAGGGGTTGCAAGCTTCCAAAAATTACGAGTCTCCAGAAATCTCAGCAAATATTTTTTCACCCAAACTGCATGATACTATCAAGTAATGATCAGTACACTAAGCCCACTTGGTTCCCCAAATTTCGATCTTCTATGTTGAAGCGTTCATTTCCAGTAACAGTTTCCATTCTGGCATTTCACTCTGTTTTCTCCTATATTGATAGATGTATTTGGAACTCTAAATCAAACACGGTTTGTGATAGCTTCTTGAAACTTGACACAGTAAAGCAGTTTCACATTCAAACTCTATGTTTTGTTTCCTTTTCATGTAGCCCTAAGCAGTGACTGGCGAGAAACACTTTCATTGAAAGGGGTTGCAAGCTTCCAAAAATTACGAGTCTCCAGAAATCTCAGCAAATATTTTTTCACCCAAACTGCATGATACTTTCAGGTAATGATCAGTACACTAAGCCCACTTGGTTCCCCAAATTTCGTTCTTCTATGTTGAAGCGTTCGTTTCCAGTAACTGTTTGAATTTTGTCGTTTCACTCTGTTTTCTCCTATATTGATAGATGTATTTGGAACTCTAAATCAAACACGGTTTGTGCTAGCTTCTTGAAACTTGACACAGTAAAGCAGTTTCACATTCAAACTCTATGTTTTGTTTCCTTTTCATGTAGCTTTAAGCAGTGACTGGCGAGAAACACCTTCATTGAAAGGGGTTGCAAGCTTCCAAAAATTACGAGTCTCCAGAAATCTCAGCAAATATTTTTTCACCCAAACTGGATGATACTTTCAGGTAATGATCAGTACACTAAGCCCACTCAGTTCTCCAAATTTCATTCTTCTATGTTGAAGCGTTCGTTTCCAGTAACAGTTTCCATTCTGGAATTTCACTCTGTTTTCTCCTATATTGATAGATGTATTTGGAACTCTAAATCAAACACGGTTTGTGCTAGCTTCTTGAAACTTGACACAGTAAAGCAGTTTCACATTCTAACTCTCTGTTTTGTTTCCTTTTCATGTAGCCCTAAGCAGTGACTGGCGAGAAACACTTTCATTGAAATGGGTTGCAAGCTTCCAAAAATTACGAATCTCCAGAAATCTCAACAAATATTTTTTCACCCAAGCTGCATGATACTTTCAGGTAATGATCAGTACACTAAGCCCACTTGGTTCCCCAAATTTCGTTCTTCTATGTTGAAGCGTTCGTTTCCAGTAACTGTTTGAATTTTGTCGTTTCACTCTGTTTTCTCCTATATTGATAGATGTATTTGGAACTCTAAATCAAACACGGTTTGTGCTAGCTTCTTGAAACTTGACACAGTAAAGCAGTTTCACATTCTAACTCTAAGTTTTGTTTCCTTTTCATGTAGCCCTAAGCAGTGACTGGCGAGAAACACTTTCATTGAAAGGGGTTGCAAGCTTCCAAAAATTACGAGTCTCCAGAAATCTCAGCAAATATTTTTTCACCCAAACTAGATGATACTTTCAGGTAATGATCAGTACACTAAGCCCACTTGGTTCCCCCAATTTCGTTCTTCTATGTTGAAGCGTTCGTTTCCAGTAACAGTTAGAATTTTGGCGTTTCACTCTGTTTTCTCCTATATTGATAGATGTATTTGGAACTCTAAATCAAACACGGTTTGTGCTAGCTTCTTGAAACTTGACACAGTAAAGCAGTTTCACATTCTAACTCTATGTTTTGTTTCCTTTTCATGTAGCCCTAAGCAGTGACTGGCGAGAAACACTTTCATTGAAAGGGGTTGCAAGCTTCCAAAAATTACGAGTCTCCAGAAATCTCAGCAAATATTTTTTTACCCAAACTGCATGATACTATCAAGTAATGATCAGTACACTAAGCCCACTTGGTTCCCCAAATTTCGATCTTCTATGTTGAAGCGTTCGTTTCCAGTAACAGTTTCCATTCTGGCATATCACTCTGTTTTCTCCTATATTGATAGATGTATTTGGAACTCTAAATCAAACACGGTTTGTGCTAGCTTCTTGAAACTTGACACAGTAATGCAGTTTCACATTCTAACAATATGTTTTGTTTCCTTTTCATGTAGCCCTAAGCAGTGACTGGCGAGAAACACTTTCATTGAAAGGGGTTGCAAGCTTCCAAAAATTACGAGTCTCCAGAAATCTCAGCAAATATTTTTTCACCCAAACTGCATGATACTTTCAGGTAATGATCAGTACACTAAGCCCACTTGGTTCCCCAAATTTCGTTCTTCTAGGTTGAAGCGTTCGTTTCCAGTAACTGTTAGAATTTTGGCGTTTCACTCTGTTTTCTCCTATATTGATAGATGTATTTGGAACTCTAAATCAAACACGGTTTGTGCTAGCTTCTTGAAACTTGACACAGTAAAGCAGTTTCACATTCTAACTCTAAGTTTTGTTTCCTTTTCATGTAGCCCTAAGCAGTGACTGGCGAGAAACACTTTCATTGAAAGGGGTTGCAAGCTTCCAAAAATTACGAGTCTCCAGAAATCTCAGCAAATATTTTTTCACCCAAACTGGATGATACTTTCAGGTAATGATCAGTACACTAAGCCCACTTGCTTCCCCAAATTTCGTTCTTCTATGTTGAAGCGTTCGTTTCCAGTAACAGTTTGAATTTTGGCGTTTCACTCTGTTTTCTCCTATATTGATAGATGTATTTGGAACTCTAAATCAAACACGGTTTGTGCTAGCTTCTTGAAACTTGACACAGTAAAGCAGTTTCACATTCTAACTCTATGTTTTGTTTCCTTTTCTTGTAGCCCTAAGCAGTGACGGGCGAGAAACACTTTCATTGAAAGGGGTTGCAAGCTTCCAAAAATTACGAGTCTCCAGAAAACTCAGCAAATATTTTTTCACCCAAACTGCTTGATACTATCAAGTAATGATCAGTATACTAAGCCCACTTGGTTCCCCAAATTTCGATCTTCTATGTTGAAGCGTTCGTTTCCAGTAACAGTTTCCATTCTGGCATTTCACTCTGTTTTCTCCTATATTGATAGATGTATTTGGAACTCTAAATCAAACACGGTTTGTGCTAGCTTCTTGAAACTTGACACAGTAATGCAGTTTCACATTCTAACAATATGTTTTGTTTCCTTTTCATGTAGCCCTAAGCAGTGACTGGCGAGAAACACTTTCATTGAAAGGGGTTGCAAGCTTCCAAAAATTACGAGTGTCCAGATATCTCAGCAAATATTTTTTCACCCAAACTGCATGATACTTTCAGGTAATGATCAGTACACTAAGCCCACTTGGTTCCCCAAATTTCGTTCTTCTATGTTGAAGCGTTCGTTTCCAGTAACTGCTTGAATTTTGTCGTTTCACTCTGTTTTCTCCTATAATGATAGATGTATTTGGAACTCTAAATCAAACACGGTTTGTGCTAGCTTCTTGAAACTTGACACAGTAAAGCAGTTTCACATTCAAACTCTATGTTTTGTTTCCTTTTCATGTAGCTTTAAGCAGTGACTGGCGAGAAACACCTTCATTGAAAGGGGTTTCAAGCTTCCAAAAATTACGAGTCTCCAGAAATCTCAGCAAATATTTTTTCACCCAAGCTGCATGATACTTTCAGGTAATGATCAGTACACTAAGCCCACTTGGTTCCCCCAATTTCGTTCTTCTATGTTGATGCGTTCGTTTCCAGTAAAAGTTAGAATTTTGGCGTTTCACTCTGTTTTCTCCTATATTGATAGATGTATTTGGAACTCTAAATCAAACACGGTTTGTGCTAGCTTCTTGAAACTTGACACAGTAAAGCAGTTTCACATTCTAACTCTATGTTTTGTTTCCTTTTCATGTAGCTTTAAGCAGTGACTGGCGAGAAACACCTTCATTGAAAGGGGTTGCAAGCTTCCAAAAATTACGTGTCTCCAGAAATCTCAGAAAATATTTTTTCACCCAAACTGGATGATACTTTCAGGTAATGATCATTACCCTAAGCCCACTCGGTTCTCCAAATTTCATTCTTCTATGTTGAAGCGTTCGTTTCCAGTAACAGTTTCCATTCTGGCATTTCACTCTGTTTTCTCCTATATTGATAGATGTATTTGGAACTCTAAATCAAACACGGTTTGTGCTAGCTTCTTGAAACTTGACACAGTAAATCAGTTTCACATTCTAACTCTATGTTTTGTTTCCTCTTCTAGTAGCCCTAAGCAGAGACTGGCGAGAAACACTTTCATTGAAAGGGGTTGCAAGCTTCTAAAAATTACGAGTCTCCAGAAATCTCAGCAAATATTTTTTCACCCAAACTGGATGATACTTTCAGGTAATGATCAGTACACTTTGCCCACTTGGTTCTCCATATTTCGTTCTTCTATGTTGAAGCATTCGTTTACAGTAACAGTTTCCACTCTGGCATTACACTCTGTTTTCTCCTATATTGATAGATGTATTTGGAACTCTAAATCAAACACGGTTTGTGCTAGCTTCTTGAACTTGACACAGTAAAGCAGTTTCACATTCTAACTCTATGTTTTGTTTCCTTTTCATGTAGCTTTAAGCAGTGACTGGCGAGAAACACTTTCATTGAAAGGGGTTGCAAGCTTCCAAAAATTACGAGTCTCCAGAAATCTCAGCAAATATTTTTTCACCCAAACTGGATGATACTTTCAGGTAATGATCAGTACACTAATCCCACTTGGTTCTCCAAATTACGTTCTTCTATGTTGAAGCGTTCGTTTCCAGTAACAGTTTCCATTCTGGCATTTCACTCTGTTTTCCCCTATATTGATAGATGTATTTGGAACTCTAAATCAAACACGGTTTGTGCTAGCTTCTTGAAACTTGACACAGTAAAGCAGTTTCACATTCTAACTCTATGTTTTGTTTCCTTTTCTTGTAGCCCTAAGCAGTGACGGGCGAGAAACACTTTCATTTAAATGGGTTGCAAGCTTCCAAAAATTACGAATCTCCAGAAATCTCAACAAATATTTTTTCACCCAAGCTGCATGATACTTTCAGGTAATGATCAGTACACTAAGCCCACTTGGTTCCCCAAATTTCGTTCTTCTATGTTGAAGCGTTCGTTTCCAGTAACTGTTTGAATTTTGTCGTTTCACTCTGTTTTCTCCTATATTGATAGATGTATTTGGAACTCTAAATCAAACACGGTTTGTGCTAGCTTCTTGAAACTTGACACAGTAAAGCAGTTTCACATTCTAACTCTAAGTTTTGTTTCCTTTTCATGTAGCCCTAAGCAGTGACTGGCGAGAAACACTTTCATTGAAAGGGGTTGCAAGCTTCCAAAAATTACGAGTCTCCAGAAATCTCAGCAAATATTTTTTCACCCAAACTAGATGATACTTTCAGGTAATGATCAGTACACTAAGCCCACTTGGTTCCCCCAATTTCGTTCTTCTATGTTGAAGCGTTCGTTTCCAGTAACAGTTAGAATTTTGGCGTTTCACTCTGTTTTCTCCTATATTGATAGATGTATTTGGAACTCTAAATCAAACACGGTTTGTGCTAGCTTCTTGAAACTTGACACAGTAAAGCAGTTTCACATTCTAACTCTATGTTTTGTTTCCTTTTCATGTAGCTTTAAGCAGTGACTGGCGAGAAACACCTTCATTGAAAGGGGTTGCAAGCTTCCAAAAATTACGTGTCTCCAGAAATCTCAGAAAATATTTTTTCACCCAAACTGGATGATACTTTCAGGTAATGATCATTACCCTAAGCCCAGTCGGTTCTCCAAATTTCATTCTTCTATGTTGAAGCGTTCGTTTCCAGTAACAGTTTCCATTCTGGCATTTCACTCTGTTTTCTCCTATATTGATAGATGTATTTGGAACTCTAAATCAAACACGGTTTGTGCTAGCTTCTTGAAACTTGACACAGTAAATCAGTTTCACATTCTAACTCTATGTTTTGTTTCCTCTTCTAGTAGCCCTAAGCAGAGACTGGCGAGAAACACTTTCATTGAAAGGGGTTGCAAGCTTCTAAAAATTACGAGTCTCCAGAAATCTCAGCAAATATTTTTTCACCCAAACTGGATGATACTTTCAGGTAATGATCAGTACACTTTGCCCACTTGGTTCTCCATATTTCGTTCTTCTATGTTGAAGCATTCGTTTACAGTAACAGTTTCCACTCTGGCATTACACTCTGTTTTCTCCTATATTGATATATGTATTTGGAACTCTAAATCAAACACGGTTTGTGCTAGCTTCTTGAACTTGACACAGTAAAGCAGTTTCACATTCTAACTCTATGTTTTGTTTCTTTTTCATGTAGCTTTAAGCAGTGACTGGCGAGAAACACTTTCATTGAAAGGGGTTGCAAGCTTCCAAAAATTACGAGTCTCCAGAAATCTCAGCAAATATTTTTTCACCCAAACTGGATGATACTTTCAGGTAATGATCAGTACACTAATCCCACTTGGTTCTCCAAATTACGTTCTTCTATGTTGAAGCGTTCGTTTCCAGTAACAGTTTCCATTCTGGCATTTCACTCTGTTTTCCCCTATATTGATAGATGTATTTGGAACTCTAAATCAAACACGGTTTGTGCTAGCTTCTTGAAACTTGACACAGTAAAGCAGTTTCACATTCTAACTCTATGTTTTGTTTCCTTTTCTTGTAGCCCTAAGCAGTGACGGGCGAGAAACACTTTCATTGAAAGGGGTTGCAAGCTTCCAAAAATTACGAGTCTCCAGAAATCTCAGCAAATATTTTTTCACCCAAACTGCATGATACTATCAAGTAATGATCAGTACACTAAGCCCACTTGGTTCCCCAAATTTCGATCTTCTATGTTGAAGCGTTCATTTCCAGTAACAGTTTCCATTCTGGCATTTCACTCTGTTTTCTCCTATATTGATAGATGTATTTGGAACTCTAAATCAAACACGGTTTGTGATAGCTTCTTGAAACTTGACACAGTAAAGCAGTTTCACATACAAACTCTATGTTTTGTTTCCTTTTCATGTAGCCCTAAGCAGTGACTGGCGAGAAACACTTTCATTGAAAGGGGTTGCAAGCTTCCAAAAATTACGAGTCTCCAGAAATCTCAGCAAATATTTTTTCACCCAAACTGCATGATACTTTCAGGTAATGATCAGTACACTAAGCCCACTTGGTTCCCCAAATTTCGTTCTTCTATGTTGAAGCGTTCGTTTCCAGTAACTGTTTGAATTTTGTCGTTTCACTCTGTTTTCTCCTATATTGATAGATGTATTTGGAACTCTAAATCAAACACGGTTTGTGCTAGCTTCTTGAAACTTGACACAGTAAAGCAGTTTCACATTCAAACTCTATGTTTTGTTTCCTTTTCATGTAGCTTTAAGCAGTGACTGGCGAGAAACACCTTCATTGAAAGGGGTTGCAAGCTTCCAAAAATTACGAGTCTCCAGAAATCTCAGCAAATATTTTTTCACCCAAACTGGATGATACTTTCAGGTAATGATCAGTACACTAAGCCCACTCGGTTCTCCAAATTTCATTCTTCTATGTTGAAGCGTTCGTTTCCAGTAACAGTTTCCATTCTGGAATTTCACTCTGTTTTCTCCTATATTGATAGATGTATTTGGAACTCTAAATCAAACACGGTTTGTGCTAGCTTCTTGAAACTTGACACAGTAAAGCAGTTTCACATTCTAACTCTCTGTTTTGTTTCCTTTTCATGTAGCCCTAAGCAGTGACTGGCGAGAAACACTTTCATTGAAATGGGTTGCAAGCTTCCAAAAATTACGAATCTCCAGAAATCTCAGCAAATATTTTTTCACCCAAGCTGCATGATACTATCAAGTAATGATCAGTACACTAAGCCCACTTGGTTCCCCAAATTTCGATCTTCTATGTTGAATCGTTCGTTTCCAGTAACAGTTTCCATTCTGGCATTTCACTCTGTTTTCTCCTATATTGATAGATGTATTTGGAACTCTAAATCAAACACGGTTTGTGGTAGCTTCTTGAAACTTGACACAGTAATGCAGTTTCACATTCTAACAATATGTTTTGTTTCCTTTTCATGTAGCCCTAAGCAGTGACTGGCGAGAAACACTTTCGTTGAAAGGGGATGCAAGCTTCCAAAAATTACGAGTCTCCAGAAATCTCAGCAAATATTTTTTCACCCAAACTGCATGATACTTTCAGGTAATGATCAGTACACTAAGCCCACTTGGTTCCCCAAATTTCGTTCTTCTATGTTGAAGCATTCGTTTCCAGTAACTGTTTGAATTTTGTCGTTTCACTCTGTTTTCTCCTATATTGATAGATGTATTTGGAACTCTAAATAAAACACGGTTTGTGCTAGCTTCTTTAAACTTGACACAGTAAAGCAGTTTCACATTCTAACTCTATGTTTTGTTTCCTTTTCATGTAGCTTTAAGCAGTGACTGGCGAGAAACACCTTCATTGAAAGGGGTTGCAAGCTTCCAAAAATTACGAGTCTCCAGAAATCTCAGCAAATATTTTTTCACCCAAGCTGCATGATACTTTCAGGTAATGATCAGTACACTAAGCCCACTTGGTTCCCCCAATTTCGTTCTTCTATGTTGAAGCGTTCGTTTCCAGTAACAGTTAGAATTTTGGCGTTTCACTCTGTTTTCTCCTATAATGATAGATGTATTTGGAACTCTAAATCAAACACGGTTTGTGCTACCTTCTTGAAACTTGAAACAGTAAAGCAGTTTCACATTCTAACTCTATGTTTTGTTTCCTTTTCATGTAGCCCTAAGCAGTGACTGGCGAGAAACACTTTCATTGAAAGGGGTTGCAAGCTTCCAAAAATTACGAGTCTCCAGAAATCTCAGCAAATATTTTTTAACCCAAACTGGATGATACTTTCAGGTAATGATAAGTACACTAAGCCCACTTGCTTCCCCAAATTTCGTTCTTCTATGTTGAAGCGTTCGTTTCCAGTAACAGTTTGAATTTTGTCGTTTCACTCTGTTTTCTCCTATATTGATAGATGTATTTGGAACTCTAAATCAAACACGGTTTGTGCTAGCTTCTTGAAACTTGACACAGTAAAGCAGTTTCAGATTCTAACTCTATGTTTTGTTTCCTTTTCATGTAGCCCTAAGCAGTGACTGGCGAGAAACACTTTCATTGAAAGGGGTTGCAAGCTTCCAAAAATTACGAGTCTCCAGAAATCTCAGGAAATATTTTTTCACCCAAACTGGATGATACTTTCAGGTAATGATCAGTACACTTGGCCCACTTGGTTCTCCAAATTTCGTTCTTCTATGTTGAAGCGTTCGTTTCCAGTAACAGTTTGAATTTTGGCGTTTCACTCTGTTTTCTCCTATATTGATAGATGTATTTGGAACTCTAAATCAAACACGGTTTGTGCTAGCTTCTTGAAAATTGACACAGTAAAGCAGTTTCACATTCTAACTCTATGTTTTGTTTCCTTTTCTTGTAGTCCTAAGCAGTGACGGGCGAGAAACACTTTCATTGAAAGGGGATGCAAGCTTCCAAAAATTACGAGTCTCCAGAAATCTCAGCAAATATTTTTTCACCCAAACTGCATGATACTTTCAGGTAATGATCAGTACACAAAGCCCACTTGGTTCCCCAAATTTCGATCTTCTATGTTGAAGCGTTCGTTTCCAGTAACAGTTTCCATTCTGGCATTTCACTCTGTTTTCTCCTATATTGATAGATGTATTTGGAACTCTAAATCAAACACGGTTTGTGCTAGCTTCTTGAAACTTGACACAGTAATGCAGTTTCACATTCTAACAATATGTTTTGTTTCCTTTTCATGTAGCCCTAAGCAGTGACTGGCGAGAAACACTTTCATTGAAAGGGGTTGCAAGCTTCCAAAAATTACGAGTCTCCAGAAATCTCAGCAAATATTTTTTCACCCAAACTGCATGATACTTTCAGGTAATGATCAGTACACTAAGCCCACTTGGTTCCCCAAATTTCGTTCTTCTATGTTGAAGCGTTCGTTTCCAGTAACTGTTTGAATTTTGTCGTTTCACTCTGTTTTCTCCTATATTGATAGATGTATTTGGAAATCTAAATCAAACACGGTTTGTGCTAGCTTCTTTAAACTTGACACAGTAAAGCAGTTTCACATTCTAACTCTATGTTTTGTTTCCTTTTCATGTAGCTTTAAGCAGTGACTGGCGAGAAACACCTTCATTGAAAGGGGTTGCAAGCTTCCAAAAATTACGAGTCTCCATAAATCTCAGCAAATATTTTTTCACCCAAACTGCATGATACTTTCAGGTAATGATCAGTACACTAAGCCCTCTTGGTTCCCGAAATTTCGTTCTTCTATGTTGAAGCGTTCGTTTCCAGTAACAGTTTGAATTTTGGCGTTTCACTCTGTTTTCTCCTATATTGATAGATGTATTTGGAACTCTAAATCAAACACGGTTTGTGCTAGCTTCTTGAAACTTGACACAGTAAAGCAGTTTCACATTCTAACTCTATGTTTTGTTTCCTTTTCATGTAGCCCTAAGCAGTGACTGGCGAGAAACACTTTCATTGAAAGGGGTTGCAAGCTTCCAAAAATTACGAGTCTCCAGAAATCTCAGCAAATATTTTTTCACTCAAGCTGCATGATACTTTCAGGTAATGATCAGTACACTAAGCCCACTTGGTTCCCCCAATTTCGTTCTTCTATGTTGAAGCGTTCGTTTCCAGTAACAGTTAGAATTTTGGCGTTTCACTCTGTTTTCTCCTATATTGATAGATGTATTTGGAACTCTAAATCAAACACGGTTTGTGCTAGCTTCTTGAAACTTGACACAGTAAAGCAGTTTCACATTCTAACTCTAAGTTTTGTTTCCTTTTCATGTAGCCCTAAGCAGTGACTGGCGAGAAACACTTTCATTGAAAGGGGTTGCAAGCTTCCAAAAATTACGAGTCTCCAGAAATCTCAGCAAATATTTTTTAACCCAAACTGAATGATACTTTCAGGTAATGATAAGTACACTAAGCCCACTTGCTTCCCCAAATTTCGTTCTTCTATGTTGAAGCGTTCGTTTCCAGTAACAGTTTGAATTTTGTCGTTTCACTCTGTTTTCTCCTATATTGATAGATGTATTTGGAACTCTAAATCAAACACGGTTTGTGCTAGCTTCTTGAAACTTGACACAGTAAAGCAGTTTCAGATTCTAACTCTATGTTTTGTTTCCTTTTCATGTAGCCCTAAGCAGTGACTGGCGAGAAACACTTTCATTGAAAGGGGTTGCAAGCTTCCAAAAATTACGAGTCTCCAGAAATCTCAGGAAATATTTTTTCAACCAAACTGGATGATACTTTCAGGTAATGATCAGTACACTTGGCCCACTTGGTTCTCCAAATTTCGTTCTTCTATGTTGAAGCGTTCGTTTCCAGTAACAGTTTCCATTCTGGCATTTCACTCTGTTTTCTCCTATATTGATAGATGTATTTGGAACTCTAAATCAAACACGGTTTGTGCTAGCTTCTTGAAAATTGACACAGTAAAGCAGTTTCACATTCTAACTCTATGTTTTCTTTCCTTTTCTTGTAGTCCTAAGCAGTGACGGGCGAGAAACACTTTCATTGAAAGGGGATGCAAGCTTCCAAAAATTACGAGTCTCCAGAAATCTCAGCAAATATTTTTTCACCCAAACTGCATGATACTTTCAGGTAATTATCAGTACACTAAGCCCACTTGGTTTCCCAAATTTCGATGTTCTATGTTGAAGTGTTCGTTTCCAGTAACAGTTTCCATTCTGGCATTTCACTCTGATTTCTCCTATATTGATAGATGTATTTGGAACTCTAAATCAAACACGGTTTGTGCTAGCTTCTTGAAACTTGACACAGTAAAGCAGTATCACATTCTAACAATATGTTTTGTTTCCTTTTCATGTAGCCCTAAGCAGGACTGGCGAGAAACACTTTCATTGAAAGGGGTTGCAAGCTTCTAAAAATTACAAGTCTCCAGAAATCTCAGCAAATATTTTTTCACCCAAACTGGATGATACTTTCAGGTAATGATCAGTACACTTGGCCCACTTGGTTCTCCAAATTTCGTTCTTCTATGTTGAAGCGTTTGTTTCCAGTAACAGTTTCCATTCTGGCATTTCACTCTGTTTTCTCCTATATTGATAGATGTATTTGGAACTCTAAATCAAACACGGTTTGTGCTAGCTTCTTGACACTTGACACAGTAAAGCAGTTTCACATTCTAACTCTATGTTTTGTTTCCTTTTCATGTAGCCCTAAGCAGTGACTGGCGAGAAACACTTTCATTGAAAGGGGTTGCAAGCTTCCAAAAATTACGAGTCTCCAGAAATCTCAGCAAATATTTCTTCACCCAAACTGGATGATACTTTCAGGTAATGATCAGTACACTAAGCCCACTTGGTTTCCCAAATTTCGATGTTCTATGTTGAAGTGTTCGTTTCCAGTAACAGTTTCCATTCTGGCATTTCACTCTGATTTCTCCTATATTGATAGATGTATTTGGAACTCTAAATCAAACACGGTTTGTGCTAGCTTCTTGATACTTGACACAGTAAAGCAGTTTCACATTCCAACAATATGTTTTGTTTCCTTTTCATGTAGCCCTAAGCAGGACTGGCGAGAAACACTTTCATTGAAAGGGGTTGGAAGCTTCTAAAAATTACGAGTCTCCAGAAATCTCAGCAAATATTTTTTCACCCAAACTGGATGATACTTTCAGGTAATGATCAGTACACTTGGCCCACTTGGTTCTCCAAATTTCGTTCTTCTATGTTGAAGCGTTCGTTTCCAGTAACAGTTTCCATTCTGGCATTTCACTCTGTTTTCTCCTATATTGATAGATGTATTTGGAACTCTAAATCAAACACGGTTTGTGCTAGCTTCTTGAAACTTGACACAGTAAAGCAGTTTCACATTCTAACTCTAAGTTTTGTTTCCTTTTCATGTAGCCCTAAGCAGTGACTGGCGAGAAACACTTTCATTGAAAGGGGTTGCAAGCTTCCAAAAATTACGAGTCTCCAGAAATCTCAGCAAATATTTTTTCACCCAAACTAGATGATACTTTCAGGTAATGATCAGTACACTAAGCCCTCTTGGTTCCCCAAATTTCGTTCTTCTATGTTGAAGTGTTCGTTTCCAGTAACAGTTTGAATTTTGTCGTTTCACTCTGTTTTCTCCTATATTGATAGATGTATTTGGAACTCTAAATCAAACACGGTTTGTGCTAGCTTCTTGAAACTTGACACAGTAAAGCAGTTTCAGATTGTAACTCTATGTTTTGTTTCCTTTTCCTGTAGCTTTAAGCAGTGACTGGCGAGAAACACTTTCATTGAAAGGGGTTGCAAGCTTCCAAAAATTACGAGTCTCCAGAAATCTCAGCAAATATTTTTTCACCCAAACTGGATGATACTTTCAGGTAATGATTAGTACACTAAGACCACTTGGTTCTCCAAATTTCGTTCCTCTATGTTGAAGCGTTCGTTTCTACTAACAGTTTGAATTTTGTCGTTTCACTCTGTTTTCTCCTATATTGATAGATGTATTTGGAACTCTAAATCAAACACGGTTTGTGCTAGCTTCTTGAAACTTGACACAGTAAAGCAGTTTCACATTCTAACTCTATGTTTTGTTTCCTTTTCATGTAGCCCTAAGCAGTGACTGGCGAGAAACACTTTCATTGAAAGGGGTTGCAAGCTTCCAAAAATTACGAGTCTCCAGAAATCTCAGCAAATATTTTTTCACCCAAACTGGATGATACTTTCAGGTAATGATCAGTACACTAAGCCCACTTGGTTCTCCAAATTTCGTTCTTCTATGTTGAAGCGTTCGTTTCCAGTAACAGTTTGAATTTTGTCGTTTCACTCTGTTTTCTCCAATATTGATAGATGTATTTGGAACTCTAAATCAAACACGGTTTGTGCTAGCTTCTTGAAAATTGACACAGTAAAGCAGTTTCACATTCTAACTCTATGTTTTGTTTCCTTTTCATGTAGCCCTAAGCAGTGACTGGCGAGAAACACTTTCATTGAAAGGGGTTTCAAGCTTCCAAAAATTACGAGTCTCCAGAAATCTCAGCAAATATTTTTTCACCCAAACTGGATGATACTTTCAGGTAATGATCAGTACACTAAGCCCACTTGGTTCTCCAAATTTCGTTCTTCTATGTTGAAGCGTTCGTTTCCAGTAACAGTTTCCATTCTGGCATTTCACTCTGTTTTCTCCTATAATGATAGATGTATTTGGAACTCTAAATCAAACACGGTCTCTGCTAGCTTCTTGAAACTTGACACAGTAAAGCAGTTTCACATTGTAACTCTATGTTTTGTTTCCTTTTCATGTAGCTTTAAGCAGTGACTGGCGAGAAACTCTTTCATTGAAAGGGGTTGCAAGCTTCCAAAAATTACGAGTCTCCAGAAATCTCAGCAAATATTTTTTCACCCAAACTGGATGATACTTTCAGGTAATGATCAGTACACTAAGCCCACTTGGTTCTCCAAATTTCGTTCTTCTATGTTGAAGCGTTCGTTTCCAGTAACAGTTTCCATTCTGGCATTTCACTCTGTTTTCTCCTATATTGATAGATGTATTTGGAACTCTAAATCAAACACGGTTTGTGCTAGCTTCTTGAAACTTGACACAGTAAAGCAGTGTCACATTCTAACTCTATGTTTTGTTTCCTTTTCATGTAGCCGTAAGCAGTGACTGGCGAGAAACACTTTCATTGAAAGGGGTTGCAAGCTTCCAAAAATTACGAGTCTCCAGAAATCTCAGCAAATATTTTTTCACCCAAACTGGATGATACTTTCAGGTAATGATCAGTACACTAAGTCCACTTGCTTCCCCAAATTTCGTTCTTCTATGTTGAAGCGTTCGTTTCCAGTAACCGTTTCCATTCTGGCATTTCACTCTGTTTTCTCCTATATTGATAGATGTATTTGGAACTCTAAATCAAACACGGTTTGTGCTAGCTTCTTGAAACTTGACACAGTAAAGCAGTTTCAGATTGTAACTCTATGTTTTGTTTCCTTTTCATGTAGATTTAAGCAGTGACTGGCGAGAAACACTTTCATTGAAAGGGGTTGCAAGCTTCCAAAAATTACGAGTCTCCAGAAATCTCAGCAAATATTTTTTCACCCAAACTGGATGATACTTTCAGGTAATGATTAGTACACTAAGACCACTTGGTTCTCCAAATTTCGTTCCTCTATGTTGAAGCGTTCGTTTCTAGTAACAGTTTGAATTTTGTCGTTTCACTCTGTTTTCTCCTATATTGATAGATGTATTTGGAACTCTAAATCAAACACGGTTTGTGCTAGCTTCTTGACACTTGACACAGTAAAGCAGTTTCACATTCTAACTCTATGTTTTGTTTCCTTTTCATGTAGCCCTAAGCAGTGACTGGCGAGAAACACTTTCATTGAAAGGGGTTGCAAGCTTCCAAAAATTACGAGTCTCCAGAAATCTCAGCAAATATATTTTCACCCAAACTGGATGATACTTTCAGGTAATGATCAGTACACTAAGCCCACTTGGTTCTCCAAATTTTGTTCTTCTATGTTGACGCGTTCGTTTCCAGTAACAGTTTCCATTCTGGCATTTCACTCTGTTTTCTCCTATATTGATAGATGTATTTGGAACTCTAAATCAAACACGGTTTGTGCTAGCTTCTTGAAACTTGACACAGTAAAGCAGTTTCACATTCTAACTCTATGTTTTGTTTCCTTTTCATGTAGCCCTAAGCAGTGACTGGCGAGAAACACTTTCATTGAAAGGGGTTGCAAGCTTCCAAAAATTACGAGTCTCCAGAAATCTCAGCAAATATTTCTTCACCCAAACTGGATGATACTTTCAGGTAATGATCAGTACACTAAGCCCACTTGGTTCTCCAAATTTCGTTCTTCTATGTTGAAGCGTTCGTTTCCAGTAACAGTTTCCATTCTGGCATTTCACTCTGTTTTCTCCTATATTGATAGATGTATTTGGAACTCTAAATCAAACACGGTTTGTGCTAGCTTCTTGAAACTTGACACAGTAAAGCAGTTTCAGATTGTAACTCTATGTTTTGTTTCCTTTTCATGTAGCTTTAAGCAGTGACTGGCGAGAAACTCTTTCATTGAAAGGGGTTGCAAGCTTCCAAAAATTACGAGTCTCCAGAAATCTCAGCAAATATTTTTTCACCCAAACTGGATGATACTTTCAGGTAATGATCAGTACACTAAGCCCACTTGGTTCTCCAAATTTCGTTCTTCTATGTTGAAGCGTTCGTTTCCAGTAACAGTTTCCATTCTGGCATTTCACTCTGTTTTCTCCTATATTGATAGATGTATTTGGAACTCTAAATCAAACACGGTTTGTGCTAGCTTCTTGAAACTTGACACAGTAAAGCAGTTTCACATTCTAACTCTATGTTTTGTTTCCTTTTCATGTAGCCCTAAGCAGTGACTGGCGAGAAACACTTTCATTGAAAGGGGTTGCAAGCTTCCAAAAATTACGAGTCTCCAGAAATCTCAGCAAATATTTTTTCACCCAAACTGGATGATACTTTCAGGTAATGATCAGTACACTAAGTCCACTTGCTTCCCCAAATTTCGTTCTTCTATGTTGAAGCGTTCGTTTCCAGTAACAGTTTGAATTTTGTCGTTTCACTCTGTTTTCTCCTATATTGATAGATGTATTTGGAACTCTAAATCAAACACGGTTTGTGCTAGCTTCTTGAAACTTGACACAGTAAAGCAGTTTCACATTCTAACTCTATGTTTTGTTTCCTTTTCATGTAGCCCTAAGCAGTGACTGGCGAGAAACACTTTCATTGAAAGGGGTTGCAAGCTTCCAAAAATTACGAGTCTCCAGAAATCTCAGCAAATATTTTTTCACCCAAACTAGATGATACTTTCAGGTAATGATCAGTACACTAAGCCCTCTTGGTTCCCCAAATTTCGTTCTTCTATGTTGAAGTGTTCGTTTCCAGTAACAGTTTGAATTTTGTGGTTTCACTCTGTTTTCTCCTATATTGATAGATGTATTTGGAACTCTAAATCAAACACGGTTTGTGCTAGCTTCTTGAAACTTGACACAGTAAAGCAGTTTCAGATTGTAACTCTATGTTTTGTTTCCTTTTCCTGTAGCTTTAAGCAGTGACTGGCGAGAAACTCTTTCATTGAAAGGGGTTGCAAGCTTCCAAAAATTACGAGTCTCCAGAAATCTCAGCAAATATTTTTTCACCCAAACTGGATGATACTTTCAGGTAATGATTAGTACACTAAGACCACTTGGTTCTCCAAATTTCGTTCCTCTATGTTGAAGCGTTCGTTTCTACTAACAGTTTGAATTTTGTCGTTTCACTCTGTTTTCTCCTATATTGATAGATGTATTTGGAACTCTAAATCAAACACGGTTTGTGCTAGCTTCTTGAAACTTGACACAGTAAAGCAGTTTCACATTCTAACACTATGTTTTGTTTCCTTTTCATGTAGCCCTAAGCAGTGACTGGCGAGAAACACTTTCATTGAAAGGGGTTGCAAGCTTCCAAAAATTACGAGTCTCCAGAAATCTCAGCAAATATTTTTTCACCCAAACTGGATGATACTTTCAGGTAATGATCAGTACACTAAGCCCACTTGGTTCTCCAAATTTCGTTCTTCTATGTTGAAGCGTTCGTTTCCAGTAACAGTTTGAATTTTGTCGTTTCACTCTGTTTTCTCCAATATTGATAGATGTATTTGGAACTCTAAATCAAACACGGTTTGTGCTAGCTTCTTGAAAATTGACACAGTAAAGCAGTTTCACATTCTAACTCTATGTTTTGTTTCCTTTTCATGTAGCCCTAAGCAGTGACTGGCGAGAAACACTTTCATTGAAAGGGGTTTCAAGCTTCCAAAAATTACGAGTCTCCAGAAATCTCAGCAAATATTTCTTCACCCAAACTGGATGATACTTTCAGGTAATGATCAGTACACTAAGCCCACTTGGTTCTCCAAATTTCGTTCTTCTATGTTGAAGCGTTCGTTTCCAGTAACAGTTTCCATTCTGGCATTTCACTCTGTTTTCTCCTATAATGATAGATGTATTTGGAACTCTAAATCAAACACGGTCTGTGCTAGCTTCTTGAAACTTGACACAGTAAAGCAGTTTCAGATTGTAACTCTATGTTTTGTTTCCTTTTCATGTAGCTTTAAGCAGTGACTGGCGAGAAACTCTTTCATTGAAAGGGGTTGCAAGCTTCCAAAAATTACGAGTCTCCAGAAATCTCAGCAAATATTTTTTCACCCAAACTGGATGATACTTTCAGGTAATGATCAGTACACTAAGCCCACTTGGTTCTCCAAATTTCGTTCTTCTATGTTGAAGCGTTCGTTTCCAGTAACAGTTTCCATTCTGGCATTTCACTCTGTTTTCTCCTATATTGATAGATGTATTTGGAACTCTAAATCAAACACGGTTTGTGCTAGCTTCTTGAAACTTGACACAGTAAAGCAGTGTCACATTCTAACTCTATGTTTTGTTTCCTTTTCATGTAGCCCTAAGCAGTGACTGGCGAGAAACACTTTCATTGAAAGGGGTTGCAAGCTTCCAAAAATTACGAGTCTCCAGAAATCTCAGCAAATATTTTTTCACCCAAACTGGATGATACTTTCAGGTAATGATCAGTACACTAAGTCCACTTGCTTCCCCAAATTTCGTTCTTCTATGTTGAAGCGTTCGTTTCCAGTAACCGTTTCCATTCTGGCATTTCACTCTGTTTTCTCCTATATTGATAGATGTATTTGGAACTCTAAATCAAACACGGTTTGTGCTAGCTTCTTGAAACTTGACACAGTAAAGCAGTTTCAGATTGTAACTCTATGTTTTGTTTTCTTTTCATGTAGCTTTAAGCAGTGACTGGCGAGAAACACTTTCATTGAAAGGGGTTGCAAGCTTCCAAAAATTACGAGTCTCCAGAAATCTCAGCAAATATTTTTTCACCCAAACTGGATGATACTTTCAGGTAATGATTAGTACACTAAGACCACTTGGTTCTCCAAATTTCGTTCCTCTATGTTGAAGCGTTCGTTTCTAGTAACAGTTTGAATTTTGTCGTTTCACTCTGTTTTCTCCTATATTGATAGATGTATTTGGAACTCTAAATCAAACACGGTTTGTGCTAGCTTCTTGACACTTGACACAGTAAAGCAGTTTCACATTCTAACTCTATGTTTTGTTTCCTTTTCATGTAGCCCTAAGCAGTGACTGGCGAGAAACACTTTCATTGAAAGGGGTTGCAAGCTTCCAAAAATTACGAGTCTCCAGAAATCTCAGCAAATATTTCTTCACCCAAACTGGATGATACTTTCAGGTAATGATCAGTACACTAAGCCCACTTGGTTCTCCAAATTTCGTTCTTCTATGTTGAAGCGTTCGTTTCCAGTAACAGTTTCCATTCTGGCATTTCACTCTGTTTTCTCCTATATTGATAGATGTATTTGGAACTCTAAATCAAACACGGTTTGTGCTAGCTTCTTGAAACTTGACACAGTAAAGCAGTTTCAGATTGTAACTCTATGTTTTGTTTCCTTTTCATGTAGCTTTAAGCAGTGACTGGCGAGAAACTCTTTCATTGAAAGGGGTTGCAAGCTTCCAAAAATTACGAGTCTCCAGAAATCTCAGCAAATATTTTTTCACCCAAACTGGATGATACTTTCAGGTAATGATCAGTACACTAAGCCCACTTGGTTCTCCAAATTTCGTTCTTCTATGTTGAAGCGTTCGTTTCCAGTAACAGTTTCCATTCTGGCATTTCACTCTGTTTTCTCCTATATTGATAGATGTATTTGGAACTCTAAATCAAACACGGTTTGTGCTAGCTTCTTGAAACTTGACACAGTAAAGCAGTTTCACATTCTAACTCTATGTTTTGTTTCCTTTTCATGTAGCCCTAAGCAGTGACTGGCGAGAAACACTTTCATTGAAAGGGGTTGCAAGCTTCCAAAAATTACGAGTCTCCAGAAATCTCAGCAAATATTTTTTCACCCAAACTGGATGATACTTTCAGGTAATGATCAGTACACTAAGTCCACTTGCTTCCCCAAATTTCGTTCTTCTATGTTGAAGCGTTCGTTTCCAGTAACAGTTTGAATTTTGTCATTTCACTCTGTTTTCTCCTATATTGATAGATGTATTTGGAACTCTAAATCAAACACGGTTTGTGCTAGCTTCTTGAAACTTGACACAGTAAAGCAGTTTCACATTCTAACTCTATGTTTTGTTTCCTTTTCATGTAGCCCTAAGCAGTGACTGGCGAGAAACACTTTCATTGAAAGGGGTTGCAAGCTTCCAAAAATTACGAGTCTCCAGAAATCTCAGCAAATATTTTTTCACCCAAACTAGATGATACTTTCAGGTAATGATCAGTACACTAAGCCCTCTTGGTTCCCCAAATTTCGTTCTTCTATGTTGAAGTGTTCGTTTCCAGTAACAGTTTGAATTTTGTGGTTTCACTCTGTTTTCTCCTATATTGATAGATGTATTTGGAACTCTAAATCAAACACGGTTTGTGCTAGCTTCTTGAAACTTGACACAGTAAAGCAGTTTCAGATTGTAACTCTATGTTTTGTTTCCTTTTCCTGTAGCTTTAAGCAGTGACTGGCGAGAAACTCTTTCATTGAAAGGGGTTGCAAGCTTCCAAAAATTACGAGTCTCCAGAAATCTCAGCAAATATTTTTTCACCCAAACTGGATGATACTTTCAGGTAATGATTAGTACACTAAGACCACTTGGTTCTCCAAATTTCGTTCTTCTATGTTGAAGTGTTCGTTTCCAGTAACAGTTTGAATTTTGTGGTTTCACTCTGTTTTCTCCTATATTGATAGATGTATTTGGAACTCTAAATCAAACACGGTTTGTGCTAGCTTCTTGAAACTTGACACAGTAAAGCAGTTTCAGATTGTAACTCTATGTTTTGTTTCCTTTTCCTGTAGCTTTAAGCAGTGACTGGCGAGAAACTCTTTCATTGAAAGGGGTTGCAAGCTTCCAAAAATTACGAGTCTCCAGAAATCTCAGCAAATATTTTTTCACCCAAACTGGATGATACTTTCAGGTAATGATTAGTACACTAAGACCACTTGGTTCTCCAAATTTCGTTCCTCTATGTTGAAGCGTTCGTTTCTACTAACAGTTTGAATTTTGTCGTTTCACTCTGTTTTCTCCTATATTGATAGATGTATTTGGAACTCTAAATCAAACACGGTTTGTGCTAGCTTCTTGAAACTTGACACAGTAAAGCAGTTTCACATTCTAACTCTATGTTTTGTTTCCTTTTCATGTAGCCCTAAGCAGTGACTGGCGAGAAACACTTTCATTGAAAGGGGTTGCAAGCTTCCAAAAATTACGAGTCTCCAGAAATCTCAGCAAATATTTTTTCACCCAAACTGGATGATACTTTCAGGTAATGATCAGTACACTAAGCCCACTTGGTTCTCCAAATTTCGTTCTTCTATGTTGAAGCGTTCGTTTCCAGTAACAGTTTGAATTTTGTCGTTTCACTCTGTTTTCTCCAATATTGATAGATGTATTTGGAACTCTAAATCAAACACGGTTTGTGCTAGCTTCTTGAAAATTGACACAGTAAAGCAGTTTCACATTCTAACTCTATGTTTTGTTTCCTTTTCATGTAGCCCTAAGCAGTGACTGGCGAGAAACACTTTCATTGAAAGGGGTTTCAAGCTTCCAAAAATTACGAGTCTCCAGAAATCTCAGCAAATATTTCTTCACCCAAACTGGATGATACTTTCAGGTAATGATCAGTACACTAAGCCCACTTGGTTCTCCAAATTTCGTTCTTCTATGTTGAAGCGTTCGTTTCCAGTAACAGTTTCCATTCTGGCATTTCACTCTGTTTTCTCCTATAATGATAGATGTATTTGGAACTCTAAATCAAACACGGTCTGTGCTAGCTTCTTGAAACTTGACACAGTAAAGCAGTTTCAGATTGTAACTCTATGTTTTGTTTCCTTTTCATGTAGCTTTAAGCAGTGACTGGCGAGAAACTCTTTCATTGAAAGGGGTTGCAAGCTTCCAAAAATTACGAGTCTCCAGAAATCTCAGCAAATATTTTTTCACCCAAACTGGATGATACTTTCAGGTAATGATCAGTACACTAAGCCCACTTGGTTCTCCAAATTTCGTTCTTCTATGTTGAAGCGTTCGTTTCCAGTAACAGTTTCCATTCTGGCATTTCACTCTGTTTTCTCCTATATTGATAGATGTATTTGGAACTCTAAATCAAACACGGTTTGTGCTAGCTTCTTGAAACTTGACACAGTAAAGCAGTGTCACATTCTAACTCTATGTTTTGTTTCCTTTTCATGTAGCCCTAAGCAGTGACTGGCGAGAAACACTTTCATTGAAAGGGGTTGCAAGCTTCCAAAAATTACGAGTCTCCAGAAATCTCAGCAAATATTTTTTCACCCAAACTGGATGATACTTTCAGGTAATGATCAGTACACTAAGTCCACTTGCTTCCCCAAATTTCGTTCTTCTATGTTGAAGCGTTCGTTTCCAGTAACCGTTTCCATTCTGGCATTTCACTCTGTTTTCTCCTATATTGATAGATGTATTTGGAACTCTAAATCAAACACGGTTTGTGCTAGCTTCTTGAAACTTGACACAGTAAAGCAGTTTCAGATTGTAACTCTATGTTTTGTTTCCTTTTCATGTAGCTTTAAGCAGTGACTGGCGAGAAACACTTTCATTGAAAGGGGTTGCAAGCTTCCAAAAATTACGAGTCTCCAGAAATCTCAGCAAATATTTTTTCACCCAAACTGGATGATACTTTCAGGTAATGATTAGTACACTAAGACCACTTGGTTCTCCAAATTTCGTTCCTCTATGTTGAAGCGTTCGTTTCTAGTAACAGTTTGAATTTTGTCGTTTCACTCTGTTTTCTCCTATATTGATAGATGTATTTGGAACTCTAAATCAAACACGGTTTGTGCTAGCTTCTTGACACTTGACACAGTAAAGCAGTTTCACATTCTAACTCTATGTTTTGTTTCCTTTTCATGTAGCCCTAAGCAGTGACTGGCGAGAAACACTTTCATTGAAAGGGGTTGCAAGCTTCCAAAAATTACGAGTCTCCAGAAATCTCAGCAAATATATTTTCACCCAAACTGGATGATACTTTCAGGTAATGATCAGTACACTAAGCCCACTTGGTTCTCCAAATTTTGTTCTTCTATGTTGACGCGTTCGTTTCCAGTAACAGTTTCCATTCTGGCATTTCACTCTGTTTTCTCCTATATTGATAGATGTATTTGGAACTCTAAATCAAACACGGTTTGTGCTAGCTTCTTGAAACTTGACACAGTAAAGCAGTTTCACATTCTAACTCTATGTTTTGTTTCCTTTTCATGTAGCCCTAAGCAGTGACTGGCGAGAAACACTTTCATTGAAAGGGGTTGCAAGCTTCCAAAAATTACGAGTCTCCAGAAATCTCAGCAAATATTTCTTCACCCAAACTGGATGATACTTTCAGGTAATGATCAGTACACTAAGCCCACTTGGTTCTCCAAATTTCGTTCTTCTATGTTGAAGCGTTCGTTTCCAGTAACAGTTTCCATTCTGGCATTTCACTCTGTTTTCTCCTATATTGATAGATGTATTTGGAACTCTAAATCAAACACGGTTTGTGCTAGCTTCTTGAAACTTGACACAGTAAAGCAGTTTCAGATTGTAACTCTATGTTTTGTTTCCTTTTCATGTAGCTTTAAGCAGTGACTGGCGAGAAACTCTTTCATTGAAAGGGGTTGCAAGCTTCCAAAAATTACGAGTCTCCAGAAATCTCAGCAAATATTTTTTCACCCAAACTGGATGATACTTTCAGGTAATGATCAGTACACTAAGCCCACTTGGTTCTCCAAATTTCGTTCTTCTATGTTGAAGCGTTCGTTTCCAGTAACAGTTTCCATTCTGGCATTTCACTCTGTTTTCTCCTATATTGATAGATGTATTTGGAACTCTAAATCAAACACGGTTTGTGCTAGCTTCTTGAAACTTGACACAGTAAAGCAGTTTCACATTCTAACTCTATGTTTTGTTTCCTTTTCATGTAGCCCTAAGCAGTGACTGGCGAGAAACACTTTCATTGAAAGGGGTTGCAAGCTTCCAAAAATTACGAGTCTCCAGAAATCTCAGCAAATATTTTTTCACCCAAACTGGATGATACTTTCAGGTAATGATCAGTACACTAAGTCCACTTGCTTCCCCAAATTTCGTTCTTCTATGTTGAAGCGTTCGTTTCCAGTAACAGTTTGAATTTTGTCGTTTCACTCTGTTTTCTCCTATATTGATAGATGTATTTGGAACTCTAAATCAAACACGGTTTGTGCTAGCTTCTTGAAACTTGACACAGTAAAGCAGTTTCACATTCTAACTCTATGTTTTGTTTCCTTTTCATGTAGCCCTAAGCAGTGACTGGCGAGAAACACTTTCATTGAAAGGGGTTGCAAGCTTCCAAAAATTACGAGTCTCCAGAAATCTCAGCAAATATTTTTTCACCCAAACTAGATGATACTTTCAGGTAATGATCAGTACACTAAGCCCTCTTGGTTCCCCAAATTTCGTTCTTCTATGTTGAAGTGTTCGTTTCCAGTAACAGTTTGAATTTTGTGGTTTCACTCTGTTTTCTCCTATATTGATAGATGTATTTGGAACTCTAAATCAAACACGGTTTGTGCTAGCTTCTTGAAACTTGACACAGTAAAGCAGTTTCAGATTGTAACTCTATGTTTTGTTTCCTTTTCCTGTAGCTTTAAGCAGTGACTGGCGAGAAACTCTTTCATTGAAAGGGGTTGCAAGCTTCCAAAAATTACGAGTCTCCAGAAATCTCAGCAAATATTTTTTCACCCAAACTGGATGATACTTTCAGGTAATGATTAGTACACTAAGACCACTTGGTTCTCCAAATTTCGTTCCTCTATGTTGAAGCGTTCGTTTCTACTAACAGTTTGAATTTTGTCGTTTCACTCTGTTTTCTCCTATATTGATAGATGTATTTGGAACTCTAAATCAAACACGGTTTGTGCTAGCTTCTTGAAACTTGACACAGTAAAGCAGTTTCACATTCTAACTCTATGTTTTGTTTCCTTTTCATGTAGCCCTAAGCAGTGACTGGCGAGAAACACTTTCATTGAAAGGGGTTGCAAGCTTCCAAAAATTACGAGTCTCCAGAAATCTCAGCAAATATTTTTTCACCCAAACTGGATGACACTTTCAGGTAATGATCAGTACACTAAGCCCACTTGGTTCTCCAAATTTCGTTCTTCTATGTTGAAGCGTTCGTTTCCAGTAACAGTTTGAATTTTGTCGTTTCACTCTGTTTTCTCCAATATTGATAGATGTATTTGGAACTCTAAATCAAACACGGTTTGTGCTAGCTTCTTGAAAATTGACACAGTAAAGCAGTTTCACATTCTAACTCTATGTTTTGTTTCCTTTTCATGTAGCCCTAAGCAGTGACTGGCGAGAAACACTTTCATTGAAAGGGGTTTCAAGCTTCCAAAAATTACGAGTCTCCAGAAATCTCAGCAAATATTTCTTCACCCAAACTGGATGATACTTTCAGGTAATGATCAGTACACTAAGCCCACTTGGTTCTCCAAATTTCGTTCTTCTATGTTGAAGCGTTCGTTTCCAGTAACAGTTTCCATTCTGGCATTTCACTCTGTTTTCTCCTATAATGATAGATGTATTTGGAACTCTAAATCAAACACGGTCTGTGCTAGCTTCTTGAAACTTGACACAGTAAAGCAGTTTCAGATTGTAACTCTATGTTTTGTTTCCTTTTCATGTAGCTTTAAGCAGTGACTGGCGAGAAACTCTTTCATTGAAAGGGGTTGCAAGCTTCCAAAAATTACGAGTCTCCAGAAATCTCAGCAAATATTTTTTCACCCAAACTGGATGATACTTTCAGGTAATGATCAGTACACTAAGCCCACTTGGTTCTCCAAATTTCGTTCTTCTATGTTGAAGCGTTCGTTTCCAGTAACAGTTTCCATTCTGGCATTTCACTCTGTTTTCTCCTATATTGATAGATGTATTTGGAACTCTAAATCAAACACGGTTTGTGCTAGCTTCTTGAAACTTGACACAGTAAAGCAGTGTCACATTCTAACTCTATGTTTTGTTTCCTTTTCATGTAGCCCTAAGCAGTGACTGGCGAGAAACACTTTCATTGAAAGGGGTTGCAAGCTTCCAAAAATTACGAGTCTCCAGAAATCTCAGCAAATATTTTTTCACCCAAACTGGGTGATACTTTCAGGTAATGATCAGTACACTAAGTCCACTTGCTTCCCCAAATTTCGTTCTTCTATGTTGAAGCGTTCGTTTCCAGTAACCGTTTCCATTCTGGCATTTCACTCTGTTTTCTCCTATATTGATAGATGTATTTGGAACTCTAAATCAAACACGGTTTGTGCTAGCTTCTTGAAACTTGACACAGTAAAGCAGTTTCAGATTGTAACTCTATGTTTTGTTTCCTTTTCATGTAGCTTTAAGCAGTGACTGGCGAGAAACACTTTCATTGAAAGGGGTTGCAAGCTTCCAAAAATTACGAGTCTCCAGAAATCTCAGCAAATATTTTTTCACCCAAACTGGATGATACTTTCAGGTAATGATTAGTACACTAAGACCACTTGGTTCTCCAAATTTCGTTCCTCTATGTTGAAGCGTTCGTTTCTAGTAACAGTTTGAATTTTGTCGTTTCACTCTGTTTTCTCCTATATTGATAGATGTATTTGGAACTCTAAATCAAACACGGTTTGTGCTAGCTTCTTGACACTTGACACAGTAAAGCAGTTTCACATTCTAACTCTATGTTTTGTTTCCTTTTCATGTAGCCCTAAGCAGTGACTGGCGAGAAACACTTTCATTGAAAGGGGTTGCAAGCTTCCAAAAATTACGAGTCTCCAGAAATCTCAGCAAATAAATTTTCACCCAAACTGGATGATACTTTCAGGTAATGATCAGTACACTAAGCCCACTTGGTTCTCCAAATTTTGTTCTTCTATGTTGACGCGTTCGTTTCCAGTAACAGTTTCCATTCTGGCATTTCACTCTGTTTTCTCCTATATTGATAGATGTATTTGGAAATCTAAATCAAACACGGTTTGTGCTAGCTTCTTGAAACTTGACACAGTAAAGCAGTTTCACATTCTAACTCTATGTTTTGTTTCCTTTTCATGTAGCCCTAAGCAGTGACTGGCGAGAAACACTTTCATTGAAAGGGGTTGCAAGCTTCCAAAAATTACGAGTCTCCAGAAATCTCAGCAAATATTTCTTCACCCAAACTGGATGATACTTTCAGGTAATGATCAGTACACTAAGCCCACTTGGTTCTCCAAATTTCGTTCTTCTATGTTGAAGCGTTCGTTTCCAGTAACAGTTTCCATTCTGGCATTTCACTCTGTTTTCTCCTATATTGATAGATGTATTTGGAACTCTAAATCAAACACGGTTTGTGCTAGCTTCTTGAAACTTGACACAGTAAAGCAGTTTCAGATTGTAACTCTATGTTTTGTTTCCTTTTCATGTAGCTTTAAGCAGTGACTGGCGAGAAACTCTTTCATTGAAAGGGGTTGCAAGCTTCCAAAAATTACGAGTCTCCAGAAATCTCAGCAAATATTTTTTCACCCAAACTGGATGATACTTTCAGGTAATGATCAGTACACTAAGCCCACTTGGTTCTCCAAATTTCGTTCTTCTATGTTGAAGCGTTCGTTTCCAGTAACAGTTTCCATTCTGGCATTTCACTCTGTTTTCTCCTATATTGATAGATGTATTTGGAACTCTAAATCAAACACGGTTTGTGCTAGCTTCTTGAAACTTGACACAGTAAAGCAGTTTCACATTCTAACTCTATGTTTTGTTTCCTTTTCATGTAGCCCTAAGCAGTGACTGGCGAGAAACACTTTCATTGAAAGGGGTTGCAAGCTTCCAAAAATTACGAGTCTCCAGAAATCTCAGCAAATATTTTTTCACCCAAACTGGATGATACTTTCAGGTAATGATCAGTACACTAAGTCCACTTGCTTCCCCAAATTTCGTTCTTCTATGTTGAAGCGTTCGTTTCCAGTAACAGTTTGAATTTTGTCGTTTCACTCTGTTTTCTCCTATATTGATAGATGTATTTGGAACTCTAAATCAAACACGGTTTGTGCTAGCTTCTTGACACTTGACACAGTAAAGCAGTTTCACATTCTAACTCTATGTTTTGTTTCCTTTTCATGTAGCCCTAAGCAGTGACTGGCGAGAAACACTTTCATTGAAAGGGGTTGCAAGCTTCCAAAAATTACGAGTCTCCAGAAATCTCAGCAAATATTTTTTCACCCAAACTAGATGATACTTTCAGGTAATGATCAGTACACTAAGCCCTCTTGGTTCCCCAAATTTCGTTCTTCTATGTTGAAGTGTTCGTTTCCAGTAGCAGTTAGAATTTTGGCGTTTCACTCTGTTTTCTCCTATATTGATAGATGTATTTGGAACTCTAAATCAAACACGGTTTGTGCTAGCTTCTTGAAACTTGACACAGTAAAGCAGTTTCAGATTGTAACTCTATGTTTTGTTTCCTTTTCCTGTAGCTTTAAGCAGTGACTGGCGAGAAACACTTTCATTGAAAGGGGTTGCAAGCTTCCAAAAATTACGAGTCTCCAGAAATCTCAGCACATATTTTTTCACCCAAACTGGATGATACTTTCAGGTAATGATTAGAACACTAAGACCACTTGGTTCTCCAAATTTCGTTCCTCTATGTTGAAGCGTTCGTTTCTACTAACAGTTTGAATTTTGTCGTTTCACTCTGTTTTCTCCTATATTGATAGATGTATTTGGAACTCTAAATCAAACACGGTTTGTGCTAGCTTCTTGAAACTTGACACAGTAAAGCAGTTTCACATTAAACTCTATGTTTTGTTTCCTTTTCATGTAGCCCTAAGCAGTGACTGGCGAGAAACACTTTCATTGAAAGGGGTTGCAAGCTTCCAAAAATTACGAGTCTCCAGAAATCTCAGCAAATATTTTTTCACCCAAACTGGATGATACTTTCAGGTAATGATCAGTACACTAAGCCCACTTGGTTCTCCAAATTTCGTTCTTCTATGTTGAAGCGTTCGTTTCCAGTAACAGTTTGAATTTTGTCGTTTCACTCTGTTTTCTCCAATATTGATAGATGTATTTGGAACTCTAAATCAAACACGGTTTGTGCTAGCTTCTTGAAAATTGACACAGTAAAGCAGTTTCACATTCTAACTCTATGTTTTGTTTCCTTTTCATGTAGCCCTAAGCAGTGACTGGCGAGAAACACTTTCATTGAAAGGGGTTGCAAGCTTCCAATAATTACGAGTCTCCAGAAATCTCAGCAAATATTTCTTCACCCAAACTGGATGATACTTTCAGGTAATGATCAGTACACTAAGCCCACTTGGTTCTCCAAATTTCGTTCTTCTATGTTGAAGCGTTCGTTTCCAGTAACAGTTTCCATTCTGGCATTTCACTCTGTTTTCTCCTATAATGATAGATGTATTTGGAACTCTAAATCAAACACGGTCTGTGCTAGCTTCTTGAAACTTGACACAGTAAAGCAGTTTCAGATTGTAACTCTATGTTTTGTTTCCTTTTCATGTAGCTTTAAGCAGTGACTGGCGAGAAACTCTTTCATTGAAAGGGGTTGCAAGCTTCCAAAAATTACGAGTCTCCAGAAATCTCAGCAAATATTTTTTCACCCAAACTGGATGATACTTTCAGGTAATGATCAGTACACTAAGCCCACTTGGTTCTCCAAATTTCGTTCTTCTATGTTGAAGCGTTCGTTTCCAGTAACAGTTTCCATTCTGGCATTTCACTCTGTTTTCTCCTATATTGATAGATGTATTTGGAACTCTAAATCAAACACGGTTTGTGCTAGCTTCTTGAAACTTGACACAGTAAAGCAGTTTCACATTCTAACTCTATGTTTTGTTTCCTTTTCATGTAGCCCTAAGCAGTGACTGGCGAGAAACACTTTCATTGAAAGGGGTTGCAAGCTTCCAAAAATTACGAGTCTCCAGAAATCTCAGCAAATATTTTTTCACCCAAACTGGATGATACTTTCAGGTAATGATTAGTACACTAAGACCACTTGGTTCTCCAAATTTCGTTCCTCTATGTTGAAGCGTTCGTTTCTAGTAACAGTTTGAATTTTGTCGTTTCACTCTGTTTTCTCCTATATTGATAGATGTATTTGGAACTCTAAATCAAACACGGTTTGTGCTAGCTTCTTGACACTTGACACAGTAAAGCAGTTTCACATTCTAACTCTATGTTTTGTTTCCTTTTCATGTAGCCCTAAGCAGTGACTGGCGAGAAACACTTTCATTGAAAGGGGTTGCAAGCTTCCAAAAATTACGAGTCTCCAGAAATCTCAGCAAATATATTTTCACCCAAACTGGATGATACTTTCAGGTAATGATCAGTACACTAAGCCCACTTGGTTCTCCAAATTTTGTTCTTCTATGTTGACGCGTTCGTTTCCAGTAACAGTTTCCATTCTGGCATTTCACTCTGTTTTCTCCTATATTGATAGATGTATTTGGAACTCTAAATCAAACACGGTTTGTGCTAGCTTCTTGAAACTTGACACAGTAAAGCAGTTTCACATTCTAACTCTATGTTTTGTTTCCTTTTCATGTAGCCCTAAGCAGTGACTGGCGAGAAACACTTTCATTGAAAGGGGTTGCAAGCTTCCAAAAATTACGAGTCTCCAGAAATATCAGCAAATATTTCTTCACCCAAACTGGATGATACTTTCAGGTAATGATCAGTACACTAAGCCCACTTGGTTCCCCCAATTTCGTTCTTCTATGTTGAAGCGTTCGTTTCCAGTAGCAGTTAGAATTTTGGCGTTTCACTCTGTTTTCTCCTATATTGATAGATGTATTTGGAACTCTAAATCAAACACGGTTTCTGCTAGCTTCTTGAAACTTGACACAGTAAAGCAGTTTCACATTCTAACTCTAAGTTTTGTTTCCTTTTCATGTAGCCCTAAGCAGTGACTGGCGAGAAACACTTTCATTGAAATGGGTTGCAAGCTTCCAAAAAGTACGAGTCTCCAGAAATGTCAGCAAATATTTTTTCACCCAAACTGGATGATACTTTCAGGTAATGATCAGTACACTAAGCCCACTTGGTTCCCCAAATTTCGTTCTTCTATGTTGAAGAGTTCGTTTCCAGTAACAGTTTGAATTTTGTCGTTTCACTCTGTTTTCTCCTATATTGATAGATGTATTTGGAACTCTAAATCAAACACGGTTTGTGCTAGCTTCTTGAAACTTGACACAGTAAAGCAGTTTCAGATTCGAACTCTATGTTTTGTTTCCTTTTCATGTAGCTTTAAGCAGTGACTGGCGAGAAACACTTTCATTGAAAGGGGTTTCAAGCTTCCAAAAATTACGAGTCTCCAGAAATCTCAGCAAATATTTTTTCACCCAAACTGGATGATACTTTCAGGTAATGATCAGTACACTTGGCCCACTTGATTCTCCAAATTTCGTTCTTCTATGTTGAAGCGTTCGTTTCCAGTAACAGTTTCCATTCTGGCATTTCACTCTGTTTTCTCCTATATTGATAGATGTATTTGGAACTCTAAATCAAACACGGTTTGTGCTAGCTTCTTGAAACTTGACACTGTAAAGCAGTTTCACATTCTAACTCTATGTTTTCTTTCTTTTTTATATAGCCCTAAGCAGTGACTGGCGAGAAACACTTTCATTGAAAGGGGTTGCAAGCTTCCAAAAATTACGAGTCTCCAGAAATCTCAGCAAATATTTTTTCACCCAAACTGCATGATACTTTCAGGTAATGATCAGTAAACTAAGCCCACTTGGTTCTCCAAATTTCGTTCTTCTATGTTGAAGCGTTCGTTTCCAGTAACAGTTTCCATTCTGGCATTTCACTCTGTTTTCTCCTATATTGATAGATGTATTTGGAACTCTAAATCAAACACGGTTTGTGCTAGCTTCTTGAAACTTGACACAGTAAAGCAGTTTCAGATTGTAACTCTATGTTTTGTTTCCTTTTCATGTAGCCCTAAGCAGTGACTGGCGAGAGACACTTTCATTGAAAGGGGTTGCAAGCTTCCAAAAATTACGAGTCTCCAGAAATCTCAGCAAATATTTCTTCACCCAAACTGGATGATACTTTCAGGTAATGATCAGTACACTAAGCCCACTTGGTTCTCCAAATTTCGTTCTTCTATGTTGAAGCGTTCGTTTCCAGTAACAGTTTGAATTTTGTCGTTTCACTCTGTTTTCTCCAATATTGATAGATGTATTTGGAACTCTAAATCAAACACGGTTTGTGCTAGCTTCTTGAAGCTTGACACAGTAAAGCAGTTTCACATTCTAACTCTATGTTTTGTTTCCTTTTCATGTACCCCTAAGCAGTGACTGGCGAGAAACACTTTCATTGAAAGGGGTTGCAAGCTTCCAAAAATTACGAGTCTCCAGAAATCTCAGCAAATATTTCTTCACCCAAACTGGATGATACTTTCAGGTAATGATCAGTACACTAAGCCCACTTGGTTCTCCAAATTTCGTTCTTCTATGTTGAAGCGTTCGTTTCCAGTAACAGTTTCCATTCTGGCATTTCACTCTGTTTTCTCCTATATTGATAGATGTATTTGGAACTCTAAATCAAACACGGTTTGTGCTAGCTTCTTGAAACTTGACACAGTAAAGCAGTTTCAGATTGTAACTCTATGTTTTGTTTCCTTTTCATGTAGCTTTAAGCAGTGACTGGCGAGAAACTCTTTCATTGAAAGGGGTTGCAAGCTTCCAAAAATTACGAGTCTCCAGAAATCTCAGCAAATATTTTTTCACCCAAACTGGATGATACTTTCAGGTAATGATCAGTACACTAAGCCCACTTGGTTCTCCAAATTTCGTTCTTCTATGTTGAAGCGTTCGTTTCCAGTAACAGTTTCCATTCTGGCATTTCACTCTGTTTTCTCCTATATTGATAGATGTATTTGGAACTCTAAATCAAACACGGTTTGTGCTAGCTTCTTGAAACTTGACACAGTAATGCAGTTTCACATTCTAACAATATGTTTTGTTTCCTTTTCATGTAGCCCTAAGCAGTGACTTGCGAGAAACACTTTCATTGAAAGGGGTTGCAAGCTTCCAAAAATTACGAGTCTCCAGAAATCTCAGCAAATATTTTTTCACCCAAACTGCATGATACTTTCAGGTAATGATCAGTACACTAAGCCCACTTGGTTCTCCAAATTTCGTTCTTGTATGTTGAAGCGTTCGTTTCCAGTAACAGTTTGAATTTTGTCGTTTCACTCTGTTTTCTCCTATATTGATAGATGTATTTGGAACTCTAAATCAAACACGGTTTGTGCTAGCTTCTTGAAACTTGACACAGTAAAGCAGTTTCACATTCTAACTCTATGTTTTGTTTCCTTTTCATGTAGCCCTAAGCAGTGACTGGCGAGAAACACTTTCATTGAAAGGGGTTGCAAGCTTCCAAAAATTACGAGTCTCCAGAAATCTCAGCAAATATTTCTTCACCCAAACTGGATGATACTTTCAGGTAATGATCAGTACACTAAGCCCACTTGGTTCTCCAAATTTCGTTCTTCTATGTTGAAGCGTTCGTTTCCAGTAACAGTTTGAATTTTGTCGTTTCACTCTGTTTTCTCCAATATTGATAGATGTATTTGGAACTCTAAATCAAACATGGTTTGTGCTAGCTTCTTGAAGCTTGACACAGTAAAGCAGTTTCACATTCTAACTCTATGTTTTGTTTCCTTTTCATGTACCCCTAAGCAGTGACTGGCGAGAAACACTTTCATTGAAAGGGGTTGCAAGCTTCCAAAAATTACGAGTCTCCAGAAATCTCAGCAAATATTTCTTCACCCAAACTGGATGATACTTTCAGGTAATGATCAGTACACTAAGCCCACTTGGTTCTCCAAATTTCGTTCTTCTATGTTGAAGCGTTCGTTTCCAGTAACAGTTTCCATTCTGGCATTTCACTCTGTTTTCTCCTATATTGATAGATGTATTTGGAACTCTAAATCAAACACGGTTTGTGCTAGCTTCTTGAAACTTGACACAGTAAAGCAGTTTCAGATTGTAACTCTATGTTTTGTTTCCTTTTCATGTAGCTTTAAGCAGTGACTGGCGAGAAACTCTTTCATTGAAAGGGGTTGCAAGCTTCCAAAAATTACGAGTCTCCAGAAATCTCAGCAAATATTTTTTCACCCAAACTGGATGATACTTTCAGGTAATGATCAGTACACTAAGCCCACTTGGTTCTCCAAATTTTGTTCTTCTATGTTGAAGCGTTCGTTTCCAGTAACAGTTTCCATTCTGGCATTTCACTCTGTTTTCTCCTATATAGATAGATGTATTTGGAACTCTAAATCAAACACGGTTTGTGCTAGCTTCTTGAAACTTGACACAGTAATGCAGTTTCACATTCTAACTCTATGTTTTGTTTCCTTTTCATGTAGCCCTAAGCAGTGACTGGCGAGAAACACTTTCATTGAAAGGGGTTGCAAGCTTCCAAAAATTACGAGTCTCCAGAAATCTCAGCAAATATTTTTTCACCCAAGCTGCATGACACTTTCAGGTAATGATCAGTACACTAAGCCCACTTGGTTCCCCCAATTTCGTTCTTCTATGTTGAAGCGTTCGTTTCCAGTAGCAGTTAGAATTTTGGCGTTTCACTCTGTTTTCTCCTATATTGATAGATGTATTTGGAACTCTAAATCAAACACGGTTTGTGCTAGCTTCTTGAAACTTGACACAGTAAAGCAGTTTCACATTCTAACTCTAAGTTTTGTTTCCTTTTCATGTAGCCCTAAGCAGTGAATGGCAAGAAACACTTTCATTGAAATGGGTTGCAAGCTTCCAAAAATTACGAGTCTCCAGAAATCTCAGCAAATATTTTTTCACCCAAACTGGATGATACTTTCAGGTAATGATCAGTACACTAAGCTCACTTGCTTCCCCAAATTTCGTTCTTCTATGTTGAAGCGTTCGTTTCCAGTAACAGTTTGAATTTTGTCGTTTCACTCTGTTTTCTCCTATATTGATAGATGTATTTGGAACTCTAAATCAAACACGGTTTGTGCTAGCTTCTTGAAACTTGACACAGTAAAGCAGTTTCAGATTCTAACTCTATGTTTTGTTTCCTTTTCATGTAGCTTTAAGCAGTGACTGGCGAGAAACACTTTCATTGAAAGGGGTTGCAAGCTTCCAAAAATTACGAGTCTCCAGAAATCTCAGCAAATATTTCTTCACCCAAACTGGATGATACTTTCAGGTAATGATCAGTACACTAAGCCCACTTGGTTCTCCAAATTTCGTTCTTCTATGTTGAAGCGTTCGTTTCCAGTAACAGTTTCCATTCTGGCATTTCACTCTGTTTTCTCCTATATTGATAGATGTATTTGGAACTCTAAATCAAACACGGTTTGTGCTAGCTTCTTGAAACTTGACACAGTAAAGCAGTTTCACATTCTAACTCTATGTTTTGTTTCCTTTTCATGTAGCCCTAAGCAGTGACTGGCGAGAAACACTTTCATTGAAAGGGGTTGCAAGCTTCCAAAAATTAGGAGTCTCCAGAAATCTCAGCAAATATTTCTTCACCCAAACTGGATGATACTTTCAGGTAATGATCAGTACACTAAGCCCACTTGGTTCTCCAAATTTCGTTCTTCTATGTTGAAGCGTTCGTTTCCAGTAACAGTTTCCATTCTGGCATTTCACTCTGTTTTCTCCTATATTGATAGATGTATTTGGAACTCTAAATCAAACACGGTTTGTGCTAGCTTCTTGAAACTTGACACAGTAAAGCAGTTTCAGATTGTAACTCTATGTTTTGTTTCCTTTTCATGTAGCTTTAAGCAGTGACTGGCGAGAAACTCTTTCATTGAAAGGGGTTGCAAGCTTCCAAAAATTACGAGTCTCCAGAAATCTCAGCAAATATTTTTTCACCCAAACTGGATGATACTTTCAGGTAATGATCAGTACACTAAGCCCACTTGCTTCCCCAAATTTCGTTCTTCTATGTTGAAGCGTTCGTTTCCAGTAACAGTTTCCATTCTGGCATTTCACTCTGTTTTCTCCTATATTGATAGATGTATTTGGAACTCTAAATCAAACACGGTTTGTGCTAGCTTCTTGAAACTTGACACAGTAATGCAGTTTCACATTCTAACAATATGTTTTGTTTCCTTTTCATGTAGCCCTAAGCAGTGACTTGCGAGAAACACTTTCATTGAAAGGGGTTGCAAGCTTCCAAAAATTACGAGTCTCCAGAAATCTCAGCAAATATTTTTTCACCCAAACTGCATGATACTTTCAGGTAATGATCAGTACACTAAGCCCACTTGGTTCTCCAAATTTCGTTCTTCTATGTTGAAGCGTTCGTTTCCAGTAACAGTTTGAATTTTGTCGTTTCACTCTGTTTTCTCCTATATTGATAGATGTATTTGGAACTCTAAATCAAACACGGTTTGTGCTAGCTTCTTGAAACTTGACACAGTAAAGCAGTTTCACATTCTAACTCTATGTTTTGTTTCCTTTTCATGTAGCCCTAAGCAGTGACTGGCGAGAAACACTTTCATTGAAAGGGGTTGCAAGCTTCCAAAAATTACGAGTCTCCAGAAATCTCAGCAAATATTTCTTCACCCAAACTGGATGATACTTTCAGGTAATGATCAGTACACTAAGCCCACTTGGTTCTCCAAATTTCGTTCTTCTATGTTGAAGCGTTCGTTTCCAGTAACAGTTTGAATTTTGTCGTTTCACTCTGTTTTCTCCAATATTGATAGATGTATTTGGAACTCTAAATCAAACATGGTTTGTGCTAGCTTCTTGAAGCTTGACACAGTAAAGCAGTTTCACATTCTAACTCTATGTTTTGTTTCCTTTTCATGTACCCCTAAGCAGTGACTGGCGAGAAACACTTTCATTGAAAGGGGTTGCAAGCTTCCAAAAATTACGAGTCTCCAGAAATCTCAGCAAATATTTCTTCACCCAAACTGGATGATACTTTCAGGTAATGATCAGTACACTAAGCCCACTTGGTTCTCCAAATTTCGTTCTTCTATGTTGAAGCGTTCGTTTCCAGTAACAGTTTCCATTCTGGCATTTCACTCTGTTTTCTCCTATATTGATAGATGTATTTGGAACTCTAAATCAAACACGGTTTGTGCTAGCTTCTTGAAACTTGACACAGTAAAGCAGTTTCAGATTGTAACTCTATGTTTTGTTTCCTTTTCATGTAGCTTTAAGCAGTGACTGGCGAGAAACTCTTTCATTGAAAGGGGTTGCAAGCTTCCAAAAATTACGAGTCTCCAGAAATCTCAGCAAATATTTTTTCACCCAAACTGGATGATACTTTCAGGTAATGATCAGTACACTAAGCCCACTTGGTTCTCCAAATTTTGTTCTTCTATGTTGAAGCGTTCGTTTCCAGTAACAGTTTCCATTCTGGCATTTCACTCTGTTTTCTCCTATATAGATAGATGTATTTGGAACTCTAAATCAAACACGGTTTGTGCTAGCTTCTTGAAACTTGACACAGTAATGCAGTTTCACATTCTAACTCTATGTTTTGTTTCCTTTTCATGTAGCCCTAAGCAGTGACTGGCGAGAAACACTTTCATTGAAAGGGGTTGCAAGCTTCCAAAAATTACGAGTCTCCAGAAATCTCAGCAAATATTTTTTCACCCAAACTGGATGATACTTTCAGGTAATGATCAGTACACTAAGCTCACTTGCTTCCCCAAATTTCGTTCTTCTATGTTGAAGCGTTCGTTTCCAGTAACAGTTTGAATTTTGTCGTTTCACTCTGTTTTCTCCTATATTGATAGATGTATTTGGAACTCTAAATCAAACACGGTTTGTGCTAGCTTCTTGAAACTTGACACAGTAAAGCAGTTTCAGATTCTAACTCTATGTTTTGTTTCCTTTTCATGTAGCTTTAAGCAGTGACTGGCGAGAAACACTTTCATTGAAAGGGGTTGCAAGCTTCCAAAAATTACGAGTCTCCAGAAATCTCAGCAAATATTTCTTCACCCAAACTGGATGATACTTTCAGGTAGTGATCAGTACACTAAGCCCACTTGGTTCTCCAAATTTCGTTCTTCTATGTTGAAGCGTTCGTTTCCAGTAACAGTTTCCATTCTGGCATTTCACTCTGTTTTCTCCTATATTGATAGATGTATTTGGAACTCTAAATCAAACACGGTTTGTGCTAGCTTCTTGAAACTTGACACAGTAAAGCAGTTTCACATTCTAACTCTATGTTTTGTTTCCTTTTCATGTAGCCCTAAGCAGTGACTGGCGATAAACACTTTCATTGAAAGGGGTTGCAAGCTTCCAAAAATTAGGAATCTCCAGAAATCTCAGCAAATATTTCTTCACCCAAACTGGATGATACTTTCAGGTAATGATCAGTACACTAAGCCCACTTGGTTCTCCAAATTTCGTTCTTCTATGTTGAAGCGTTCGTTTCCAGTAACAGTTTCCATTCTGGCATTTCACTCTGTTTTCTCCTATATTGATAGATGTATTTGGAACTCTAAATCAAACACGGTTTGTGCTAGCTTCTTGAAACTTGACACAGTAAAGCAGTTTCAGATTGTAACTCTATGTTTTGTTTCCTTTTCATGTAGCTTTAAGCAGTGACTGGCGAGAAACTCTTTCATTGAAAGGGGTTGCAAGCTTCCAAAAATTACGAGTCTCCAGAAATCTCAGCAAATATTTTTTCATCCAAACTGGATGATACTTTCAGGTAATGATCAGTACACTAAGCCCACTTGGTTCTCCAAATTTCGTTCTTCTATGTTGAAGCGTTCGTTTCCAGTAACAGTTTCCATTCTGGCATTTCACTCTGTTTTCTCCTATATTGATAGATGTATTTGGAACTCTAAATCAAACACGGTTTGTGCTAGCTTCTTGAAACTTGACACAGTAATGCAGTTTCACATTCTAACAATATGTTTTGTTTCCTTTTCATGTAGCCCTAAGCAGTGACTTGCGAGAAACACTTTCATTGAAAGGGGTTGCAAGCTTCCAAAAATTACGAGTCTCCAGAAATCTCAGCAAATATTTTTTCACCCAAACTGCATGATACTTTCAGGTAATGATCAGTACACTAAGCCCACTTGGTTCTCCAAATTTCGTTCTTCTATGTTGAAGCGTTCGTTTCCAGTAACAGTTTCCATTCTGGCATTTCACTCTGTTTTCTCCTATATTGATAGATGTATTTGGAACTCTAAATCAAACACGGTTTGTGCTAGCTTCTTGAAACTTGACACAGTAAAGCAGTTTCAGATTGTAACTCTATGTTTTGTTTCCTTTTCATGTAGCTTTAAGCAGTGACTGGCGAGAAACACTTTCATTGAAAGGGGTTGCAAGCTTCCAAAAATTACGAGTCTCCAGAAATCTCAGCAAATATTTCTTCACCCAAACTGGATGATACTTTCAGGTAATGATCAGTACACTAAGCCCACTTGGTTCTCCAAATTTCGTTCTTCTATGTTGAAGCGTTCGTTTCCAGTAACAGTTTCCATTCTGGCATTTCACTCTGTTTTCTCCTATATTGATAGATGTATTTGGAACTCTAAATCAAACACGGTTTGTGCTAGCTTCTTGAAACTTGACACAGTAAAGCAGTTTCAGATTGTAACTCTATGTTTTGTTTCCTTTTCATGTAGCTTTAAGCAGTGACTGGCGAGAAACTCTTTCATTGAAAGGGGTTGCAAGCTTCCAAAAATTACGAGTCTCCAGAAATCTCAGCAAATATTTTTTCACCCAAACTGGATGATACTTTCAGGTAATGATCAGTACACTAAGCCCACTTGGTTCTCCAAATTTTGTTCTTCTATGTTGAAGCGTTCGTTTCCAGTAACAGTTTCCATTCTGGCATTTCACTCTGTTTTCTCCTATATAGATAGATGTATTTGGAACTCTAAATCAAACACGGTTTGTGCTAGCTTCTTGAAACTTGACACAGTAATGCAGTTTCACATTCTAACTCTATGTTTTGTTTCCTTTTCATGTAGCCCTAAGCAGTGACTGGCGAGAAACACTTTCATTGAAAGGGGTTGCAAGCTTCCAAAAATTACGAGTCTCCAGAAATCTCAGCAAATATTTTTTCACCCAAGCTGCATGACACTTTCAGGTAATGATCAGTACACTAAGCCCACTTGGTTCCCCCAATTTCGTTCTTCTATGTTGAAGCGTTCGTTTCCAGTAGCAGTTAGAATTTTGGCGTTTCACTCTGTTTTCTCCTATATTGATAGATGTATTTGGAACTCTAAATCAAACACGGTTTGTGCTAGCTTCTTGAAACTTGACACAGTAAAGCAGTTTCACATTCTAACTCTAAGTTTTGTTTCCTTTTCATGTAGCCCTAAGCAGTGAATGGCAAGAAACACTTTCATTGAAATGGGTTGCAAGCTTCCAAAAATTACGAGTCTCCAGAAATCTCAGCAAATATTTTTTCACCCAAACTGGATGATACTTTCAGGTAATGATCAGTACACTAAGCTCACTTGCTTCCCCAAATTTCGTTCTTCTATGTTGAAGCGTTCGTTTCCAGTAACAGTTTGAATTTTGTCGTTTCACTCTGTTTTCTCCTATATTGATAGATGTATTTGGAACTCTAAATCAAACACGGTTTGTGCTAGCTTCTTGAAACTTGACACAGTAAAGCAGTTTCAGATTCTAACTCTATGTTTTGTTTCCTTTTCATGTAGCTTTAAGCAGTGACTGGCGAGAAACACTTTCATTGAAAGGGGTTGCAAGCTTCCAAAAATTACGAGTCTCCAGAAATCTCAGCAAATATTTCTTCACCCAAACTGGATGATACTTTCAGGTAATGATCAGTACACTAAGCCCACTTGGTTCTCCAAATTTCGTTCTTCTATGTTGAAGCGTTCGTTTCCAGTAACAGTTTCCATTCTGGCATTTCACTCTGTTTTCTCCTATATTGATAGATGTATTTGGAACTCTAAATCAAACACGGTTTGTGCTAGCTTCTTGAAACTTGACACAGTAAAGCAGTTTCACATTCTAACTCTATGTTTTGTTTCCTTTTCATGTAGCCCTAAGCAGTGACTGGCGAGAAACACTTTCATTGAAAGGGGTTGCAAGCTTCCAAAAATTAGGAGTCTCCAGAAATCTCAGCAAATATTTCTTCACCCAAACTGGATGATACTTTCAGGTAATGATCAGTACACTAAGCCCACTTGGTTCTCCAAATTTCGTTCTTCTATGTTGAAGCGTTCGTTTCCAGTAACAGTTTCCATTCTGGCATTTCACTCTGTTTTCTCCTATATTGATAGATGTATTTGGAACTCTAAATCAAACACGGTTTGTGCTAGCTTCTTGAAACTTGACACAGTAAAGCAGTTTCAGATTGTAACTCTATGTTTTGTTTCCTTTTCATGTAGCTTTAAGCAGTGACTGGCGAGAAACTCTTTCATTGAAAGGGGTTGCAAGCTTCCAAAAATTACGAGTCTCCAGAAATCTCAGCAAATATTTTTTCACCCAAACTGGATGATACTTTCAGGTAATGATCAGTACACTAAGCCCACTTGCTTCCCCAAATTTCGTTCTTCTATGTTGAAGCGTTCGTTTCCAGTAACAGTTTCCATTCTGGCATTTCACTCTGTTTTCTCCTATATTGATAGATGTATTTGGAACTCTAAATCAAACACGGTTTGTGCTAGCTTCTTGAAACTTGACACAGTAATGCAGTTTCACATTCTAACAATATGTTTTGTTTCCTTTTCATGTAGCCCTAAGCAGTGACTTGCGAGAAACACTTTCATTGAAAGGGGTTGCAAGCTTCCAAAAATTACGAGTCTCCAGAAATCTCAGCAAATATTTTTTCACCCAAACTGCATGATACTTTCAGGTAATGATCAGTACACTAAGCCCACTTGGTTCTCCAAATTTCGTTCTTCTATGTTGAAGCGTTCGTTTCCAGTAACAGTTTGAATTTTGTCGTTTCACTCTGTTTTCTCCTATATTGATAGATGTATTTGGAACTCTAAATCAAACACGGTTTGTGCTAGCTTCTTGAAACTTGACACAGTAAAGCAGTTTCACATTCTAACTCTATGTTTTGTTTCCTTTTCATGTAGCCCTAAGCAGTGACTGGCGAGAAACACTTTCATTGAAAGGGGTTGCAAGCTTCCAAAAATTACGAGTCTCCAGAAATCTCAGCAAATATTTCTTCACCCAAACTGGATGATACTTTCAGGTAATGATCAGTACACTAAGCCCACTTGGTTCTCCAAATTTCGTTCTTCTATGTTGAAGCGTTCGTTTCCAGTAACAGTTTGAATTTTGTCGTTTCACTCTGTTTTCTCCAATATTGATAGATGTATTTGGAACTCTAAATCAAACATGGTTTGTGCTAGCTTCTTGAAGCTTGACGCAGTAAAGCAGTTTCACATTCTAACTCTATGTTTTGTTTCCTTTTCATGTACCCCTAAGCAGTGACTGGCGAGAAACACTTTCATTGAAAGGGGTTGCAAGCTTCCAAAAATTACGAGTCTCCAGAAATCTCAGCAAATATTTCTTCACCCAAACTGGATGATACTTTCAGGTAATGATCAGTACACTAAGCCCACTTGGTTCTCCAAATTTCGTTCTTCTATGTTGAAGCGTTCGTTTCCAGTAACAGTTTCCATTCTGGCATTTCACTCTGTTTTCTCCTATATTGATAGATGTATTTGGAACTCTAAATCAAACACGGTTTGTGCTAGCTTCTTGAAACTTGACACAGTAAAGCAGTTTCAGATTGTAACTCTATGTTTTGTTTCCTTTTCATGTAGCTTTAAGCAGTGACTGGCGAGAAACTCTTTCATTGAAAGGGGTTGCAAGCTTCCAAAAATTACGAGTCTCCAGAAATCTCAGCAAATATTTTTTCACCCAAACTGGATGATACTTTCAGGTAATGATCAGTACACTAAGCCCACTTGGTTCTCCAAATTTTGTTCTTCTATGTTGAAGCGTTCGTTTCCAGTAACAGTTTCCATTCTGGCATTTCACTCTGTTTTCTCCTATATAGATAGATGTATTTGGAACTCTAAATCAAACACGGTTTGTGCTAGCTTCTTGAAACTTGACACAGTAATGCAGTTTCACATTCTAACTCTATGTTTTGTTTCCTTTTCATGTAGCCCTAAGCAGTGACTGGCGAGAAACACTTTCATTGAAAGGGGTTGCAAGCTTCCAAAAATTACGAGTCTCCAGAAATCTCAGCAAATATTTTTTCACCCAAACTGGATGATACTTTCAGGTAATGATCAGTACACTAAGCTCACTTGCTTCCCCAAATTTCGTTCTTCTATGTTGAAGCGTTCGTTTCCAGTAACAGTTTGAATTTTGTCGTTTCACTCTGTTTTCTCCTATATTGATAGATGTATTTGGAACTCTAAATCAAACACGGTTTGTGCTAGCTTCTTGAAACTTGACACAGTAAAGCAGTTTCAGATTCTAACTCTATGTTTTGTTTCCTTTTCATGTAGCTTTAAGCAGTGACTGGCGAGAAACACTTTCATTGAAAGGGGTTGCAAGCTTCCAAAAATTACGAGTCTCCAGAAATCTCAGCAAATATTTCTTCACCCAAACTGGATGATACTTTCAGGTAATGATCAGTACACTAAGCCCACTTGGTTCTCCAAATTTCGTTCTTCTATGTTGAAGCGTTCGTTTCCAGTAACAGTTTCCATTCTGGCATTTCACTCTGTTTTCTCCTATATTGATAGATGTATTTGGAACTCTAAATCAAACACGGTTTGTGCTAGCTTCTTGAAACTTGACACAGTAAAGCAGTTTCACATTCTAACTCTATGTTTTGTTTCCTTTTCATGTAGCCCTAAGCAGTGACTGGCGATAAACACTTTCATTGAAAGGGGTTGCAAGCTTCCAAAAATTAGGAGTCTCCAGAAATCTCAGCAAATATTTCTTCACCCAAACTGGATGATACTTTCAGGTAATGATCAGTACACTAAGCCCACTTGGTTCTCCAAATTTCGTTCTTCTATGTTGAAGCGTTCGTTTCCAGTAACAGTTTCCATTCTGGCATTTCACTCTGTTTTCTCCTATATTGATAGATGTATTTGGAACTCTAAATCAAACACGGTTTGTGCTAGCTTCTTGAAACTTGACACACTAAAGCAGTTTCAGATTGTAACTCTATGTTTTGTTTCCTTTTCATGTAGCTTTAAGCAGTGACTGGCGAGAAACTCTTTCATTGAAAGGGGTTGCAAGCTTCCAAAAATTACGAGTCTCCAGAAATCTCAGCAAATATTTTTTCATCCAAACTGGATGATACTTTCAGGTAATGATCAGTACACTAAGCCCACTTGGTTCTCCAAATTTCGTTCTTCTATGTTGAAGCGTTCGTTTCCAGTAACAGTTTCCATTCTGGCATTTCACTCTGTTTTCTCCTATATTGATAGATGTATTTGGAACTCTAAATCAAACACGGTTTGTGCTAGCTTCTTGAAACTTGACACAGTAATGCAGTTTCACATTCTAACAATATGTTTTGTTTCCTTTTCATGTAGCCCTAAGCAGTGACTTGCGAGAAACACTTTCATTGAAAGGGGTTGCAAGCTTCCAAAAATTACGAGTCTCCAGAAATCTCAGCAAATATTTTTTCACCCAAACTGCATGATACTTTCAGGTAATGATCAGTACACTAAGCCCACTTGGTTCTCCAAATTTCGTTCTTCTATGTTGAAGCGTTCGTTTCCAGTAACAGTTTGAATTTTGTCGTTTCACTCTGTTTTCTCCTATATTGATAGATGTATTTGGAACTCTAAATCAAACACGGTTTGTGCTAGCTTCTTGAAACTTGACACAGTAAAGCAGTTTCACATTCTAACTCTATGTTTTGTTTCCTTTTCATGTAGCCCTAAGCAGTGACTGGCGAGAAACACTTTCATTGAAAGGGGTTGCAAGCTTCCAAAAATTACGAGTCTCCAGAAATCTCAGCAAATATTTCTTCACCCAAACTGGATGATACTTTCAGGTAATGATCAGTACACTAAGCCCACTTGGTTCTCCAAATTTCGTTCTTCTATGTTGAAGCGTTCGTTTCCAGTAACAGTTTGAATTTTGTCGTTTCACTCTGTTTTCTCCAATATTGATAGATGTATTTGGAACTCTAAATCAAACATGGTTTGTGCTAGCTTCTTGAAGCTTGACACAGTAAAGCAGTTTCACATTCTAACTCTATGTTTTGTTTCCTTTTCATGTACCCCTAAGCAGTGACTGGCGAGAAACACTTTCATTGAAAGGGGTTGCAAGCTTCCAAAAATTACGAGTCTCCAGAAATCTCAGCAAATATTTCTTCACCCAAACTGGATGATACTTTCAGGTAATGATCAGTACACTAAGCCCACTTGGTTCTCCAAATTTCGTTCTTCTATGTTGAAGCGTTCGTTTCCAGTAACAGTTTCCATTCTGGCATTTCACTCTGTTTTCTCCTATATTGATAGATGTATTTGGAACTCTAAATCAAACACGGTTTGTGCTAGCTTCTTGAAACTTGACACAGTAAAGCAGTTTCAGATTGTAACTCTATGTTTTGTTTCCTTTTCATGTAGCTTTAAGCAGTGACTGGCGAGAAACTCTTTCATTGAAAGGGGTTGCAAGCTTCCAAAAATTACGAGTCTCCAGAAATCTCAGCAAATATTTTTTCACCCAAACTGGATGATACTTTCAGGTAATGATCAGTACACTAAGCCCACTTGGTTCTCCAAATTTTGTTCTTCTATGTTGAAGCGTTCGTTTCCAGTAACAGTTTCCATTCTGGCATTTCACTCTGTTTTCTCCTATATAGATAGATGTATTTGGAACTCTAAATCAAACACGGTTTGTGCTAGCTTCTTGAAACTTGACACAGTAATGCAGTTTCACATTCTAACTCTATGTTTTGTTTCCTTTTCATGTAGCCCTAAGCAGTGACTGGCGAGAAACACTTTCATTGAAAGGGGTTGCAAGCTTCCAAAAATTACGAGTCTCCAGAAATCTCAGCAAATATTTTTTCACCCAAACTGGATGATACTTTCAGGTAATGATCAGTACACTAAGCTCACTTGCTTCCCCAAATTTCGTTCTTCTATGTTGAAGCGTTCGTTTCCAGTAACAGTTTGAATTTTGTCGTTTCACTCTGTTTTCTCCTATATTGATAGATGTATTTGGAACTCTAAATCAAACACGGTTTGTGCTAGCTTCTTGAAACTTGACACAGTAAAGCAGTTTCAGATTCTAACTCTATGTTTTGTTTCCTTTTCATGTAGCTTTAAGCAGTGACTGGCGAGAAACACTTTCATTGAAAGGGGTTGCAAGCTTCCAAAAATTACGAGTCTCCAGAAATCTCAGCAAATATTTCTTCACCCAAACTGGATGATACTTTCAGGTAATGATCAGTACACTAAGCCCACTTGGTTCTCCAAATTTCGTTCTTCTATGTTGAAGCGTTCGTTTCCAGTAACAGTTTCCATTCTGGCATTTCACTCTGTTTTCTCCTATATTGATAGATGTATTTGGAACTCTAAATCAAACACGGTTTGTGCTAGCTTCTTGAAACTTGACACAGTAAAGCAGTTTCACATTCTAACTCTATGTTTTGTTTCCTTTTCATGTAGCCCTAAGCAGTGACTGGCGATAAACACTTTCATTGAAAGGGGTTGCAAGCTTCCAAAAATTAGGAGTCTCCAGAAATCTCAGCAAATATTTCTTCACCCAAACTGGATGATACTTTCAGGTAATGATCAGTACACTAAGCCCACTTGGTTCTCCAAATTTCGTTCTTCTATGTTGAAGCGTTCGTTTCCAGTAACAGTTTCCATTCTGGCATTTCACTCTGTTTTCTCCTATATTGATAGATGTATTTGGAACTCTAAATCAAACACGGTTTGTGCTAGCTTCTTGAAACTTGACACAGTAAAGCAGTTTCAGATTGTAACTCTATGTTTTGTTTCCTTTTCATGTAGCTTTAAGCAGTGACTGGCGAGAAACTCTTTCATTGAAAGGGGTTGCAAGCTTCCAAAAATTACGAGTCTCCAGAAATCTCAGCAAATATTTTTTCATCCAAACTGGATGATACTTTCAGGTAATGATCAGTACACTAAGCCCACTTGGTTCTCCAAATTTCGTTCTTCTATGTTGAAGCGTTCGTTTCCAGTAACAGTTTCCATTCTGGCATTTCACTCTGTTTTCTCCTATATTGATAGATGTATTTGGAACTCTAAATCAAACACGGTTTGTGCTAGCTTCTTGAAACTTGACACAGTAATGCAGTTTCACATTCTAACAATATGTTTTGTTTCCTTTTCATGTAGCCCTAAGCAGTGACTTGCGAGAAACACTTTCATTGAAAGGGGTTGCAAGCTTCCAAAAATTACGAGTCTCCAGAAATCTCAGCAAATATTTTTTCACCCAAACTGCATGATACTTTCAGGTAATGATCAGTACACTAAGCCCACTTGGTTCTCCAAATTTCGTTCTTCTATGTTGAAGCGTTCGTTTCCAGTAACAGTTTGAATTTTGTCGTTTCACTCTGTTTTCTCCTATATTGATAGATGTATTTGGAACTCTAAATCAAACACGGTTTGTGCTAGCTTCTTGAAACTTGACACAGTAAAGCAGTTTCACATTCTAACTCTATGTTTTGTTTCCTTTTCATGTAGCCCTAAGCAGTGACTGGCGAGAAACACTTTCATTGAAAGGGGTTGCAAGCTTCCAAAAATTACGAGTCTCCAGAAATCTCAGCAAATATTTCTTCACCCAAACTGGATGATACTTTCAGGTAATGATCAGTACACTAAGCCCACTTGGTTCTCCAAATTTCGTTCTTCTATGTTGAAGCGTTCGTTTCCAGTAACAGTTTCCATTCTGGCATTTCACTCTGTTTTCTCCTATATTGATAGATGTATTTGGAACTCTAAATCAAACACGGTTTGTGCTAGCTTCTTGAAACTTGACACAGTAAAGCAGTTTCAGATTGTAACTCTATGTTTTGTTTCCTTTTCATGTAGCTTTAAGCAGTGACTGGCGAGAAACTCTTTCATTGAAAGGGGTTGCAAGCTTCCAAAAATTACGAGTCTCCAGAAATCTCAGCAAATATTTTTTCACCCAAACTGGATGATACTTTCAGGTAATGATCAGTACACTAAGCCCACTTGGTTCTCCAAATTTTGTTCTTCTATGTTGAAGCGTTCGTTTCCAGTAACAGTTTCCATTCTGGCATTTCACTCTGTTTTCTCCTATATAGATAGATGTATTTGGAACTCTAAATCAAACACGGTTTGTGCTAGCTTCTTGAAACTTGACACAGTAATGCAGTTTCACATTCTAACAATATGTTTTGTTTCCTTTTCATGTAGCCCTAAGCAGTGACTGGCGAGAAACACTTTCATTGAAATGGGTTGCAAGCTTCCAAAAATTACGAGTCTCCAGAAATCTCAGCAAATATTTTTTCACCCAAACTGCATGATACTTTCAGGTAATGATCAGTACACTAAGCCCACTTGGTTCTCCAAATTTCGTTCTTCTATGTTGAAGCGTTCGTTTCCAGTAACAGTTTGAATTTTGTCGTTTCACTCTGTTTTCTCCTATATTGATAGATGTATTTGGAACTCTAAATCAAACACGGTTTGTGCTAGCTTCTTGAAACTTGACACAGTAAAGCAGTTTCAGATTGTAACTCTATGTTTTGTTTCCTTTTCATGTAGCTTTAAGCAGTGACTGGCGAGAAACACTTTCATTGAAAGGGGTTGCAAGCTTCCAAAAATTACGAGTCTCCAGAAATCTCAGCAAATATTTTTTCACCCAAACTGGATGATACTTTCAGGTAATGATCAGTACACTTGGCCCACTTGATTCTCCAAATTTCGTTCTTCTATGTTGAAGCGTTCGTTTCCAGTAACAGTTTGAATTTTGTCGTTTCACTCTGTTTTCTCCTATATTGATAGATGTATTTGGAACTCTAAATCAAACACGGTTTGTGCTAGCTTCTTGAAACTTGACACAGTAAAGCAGTTTCACATTCTAACTCTATGTTTTGTTTCCTTTTCATGTAGCCCTAAGCAGTGACTGGCGAGAAACACTTTCATTGAAAGGGGTTGCAAGCTTCCAAAAATTACGAGTCTCCAGAAATCTCAGCAAATATTTTTTCACCCAAGCTGCATGACACTTTCAGGTAATGATCAGTACACTAAGCCCACTTGGTTCCCCCAATTTCGTTCTTCTATGTTGAAGCGTTCGTTTCCAGTAGCAGTTAGAATTTTGGCGTTTCACTCTGTTTTCTCCTATATTGATAGATGTATTTGGAACTCTAAATCAAACACGGTTTGTGCTAGCTTCTTGAAACTTGACACAGTAAAGCAGTTTCACATTCTAACTCTAAGTTTTGTTTCCTTTTCATGTAGCCCTAAGCAGTGAATGGCAAGAAACACTTTCATTGAAATGGGTTGCAAGCTTCCAAAAATTACGAGTCTCCAGAAATCTCAGCAAATATTTTTTCACCCAAACTGGATGATACTTTCAGGTAATGATCAGTACACTAAGCTCACTTGCTTCCCCAAATTTCGTTCTTCTATGTTGAAGCGTTCGTTTCCAGTAACAGTTTGAATTTTGTCGTTTCACTCTGTTTTCTCCTATATTGATAGATGTATTTGGAACTCTAAATCAAACACGGTTTGTGCTAGCTTCTTGAAACTTGACACAGTAAAGCAGTTTCAGATTCTAACTCTATGTTTTGTTTCCTTTTCATGTAGCTTTAAGCAGTGACTGGCGAGAAACACTTTCATTGAAAGGGGTTGCAAGCTTCCAAAAATTACGAGTCTCCAGAAATCTCAGCAAATATTTCTTCACCCAAACTGGATGATACTTTCAGGTAATGATCAGTACACTAAGCCCACTTGGTTCTCCAAATTTCGTTCTTCTATGTTGAAGCGTTCGTTTCCAGTAACAGTTTCCATTCTGGCATTTCACTCTGTTTTCTCCTATATTGATAGATGTATTTGGAACTCTAAATCAAACACGGTTTGTGCTAGCTTCTTGAAACTTGACACAGTAAAGCAGTTTCACATTCTAACTCTATGTTTTGTTTCCTTTTCATGTAGCCCTAAGCAGTGACTGGCGAGAAACACTTTCATTGAAAGGGGTTGCAAGCTTCCAAAAATTAGGAGTCTCCAGAAATCTCAGCAAATATTTCTTCACCCAAACTGGATGATACTTTCAGGTAATGATCAGTACACTAAGCCCACTTGGTTCTCCAAATTTCGTTCTTCTATGTTGAAGCGTTCGTTTCCAGTAACAGTTTCCATTCTGGCATTTCACTCTGTTTTCTCCTATATTGATAGATGTATTTGGAACTCTAAATCAAACACGGTTTGTGCTAGCTTCTTGAAACTTGACACAGTAAAGCAGTTTCAGATTGTAACTCTATGTTTTGTTTCCTTTTCATGTAGCTTTAAGCAGTGACTGGCGAGAAACTCTTTCATTGAAAGGGGTTGCAAGCTTCCAAAAATTACGAGTCTCCAGAAATCTCAGCAAATATTTTTTCACCCAAACTGGATGATACTTTCAGGTAATGATCAGTACACTAAGCCCACTTGGTTCTCCAAATTTCGTTCTTCTATGTTGAAGCGTTCGTTTCCAGTAACAGTTTCCATTCTGGCATTTCACTCTGTTTTCTCCTATATTGATAGATGTATTTGGAACTCTAAATCAAACACGGTTTGTGCTAGCTTCTTGAAACTTGACACAGTAATGCAGTTTCACATTCTAACAATATGTTTTGTTTCCTTTTCATGTAGCCCTAAGCAGTGACTTGCGAGAAACACTTTCATTGAAAGGGGTTGCAAGCTTCCAAAAATTACGAGTCTCCAGAAATCTCAGCAAATATTTTTTCACCCAAACTGCATGATACTTTCAGGTAATGATCAGTACACTAAGCCCACTTGGTTCTCCAAATTTCGTTCTTCTATGTTGAAGCGTTCGTTTCCAGTAACAGTTTGAATTTTGTCGTTTCACTCTGTTTTCTCCTATATTGATAGATGTATTTGGAACTCTAAATCAAACACGGTTTGTGCTAGCTTCTTGAAACTTGACACAGTAAAGCAGTTTCATATTCTAACTCTATGTTTTGTTTCCTTTTCATGTAGCCCTAAGCAGTGACTGGCGAGAAACACTTTCATTGAAAGGGGTTGCAAGCTTCCAAAAATTACGAGTCTCCAGAAATCTCAGCAAATATTTCTTCACCCAAAATGGATGATACTTTCAGGTAATGATCAGTACACTAAGCCCACTTGGTTCTCCAAATTTCGTTCTTCTATGTTGAAGCGTTCGTTTCCAGTAACAGTTTGAATTTTGTCGTTTCACTCTGTTTTCTCCAATATTGATAGATGTATTTGGAACTCTAAATCAAACACGGTTTGTGCTAGCTTCTTGAAACTTGACACAGTAAAGCAGTTTCACATTCTAACTCTATGTTTTGTTTCCTTTTCATGTAGCCCTAAGCAGTGACTGGCGAGAAACACTTTCATTGAAAGAGGTTGCAAGCTTCCAAAAATTACGAGTCTCCAGAAATCTCAGCAAATATTTCTTCACCCAAACTGGATGATACTTTCAGGTAATGATCAGTACACTAAGCCCACTTGGTTCTCCAAATTTCGTTCTTCTATGTTGAAGCCCTTCGTTTCCAGTAACTGTTTGAATTTTGTCGTTTCACTCTGTTTTCTCCTATATTGATAGATGTATTTGGAACTCTAAATCAAACACGGTTTGTGCTAGCTTCTTGAAACTTGACACAGTAATGCAGTTTCACATTCTAACAATATGTTTTGTTTCCTTTTCATGTAGCCCTAAGCAGTGACTGGCGAGAAACACCTTCATTGAAAGGGGTTGCAAGCTTCCAAAAATTACTAGTCTCCAGAAATCTCAGCAAATATTTTTTCACCCAAACTGCATGATACTTTCAGGTAATGATCAGTACACTAAGCCCACTTGGTTCTCCAAATTTCGTTCTTCTATGTTGAAGCGTTCGTTTCCAGTAACTGTTTGAATTTTGTCGTTTCACTCTGTTTTCTCCTATATTGATAGATGTATTTGGAACTCTAAATCAAACACGGTTTGTGCTAGCTTCTTGAAACTTGACACAGTAAAGCAGTTTCACATTCTAACTCTATGTTTTGTTTCCTTTTCATGTAGCTTTAAGCAGTGACTGGCGAGAAACACCTTCATTGAAAGGGGTTGCAAGCTTCCAAAAATTACTAGTCTCCAGAAATATCAGCAAATATTTTTTCAACCAAACTGGATGATACTTTCAGGTAATGATCAGTACACTAAGCCCACTTGGTTCTCCAAATTTCGTTCTTCTATGTTGAAGCGTTCGTTTCCAGTAACAGTTTCCATTCTGGCATTTCACTCTGTTTTCTCCTATATTGATAGATGTATTTGGAACTCTAAATCAAACACGGTTTGTGCTAGCTTCTTGAAACTTGACACAGTAAAGCAGTTTCACATTCTAACTCTATGTTTTGTTTCCTTTTCATGTAGCTTTAAGCAGTGACTGGCGAGAAACACCTTCATTGAAAGGGGTTGCAAGCTTCCAAAAATTACGAGTCTCCAGAAATCTCAGCAAATATTTCTTCACCCAAACTGGATGATACTTTCAGGTAATGATCAGTACACTAAGCCCACTTGGTTCTCCAAATTTCGTTCTTCTATGTTGACGCGTTCGTTTCCAGTAACAGTTTCCATTCTGGCATTTCACTCTGTTTTCTCCTATATTGATAGATGTATTTGGAACTCTAAATCAAACACGGTTTGTGCTAGCTTCTTGAAACTTGACACAGTAAAGCAGTTTCACATTCTAACTCTATGTTTTGTTTCCTTTTCATGTAGCCCTAAGCAGTGACTGGCGAGAAACACTTTCATTGAAAGGGGTTGCAAGCTTCCAAAAATTACGAGTCTCCAGAAATCTCAGCAAATATTTCTTCACCAAAACTGGATGATACTTTCAGGTAATGATCAGTACACTAAGCCCACTTGGTTCTCCAAATTTCGTTCTTCTATGTTGAAGCGTTCGTTTCCAGTAACAGTTTGAATTTTGTCGTTTCACTCTGTTTTCTCCAATATTGATAGATGTATTTGGAACTCTAAATCAAACACGGTTTGTGCTAGCTTCTTGAAACTTGACACAGTAAAGCAGTTTCAGATTCTAACTCTATGTTTTGTTTCCTTTTCATGTAGCCCTAAGCAGTGACTGGCGAGAAACACTTTCATTGAAAGGGGTTGCAAGCTTCCAAAAATTACGAGTCTCCAGAAATCTCAGCAAATATTTCTTCACCCAAACTGGATGATACTTTCAGGTAATGATCAGTACACTAAGCCCACTTGGTTCTCCAAATTTCGTTCTTCTATGTTGAAGCGTTCGTTTCCAGTAACTGTTTGAATTTTGTCGTTTCACTCTGTTTTCTCCTATATTGATAGATGTATTTGGAACTCTAAATCAAACACGGTTTGTGCTAGCTTCTTGAAACTTGACACAGTAATGCAGTTTCACATTCTAACAATATGTTTTGTTTCCTTTTCATGTAGCCCTAAGCAGTGACTGGCGAGAAACACTTTCATTGAAAGGGGTTGCAAGCTTCCAAAAATTACTAGTCTCCAGAAATCTCAGCAAATATTTTTTCACCCAAACTGCATGATACTTTCAGGTAATGATCAGTACACTAAGCCCACTTGGTTCTCCAAATTTCGTTCTTCTATGTTGAAGCGTTCGTTTCCAGTAACTGTTTGAATTTTGTCGTTTCACTCTGTTTTCTCCTATATTGATAGATGTATTTGGAAATCTAAATCAAACACGGTTTGTGCTAGCTTCTTGAAACTTGACACAGTAAAGCAGTTTCACATTCTAACTCTATGTTTTGTTTCCTTTTCATGTAGCTTTAAGCAGTGACTGGCGAGAAACACCTTCATTCAAAGGGGTTGCAAGCTTCCAAAAATTACGAGTCTCCAGAAATCTCAGCAAATATTTTTTCAACCAAACTGCATGATACTTTCAGGTAATGATCAGTACACTAAGCCCACTCGGTTCTCCAAATTTCGTTCTTCTATGTTGAAGCGTTCGTTTCCAGTAACAGTTTCCATTCTGGCGTTTCACTCTGTTTTCTCCTATATTGATAGATGTATTTGGAACTCTAAATCAAACACGGTTTGTGCTAGCTTCTTGAAACTTGACACAGTAAAGCAGTTTCACATTCTAACTCTATGTTTTGTTTCCTTTTCATGTAGCCCTAAGCAGTGACTGGCGAGAAAAACTTTCATTGAAAGGGGTTGCAAGCTTCCAAAAATTACGAGTCTCCAGAAATCTCAGCAAATATTTCTTCACCCAAACTGGAATGATACTTTCAGGTAATGATCAGTACACTAAGCCCACTTGGTTCTCCAAATTTCGTTATTCTATGTTGAAGCGTTCGTTTCCAGTAACTGTTTGAATTTTGTCGTTTCACTCTGTTTTCTCCTATATTGATAGATGTATTTGGAACTCTAAATCAAACACGGTTTGTGCTAGCTTCTTGAAACTTGACACAGTAAAGCAGTTTCACATTCTAACTCTATGTTTTGTTTCCTTTTCATGTAGCTTTAAGCAGTGACTGGCGAGAAACACCTTCATTGAAAGGGGTTGCAAGCTTCCAAAAATTACGAGTCTCCAGAAATCTCAGCAAATATTTCTTCACCCAAACTGGATGATACTTTCAGGTAATGATCAGTACACTAAGCCCACTTGGTTCTCCAAATTTCGTACTTCTATGTTGAAGCGTTCGTTTCCAGTAACAGTTTCCATTCTGGCATTTCACTCTGTTTTCTCCTATATTGATAGATGTATTTGGAACTCTAAATCAAACACGGTTTGTGCTAGCTTCTTGAAACTTGACACAGTAAAGCAGTTTCACATTCTAACTCTATGTTTTGTTTCCTTTTCATGTAGCCCTAAGCAGTGACTGGCGAGAAACACTTTCATTGAAAGGGGTTGCAAGCTTCCAAAAATTACGAGTCTCCAGAAATCTCAGCAAATATTTCTTCACCGAAACTGGATGATACTTTCAGGTAATGATCAGTACACTAAGCCCACTTGGTTCTCCAAATTTCGTTCTTCTATGTTGAAGCGTTCGTTTCCAGTAACAGTTTGAATTTTGTCGTTTCACTCTGTTTTCTCCAATATTGATAGATGTATTTGGAACTCTAAATCAAACACGGTTTGTGCTAGCTTCTTGAAACTTGACACAGTAAAGCAGTTTCACATTCTAACTCTATGTTTTGTTTCCTTTTCATGTAGCCCTAAGCAGTGACTGGCGAGAAACACTTTCATTGAAAGGGGTTGCAAGCTTCCAAAAATTACGAGTCTCCAGAAATCTCAGCAAATATTTCTTCACCCAAACTGGATGATACTTTCAGGTAATGATCAGTACACTAAGCCCACTTGGTTCTCCAAATTTCGTTCTTCTATGTTGAAGCGTTCGTTTCCAGTAACTGTTTGAATTTTGTCGTTTCACTCTGTTTTCTCCTATATTGATAGATGTATTTGGAACTCTAAATCAAACACGGTTTGTGCTAGCTTCTTGAAACTTGACACAGTAATGCAGTTTCACATTCTAACAATATGTTTTGTTTCCTTTTCATGTAGCCCTAAGCAGTGACTGGCGAGAAACACTTTCATTGAAAGGGGTTGCAAGCTTCCAAAAATTACTAGTCTCCAGAAATCTCAGCAAATATTTTTTCACCCAAACTGCATGATACTTTCAGGTAATGATCAGTACACTAAGCCCACTTGGTTCTCCAAATTTCGTTCTTCTATGTTGAAGCGTTCGTTTCCAGTAACTGTTTGAATTTTGTCGTTTCACTCTGTTTTCTCCTATATTGATAGATGTATTTGGAACTCTAAATCAAACACGGTTTGTGCTAGCTTCTTGAAACTTGACACAGTAAAGCAGTTTCACATTCTAACTCTATGTTTTGTTTCCTTTTCATGTAGCTTTAAGCAGTGACTGGCGAGAAACACCTTCATTGAAAGGGGTTGCAAGCTTCCAAAAATTACGAGTCTCCAGAAATCTCAGCAAATATTTTTTCAACCAAACTGCATGATACTTTCAGGTAATGATCAGTACACTAAGCCCACTCGGTTCTCCAAATTTCGTTCTTCTATGTTGAAGCGTTCGTTTCCAGTAACAGTTTCCATTCTGGCGTTTCACTCTGTTTTCTCCTATATTGATAGATGTATTTGGAACTCTAAATCAAACACGGTTTGTGCTAGCTTCTTGAAACTTGACACAGTAAAGCTGTTTCACATTCTAACTCTATGTTTTGTTTCCTTTTCATGTAGCCCTAAGCAGTGACTGGCGAGAAACTCTTTCATTGAAAGGGGTTGCAAGCTTCCAAAAATTACGAGTCTCCAGAAATCTCAGCAAATATTTCTTCACCCAAACTGGATGATACTTTCAGGTAATGATCAGTACACTAAGCCCACTTGGTTCTCCAAATTTCGTTCTTCTATGTTGAAGCGTTCGTTTACAGTAACAGTTTCCATTCTGGCATTTCACTCTGTTTTCTCCTATATTGATAGATGTATTTGGAACTCTAAATCAAACACGGTTTGTGCTAGCTTCTTGAATCTTGACACAGTAAAGCAGTTTCACATTCTAACTCTATGTTTTGTTTCTTTTTCATATAGCCCTAAGCAGTGACTGGCGAGAAACACTTTCATTGAAAGGGGTTGCAAGCTTCCAAAAATTACGAGTCTCCAGAAATCTCAGCAAATATTTTTTAACCCAAACTGCATGATACTTTCAGGTAATGATCAGTACACTTGGCCCTCTTGGTTCCCCAAATTTCGTTCTTCTATGTTGAAGCGTTCGTTTCCAGTAACAGTTTGAATTTTGGCGTTTCACTCTGTTTTCTCCTATATTGATAGATGTATTTGGAACTCTAAATCAAACACGGTCTGTGCTAGCTTCTTGAAACTTGACACAGTAAAGCAGTTTCACATTCTAACTCTATGTTTTGTTTCCTTTTCATGTAGCCCTAAGCAGTGACTGGCGAGAGACACTTTCATTGAAAGGGGTTGCAAGCTTCCAAAAATTACGAGTCTCCAGAAATCTCAGCAAATATTTCTTCACCCAAACTGGATGATACTTTCAGGTAATGATCAGTACACTAAGCCCACTTGGTTCTCCAAATTTCGTTCTTCTATGTTGAAGCGTTCGTTTCCAGTAACAGTTTGAATTTTGTCGTTTCACTCTGTTTTCTCCAATATTGATAGATGTATTTGGAACTCTAAATCAAACATGGTTTGTGCTAGCTTCTTGAAGCTTGACACAGTAAAGCAGTTTCACATTCTAACTCTATGTTTTGTTTCCTTTTCATGTACCCCTAAGCAGTGACTGGCGAGAAACACTTTCATTGAAAGGGGTTGCAAGCTTCCAAAAATTACGAGTCTCCAGAAATCTCAGCAAATATTTCTTCACCCAAACTGGATGATACTTTCAGGTAATGATCAGTACACTAAGCCCACTTGGTTCTCCAAATTTCGTTCTTCTATGTTGAAGCGTTCGTTTCCAGTAACAGTTTCCATTCTGGCATTTCACTCTGTTTTCTCCTATATTGATAGATGTATTTGGAACTCTAAATCAAACACGGTTTGTGCTAGCTTCTTGAAACTTGACACAGTAAAGCAGTTTCAGATTGTAACTCTATGTTTTGTTTCCTTTTCATGTAGCTTTAAGCAGTGACTGGCGAGAAACTCTTTCATTGAAAGGGGTTGCAAGCTTCCAAAAATTACGAGTCTCCAGAAATCTCAGCAAATATTTTTTCTCCAAAACTGGATGATACTTTCAGGTAATGATCAGTACACTAAGCCCACTTGGTTCTCCAAATTTTGTTCTTCTATGTTGAAGCGTTCGTTTCCAGTAACAGTTTCCATTCTGGCATTTCACTCTGTTTTCTCCTATATAGATAGATGTATTTGGAACTCTAAATCAAACACGGTTTGTGCTAGCTTCTTGAAACTTGACACAGTAATGCAGTTTCACATTCTAACAATATGTTTTGTTTCCTTTTCATGTAGCCCTAAGCAGTGACTTGCGAGAAACACTTTCATTGAAAGGGGTTGCAAGCTTCCAAAAATTACGAGTCTCCAGAAATCTCAGCAAATATTTTTTCACCCAAACTGCATGATACTTTCAGGTAATGATCAGTACACTAAGCCCACTTGGTTCTCCAAATTTCGTTCTTCTATGTTGAAGCGTTCGTTTCCAGTAACAGTTTGAATTTTGTCGTTTCACTCTGTTTTCTCCTATATTGATAGATGTATTTGGAACTCTAAATCAAACACGGTTTGTGCTAGCTTCTTGAAACTTGACACAGTAAAGCAGTTTCACATTCTAACTCTATGTTTTGTTTCCTTTTCATGTAGCTTTAAGCAGTGACTGGCGAGAAACACTTTCATTGAAAGGGGTTGCAAGCTTCCAAAAATTACGAGTCTCCAGAAATCTCAGCAAATATTTTTTCACCCAAACTGGATGATACTTTCAGGTAATGATCAGTACACTTGGCCCACTTGATTCTCCAAATTTCGTTCTTCTATGTTGAAGCGTTCGTTTCCAGTAACAGTTTGAATTTTGTCGTTTCACTCTGTTTTCTCCTATATTGATAGATGTATTTGGAACTCTAAATCAAACACGGTTTGTGCTAGCTTCTTGAAACTTGACACAGTAAAGCAGTTTCACATTCTAACTCTATGTTTTGTTTCCTTTTCATGTAGCCCTAAGCAGTGACTGGCGAGAAACACTTTCATTGAAAGGGGTTGCAAGCTTCCAAAAATTACGAGTCTCCAGAAATCTCAGCAAATATTTTTTCACCCAAGCTGCATGACACTTTCAGGTAATGATCAGTACACTAAGCCCACTTGGTTCCCCCAATTTCGTTCTTCTATGTTGAAGCGTTCGTTTCCAGTAGCAGTTAGAATTTTGGCGTTTCACTCTGTTTTCTCCTATATTGATAGATGTATTTGGAACTCTAAATCAAACACGGTTTGTGCTAGCTTCTTGAAACTTGACACAGTAAAGCAGTTTCACATTCTAACTCTAAGTTTTGTTTCCTTTTCATGTAGCCCTAAGCAGTGAATGGCAAGAAACACTTTCATTGAAATGGGTTGCAAGCTTCCAAAAATTACGAGTCTCCAGAAATCTCAGCAAATATTTTTTCACCCAAACTGCATGATACTTTCAGGTAATGATCAGTACACTAAGCTCACTTGCTTCCCCAAATTTCGTTCTTCTATGTTGAAGCGTTCGTTTCCAGTAACAGTTTGAATTTTGTCGTTTCACTCTGTTTTCTCCTATATTGATAGATGTATTTGGAACTCTAAATCAAACACGGTTTGTGCTAGCTTCTTGAAACTTGACACAGTAAAGCAGTTTCAGATTCTAACTCTATGTTTTGTTTCCTTTTCATGTAGCTTTAAGCAGTGACTGGCGAGAAACACTTTCATTGAAAGGGGTTGCAAGCTTCCAAAAATTACGAGTCTCCAGAAATCTCAGCAAATATTTCTTCACCCAAACTGGATGATACTTTCAGGTAATGATCAGTACACTAAGCCCACTTGGTTCTCCAAATTTCGTTCTTCTATGTTGAAGCGTTCGTTTCCAGTAACAGTTTCCATTCTGGCATTTCACTCTGTTTTCTCCTATATTGATAGATGTATTTGGAACTCTAAATCAAACACGGTTTGTGCTAGCTTCTTGAAACTTGACACAGTAAAGCAGTTTCACATTCTAACTCTATGTTTTGTTTCCTTTTCATGTAGCCCTAAGCAGTGACTGGCGAGAAACACTTTCATTGAAAGGGGTTGCAAGCTTCCAAAAATTAGGAGTCTCCAGAAATCTCAGCAAATATTTCTTCACCCAAACTGGATGATACTTTCAGGTAATGATCAGTACACTAAGCCCACTTGGTTCTCCAAATTTCGTTCTTCTATGTTGAAGCGTTCGTTTCCAGTAACAGTTTCCATTCTGGCATTTCACTCTGTTTTCTCCTATATTGATAGATGTATTTGGAACTCTAAATCAAACACGGTTTGTGCTAGCTTCTTGAAACTTGACACAGTAAAGCAGTTTCAGATTGTAACTCTATGTTTTGTTTACTTTTCATGTAGCTTTAAGCAGTGACTGGCGAGAAACTCTTTCATTGAAAGGGGTTGCAAGCTTCCAAAAATTACGAGTCTCCAGAAATCTCAGCAAATATTTTTTCACCCAAACTGGATGATACTTTCAGGTAATGATCAGTACACTAAGCCCACTTGGTTCTCCAAATTTCGTTCTTCTATGTTGAAGCGTTCGTTTCCAGTAACAGTTTCCATTCTGGCATTTCACTCTGTTTTCTCCTATATTGATAGATGTATTTGGAACTCTAAATCAAACACGGTTTGTGCTAGCTTCTTGAAACTTGACACAGTAATGCAGTTTCACATTCTAACAATATGTTTTGTTTCCTTTTCATGTAGCCCTAAGCAGTGACTTGCGAGAAACACTTTCATTGAAAGGGGTTGCAAGCTTCCAAAAATTACGAGTCTCCAGAAATCTCAGCAAATATTTTTTCACCCAAACTGCATGATACTTTCAGGTAATGATCAGTACACTAAGCCCACTTGGTTCTCCAAATTTCGTTCTTCTATGTTGAAGCGTTCGTTTCCAGTAACAGTTTGAATTTTGTCGTTTCACTCTGTTTTCTCCTATATTGATAGATGTATTTGGAACTCTAAATCAAACACGGTTTGTGCTAGCTTCTTGAAACTTGACACAGTAAAGCAGTTTCGCATTCTAACTCTATGTTTTGTTTCCTTTTCATGTAGCCCTAAGCAGTGACTGGCGAGAAACACTTTCATTGAAAGGGGTTGCAAGCTTCCAAAAATTACGAGTCTCCAGAAATCTCAGCAAATATTTCTTCACCCAAACTGGATGATACTTTCAGGTAATGATCAGTACACTAAGCCCACTTGGTTCTCCAAATTTCGTTCTTCTATGTTGAAGCGTTCGTTTCCAGTAACAGTTTGAATTTTGTCGTTTCACTCTGTTTTCTCCAATATTGATAGATGTATTTGGAACTCTAAATCAAACATGGTTTGTGCTAGCTTCTTGAAGCTTGACACAGTAAAGCAGTTTCACATTCTAACTCTATGTTTTGTTTCCTTTTCATGTACCCCTAAGCAGTGACTGGCGAGAAACACTTTCATTGAAAGGGGTTGCAAGCTTCCAAAAATTACGAGTCTCCAGAAATCTCAGCAAATATTTCTTCACCCAAACTGGATGATACTTTCAGGTAATGATCAGTACACTAAGCCCACTTGGTTCTCCAAATTTCGTTCTTCTATGTTGAAGCGTTCGTTTCCAGTAACAGTTTCCATTCTGGCATTTCACTCTGTTTTCTCCTATATTGATAGATGTATTTGGAACTCTAAATCAAACACGGTTTGTGCTAGCTTCTTGAAACTTGACACAGTAAAGCAGTTTCAGATTGTAACTCTATGTTTTGTTTCCTTTTCATGTAGCTTTAAGCAGTGACTGGCGAGAAACTCTTTCATTGAAAGGGGTTGCAAGCTTCCAAAAATTACGAGTCTCCAGATATCTCAGCAAATATTTTTTCACCCAAACTGGATGATACTTTCAGGTAATGATCAGTACACTAAGCCCACTTGGTTCTCCAAATTTTGTTCTTCTATGTTGAAGCGTTCGTTTCCAGTAACAGTTTCCATTCTGGCATTTCACTCTGTTTTCTCCTATATAGATAGATGTATTTGGAACTCTAAATCAAACACGGTTTGTGCTAGCTTCTTGAAACTTGACACAGTAATGCAGTTTCACATTCTAACAATATGTTTTGTTTCCTTTTCATGTAGCCCTAAGCAGTGACTGGCGAGAAACACTTTCATTGAAATGGGTTGCAAGCTTCCAAAAATTACGAGTCTCCAGAAATCTCAGCAAATATTTTTTCACCCAAACTGCATGATACTTTCAGGTAATGATCAGTACACTAAGCCCACTTGGTTCTCCAAATTTCGTTCTTCTATGTTGAAGCGTTCGTTTCCAGTAACAGTTTGAATTTTGTCGTTTCACTCTGTTTTCTCCTATATTGATAGATGTATTTGGAACTCTAAATCAAACACGGTTTGTGCTAGCTTCTTGAAACTTGACACAGTAAAGCAGTTTCACATTCTAACTCTATGTTTTGTTTCCTTTTCATGTAGCTTTAAGCAGTGACTGGCGAGAAACACTTTCATTGAAAGGGGTTGCAAGCTTCCAAAAATTACGAGTCTCCAGAAATCTCAGCAAATATTTTTTCACCCAAACTGGATGATACTTTCAGGTAATGATCAGTACACTTGGCCCACTTGATTCTCCAAATTTCGTTCTTCTATGTTGAAGCGTTCGTTTCCAGTAACAGTTTGAATTTTGTCGTTTCACTCTGTTTTCTCCTATATTGATAGATGTATTTGGAACTCTAAATCAAACACGGTTTGTGCTAGCTTCTTGAAACTTGACACAGTAAAGCAGTTTCACATTCTAACTCTATGTTTTGTTTCCTTTTCATGTAGCCCTAAGCAGTGACTGGCGAGAAACACTTTCATTGAAAGGGGTTGCAAGCTTCCAAAAATTACGAGTCTCCAGAAATCTCAGCAAATATTTTTTCACCCAAGCTGCATGACACTTTCAGGTAATGATCAGTACACTAAGCCCACTTGGTTCCCCCAATTTCGTTCTTCTATGTTGAAGCGTTCGTTTCCAGTAGCAGTTAGAATTTTGGCGTTTCACTCTGTTTTCTCCTATATTGATAGATGTATTTGGAACTCTAAATCAAACACGGTTTGTGCTAGCTTCTTGAAACTTGACACAGTAAAGCAGTTTCACATTCTAACTCTAAGTTTTGTTTCCTTTTCATGTAGCCCTAAGCAGTGAATGGCAAGAAACACTTTCATTGAAATGGGTTGCAAGCTTCCAAAAATTACGAGTCTCCAGAAATCTCAGCAAATATTTTTTCACCCAAACTGGATGATACTTTCAGGTAATGATCAGTACACTAAGCTCACTTGCTTCCCCAAATTTCGTTCTTCTATGTTGAAGCGTTCGTTTCCAGTAACAGTTTGAATTTTGTCGTTTCACTCTGTTTTCTCCTATATTGATAGATGTATTTGGAACTCTAAATCAAACACGGTTTGTGCTAGCTTCTTGAAACTTGACACAGTAAAGCAGTTTCACATTCTAACTCTATGTTTTGTTTCCTTTTCATGTAGCTTTAAGCAGTGACTGGCGAGAAACACTTTCATTGAAAGGGGTTGCAAGCTTCCAAAAATTACGAGTCTCCAGAAATCTCAGCAAATATTTCTTCACCCAAACTGGATGATACTTTCAGGTAATGATCAGTACACTAAGCCCACTTGGTTCTCCAAATTTCGTTCTTCTATGTTGAAGCGTTCGTTTCCAGTAACAGTTTCCATTCTGGCATTTCACTCTGTTTTCTCCTATATTGATAGATGTATTTGGAACTCTAAATCAAACACGGTTTGTGCTAGCTTCTTGAAACTTGACACAGTAAAGCAGTTTCACATTCTAACTCTATGTTTTGTTTCCTTTTCATGTAGCCCTAAGCAGTGACTGGCGAGAAACACTTTCATTGAAAGGGGTTGCAAGCTTCCAAAAATTAGGAGTCTCCAGAAATCTCAGCAAATATTTCTTCACCCAAACTGGATGATACTTTCAGGTAATGATCAGTACACTAAGCCCACTTGGTTCTCCAAATTTCGTTCTTCTATGTTGAAGCGTTCGTTTCCAGTAACAGTTTCCATTCTGGCATTTCACTCTGTTTTCTCCTATATTGATAGATGTATTTGGAACTCTAAATCAAACACGGTTTGTGCTAGCTTCTTGAAACTTGACACAGTAAACAGTTTCAGATTGTAACTCTATGTTTTGTTTCCTTTTCATGTAGCTTTAAGCAGTGACTGGCGAGAAACTCTTTCATTGAAAGGGGTTGCAAGCTTCCAAAAATTACGAGTCTCCAGAAATCTCAGCAAATATTTTTTCACCCAAACTGGATGATACTTTCAGGTAATGATCAGTACACTAAGCCCACTTGGTTCTCCAAATTTCGTTCTTCTATGTTGAAGCATTCGTTTCCAGTAACAGTTTCCATTCTGGCATTTCACTCTGTTTTCTCCTATATTGATAGATGTATTTGGAACTCTAAATCAAACACGGTTTGTGCTAGCTTCTTGAAACTTGACACAGTAATGCAGTTTCACATTCTAACAATATGTTTTGTTTCCTTTTCATGTAGCCCTAAGCAGTGACTTGCGAGAAACACTTTCATTGAAAGGGGTTGCAAGCTTCCAAAAATTACGAGTCTCCAGAAATCTCAGCAAATATTTTTTCACCCAAACTGCATGATACTTTCAGGTAATGATCAGTACACTAAGCCCACTTGGTTCTCCAAATTTCGTTCTTCTATGTTGAAGCGTTCGTTTCCAGTAACAGTTTGAATTTTGTCGTTTCACTCTGTTTTCTCCTATATTGATAGATGTATTTGGAACTCTAAATCAAACACGGTTTGTGCTAGCTTCTTGAAACTTGACACAGTAAAGCAGTTTCACATTCTAACTCTATGTTTTGTTTCCTTTTCATGTAGCCCTAAGCAGTGACTGGCGAGAAACACTTTCATTGAAAGGGGTTGCAAGCTTCCAAAAATTACGAGTCTCCAGAAATCTCAGCAAATATTTCTTCACCCAAACTGGATGATACTTTCAGGTAATGATCAGTACACTAAGCCCACTTGGTTCTCCAAATTTCGTTCTTCTATGTTGAAGCGTTCGTTTCCAGTAACAGTTTGAATTTTGTCGTTTCACTCTGTTTTCTCCAATATTGATAGATATATTTGGAACTCTAAATCAAACACGGTTTGTGCTAGCTTCTTGAAACTTGACACAGTAAAGCAGTTTCACATTCTAACTCTATGTTTTGTTTCCTTTTCATGTAGCCCTAAGCAGTGACTGGCGAGAAACACTTTCATTGAAAGAGGTTGCAAGCTTCCAAAAATTACGAGTCTCCAGAAATCTCAGCAAATATTTCTTCACCCAAACTGGATGATACTTTCAGGTAATGATCAGTACACTAAGCCCACTTGGTTCTCCAAATTTCGTTCTTCTATGTTGAAGCCCTTCGTTTCCAGTAACTGTTTGAATTTTGTCGTTTCACTCTGTTTTCTCCTATATTGATAGATGTATTTGGAACTCTAAATCAAACACGGTTTGTGCTAGCTTCTTGAAACTTGACACAGTAATGCAGTTTCACATTCTAACAATATGTTTTGTTTCCTTTTCATGTAGCCCTAAGCAGTGACTGGCGAGAAACACCTTCATTGAAAGGGGTTGCAAGCTTCCAAAAATTACTAGTCTCCAGAAATCTCAGCAAATATTTTTTCAACCAAACTGGATGATACTTTCAGGTAATGATCAGTACACTAAGCCCACTTGGTTCTCCAAATTTCGTTCTTCTATGTTGAAGCGTTCGTTTCCAGTAACAGTTTCCATTCTGGCATTTCACTCTGTTTTCTCCTATATTGATAGATGTATTTGGAACTCTAAATCAAACACGGTTTGTGCTAGCTTCTTGAAACTTGACACAGTAAAGCAGTTTCACATTCTAACTCTATGTTTTGTTTCCTTTTCATGTAGCCCTAAGCAGTGACTGGCGAGAAACACTTTCATTGAAAGGGGTTGCAAGCTTCCAAAAATTAGGAGTCTCCAGAAATCTCAGCAAATATTTCTTCACCCAAACTGGATGATACTTTCAGGTAATGATCAGTACACTAAGCCCACTTGGTTCTCCAAATTTCGTTCTTCTATGTTGAAGCGTTCGTTTCCAGTAACAGTTTCCATTCTGGCATTTCACTCTGTTTTCTCCTATATTGATAGATGTATTTGGAACTCTAAATCAAACACGGTTTGTGCTAGCTTCTTGAAACTTGACACAGTAAACAGTTTCAGATTGTAACTCTATGTTTTGTTTCCTTTTCATGTAGCTTTAAGCAGTGACTGGCGAGAAACTCTTTCATTGAAAGGGGTTGCAAGCTTCCAAAAATTACGAGTCTCCAGAAATCTCAGCAAATATTTTTTCACCCAAACTGGATGATACTTTCAGGTAATGATCAGTACACTAAGCCCACTTGGTTCTCCAAATTTCGTTCTTCTATGTTGAAGCATTCGTTTCCAGTAACAGTTTCCATTCTGGCATTTCACTCTGTTTTCTCCTATATTGATAGATGTATTTGGAACTCTAAATCAAACACGGTTTGTGCTAGCTTCTTGAAACTTGACACAGTAATGCAGTTTCACATTCTAACAATATGTTTTGTTTCCTTTTCATGTAGCCCTAAGCAGTGACTTGCGAGAAACACTTTCATTGAAAGGGGTTGCAAGCTTCCAAAAATTACGAGTCTCCAGAAATCTCAGCAAATATTTTTTCACCCAAACTGCATGATACTTTCAGGTAATGATCAGTACACTAAGCCCACTTGGTTCTCCAAATTTCGTTCTTCTATGTTGAAGCGTTCGTTTCCAGTAACAGTTTGAATTTTGTCGTTTCACTCTGTTTTCTCCTATATTGATAGATGTATTTGGAACTCTAAATCAAACACGGTTTGTGCTAGCTTCTTGAAACTTGACACAGTAAAGCAGTTTCACATTCTAACTCTATGTTTTGTTTCCTTTTCATGTAGCCCTAAGCAGTGACTGGCGAGAAACACTTTCATTGAAAGGGGTTGCAAGCTTCCAAAAATTACGAGTCTCCAGAAATCTCAGCAAATATTTCTTCACCCAAACTGGATGATACTTTCAGGTAATGATCAGTACACTAAGCCCACTTGGTTCTCCAAATTTCGTTCTTCTATGTTGAAGCGTTCGTTTCCAGTAACAGTTTGAATTTTGTCGTTTCACTCTGTTTTCTCCAATATTGATAGATGTATTTGGAACTCTAAATCAAACACGGTTTGTGCTAGCTTCTTGAAACTTGACACAGTAAAGCAGTTTCACATTCTAACTCTATGTTTTGTTTCCTTTTCATGTAGCCCTAAGCAGTGACTGGCGAGAAACACTTTCATTGAAAGAGGTTGCAAGCTTCCAAAAATTACGAGTCTCCAGAAATCTCAGCAAATATTTCTTCACCCAAACTGGATGATACTTTCAGGTAATGATCAGTACACTAAGCCCACTTGGTTCTCCAAATTTCGTTCTTCTATGTTGAAGCCCTTCGTTTCCAGTAACTGTTTGAATTTTGTCGTTTCACTCTGTTTTCTCCTATATTGATAGATGTATTTGGAACTCTAAATCAAACACGGTTTGTGCTAGCTTCTTGAAACTTGACACAGTAATGCAGTTTCACATTCTAACAATATGTTTTGTTTCCTTTTCATGTAGCCCTAAGCAGTGACTGGCGAGAAACACCTTCATTGAAAGGGGTTGCAAGCTTCCAAAAATTACTAGTCTCCAGAAATCTCAGCAAATATTTTTTCAACCAAACTGGATGATACTTTCAGGTAATGATCAGTACACTAAGCCCACTTGGTTCTCCAAATTTCGTTCTTCTATGTTGAAGCGTTCGTTTCCAGTAACAGTTTCCATTCTGGCATTTCACTCTGTTTTCTCCTATATTGATAGATGTATTTGGAACTCTAAATCAAACACGGTTTGTGCTAGCTTCTTGAAACTTGACACAGTAAAGCAGTTTCACATTCTAACTCTATGTTTTGTTTCCTTTTCATGTAGCCCTAAGCAGTGACTGGCGAGAAACACTTTCATTGAAAGGGGTTGCAAGCTTCCAAAAATTAGGAGTCTCCAGAAATCTCAGCAAATATTTCTTCACCCAAACTGGATGATACTTTCAGGTAATGATCAGTACACTAAGCCCACTTGGTTCTCCAAATTTCGTTCTTCTATGTTGAAGCGTTCGTTTCCAGTAACAGTTTCCATTCTGGCATTTCACTCTGTTTTCTCCTATATTGATAGATGTATTTGGAACTCTAAATCAAACACGGTTTGTGCTAGCTTCTTGAAACTTGACACAGTAAACAGTTTCAGATTGTAACTCTATGTTTTGTTTCCTTTTCATGTAGCTTTAAGCAGTGCCTGGCGAGAAACTCTTTCATTGAAAGGGGTTGCAAGCTTCCAAAAATTACGAGTCTCCAGAAATCTCAGCAAATATTTTTTCACCCAAACTGGATGATACTTTCAGGTAATGATCAGTACACTAAGCCCACTTGGTTCTCCAAATTTCGTTCTTCTATGTTGAAGCATTCGTTTCCAGTAACAGTTTCCATTCTGGCATTTCACTCTGTTTTCTCCTATATTGATAGATGTATTTGGAACTCTAAATCAAACACGGTTTGTGCTAGCTTCTTGAAACTTGACACAGTAATGCAGTTTCACATTCTAACAATATGTTTTGTTTCCTTTTCATGTAGCCCTAAGCAGTGACTTGCGAGAAACACTTTCATTGAAAGGGGTTGCAAGCTTCCAAAAATTACGAGTCTCCAGAAATCTCAGCAAATATTTTTTCACCCAAACTGCATGATACTTTCAGGTAATGATCAGTACACTAAGCCCACTTGGTTCTCCAAATTTCGTTCTTCTATGTTGAAGCGTTCGTTTCCAGTAACAGTTTGAATTTTGTCGTTTCACTCTGTTTTCTCCTATATTGATAGATGTATTTGGAACTCTAAATCAAACACGGTTTGTGCTAGCTTCTTGAAACTTGACACAGTAAAGCAGTTTCACATTCTAACTCTATGTTTTGTTTCCTTTTCATGTAGCCCTAAGCAGTGACTGGCGAGAAACACTTTCATTGAAAGGGGTTGCAAGCTTCCAAAAATTACGAGTCTCCAGAAATCTCAGCAAATATTTCTTCACCCAAACTGGATGATACTTTCAGGTAATGATCAGTACACTAAGCCCACTTGGTTCTCCAAATTTCGTTCTTCTATGTTGAAGCGTTCGTTTCCAGTAACAGTTTGAATTTTGTCGTTTCACTCTGTTTTCTCCAATATTGATAGATGTATTTGGAACTCTAAATCAAACACGGTTTGTGCTAGCTTCTTGAAACTTGACACAGTAAAGCAGTTTCACATTCTAACTCTATGTTTTGTTTCCTTTTCATGTAGCCCTAAGCAGTGACTGGCGAGAAACACTTTCATTGAAAGAGGTTGCAAGCTTCCAAAAATTACGAGTCTCCAGAAATCTCAGCAAATATTTCTTCACCCAAACTGGATGATACTTTCAGGTAATGATCAGTACACTAAGCCCACTTGGTTCTCCAAATTTCGTTCTTCTATGTTGAAGCCCTTCGTTTCCAGTAACTGTTTGAATTTTGTCGTTTCACTCTGTTTTCTCCTATATTGATAGATGTATTTGGAACTCTAAATCAAACACGGTTTGTGCTAGCTTCTTGAAACTTGACACAGTAATGCAGTTTCACATTCTAACAATATGTTTTGTTTCCTTTTCATGTAGCCCTAAGCAGTGACTGGCGAGAAACACCTTCATTGAAAGGGGTTGCAAGCTTCCAAAAATTACTAGTCTCCAGAAATCTCAGCAAATATTTTTTCAACCAAACTGGATGATACTTTCAGGTAATGATCAGTACACTAAGCCCACTTGGTTCTCCAAATTTCGTTCTTCTATGTTGAAGCGTTCGTTTCCAGTAACTGTTTGAATTTTGTCGTTTCACTCTGTTTTCTCCTATATTGATAGATGTATTTGGAACTCTAAATCAAACACGGTTTGTGCTAGCTTCTTGAAACTTGACACAGTAAAGCAGTTTCACATTCTAACTCTATGTTTTGTTTCCTTTTCATGTAGCTTTAAGCAGTGACTGGCGAGAAACACCTTCATTGAAAGGGGTTGCAAGCTTCCAAAAATTACGAGTCTCCAGAAATCTCAGCAAATATTTCTTCACCCAAACTGGATGATACTTTCAGGTAATGATCAGTACACTAAGCCCACTTGGTTCTCCAAATTTCGTTCTTCTATGTTGAAGCGTTCGTTTCCAGTAACAGTTTCCATTCTGGCATTTCACTCTGTTTTCTCCTATATTGATAGATGTATTTGGAACTCTAAATCAAACACGGTTTGTGCTAGCTTCTTGAAACTTGACACAGTAAAGCAGTTTCACATTCTAACTCTATGTTTTGTTTCCTTTTCATGTAGCCCTAAGCAGTGACTGGCGAGAAACACTTTCATTGAAAGGGGTTGCAAGCTTCCAAAAATTACGAGTATCCAGAAATCTCAGCAAATATTTCTTCACCGAAACTGGATGATACTTTCAGGTAATGATCAGTACACTAAGCCCACTTGGTTCTCCAAATTTCGTTCTTCTATGTTGAAGCGTTCGTTTCCAGTAACAGTTTGAATTTTGTCGTTTCACTCTGTTTTCTCCAATATTGATAGATGTATTTGGAACTCTAAATCAAACACGGTTTGTGCTAGCTTCTTGAAACTTGACACAGTAAAGCAGTTTCACATTCTAACTCTATGTTTTGTTTCCTTTTCATGTAGCCCTAAGCAGTGACTGGCGAGAAACACTTTCATTGAAAGAGGTTGCAAGCTTCCAAAAATTACGAGTCTCCAGAAATCTCAGCAAATATTTCTTCACCCAAACTGGATGATACTTTCAGGTAATGATCAGTACACTAAGCCCACTTGGTTCTCCAAATTTCGTTCTTCTATGTTGAAGCCCTTCGTTTCCAGTAACTGTTTGAATTTTGTCGTTTCACTCTGTTTTCTCCTATATTGATAGATGTATTTGGAACTCTAAATCAAACACGGTTTGTGCTAGCTTCTTGAAACTTGACACAGTAATGCAGTTTCACATTCTAACAATATGTTTTGTTTCCTTTTCATGTAGCCCTAAGCAGTGACTGGCGAGAAACACCTTCATTGAAAGGGGTTGCAAGCTTCCAAAAATTACGAGTCTCCAGAAATCTCAGCAAATATTTCTTCACCCAAACTGGATGATACTTTCAGGTAATGATCAGTACACTAAGCCCACTTGGTTCTCCAAATTTCGTTCTTCTATGTTGAAGCGTTCGTTTCCAGTAACTGTTTGAATTTTGTCGTTTCACTCTGTTTTCTCCTATATTGATAGATGTATTTGGAACTCTAAATCAAACACGGTTTGTGCTAGCTTCTTGAAACTTGACACAGTAATGCAGTTTCACATTCTAACAATATGTTTTGTTTCCTTTTCATGTAGCCCTAAGCAGTGACTGGCGAGAAACACTTTCATTGAAAGGGGTTGCAAGCTTCCAAAAATTACTAGTCTCCAGAAATCTCAGCAAATATTTTTTCACCCAAACTGCATGATACTTTCAGGTAATGATCAGTACACTAAGCCCACTTGGTTCTCCAAATTTCGTTCTTCTATGTTGAAGCGTTCGTTTCCAGTAACTGTTTGAATTTTGTCGTTTCACTCTGTTTTCTCCTACATTGATAGATGTATTTGGAACTCTAAATCAAACACGGTTTGTGCTAGCTTCTTGAAACTTGACACAGTAAAGCAGTTTCACATTCTAACTCTATGTTTTGTTTCCTTTTCATGTAGCTTTAAGCAGTGACTGGCGAGAAACACCTTCATTCAAAGGGGTTGCAAGCTTCCAAAAATTACGAGTCTCCAGAAATCTCAGCAAATATTTTTTCAACCAAACTGCATGATACTTTCAGGTAATGATCAGTACACTAAGCCCACTCGGTTCTCCAAATTTCGTTCTTCTATGTTGAAGCGTTCGTTTCCAGTAACAGTTTCCATTCTGGCGTTTCACTCTGTTTTCTCCTATATTGATAGATGTATTTGGAACTCTAAATCAAACACGGTTTGTGCTAGCTTCTTGAAACTTGACACAGTAAAGCTGTTTCACATTCTAACTCTATGTTTTGTTTCCTTTTCATGTAGCCCTAAGCAGTGACTGGCGAGAAAAACTTTCATTGAAAGGGGTTGCAAGCTTCCAAAAATTACGAGTCTCCAGAAATCTCAGCAAATATTTCTTCACCCAAACTGGATGATACTTTCAGGTAATGATCAGTACACTAAGCCCACTTGGTTCTCCAAATTTCGTTCTTCTATGTTGAAGCGTTCGTTTCCAGTAACTGTTTGAATTTTGTCGTTTCACTCTGTTTTCTCCTATATTGATAGATGTATTTGGAACTCTAAATCAAACACGGTTTGTGCTAGCTTCTTGAAACTTGACACAGTAAAGCAGTTTCAGATTGTAACTCTATGTTTTGTTTCCTTTTCATGTAGCTTTAAGCAGTGACTGGCCAGAAACTCTTTCATTGAAAGGGGTTGCAAGCATCCTAAAATTACGAGTCTCCAGAAATCTCAGCAAATATTTTTTCACCCAAACTGGATGATACTTTCAGGTAATGATCAGTACACTAAGCCCACTTGGTTCTCCAAATTTCATTCTTCTATGTTGAAGCGTTCGTTTCCAGTAAGAGTCTCCATTCTGGCATTTCACTCTGTTTTCTCCTATATTGATAGATGTATTTGGAACTCTAAATCAAACACGGTTTGTGCTAGCTTATTGAAACTTGACACAGTAAAGCAGTTTCACATTCTAACTCTATGTTTTGTTTCTTTTTCATATAGCCCTAAGCAGTGACTGGCGAGAAACACTTTCATTGAAAGGGGTTGCAAGCTTCCAAAAATTACGAGTCTCCAGAAATCTCAGCAAATATTTTTTAACCCAAACTGCATGATACTTTCAGGTAATGATCAGTACACTAAGCCCTCTTGGTTCCCCAAATTTCGTTCTTCTATGTTGAAGCGTTCGTTTCCAGTAACAGTTTGAATTTTGGCGTTTCACTCTGTTTTCTCCTATATTGATAGATGTATTTGGAACTCTAAATCAAACACGGTCTGTGCTAGCTTCTTGAAACTTGACACAGTAAAGCAGTTTCACATTCTAACTCTATGTTTTGTTTCCTTTTCATGTAGCCCTAAGCAGTGACTGGCGAGAAACACTTTCATTGAAAGGGGTTGCAAGCTTCCAAAAATTACGAGTCTCCAGAAATCTCAGCAAATATTTCTTCACCCAAACTGGATGATACTTTCAGGTAATGATCAGTACACTAAGCCCACTTGGTTCTCCAAATTTCGTTCTTCTATGTTGAAGCGTTCGTTTCCAGTAACAGTTTGAATTTTGTCGTTTCACTCTGTTTTCTCCAATATTGATAGATGTATTTGGAACTCTAAATCAAACATGGTTTGTGCTAGCTTCTTGAAGCTTGACACAGTAAAGCAGTTTCACATTCTAACTCTATGTTTTGTTTCCTTTTCATGTAGCTTTAAGCAGTGACTGGCGAGAAACTCTTTCATTGAAAGGGGTTGCAAGCTTCCAAAAATTACGAGTCTCCAGAAATCTCAGCAAATATTTTTTCACCCAAACTGGATGATACTTTCAGGTAATGATCAGTACACTAAGCCCACTTGGTTCTCCAAATTTCGTTCTTCTATGTTGAAGCGTTCGTTTCCAGTAACAGTTTCCATTCTGGCATTTCACTCTGTTTTCTCCTATATTGATAGATGTATTTGGAACTCTAAATCAAACACGGTTTGTGCTAGCTTCTTGAAACTTGACACAGTAATGCAGTTTCACATTCTAACAATATGTTTTGTTTCCTTTTCATGTAGCCCTAAGCAGTGACTTGCGAGAAACACTTTCATTGAAAGGGGTTGCAAGCTTCCAAAAATTACGAGTCTCCAGAAATCTCAGCAAATATTTTTTCACCCAAACTGGATGATACTTTCAGGTAATGATTAGTACACTAAGACCACTTGGTTCTCCAAATTTCGTTCCTCTATGTTGAAGCGTTCGTTTCTACTAACAGTTTGAATTTTGTCGTTTCACTCTGTTTTCTCCTATATTGATAGATGTATTTGGAACTCTAAATCAAACACGGTTTGTGCTAGCTTCTTGAAACTTGACACAGTAAAGCAGTTTCACATTCTAACTCTATGTTTTGTTTCCTTTTCATGTAGCCCTAAGCAGTGACTGGCGAGAAACACTTTCATTGAAAGGGGTTGCAAGCTTCCAAAAATTACGAGTCTCCAGAAATCTCAGCAAATATTTTTTCACCCAAACTGGATGATACTTTCAGGTAATGATCAGCACACTAAGCCCACTTGGTTCTCCAAATTTCGTTCTTCTATGTTGAAGCGTTCGTTTCCGGTAACAGTTTGAATTTTGTCGTTTCACTCTGTTTTCTCCAATATTGATAGATGTATTTGGAACTCTAAATCAAACACGGTTTGTGCTAGCTTCTTGAAAATTGACACAGTAAAGCAGTTTCACATTCTAACTCTATGTTTTGTTTCCTTTTCATGTAGCCCTAAGCAGTGACTGGCGAGAAACACTTTCATTGAAAGGGGTTGCAAGCTTCCAAAAATTACGAGTCTCCAGAAATCTCAGCAAATATTTCTTCACCCAAACTGGATGATACTTTCAGGTAATGATCAGTACACTAAGCCCACTTGGTTCTCCAAATTTCGTTCTTCTATGTTGAAGCGTTCGTTTCCAGTAACAGTTTCCATTCTGGCATTTCACTCTGTTTTCTCCTATATTGATAGATGTATTTGGAACTCTAAATCAAACACGGTCTGTGCTAGCTTCTTGAAACTTGACACAGTAAAGCAGTTTCAGATTGTAACTCTATGTTTTGTTTCCTTTTCATGTAGCTTTAAGCAGTGACTGGCGAGAAACTGTTTCATTGAAAGGGGTTGCAAGCTTCCAAAAATTACGAGTCTCCAGAAATCTCAGCAAATATTTTTTCACCCAAACTGGATGATACTTTCAGGTAATGATCAGTACACTAAGCCCACTTGTTCTCCAAATTTCGTTCTTCTATGTTGAAGCGTTCGTTTCCAGTAACAGTTTCCATTCTGGCATTTCACTCTGTTTTCTCCTATATTGATAGATGTATTTGGAACTCTAAATCAAACACGGTTTGTGCTAGCTTCTTGAAACTTGACACAGTAAAGCAGTGTCACATTCTAACTCTATGTTTTGTTTCCTTTTCATGTAGCCCTAAGCAGTGACTGGCGAGAAACACTTTCATTGAAAGGGGTTGCAAGCTTCCAAAAATTACGAGTCTCCAGAAATCTCAGCAAATATTTTTTCACCCAAACTGGATGATACTTTCAGGTAATGATCAGTACACTAAGTCCACTTGCTTCCCCAAATTTCGTTCTTCTATGTTGAAGCGTTCGTTTCCAGTAACCGTTTCCATTCTGGCATTTCACTCTGTTTTCTCCTATATTGATAGATGTATTTGGAACTCTAAATCAAACACGGTTTGTGCTAGCTTCTTGAAACTTGACACAGTAAAGCAGTTTCAGATTGTAACTCTATGTTTTGTTTCCTTTTCATGTAGCTTTAAGCAGTGACTGGCGAGAAACACTTTCATTGAAAGGGGTTGCAAGCTTCCAAAAATTACGAGTCTCCAGAAATCTCAGCAAATATTTTTTCACCCAAACTGGATGATACTTTCAGGTAATGATTAGTACACTAAGACCACTTGGTTCTCCAAATTTCGTTCCTCTATGTTGAAGCGTTCGTTTCTAGTAACAGTTTGAATTTTGTCGTTTCACTCTGTTTTCTCCTATATTGATAGATGTATTTGGAACTCTAAATCAAACACGGTTTGTGCTAGCTTCTTGACACTTGACACAGTAAAGCAGTTTCACATTCTAACTCTATGTTTTGTTTCCTTTTCATGTAGCCCTAAGCAGTGACTGGCGAGAAACACTTTCATTGAAAGGGGTTGCAAGCTTCCAAAAATTACGAGTCTCCAGAAATCTCAGCAAATATATTTTCACCCAAACTGGATGATACTTTCAGGTAATGATCAGTACACTAAGCCCATTTGGTTCTCCAAATTTTGTTCTTCTATGTTGACGCGTTCGTTTCCAGTAACAGTTTCCATTCTGGCATTTCACTCTGTTTTCTCCTATATTGATAGATGTATTTGGAACTCTAAATCAAACACGGTTTGTGCTAGCTTCTTGAAACTTGACACAGTAAAGCAGTTTAAGATTGTAACTCTATGTTTTGTTTCCTTTTCATGTAGCTTTAAGCAGTGACTGGCGAGAAACTCTTTCATTGAAAGGGGTTGCAAGCTTCCAAAAATTACGAGTCTCCAGAAATCTCAGCAAATATTTTTTCACCCAAACTGGATGATACTTTCAGGTAATGATCAGTACACTAAGCCCACTTGGTTCTCCAAATTTCGTTCTTCTATGTTGAAGCGTTCGTTTCCAGTAACAGTTTCCATTCTGGCATTTCACTCTGTTTTCTCCTATATTGATAGATGTATTTGGAACTCTAAATCAAACACGGTTTGTGCTAGCTTCTTGAAACTTGACACAGTAAAGCAGTTTCACATTCTAACTCTATGTTTTGTTTCCTTTTCATGTAGCCCTAAGCAGTGACTGGCGAGAAACACTTTCATTGAAAGGGGTTGCAAGCTTCCAAAAATTACGAGTCTCCAGAAATCTCAGCAAATATTTTTTCACCCAAACTGGATGATACTTTCAGGTAATGATCAGTACACTAAGTCCACTTGCTTCCCCAAATTTCGTTCTTCTATGTTGAAGCGTTCGTTTCCAGTAACAGTTTGAATTTTGTCGTTTCACTCTGTTTTCTCCTATATTGATAGATGTATTTGGAACTCTAAATCAAACACGGTTTGTGCTAGCTTCTTGAAACTTGACACAGTAAAGCAGTTTCACATTCTAACTCTATGTTTTGTTTCCTTTTCATGTAGCCCTAAGCAGTGACTGGCGAGAAACACTTTCATTGAAAGGGGTTGCAAGCTTCCAAAAATTACGAGTCTCCAGAAATATCAGCAAATATTTCTTCACCCAAACTGGATGATACTTTCAGGTAATGATCAGTACACTAAGCCCACTTGGTTCCCCCAATTTCGTTCTTCTATGTTGAAGCGTTCGTTTCCAGTAGCAGTTAGAATTTTGGCGTTTCACTCTGTTTTCTCCTATATTGATAGATGTATTTGGAACTCTAAATCAAACAAGGTTTCTGCTAGCTTCTTGAAACTTGACACAGTAAAGCAGTTTCACATTCTAACTCTAAGTTTTGTTTCCTTTTCATGTAGCCCTAAGCAGTGACTGGCGAGAAACACTTTCATTGAAATGGGTTGCAAGCTTCCAAAAATTACGAGTCTCCAGAAATCTCAGCAAATATTTTTTCACCCAAACTGGATGATACTTTCAGGTAATGATCAGTACACTAAGCCCACTTGCTTCCCCAAATTTCGTTCTTCTATGTTGAAGAGTTCGTTTCCAGTAACAGTTTGAATTTTGTCGTTTCACTCTGTTTTCTCCTATATTGATAGATATATTTGGAACTCTAAATCAAACACGGTTTGTGCTAGCTTCTTGAAACTTGACACAGTAAAGCAGTTTCAGATTCGAACTCTATGTTTTGTTTCCTTTTCATGTAGCTTTAAGCAGTGACTGGCGAGAAACTCTTTCATTGAAAGGGGTTTCAAGCTTCCAAAAATTACGAGTCTCCAGAAATCTCAGCAAATATTTTTTCACCCAAACTGGATGATACTTTCAGGTAATGATCAGTACACTTGGCCCACTTGATTCTCCAAATTTCGTTCTTCTATGTTGAAGCATTCGTTTCCAGTAACAGTTTCCATTCTGGCATTTCACTCTGTTTTCTCCTATATTGATAGATGTATTTGGAACTCTAAATCAAACACGGTTTGTGCTAGCTTCTTGAAACTTGACACTGTAAAGCAGTTTCACATTCTAACTCTATGTTTTCTTTCTTTTTTATATAGCCCTAAGCAGTGACTGGCGAGAAACACTTTCATTGAAAGGGGTTGCAAGCTTCCAAAAATTACGAGTCTCCAGAAATCTCAGCAAATATTTTTTCACCCAAACTGCATGATACTTTCAGGTAATGATCAGTAAACTAAGCCCACTTGGTTCTCCAAATTTCGTTCTTCTATGTTGAAGCGTTCGTTTCCAGTAACAGTTTCCATTCTGGCATTTCACTCTGTTTTCTCCTATATTGATAGATGTATTTGGAACTCTAAATCAAACACGGTTTGTGCTAGCTTATTGAAACTTGACACAGTAAAGCAGTTTCAGATTGTAACTCTATGTTTTGTTTCCTTTTCATGTAGCTTTAAGCAGTGACTGGCGAGAAACTCTTTCATTGAAAGGGGTTGCAAGCTTCCAAAAATTACGAGTCTCCAGAAATCTCAGCAAATATTTTTTCACCCAAACTGGATGATACTTTCAGGTAATGATCAGTACACTAAGCCCACTTGGTTCTCCAAATTTCGTTCTTCTATGTTGAAGCGTTCGTTTACAGTAACAGTTTCCATTCTGGCATTTCACTCTGTTTTCTCCTATATTGATAGATGTATTTGGAACTCTAAATCAAACACGGTTTGTGCTAGCTTCTTGAATCTTGACACAGTAAAGCAGTTTCACATTCTAACTCTATGTTTTGTTTCTTTTTCATATAGCCCTAAGCAGTGACTGGCGAGAAACACTTTCATTGAAAGGGGTTGCAAGCTTCCAAAAATTACGAGTCTCCAGAAATCTCAGCAAATATTTTTTAACCCAAACTGCATGATACTTTCAGGTAATGATCAGTACACTAAGCCCTCTTGGTTCCCCAAATTTCGTTCTTCTATGTTGAAGCGTTCGTTTCCAGTAACAGTTTGAATTTTGTCGTTTCACTCTGTTTTCTCCAATATTGATAGATGTATTTGGAACTCTAAATCAAACATGGTTTGTGCTAGCTTCTTGAAGCTTGACACAGTAAAGCAGTTTCACATTCTAACTCTATGTTTTGTTTCCTTTTCATGTACCCCTAAGCAGTGACTGGCGAGAAACACTTTCATTGAAAGGGGTTGCAAGCTTCCAAAAATTACGAGTCTCTAGAAATCTCAGCAAATATTTCTTCACCCAAACTGGATGATACTTTCAGGTAATGATCAGTACACTAAGCCCACTTGGTTCTCCAAATTTCGTTCTTCTATGTTGAAGCGTTCGTTTCCAGTAACAGTTTCCATTCTGGCATTTCACTCTGTTTTCTCCTATATTGATAGATGTATTTGGAACTCTAAATCAAACACGGTTTGTGCTAGCTTCTTGAAACTTGACACAGTAAAGCAGTTTCAGATTGTAACTCTATGTTTTGTTTCCTTTTCATGTAGCTTTAAGCAGTGACTGGCGAGAAACTCTTTCATTGAAAGGGGTTGCAAGCTTCCAAAAATTACGAGTCTCCAGAAATCTCAGCAAATATTTTTTCACCCAAACTGGATGATACTTTCAGGTAATGATCAGTACACTAAGCCCACTTGGTTCTCCAAATTTCGTTCTTCTATGTTGAAGCGTTCGTTTCCAGTAACAGTTTCCATTCTGGCATTTCACTCTGTTTTCTCCTATATAGATAGATGTATTTGGAACTCTAAATCAAACACGGTTTGTGCTAGCTTCTTGAAACTTGACACAGTAATGCAGTTTCACATTCTAACAATATGTTTTGTTTCCTTTTCATGTAGCCCTAAGCAGTGACTTGCGAGAAACACTTTCATTGAAAGGGGTTGCAAGCTTCCAAAAATTACGAGTCTCCAGAAATCTCAGCAAATATTTTTTCACCCAAACTGCATGATACTTTCAGGTAATGATCAGTACACTAAGCCCACTTGGTTCTCCAAATTTCGTTCTTCTATGTTGAAGCGTTCGTTTCCAGTAACAGTTTGAATTTTGTCGTTTCACTCTGTTTTCTCCTATATTGATAGATGTATTTGGAACTCTAAATCAAACACGGTTTGTGCTAGCTTCTTGAAACTTGACACAGTAAAGCAGTTTCACATTCTAACTCTATGTTTTGTTTCCTTTTCATGTAGCTTTAAGCAGTGACTGGCGAGAAACACTTTCATTGAAAGGGGTTGCAAGCTTCCAAAAATTACGAGTCTCCAGAAATCTCAGCAAATATTTTTTCACCCAAACTGGATGATACTTTCAGGTAATGATCAGTACACTTGGCCCACTTGATTCTCCAAATTTCGTTCTTCTATGTTGAAGCGTTCGTTTCCAGTAACAGTTTGAATTTTGTCGTTTCACTCTGTTTTCTCCTATATTGATAGATGTATTTGGAACTCTAAATCAAACACGGTTTGTGCTAGCTTCTTGAAACTTGACACAGTAAAGCAGTTTCACATTCTAACTCTATGTTTTGTTTCCTTTTCATGTAGCCCTAAGCAGTGACTGGCGAGAAACACTTTCATTGAAAGGGGTTGCAAGCTTCAAAAAATTACGAGTCTCCAGAAATCTCAGCAAATATTTTTTCACCCAAGCTGCATGACACTTTCAGGTAATGATCAGTACACTAAGCCCACTTGGTTCCCCCAATTTCGTTCTTCTATGTTGAAGCGTTCGTTTCCAGTAGCAGTTAGAATTTTGGCGTTTCACTCTGTTTTCTCCTATATTGATAGATGTATTTGGAACTCTAAATCAAACACGGTTTGTGCTAGCTTCTTGAAACTTGACACAGTAAAGCAGTTTCACATTCTAACTCTAAGTTTTGTTTCCTTTTCATGTAGCCCTAAGCAGTGAATGGCAAGAAACACTTTCATTGAAATGGGTTGCAAGCTTCCAAAAATTACGAGTCTCCAGAAATCTCAGCAAATATTTTTTCACCCAAACTGGATGATACTTTCAGGTAATGATCAGTACACTAAGCCCACTTGCTTCCCCAAATTTCGTTCTTCTATGTTGAAGCGTTCGTTTCCAGTAACAGTTTGAATTTTGTCGTTTCACTCTGTTTTCTCCTATATTGATAGATGTATTTGGAACTCTAAATCAAACACGGTTTGTGCTAGCTTCTTGAAACTTGACACAGTAAAGCAGTTTCAGATTCTAACTCTATGTTTTGTTTCCTTTTCATGTAGCTTTAAGCAGTGACTGGCGAGAAACACTTTCATTGAAAGGGGTTGCAAGCTTCCAAAAATTACGAGTCTCCAGAAATCTCAGCAAATATTTCTTCACCCAAACTGGATGATACTTTCAGGTAATGATCAGTACACTAAGCCCACTTGGTTCTCCAAATTTCGTTCTTCTATGTTGAAGCGTTCGTTTCCAGTAACAGTTTCCATTCTGGCATTTCACTCTGTTTTCTCCTATATTGATAGATGTATTTGGAACTCTAAATCAAACACGGTTTGTGCTAGCTTCTTGAAACTTGACACAGTAAAGCAGTTTCACATTCTAACTCTATGTTTTGTTTCCTTTTCATGTAGCCCTAAGCAGTGACTGGCGAGAAACACTTTCATTGAAAGGGGTTGCAAGCTTCCAAAAATTACGAGTCTCCAGAAATCTCAGCAAATATTTCTTCACCCAAACTGGATGATACTTTCAGGTAATGATCAGTACACTAAGCCCACTTGGTTCTCCAAATTTCGTTCTTCTATGTTGAAGCGTTCGTTTCCAGTAACAGTTTCCATTCTGGCATTTCACTCTGTTTTCTCCTATATTGATAGATGTATTTGGAACTCTAAATCAAACACGGTTTGTGCTAGCTTCTTGAAACTTGACACAGTAAAGCAGTTTCAGATTGTAACTCTATGTTTTGTTTCCTTTTCATGTAGCTTTAAGCAGTGACTGGCGAGAAACTCTTTCATTGAAAGGGGTTGCAAGCTTCCAAAAATTACGAGTCTCCAGAAATCTCAGCAAATATTTTTTCACCCAAACTGGATGATACTTTCAGGTAATGATCAGTACACTAAGCCCACTTGGTTCTCCAAATTTCGTTCTTCTATGTTGAAGCGTTCGTTTCCAGTAACAGTTTCCATTCTGGCATTTCACTCTGTTTTCTCCTATATTGATAGATGTATTTGGAACTCTAAATCAAACACGGTTTGTGCTAGCTTCTTGAAACTTGACACAGTAAAGCAGTTTCACATTCTAACTCTATGTTTTGTTTCCTTTTCATGTAGCCCTAAGCAGTGACTTGCGAGAAACACTTTCATTGAAAGGGGTTGCAAGCTTCCAAAAATTACGAGTCTCCAGAAATCTCAGCAAATATTTTTTCACCCAAACTGCATGATACTTTCAGGTAATGATCAGTACACTAAGCCCACTTGGTTCTCCAAATTTCGTTCTTCTATGTTGAAGCGTTCGTTTCCAGTAACAGTTTGAATTTTGTTGTTTCACTCTGTTTTCTCCTATATTGATAGATGTATTTGGAACTCTAAATCAAACACGGTTTGTGCTAGCTTCTTGAAACTTGACACAGTAAAGCAGTTTCACATTCTAACTCTATGTTTTGTTTCCTTTTCATGTAGCCCTAAGCAGTGACTGGCGAGAAACACTTTCATTGAAAGGGGTTGCAAGCTTCCAAAAATTACGAGTCTCCAGAAATCTCAGCAAATATTTCTTCACCCAAACTGGATGATACTTTCAGGTAATGATCAGTACACTAAGCCCACTTGGTTCTCCAAATTTCGTTCTTCTATGTTGAAGCGTTCGTTTCCAGTAACAGTTTCCATTCTGGCATTTCACTCTGTTTTCTCCTATATTGATAGATGTATTTGGAACTCTAAATCAAACACGGTTTGTGCTAGCTTCTTGAATCTTGACACAGTAAAGCAGTTTCACATTCTAACTCTATGTTTTGTTTCTTTTTCATATAGCCCTAAGCAGTGACTGGCGAGAAACACTTTCATTGAAAGGGGTTGCAAGCTTCCAAAAATTACGAGTCTCCAGAAATCTCAGCAAATATTTTTTAACCCAAACTGCATGATACTTTCAGGTAATGATCAGTACACTAAGCCCTCTTGGTTCCCCAAATTTCGTTCTTCTATGTTGAAGCGTTCGTTTCCAGTAACAGTTTGAATTTTGTCGTTTCACTCTGTTTTCTCCAATATTGATAGATGTATTTGGAACTCTAAATCAAACATGGTTTGTGCTAGCTTCTTGAAGCTTGACACAGTAAAGCAGTTTCACATTCTAACTCTATGTTTTGTTTCCTTTTCATGTACCCCTAAGCAGTGACTGGCGAGAAACACTTTCATTGAAAGGGGTTGCAAGCTTCCAAAAATTACGAGTCTCTAGAAATCTCAGCAAATATTTCTTCACCCAAACTGGATGATACTTTCAGGTAATGATCAGTACACTAAGCCCACTTGGTTCTCCAAATTTCGTTCTTCTATGTTGAAGCGTTCGTTTCCAGTAACAGTTTCCATTCTGGCATTTCACTCTGTTTTCTCCTATATTGATAGATGTATTTGGAACTCTAAATCAAACACGGTTTGTGCTAGCTTCTTGAAACTTGACACAGTAAAGCAGTTTCAGATTGTAACTCTATGTTTTGTTTCCTTTTCATGTAGCTTTAAGCAGTGACTGGCGAGAAACTCTTTCATTGAAAGGGGTTGCAAGCTTCCAAAAATTACGAGTCTCCAGAAATCTCAGCAAATATTTTTTCACCCAAACTGGATGATACTTTCAGGTAATGATCAGTACACTAAGCCCACTTGGTTCTCCAAATTTCGTTCTTCTATGTTGAAGCGTTCGTTTCCAGTAACAGTTTCCATTCTGGCATTTCACTCTGTTTTCTCCTATATAGATAGATGTATTTGGAACTCTAAATCAAACACGGTTTGTGCTAGCTTCTTGAAACTTGACACAGTAATGCAGTTTCACATTCTAACAATATGTTTTGTTTCCTTTTCATGTAGCCCTAAGCAGTGACTTGCGAGAAACACTTTCATTGAAAGGGGTTGCAAGCTTCCAAAAATTACGAGTCTCCAGAAATCTCAGCAAATATTTTTTCACCCAAACTGCATGATACTTTCAGGTAATGATCAGTACACTAAGCCCACTTGGTTCTCCAAATTTCGTTCTTCTATGTTGAAGCGTTCGTTTCCAGTAACAGTTTGAATTTTGTCGTTTCACTCTGTTTTCTCCTATATTGATAGATGTATTTGGAACTCTAAATCAAACACGGTTTGTGCTAGCTTCTTGAAACTTGACACAGTAAAGCAGTTTCACATTCTAACTCTATGTTTTGTTTCCTTTTCATGTAGCTTTAAGCAGTGACTGGCGAGAAACACTTTCATTGAAAGGGGTTGCAAGCTTCCAAAAATTACGAGTCTCCAGAAATCTCAGCAAATATTTTTTCACCCAAACTGGATGATACTTTCAGGTAATGATCAGTACACTTGGCCCACTTGATTCTCCAAATTTCGTTCTTCTATGTTGAAGCGTTCGTTTCCAGTAACAGTTTGAATTTTGTCGTTTCACTCTGTTTTCTCCTATATTGATAGATGTATTTGGAACTCTAAATCAAACACGGTTTGTGCTAGCTTCTTGAAACTTGACACAGTAAAGCAGTTTCACATTCTAACTCTATGTTTTGTTTCCTTTTCATGTAGCCCTAAGCAGTGACTGGCGAGAAACACTTTCATTGAAAGGGGTTGCAAGCTTCCAAAAATTACGAGTCTCCAGAAATCTCAGCAAATATTTTTTCACCCAAGCTGCATGACACTTTCAGGTAATGATCAGTACACTAAGCCCACTTGGTTCCCCCAATTTCGTTCTTCTATGTTGAAGCGTTCGTTTCCAGTAGCAGTTAGAATTTTGGCGTTTCACTCTGTTTTCTCCTATATTGATAGATGTATTTGGAACTCTAAATCAAACACGGTTTGTGCTAGCTTCTTGAAACTTGACACAGTAAAGCAGTTTCACATTCTAACTCTAAGTTTTGTTTCCTTTTCATGTAGCCCTAAGCAGTGAATGGCAAGAAACACTTTCATTGAAATGGGTTGCAAGCTTCCAAAAATTACGAGTCTCCAGAAATCTCAGCAAATATTTTTTCACCCAAACTGGATGATACTTTCAGGTAATGATCAGTACACTAAGCCCACTTGCTTCCCCAAATTTCGTTCTTCTATGTTGAAGCGTTCGTTTCCAGTAACAGTTTGAATTTTGTCGTTTCACTCTGTTTTCTCCTATATTGATAGATGTATTTGGAACTCTAAATCAAACACGGTTTGTGCTAGCTTCTTGAAACTTGACACAGTAAAGCAGTTTCAGATTCTAACTCTATGTTTTGTTTCCTTTTCATGTAGCTTTAAGCAGTGACTGGCGAGAAACACTTTCATTGAAAGGGGTTGCAAGCTTCCAAAAATTACGAGTCTCCAGAAATCTCAGCAAATATTTCTTCACCCAAACTGGATGATACTTTCAGGTAATGATCAGTACACTAAGCCCACTTGGTTCTCCAAATTTCGTTCTTCTATGTTGAAGCGTTCGTTTCCAGTAACAGTTTCCATTCTGGCATTTCACTCTGTTTTCTCCTATATTGATAGATGTATTTGGAACTCTAAATCAAACACGGTTTGTGCTAGCTTCTTGAAACTTGACACAGTAAAGCAGTTTCACATTCTAACTCTATGTTTTGTTTCCTTTTCATGTAGCCCTAAGCAGTGACTGGCGAGAAACACTTTCATTGAAAGGGGTTGCAAGCTTCCAAAAATTACGAGTCTCCAGAAATCTCAGCAAATATTTCTTCACCCAAACTGGATGATACTTTCAGGTAATGATCAGTACACTAAGCCCACTTGGTTCTCCAAATTTCGTTCTTCTATGTTGAAGCGTTCGTTTCCAGTAACAGTTTCCATTCTGGCATTTCACTCTGTTTTCTCCTATATTGATAGATGTATTTGGAACTCTAAATCAAACACGGTTTGTGCTAGCTTCTTGAAACTTGACACAGTAAAGCAGTTTCAGATTGTAACTCTATGTTTTGTTTCCTTTTCATGTAGCTTTAAGCAGTGACTGGCGAGAAACTCTTTCATTGAAAGGGGTTGCAAGCTTCCAAAAATTACGAGTCTCCAGAAATCTCAGCAAATATTTTTTCACCCAAACTGGATGATACTTTCAGGTAATGATCAGTACACTAAGCCCACTTGGTTCTCCAAATTTCGTTCTTCTATGTTGAAGCGTTCGTTTCCAGTAACAGTTTCCATTCTGGCATTTCACTCTGTTTTCTCCTATATTGATAGATGTATTTGGAACTCTAAATCAAACACGGTTTGTGCTAGCTTCTTGAAACTTGACACAGTAAAGCAGTTTCACATTCTAACTCTATGTTTTGTTTCCTTTTCATGTAGCCCTAAGCAGTGACTTGCGAGAAACACTTTCATTGAAAGGGGTTGCAAGCTTCCAAAAATTACGAGTCTCCAGAAATCTCAGCAAATATTTTTTCACCCAAACTGCATGATACTTTCAGGTAATGATCAGTACACTAAGCCCACTTGGTTCTCCAAATTTCGTTCTTCTATGTTGAAGCGTTCGTTTCCAGTAACAGTTTGAATTTTGTTGTTTCACTCTGTTTTCTCCTATATTGATAGATGTATTTGGAACTCTAAATCAAACACGGTTTGTGCTAGCTTCTTGAAACTTGACACAGTAAAGCAGTTTCACATTCTAACTCTATGTTTTGTTTCCTTTTCATGTAGCCCTAAGCAGTGACTGGCGAGAAACACTTTCATTGAAAGGGTTTGCAAGCTTCCAAAAATTACGAGTCTCCAGAAATCTCAGCAAATATTTCTTCACCCAAACTGGATGATACTTTCAGGTAATGATCAGTACACTAAGCCCACTTGGTTCTCCAAATTTCGTTCTTCTATGTTGAAGCGTTCGTTTCCAGTAACAGTTTGAATTTTGTCGTTTCACTCTGTTTTCTCCAACATTGATAGATGTATTTGGAACTCTAAATCAAACACGGTTTGTGCTAGCTTCTTGAAACTTGACACAGTAAAGCAGTTTCACATTCTAACTCTATGTTTTGTTTCCTTTTCATGTAGCCCTAAGCAGTGACTGGCGAGAAACACTTTCATTGAAAGGGGTTGCAAGCTTCCAAAAATTACGAGTCTCCAGAAATCTCAGCAAATATTTCTTCACCCAAACTGGATGATACTTTCAGGTAATGATCAGTACACTAAGCCCACTTGGTTCTCCAAATTTCGTTCTTCTATGTTGAAGCCCTTCGTTTCCAGTAACTGTTTGAATTTTGTCGTTTCACTCTGTTTTATCCTATATTGATAGATGTATTTGGAACTCTAAATCAAACACGGTTTGTGCTAGCTTCTTGAAACTTGACACAGTAAAGCAGTTTCAGATTGTAACTCTATGTTTTGTTTCCTTTTCATGTAGCTTTAAGCAGTGACTGGCGAGAAACTCTTTCATTGAAAGGGGTTGCAAGCTTCCAAAAATTACGAGTCTCCAGAAATCTCAGGAAATATTTTTTCAACCAAACTGGATGATACTTTCAGGTAATGATCAGTACACTAAGCCCACTTGGTTCTCCAAATTTCGTTCTTCTATGTTGAAGCGTTCGTTTCCAGTAACAGTTTCCATTCTGGCATTTCACTCTGTTTTCTCCTATATTGATAGATGTATTTGGAACTCTAAATCAAACACGGTTTGTGCTAGCTTCTTGAAACTTGACACAGTAATGCAGTTTCACATTCTAACAATATGTTTTGTTTCCTTTTCATGTAGCCCTAAGCAGTGACTGGCGAGAAACACTTTCATTGAAAGGGGTTGCAAGCTTCCAAAAATTACGAGTCTCCAGAAATCTCAGCAAATATTTTTTCACCCAAACTGCATGATACTTTCAGGTAATGATCAGTACACTAAGCCCACTTGGTTCTCCAAATTTCGTTCTTCTATGTTGAAGCGTTCGTTTCCAGTAACAGTTTGAATTTTGTCGTTTCACTCTGTTTTCTCCTATATTGATAGATGTATTTGGAACTCTAAATCAAACACGGTTTGTGCTAGCTTCTTGAAACTTGACACAGTAAAGCAGTTTCACATTCTAACTCTATGTTTTGTTTCCTTTTCATGTAGCCCTAAGCAGTGACTGGCGAGAAACACTTTCATTGAAAGGGGTTGCAAGCTTCCAAAAATTACGAGTCTCCAGAAATCTCAGCAAATATTTCTTCACCCAAACTGGATGATACTTTCAGGTAATGATCAGTACACTAAGCCCACTTGGTTCTCCAAATTTCGTTCTTCTATGTTGAAGCGTTCGTTTCCAGTAACAGTTTGAATTTTGTCGTTTCACTCTGTTTTCTCCAATATTGATAGATGTATTTGGAACTCTAAATCAAACACGGTTTGTGCTAGCTTCTTGAAACTTGACACAGTAAAGCAGTTTCACATTCTAACTCTATGTTTTGTTTCCTTTTCATGTAGCCCTAAGCAGTGACTGGCGAGAAACACTTTCATTGAAAGGGGTTGCAAGCTTCCAAAAATTACGAGTCTCCAGAAATCTCAGCAAATATTTCTTCACCCAAACTGGATGATACTTTCAGGTAATGATCAGTACACTAAGCCCACTTGGTTCTCCAAATTTCGTTCTTCTATGTTGAAGCCCTTCGTTTCCAGTAACTGTTTGAATTTTGTCGTTTCACTCTGTTTTCTCCTATATTGATAGATGTATTTGGAACTCTAAATCAAACACGGTTTGTGCTAGCTTCTTGAAACTTGACACAGTAATGCAGTTTCACATTCTAACAATATGTTTTGTTTCCTTTTCATGTAGCCCTAAGCAGTGACTGGCGAGAAACACTTTCATTGAAAGGGGTTGCAAGCTTCCAAAAATTACTAGTCTCCAGAAATCTCAGCAAATATTTTTTCACCCAAACTGCATGATACTTTCAGGTAATGATCAGTACACTAAGCCCACTTGGTTCTCCAAATTTCGTTCTTCTATGTTGAAGCGTTCGTTTCCAGTAACTGTTTAAATTTTGTCGTTACACTCTGTTTTCTCCTATATTGATAGATGTATTTGGAACTCTAAATCAAACACGGTTTGTGCTAGCTTCTTGAAACTTGACACAGTAAAGCAGTTTCACATTCTAACTCTATGTTTTGTTTCCTTTTCATGTAGCTTTAAGCAGTGACTGGCGAGAAACACCTTTATTGAAAGGGGTTGCAAGCTTCCAAAAATTACGAGTCTCCAGAAATATCAGCAAATATTTTTTCAACCAAACTGGATGATACTTTCAGGTAATGATCAGTACACTAAGCCCACTTGGTTCTCCAAATTTCGTTCTTCTATGTTGAAGCGTTCGTTTCCAGTAACAGTTTCCATTCTGGCATTTCACTCTGTTTTCTCCTATATTGATAGATGTATTTGGAACTCTAAATCAAACACGGTTTGTGCTAGCTTCTTGAAACTTGACACAGTAAAGCAGTTTCACATTCTAACTCTATGTTTTGTTTCCTTTTCATGTAGCCCTAAGCAGTGACTGGCGAGAAACACTTTCATTGAAAGGGGTTGCAAGCTTCCAAAAATTACGAGTCTCCAGAAATCTCAGCAAATATTTCTTCACCCAAACTGGATGATACTTTCAGGTAATGATCAGTACACTAAGCCCCCTTGGTTCTCCAAATTTCGTTCTTCTATGTTGAAGCGTTCGTTTCCAGTAACAGTTTCCATTCTGGCATTTCACTCTGTTTTCTCCTATATTGATAGATGTATTTGGAACTCTAAATCAAACACGGTTTGTGCTAGCTTCTTGAAACTTGACACAGTAAAGCAGTTTCACATTCTAACTCTATGTTTTGTTTCCTTTTCATGTAGCTTTAAGCAGTGACTGGCGAGAAACTCTTTCATTGAAAGGGGTTGCAAGCTTCCAAAAATTACGAGTCTCCAGAAATCTCAGCAAATATTTTTTCACCCAAACTGGATGATACTTTCAGGTAATGATCAGTACACTAAGCCCACTTGGTTCTCCAAATTTCGTTCTTCTATGTTGAAGCGTTCGTTTCCAGTAACAGTTTCCATTCTGGCATTTCACTCTGTTTTCTCCTATATTGATAGATGTATTTGGAACTCTAAATCAAACACGGTTTGTGCTAGCTTCTTGAAACTTGACACAGTAATGCAGTTTCACATTCTAACAATATGTTTTGTTTCCTTTTCATGTAGCCCTAAGCAGTGACTTGCGAGAAACACTTTCATTGAAAGGGGTTGCAAGCTTCCAAAAATTACGAGTCTCCAGAAATCTCAGCAAATATTTTTTCACCCAAACTGCATGATACTTTCAGGTAATGATCAGTACACTAAGCCCACTTGGTTCTCCAAATTTCGTTCTTCTATGTTGAAGCGTTCGTTTCCAGTAACAGTTTGAATTTTGTCGTTTCACTCTGTTTTCTCCTATATTGATAGATGTATTTGGAACTCTAAATCAAACACGGTTTGTGCTAGCTTCTTGAAACTTGACACAGTAAAGCAGTTTCACATTCTAACTCTATGTTTTGTTTCCTTTTCATGTAGCCCTAAGCAGTGACTGGCGAGAAACACTTTCATTGAAAGGGGTTGCAAGCTTCCAAAAATTACGAGTCTCCAGAAATCTCAGCAAATATTTCTTCACCCAAACTGGATGATACTTTCAGGTAATGATCAGTACACTAAGCCCACTTGGTTCTCCAAATTTCGTTCTTCTATGTTGAAGCGTTCGTTTCCAGTAACAGTTTGAATTTTGTCGTTTCACTCTGTTTTCTCCAATATTGATAGATGTATTTGGAACTCTAAATCAAACACGGTTTGTGCTAGCTTCTTGAAACTTGACACAGTAAAGCAGTTTCACATTCTAACTCTATGTTTTGTTTCCTTTTCATGTAGCCCTAAGCAGTGACTGGCGAGAAACACTTTCATTGAAAGGGGTTGCAAGCTTCCAAAAATTACGAGTCTCCAGAAATCTCAGCAAATATTTCTTCACCCAAACTGGATGATACTTTCAGGTAATGATCAGTACACTAAGCCCACTTGGTTCTCCAAATTTCGTTCTTCTATGTTGAAGCGTTCGTTTCCAGTAACTGTTTGAATTTTGTCGTTTCACTCTGTTTTCTCCTATATTGATAGATGTATTTGGAACTCTAAATCAAACACGGTTTGTGCTAGCTTTTTGAAACTTGACACAGTAATGCAGTTTCACATTCTAACAATATGTTTTGTTTCCTTTTCATGTAGCCCTAAGCAGTGACTGGCGAGAAACACTTTCATTGAAAGGGGTTGCAAGCTTCCAAAAATTACTAGTCTCCAGAAATCTCAGCAAATATTTTTTCACCCAAACTGCATGATACTTTCAGGTAATGATCAGTACACTAAGCCCACTTGGTTCTCCAAATTTCGTTCTTCTATGTTGAAGCGTTCGTTTCCAGTAACTGTTTGAATTTTGTCGTTACACTCTGTTTTCTCCTATATTGATAGATGTATTTGGAACTCTAAATCAAACACGGTTTGTGCTAGCTTCTTGAAACTTGACACAGTAAAGCAGTTTCACATTCTAACTCTATGTTTTGTTTCCTTTTCATGTAGCTTTAAGCAGTGACTGGCGAGAAACACCTTTATTGAAAGGGGTTGCAAGCTTCCAAAAATTACGAGTCTCCAGAAATATCAGCAAATATTTTTTCAACCAAACTGGATGATACTTTCAGGTAATGATCAGTACACTAAGCCCACTTGGTTCTCCAAATTTCGTTCTTCTATGTTGAAGCGTTCGTTTCCAGTAACAGTTTCCATTCTGGCATTTCACTCTGTTTTCTCCTATATTGATAGATGTATTTGGAACTCTAAATCAAACACGGTTTGTGCTAGCTTCTTGAAACTTGACACAGTAAAGCAGTTTCACATTCTAACTCTATGTTTTGTTTCCTTTTCATGTAGCCCTAAGCAGTGACTGGCGAGAAACACTTTCATTGAAAGGGGTTGCAAGCTTCCAAAAATTACGAGTCTCCAGAAATCTCAGCAAATATTTCTTCACCCAAACTGGATGATACTTTCAGGTAATGATCAGTACACTAAGCCCCCTTGGTTCTCCAAATTTCGTTCTTCTATGTTGAAGCGTTCGTTTCCAGTAACAGTTTCCATTCTGGCATTTCACTCTGTTTTCTCCTATATTGATAGATGTATTTGGAACTCTAAATCAAACACGGTTTGTGCTAGCTTCTTGAAACTTGACACAGTAAAGCAGTTTCACATTCTAACTCTATGTTTTGTTTCCTTTTCATGTAGCTTTAAGCAGTGACTGGCGAGAAACTCTTTCATTGAAAGGGGTTGCAAGCTTCCAAAAATTACGAGTCTCCAGAAATCTCAGCAAATATTTTTTCACCCAAACTGGATGATACTTTCAGGTAATGATCAGTACACTAAGCCCACTTGGTTCTCCAAATTTCGTTCTTCTATGTTGAAGCGTTCGTTTCCAGTAACAGTTTCCATTCTGGCATTTCACTCTGTTTTCTCCTATATTGATAGATGTATTTGGAACTCTAAATCAAACACGGTTTGTGCTAGCTTCTTGAAACTTGACACAGTAATGCAGTTTCACATTCTAACAATATGTTTTGTTTCCTTTTCATGTAGCCCTAAGCAGTGACTTGCGAGAAACACTTTCATTGAAAGGGGTTGCAAGCTTCCAAAAATTACGAGTCTCCAGAAATCTCAGCAAATATTTTTTCACCCAAACTGCATGATACTTTCAGGTAATGATCAGTACACTAAGCCCACTTGGTTCTCCAAATTTCGTTCTTCTATGTTGAAGCGTTCGTTTCCAGTAACAGTTTGAATTTTGTCGTTTCACTCTGTTTTCTCCTATATTGATAGATGTATTTGGAACTCTAAATCAAACACGGTTTGTGCTAGCTTCTTGAAACTTGACACAGTAAAGCAGTTTCACATTCTAACTCTATGTTTTGTTTCCTTTTCATGTAGCCCTAAGCAGTGACTGGCGAGAAACACTTTCATTGAAAGGGGTTGCAAGCTTCCAAAAATTACGAGTCTCCAGAAATCTCAGCAAATATTTCTTCACCCAAACTGGATGATACTTTCAGGTAATGATCAGTACACTAAGCCCACTTGGTTCTCCAAATTTCGTTCTTCTATGTTGAAGCGTTCGTTTCCAGTAACAGTTTGAATTTTGTCGTTTCACTCTGTTTTCTCCAATATTGATAGATGTATTTGGAACTCTAAATCAAACACGGTTTGTGCTAGCTTCTTGAAACTTGACACAGTAAAGCAGTTTCACATTCTAACTCTATGTTTTGTTTCCTTTTCATGTAGCCCTAAGCAGTGACTGGCGAGAAACACTTTCATTGAAAGGGGTTGCAAGCTTCCAAAAATTACGAGTCTCCAGAAATCTCAGCAAATATTTCTTCACCCAAACTGGATGATACTTTCAGGTAATGATCAGTACACTAAGCCCACTTGGTTCTCCAAATTTCGTTCTTCTATGTTGAAGCGTTCGTTTCCAGTAACTGTTTGAATTTTGTCGTTTCACTCTGTTTTCTCCTATATTGATAGATGTATTTGGAACTCTAAATCAAACACGGTTTGTGCTAGCTTTTTGAAACTTGACACAGTAATGCAGTTTCACATTCTAACAATATGTTTTGTTTCCTTTTCATGTAGCCCTAAGCAGTGACTGGCGAGAAACACTTTCATTGAAAGGGGTTGCAAGCTTCCAAAAATTACTAGTCTCCAGAAATCTCAGCAAATATTTTTTCACCCAAACTGCATGATACTTTCAGGTAATGATCAGTACACTAAGCCCACTTGGTTCTCCAAATTTCGTTCTTCTATGTTGAAGCGATCGTTTCCAGTAACTGTTTGAATTTTGTCGTTTCACTCTGTTTTCTCCTATATTGATAGATGTATTTGGAACTCTAAATCAAACACGGTTTGTGCTAGCTTCTTGAAACTTGACACAGTAAAGCAGTTTCACATTCTAACTCTATGTTTTGTTTCCTTTTCATGTAGCTTTAAGCAGTGACTGGCGAGAAACACCTTCATTGAAAGGGGTTGCAAGCTTCCAAAAATTACGAGTCTCCAGAAATATCAGCAAATATTTTTTCAACCAAACTGGATGATACTTTCAGGTAATGATCAGTACACTAAGCCCACTCGGTTCTCCAAATTTCATTCTTCTATGTTGAAGCGTTCGTTTCCAGTAACAGTTTACATTCTGGCATTTCACTCTGTTTTCTCCTATATTGATAGATGTATTTGGAACTCTAAATCAAACACGGTTTGTGCTAGCTTCTTGAAACTTGACACAGTAAAGCAGTTTCACATTCTAACTCTATGTTTTGTTTCCTTTTCATGTAGCCCTAAGCAGTGACTGGCGAGAAAAACTTTCATTGAAAGGGGTTGCAAGCTTCCAAAAATTACGAGTCTCCAGAAATCTCAGCAAATATTTCTTCACCCAAACTGGATGATACTTTCAGGTAATGATCAGTACACTAAGCCCACTTGGTTCTCCAAATTTCGTTATTCTATGTTGAAGCGTTCGTTTCCAGTAACTGTTTGAATTTTGACGTTTCACTCTGTTTTCTCCTATATTGATAGATGTATTTGGAACTCTAAATCAAACACGGTTTGTGCTAGCTTCTTGAAACTTGACACAGTAAAGCAGTTTCAGATTGTAACTCTATGTTTTGTTTCCTTTTCATGTAGCTTTAAGCAGTGACTGGCCAGAAACTCTTTCATTGAAAGGGGTTGCAAGCTTCCAAAAATTACGAGTCTCCAGAAATCTCAGCAAATATTTTTTCACCCAAACTGGATGATACTTTCAGGTAATGATCAGTACACTAAGCCCACTTGGTTTTCCAAATTTCGTTCTTCTATGTTGAAGCGTTCGTTTCCAGTAACAGTTTCCATTCTGGCATTTCACTCTGTTTTCTCCTATATTGATAGATGTATTTGGAACTCTAAATCAAACACGGTTTGTGCTAGCTTCTTGAAACTTGACACAGTAAAGCAGTTTCACATTCTAACTCTATGTTTTGTTTCTTTTTCATATAGCCCTAAGCAGTGACTGGCGAGAAACACTTTCATTGAAAGGGGTTGCAAGCTTCCAAAAATTACGAGTCTCCAGAAATCTCAGCAAATATTTTTTAACCCAAACTGCATGATACTTTCAGGTAATGATCAGTACACTAAGCCCTCTTGGTTCCCCAAATTTCGTTCTTCTATGTTGAAGCGTTCGTTTCCAGTAACAGTTTGAATTTTGGCGTTTCACTCTGTTTTCTCCTATATTGATAGATGAATTTGGAACTCTAAATCAAACACGGTCTGTGCTAGCTTCTTGAAACTTGACACAGTAAAGCAGTTTCACATTCTAACTCTATGTTTTGTTTCCTTTTCATGTAGCCCTAAGCAGTGACTGGCGAGAAACACTTTCATTGAAAGGGGTTGCAAGCTTCCAAAAATTACGAGTCTCCAGAAATCTCAGCAAATATTTCTTCACCCAAACTGGATGATACTTTCAGGTAATGATCAGTACACTAAGCCCACTTGGTTCTCCAAATTTCGTTCTTCTATGTTGAAGCGTTCGTTTCCAGTAACAGTTTGAATTTTGTCGTTTCACTCTGTTTTCTCCAATATTGATAGATGTATTTGGAACTCTAAATCAAACATGGTTTGTGCTAGCTTCTTGAAGCTTGACACAGTAAAGCAGTTTCACATTCTAACTCTATGTTTTGTTTCCTTTTCATGTAGCCCTAAGCAGTGACTGGCGAGAAACACTTTCATTGAAAGGGGTTGCAAGCTTCCAAAAATTACGAGTCTCCAGAAATCTCAGCAAATATTTCTTCACCCAAACTGGATGATACTTTCAGGTAATGATCAGTACACTAAGCCCACTTGGTTCTCCAAATTTCGTTCTTCTATGTTGAAGCGTTCGTTTCCAGTAACAGTTTCCATTCTGGCATTTCACTCTGTTTTCTCCTATATTGATAGATGTATTTGGAACTCTAAATCAAACACGGTTTGTGCTAGCTTCTTGAAACTTGACACAGTAAAGCAGTTTCAGATTGTAACTCTATGTTTTGTTTCCTTTTCATGTAGCTTTAAGCAGTGACTGGCGAGAAACTCTTTCATTGAAAGGGGTTGCAAGCTTCCAAAAATTACGAGTCTCCAGAAATCTCAGCAAATATTTTTTCACCCAAACTGGATGATACTTTCAGGTAATGATCAGTACATTAAGCCCACTTGGTTCTCCAAATTTCGTTCTTCTATGTTGAAGCGTTCGTTTCCAGTAACAGTTTCCATTCTGGCATTTCACTCTGTTTTCTCCTATATTGATAGATGTATTTGGAACTCTAAATCAAACACGGTTTGTGCTAGCTTCTTGAAACTTGACACAGTAAAGCAGTTTCAGATTGTAACTCTATGTTTTGTTTCCTTTTCATGTAGCTTTAAGCAGTGACTGGCGAGAAACTCTTTCATTGAAAGGGGTTGCAAGCTTCCAAAAATTACGAGTCTCCAGAAATCTCAGCAAATATTTTTTCACCCAAACTGGATGATACTTTCAGGTAATGATCAGTACACTAAGCCCACTTGGTTCTCCAAATTTCGTTCTTCTATGTTGAAGCGTTCGTTTCCAGTAACAGTTTCCATTCTGGCATTTCACTCTGTTTTCTCCTATATTGATAGATGTATTTGGAACTCTAAATCAAACACGGTTTGTGCTAGCTTCTTGAAACTTGACACAGTAATGCAGTTTCACATTCTAACAATATGTTTTGTTTCCTTTTCATGTAGCCCTAAGCAGTGACTTGCGAGAAACACTTTCATTGAAAGGGGTTGCAAGCTTCCAAAAATTACGAGTCTCCAGAAATCTCAGCAAATATTTTTTCACCCAAACTGCATGATACTTTCAGGTAATGATCAGTACACTAAGCCCACTTGGTTCTCCAAATTTCGTTCTTCTATGTTGAAGCGTTCGTTTCCAGTAACAGTTTGAATTTTGTCGTTTCACTCTGTTTTCTCCTATATTGATAGATGTATTTGGAACTCTAAATCAAACACGGTTTGTGCTAGCTTCTTGAAACTTGACACAGTAAAGCAGTTTCACATTCTAACTCTATGTTTTGTTTCCTTTTCATGTAGCTTTAAGCAGTGACTGGCGAGAAACACTTTCATTGAAAGGGGTTGCAAGCTTCCAAAAATTACGAGTCTCCAGAAATCTCAGCAAATATTTTTTCACCCAAACTGCATGATACTTTCAGGTAATGATCAGTACACTTGGCCCACTTGATTCTCCAAATTTCGTTCTTCTATGTTGAAGCGTTCGTTTCCAGTAACAGTTTGAATTTTGTCGTTTCACTCTGTTTTCTCCTATATTGATAGATGTATTTGGAACTCTAAATCAAACACGGTTTGTGCTAGCTTCTTGAAACTTGACACAGTAAAGCAGTTTCACATTCTAACTCTATGTTTTGTTTCCTTTTCATGTAGCCCTAAGCAGTGACTGGCGAGAAACACTTTCATTGAAAGGGGTTGCAAGCTTCCAAAAATTACGAGTCTCCAGAAATCTCAGCAAATATTTTTTCACCCAAGCTGCATGACACTTTCAGGTAATGATCAGTACACTAAGCCCACTTGGTTCCCCCAATTTCGTTCTTCTATGTTGAAGCGTTCGTTTCCAGTAACAGTTTCCATTCTGGCATTTCACTCTGTTTTCTCCTATATTGATAGATGTATTTGGAACTCTAAATCAAACACGGTTTGTGCTAGCTTCTTGAAACTTGACACAGTAATGCAGTTTCACATTCTAACAATATGTTTTGTTTCCTTTTCATGTAGCCCTAAGCAGTGACTTGCGAGAAACACTTTCATTGAAAGGGGTTGCAAGCTTCCAAAAATTACGAGTCTCCAGAAATCTCAGCAAATATTTTTTCACCCAAACTGCATGATACTTTCAGGTAATGATCAGTACACTAAGCCCACTTGGTTCTCCAAATTTCGTTCTTCTATGTTGAAGCGTTCGTTTCCAGTAACAGTTTGAATTTTGTCGTTTCACTCTGTTTTCTCCTATATTGATAGATGTATTTGGAACTCTAAATCAAACACGGTTTGTGCTAGCTTCTTGAAACTTGACACAGTAAAGCAGTTTCACATTCTAACTCTATGTTTTGTTTCCTTTTCATGTAGCCCTAAGCAGTGACTGGCGAGAAACACTTTCATTGAAAGGGGTTGCAAGCTTCCAAAAATTACGAGTCTCCAGAAATCTCAGCAAATATTTCTTCACCCAAACTGGATGATACTTTCAGGTAATGATCAGTACACTAAGCCCACTTGGTTCTCCAAATTTCGTTCTTCTATGTTGAAGCGTTCGTTTCCAGTAACAGTTTGAATTTTGTCGTTTCACTCTGTTTTCTCCAATATTGATAGATGTATTTGGAACTCTAAATCAAACACGGTTTGTGCTAGCTTCTTGAAACTTGACACAGTAAAGCAGTTTCACATTCTAACTCTATGTTTTGTTTCCTTTTCATGTAGCCCTAAGCAGTGACTGGCGAGAAACACTTTCATTGAAAGGGGTTGCAAGCTTCCAAAAATTACGAGTCTCCAGAAATCTCAGCAAATATTTCTTCACCCAAACTGGATGATACTTTCAGGTAATGATCAGTACACTAAGCCCACTTGGTTCTCCAAATTTCGTTCTTCTATGTTGAAGCGTTCGTTTCCAGTAACTGTTTGAATTTTGTCGTTTCACTCTGTTTTCTCCTATATTGATAGATGTATTTGGAACTCTAAATCAAACACGGTTTGTGCTAGCTTTTTGAAACTTGACACAGTAATGCAGTTTCACATTCTAACAATATGTTTTGTTTCCTTTTCATGTAGCCCTAAGCAGTGACTGGCGAGAAACACTTTCATTGAAAGGGGTTGCAAGCTTCCAAAAATTACTAGTCTCCAGAAATCTCAGCAAATATTTTTTCACCCAAACTGCATGATACTTTCAGGTAATGATCAGTACACTAAGCCCACTTGGTTCTCCAAATTTCGTTCTTCTATGTTGAAGCGATCGTTTCCAGTAACTGTTTGAATTTTGTCGTTTCACTCTGTTTTCTCCTATATTGATAGATGTATTTGGAACTCTAAATCAAACACGGTTTGTGCTAGCTTCTTGAAACTTGACACAGTAAAGCAGTTTCACATTCTAACTCTATGTTTTGTTTCCTTTTCATGTAGCTTTAAGCAGTGACTGGCGAGAAACACCTTCATTGAAAGGGGTTGCAAGCTTCCAAAAATTACGAGTCTCCAGAAATATCAGCAAATATTTTTTCAACCAAACTGGATGATACTTTCAGGTAATGATCAGTACACTAAGCCCACTCGGTTCTCCAAATTTCATTCTTCTATGTTGAAGCGTTCGTTTCCAGTAACAGTTTACATTCTGGCATTTCACTCTGTTTTCTCCTATATTGATAGATGTATTTGGAACTCTAAATCAAACACGGTTTGTGCTAGCTTCTTGAAACTTGACACAGTAAAGCAGTTTCACATTCTAACTCTATGTTTTGTTTCCTTTTCATGTAGCCCTAAGCAGTGACTGGCGAGAAAAACTTTCATTGAAAGGGGTTGCAAGCTTCCAAAAATTACGAGTCTCCAGAAATCTCAGCAAATATTTCTTCACCCAAACTGGATGATACTTTCAGGTAATGATCAGTACACTAAGCCCACTTGGTTCTCCAAATTTCGTTATTCTATGTTGAAGCGTTCGTTTCCAGTAACTGTTTGAATTTTGACGTTTCACTCTGTTTTCTCCTATATTGATAGATGTATTTGGAACTCTAAATCAAACACGGTTTGTGCTAGCTTCTTGAAACTTGACACAGTAAAGCAGTTTCAGATTGTAACTCTATGTTTTGTTTCCTTTTCATGTAGCTTTAAGCAGTGACTGGCCAGAAACTCTTTCATTGAAAGGGGTTGCAAGCTTCCAAAAATTACGAGTCTCCAGAAATCTCAGCAAATATTTTTTCACCCAAACTGGATGATACTTTCAGGTAATGATCAGTACACTAAGCCCACTTGGTTTTCCAAATTTCGTTCTTCTATGTTGAAGCGTTCGTTTCCAGTAACAGTTTCCATTCTGGCATTTCACTCTGTTTTCTCCTATATTGATAGATGTATTTGGAACTCTAAATCAAACACGGTTTGTGCTAGCTTCTTGAAACTTGACACAGTAAAGCAGTTTCACATTCTAACTCTATGTTTTGTTTCTTTTTCATATAGCCCTAAGCAGTGACTGGCGAGAAACACTTTCATTGAAAGGGGTTGCAAGCTTCCAAAAATTACGAGTCTCCAGAAATCTCAGCAAATATTTTTTAACCCAAACTGCATGATACTTTCAGGTAATGATCAGTACACTAAGCCCTCTTGGTTCCCCAAATTTCGTTCTTCTATGTTGAAGCGTTCGTTTCCAGTAACAGTTTGAATTTTGGCGTTTCACTCTGTTTTCTCCTATATTGATAGATGAATTTGGAACTCTAAATCAAACACGGTCTGTGCTAGCTTCTTGAAACTTGACACAGTAAAGCAGTTTCACATTCTAACTCTATGTTTTGTTTCCTTTTCATGTAGCCCTAAGCAGTGACTGGCGAGAAACACTTTCATTGAAAGGGGTTGCAAGCTTCCAAAAATTACGAGTCTCCAGAAATCTCAGCAAATATTTCTTCACCCAAACTGGATGATACTTTCAGGTAATGATCAGTACACTAAGCCCACTTGGTTCTCCAAATTTCGTTCTTCTATGTTGAAGCGTTCGTTTCCAGTAACAGTTTGAATTTTGTCGTTTCACTCTGTTTTCTCCAATATTGATAGATGTATTTGGAACTCTAAATCAAACATGGTTTGTGCTAGCTTCTTGAAGCTTGACACAGTAAAGCAGTTTCACATTCTAACTCTATGTTTTGTTTCCTTTTCATGTAGCCCTAAGCAGTGACTGGCGAGAAACACTTTCATTGAAAGGGGTTGCAAGCTTCCAAAAATTACGAGTCTCCAGAAATCTCAGCAAATATTTCTTCACCCAAACTGGATGATACTTTCAGGTAATGATCAGTACACTAAGCCCACTTGGTTCTCCAAATTTCGTTCTTCTATGTTGAAGCGTTCGTTTCCAGTAACAGTTTCCATTCTGGCATTTCACTCTGTTTTCTCCTATATTGATAGATGTATTTGGAACTCTAAATCAAACACGGTTTGTGCTAGCTTCTTGAAACTTGACACAGTAAAGCAGTTTCAGATTGTAACTCTATGTTTTGTTTCCTTTTCATGTAGCTTTAAGCAGTGACTGGCGAGAAACTCTTTCATTGAAAGGGGTTGCAAGCTTCCAAAAATTACGAGTCTCCAGAAATCTCAGCAAATATTTTTTCACCCAAACTGGATGATACTTTCAGGTAATGATCAGTACATTAAGCCCACTTGGTTCTCCAAATTTCGTTCTTCTATGTTGAAGCGTTCGTTTCCAGTAACAGTTTCCATTCTGGCATTTCACTCTGTTTTCTCCTATATTGATAGATGTATTTGGAACTCTAAATCAAACACGGTTTGTGCTAGCTTCTTGAAACTTGACACAGTAAAGCAGTTTCAGATTGTAACTCTATGTTTTGTTTCCTTTTCATGTAGCTTTAAGCAGTGACTGGCGAGAAACTCTTTCATTGAAAGGGGTTGCAAGCTTCCAAAAATTACGAGTCTCCAGAAATCTCAGCAAATATTTTTTCACCCAAACTGGATGATACTTTCAGGTAATGATCAGTACACTAAGCCCACTTGGTTCTCCAAATTTCGTTCTTCTATGTTGAAGCGTTCGTTTCCAGTAACAGTTTCCATTCTGGCATTTCACTCTGTTTTCTCCTATATTGATAGATGTATTTGGAACTCTAAATCAAACACGGTTTGTGCTAGCTTCTTGAAACTTGACACAGTAATGCAGTTTCACATTCTAACAATATGTTTTGTTTCCTTTTCATGTAGCCCTAAGCAGTGACTTGCGAGAAACACTTTCATTGAAAGGGGTTGCAAGCTTCCAAAAATTACGAGTCTCCAGAAATCTCAGCAAATATTTTTTCACCCAAACTGCATGATACTTTCAGGTAATGATCAGTACACTAAGCCCACTTGGTTCTCCAAATTTCGTTCTTCTATGTTGAAGCGTTCGTTTCCAGTAACAGTTTGAATTTTGTCGTTTCACTCTGTTTTCTCCTATATTGATAGATGTATTTGGAACTCTAAATCAAACACGGTTTGTGCTAGCTTCTTGAAACTTGACACAGTAAAGCAGTTTCACATTCTAACTCTATGTTTTGTTTCCTTTTCATGTAGCTTTAAGCAGTGACTGGCGAGAAACACTTTCATTGAAAGGGGTTGCAAGCTTCCAAAAATTACGAGTCTCCAGAAATCTCAGCAAATATTTTTTCACCCAAACTGCATGATACTTTCAGGTAATGATCAGTACACTTGGCCCACTTGATTCTCCAAATTTCGTTCTTCTATGTTGAAGCGTTCGTTTCCAGTAACAGTTTGAATTTTGTCGTTTCACTCTGTTTTCTCCTATATTGATAGATGTATTTGGAACTCTAAATCAAACACGGTTTGTGCTAGCTTCTTGAAACTTGACACAGTAAAGCAGTTTCACATTCTAACTCTATGTTTTGTTTCCTTTTCATGTAGCCCTAAGCAGTGACTGGCGAGAAACACTTTCATTGAAAGGGGTTGCAAGCTTCCAAAAATTACGAGTCTCCAGAAATCTCAGCAAATATTTTTTCACCCAAGCTGCATGACACTTTCAGGTAATGATCAGTACACTAAGCCCACTTGGTTCCCCCAATTTCGTTCTTCTATGTTGAAGCGTTCGTTTCCAGTAGCAGTTAGAATTTTGGCGTTTCACTCTGTTTTCTCCTATATTGATAGATGTATTTGGAACTCTAAATCAAACACGGTTTGTGCTAGCTTCTTGAAACTTGACACAGTAAAGCAGTTTCACATTCTAACTCTAAGTTTTGTTTCCTTTTCATGTAGCCCTAAGCAGTGAATGGCAAGAAACACTTTCATTGAAATGGGTTGCAAGCTTCCAAAAATTACGAGTCTCCAGAAATCTCTACAAATATTTTTTCACCCAAACTGGATGATACTTTCAGGTAATGATCAGTACACTAAGCCCACTTGCTTCCCCAAATTTCGTTCTTCTATGTTGAAGCGTTCGTTTCCAGTAACAGTTTGAATTTTGTCGTTTCACTCTGTTTTCTCCTATATTGATAGATGTATTTGGAACTCTAAATCAAACACGGTTTGTGCTAGCTTCTTGAAACTTGACACAGTAAAGCAGTTTCAGATTCTAACTCTATGTTTTGTTTCCTTTTCATGTAGCTTTAAGCAGTGACTGGCGAGAAACACTTTCATTGAAAGGGGTTGCAAGCTTCCAAAAATTACGAGTCTCCAGAAATCTCAGCAAATATTTCTTCACCCAAACTGGATGATACTTTCAGGTAATGATCAGTACACTAAGCCCACTTGGTTCTCCAAATTTCGTTCTTCTATGTTGAAGCGTTCGTTTCCAGTAACAGTTTCCATTCTGGCATTTCACTCTGTTTTCTCCTATATTGATAGATGTATTTGGAACTCTAAATCAAACACGGTTTGTGCTAGCTTCTTGAAACTTGACACAGTAAAGCAGTTTCACATTCTAACTCTATGTTTTGTTTCCTTTTCATGTAGCCCTAAGCAGTGACTGGCGAGAAACACTTTCATTGAAAGGGGTTGCAAGCTTCCAAAAATTACGAGTCTCCAGAAATCTCATAAATATTTCTTCACCCAAACTGGATGATACTTTCAGGTAATGATCAGTACACTAAGCCCACTTGGTTCTCCAAATTTCGTTCTTCTATGTTGAAGCGTTCGTTTCCAGTAACAGTTTCCATTCTGGCATTTCACTCTGTTTTCTCCTATATTGATAGATGTATTTGGAACTCTAAATCAAACACGGTTTGTGCTAGCTTCTTGAAACTTGACACAGTAAAGCAGTTTCAGATTGTAACTCTATGTTTTGTTTCCTTTTCATGTAGCTTTAAGCAGTGACTGGCGAGAAACTCTTTCATTGAAAGGGGTTGCAAGCTTCCAAAAATTACGAGTCTCCAGAAATCTCAGCAAATATTTTTTCACCCAAACTGGATGATACTTTCAGGTAATGATCAGTACACTAAGCCCACTTGGTTCTCCAAATTTCGTTCTTCTATGTTGAAGCGTTCATTTCCAGTAACAGTTTCCATTCTGGCATTTCACTCTGTTTTCTCCTATATTGATAGATGTATTTGGAACTCTAAATCAAACACGGTTTGTGCTAGCTTCTTGAAACTTGACACAGTAATGCAGTTTCACATTCTAACAATATGTTTTGTTTCCTTTTCATGTAGCCCTAAGCAGTGACTTGCGAGAAACACTTTCATTGAAAGGGGTTGCAAGCTTCCAAAAATTACGAGTCTCCAGAAATCTCAGCAAATATTTTTTCACCCAAACTGCATGATACTTTCAGGTAATGATCAGTACACTAAGCCCACTTGGTTCTCCAAATTTCGTTCTTCTATGTTGAAGCGTTCGTTTCCAGTAACAGTTTGAATTTTGTCGTTTCACTCTGTTTTCTCCTATATTGATAGATGTATTTGGAACTCTAAATCAAACACGGTTTGTGCTAGCTTCTTGAAACTTGACACAGTAAAGCAGTTTCACATTCTAACTCTATGTTTTGTTTCCTTTTCATGTAGCCCTAAGCAGTGACTGGCGAGAAACACTTTCATTGAAAGGGGTTGCAAGCTTCCAAAAATTACGAGTCTCCAGAAATCTCAGCAAATATTTCTTCACCCAAACTGGATGATACTTTCAGGTAATGATCAGTACACTAAGCCCACTTGGTTCTCCAAATTTCGTTCTTCTATGTTGAAGCGTTCGTTTCCAGTAACAGTTTGAATTTTGGCGTTTCACTCTGTTTTCTCCAATATTGATAGATGTATTTGGAACTCTAAATCAAACACGGTTTGTGCTAGCTTCTTGAAACTTGACACAGTAAAGCAGTTTCACATTCTAACTCTATGTTTTGTTTCCTTTTCATGTAGCCCTAAGCAGTGACTGGCGAGAAACACTTTCATTGAAAGGGGTTGCAAGCTTCCAAAAATTACGAGTCTCCAGAAATCTCAGCAAATATTTCTTCACCCAAACTGGATGATACTTTCAGGTAATGATCAGTACACTAAGCCCACTTGGTTCTCCAAATTTCGTTCTTCTATGTTGAAGCGTTCGTTTCCAGTAACTGTTTGAATTTTGTCGTTTCACTCTGTTTTCTCCTATATTGATAGATGTATTTGGAACTCTAAATCAAACACGGTTTGTGCTAGCTTCTTGAAACTTGACACAGTAATGCAGTTTCACATTCTAACAATATGTTTTGTTTCCTTTTCATGTAGCCCTAAGCAGTGACTGGCGAGAAACACTTTCATTGAAAGGGGTTGCAAGCTTCCAAAAATTACTAGTCTCCAGAAATCTCAGCAAATATTTTTTCACCCAAACTGCATGATACTTTCAGGTAATGATCAGTACACTAAGCCCACTTGGTTCTCCAAATTTCGTTCTTCTATGTTGAAGCGTTCGTTTCCAGTAACTGTTTGAATTTTGTCGTTTCACTCTGTTTTCTCCTATATTGATAGATGTATTTGGAACTCTAAATCAAACACGGTTTGTGCTAGCTTCTTGAAACTTGACACAGTAAAGCAGTTTCACATTCTAACTCTATGTTTTGTTTCCTTTTCATGTAGCCCTAAGCAGTGACTGGCGAGAAACACTTTCATTGAAAGGGGTTGCAAGCTTCCAAAAATTACGAGTCTCCAGAAATCTCAGCAAATATTTTTTCACCCAAACTGGATGATACTTTCAGGTAATGATCAGTACACTTGGCCCACTTGATTCTCCAAATTTCGTTCTTCTATGTTGAAGCGTTCGTTTCCAGTAACAGTTTGAATTTTGTCGTTTCACTCTGTTTTCTCCTATATTGATAGATGTATTTGGAACTCTAAATCAAACACGGTTTGTGCTAGCTTCTTGAAACTTGACACAGTAAAGCAGTTTCACATTCTAACTCTATGTTTTGTTTCCTTTTCATGTAGCCCTAAGCAGTGACTGGCGAGAAACACTTTCATTGAAAGGGGTTGCAAGCTTCCAAAAATTACGAGTCTCCAGAAATCTCAGCAAATATTTTTTCACCCAAGCTGCATGACACTTTCAGGTAATGATCAGTACACTAAGCCCACTTGGTTCCCCCAATTTCGTTCTTCTATGTTGAAGCGTTCGTTTCCAGTAGCAGTTAGAATTTTGGCGTTTCACTCTGTTTTCTCCTATATTGATAGATGTATTTGGAACTCTAAATCAAACACGGTTTGTGCTAGCTTCTTGAAACTTGACACAGTAAAGCAGTTTCACATTCTAACTCTAAGTTTTGTTTCCTTTTCATGTAGCCCTAAGCAGTGAATGGCAAGAAACAATTTCATTGAAATGGGTTGCAAGCTTCCAAAAATTACGAGTCTCCAGAAATCTCTACAAATATTTTTTCACCCAAACTGGATGATACTTTCAGGTAATGATCAGTACACTAAGCCCACTTGCTTCCCCAAATTTCGTTCTTGTATGTTGAAGCGTTCGTTTCCAGTAACAGTTTGAATTTTGTCGTTTCACTCTGTTTTCTCCTATATTGATAGATGTATTTGGAACTCTAAATCAAACACGGTTTGTGCTAGCTTCTTGAAACTTGACACAGTAAAGCAGTTTCAGATTCTAACTCTATGTTTTGTTTCCTTTTCATGTAGCTTTAAGCAGTGACTGGCGAGAAACACTTTCATTGAAAGGGGTTGCAAGCTTCCAAAAATTACGAGTCTCCAGAAATCTCAGCAAATATTTCTTCACCCAAACTGGATGATACTTTCAGGTAATGATCAGTACACTAAGCCCACTTGGTTCTCCAAATTTCGTTCTTCTATGTTGAAGCGTTCGTTTCCAGTAACAGTTTCCATTCTGGCATTTCACTCTGTTTTCTCCTATATTGATAGATGTATTTGGAACTCTAAATCAAACACGGTTTGTGCTAGCTTCTTGAAACTTGACACAGTAAAGCAGTTTCAGATTGTAACTCTATGTTTTGTTTCCTTTTCATGTAGCTTTAAGCAGTGACTGGCGAGAAACTCTTTCATTGAAAGGGGTTGCAAGCTTCCAAAAATTACGAGTCTCCAGAAATCTCAGCAAATATTTTTTCACCCAAACTGGATGATACTTTCAGGTAATGATCAGTACACTAAGCCCACTTGGTTCTCCAAATTTCGTTCTTCTATGTTGAAGCGTTCGTTTCCAGTAACAGTTTCCATTCTGGCATTTCACTCTGTTTTCTCCTATATTGATAGATGTATTTGGAACTCTAAATCAAACACGGTTTGTGCTAGCTTCTTGAAACTTGACACAGTAATGCAGTTTCACATTCTAACAATATGTTTTGTTTCCTTTTCATGTAGCCCTAAGCAGTTACTTGCGAGAAACACTTTCATTGAAAGGGGTTGCAAGCTTCCAAAAATTACGAGTCTCCAGAAATCTCAGCAAATATTTTTTCACCCAAACTGCATGATACTTTCAGGTAATGATCAGTACACTAAGCCCACTTGGTTCTCCAAATTTCGTTCTTCTATGTTGAAGCGTTCGTTTCCAGTAACAGTTTGAATTTTGTCGTTTCACTCCGTTTTCTCCTATATTGATAGATGTATTTGGAACTCTAAATCAAACACGGTTTGTGCTAGCTTCTTGAAACTTGACACAGTAAAGCAGTTTCACATTCTAACTCTATGTTTTGTTTCCTTTTCATGTAGCCCTAAGCAGTGACTGGCGAGAAACACTTTCATTGAAAGGGGTTGCAAGCTTCCAAAAATTACGAGTCTCCAGAAATCTCAGCAAATATTTCTTCACCCAAACTGGATGATACTTTCAGGTAATGATCAGTACACTAAGCCCACTTGGTTCTCCAAATTTCGTTCTTCTATGTTGAAGCGTTCGTTTCCAGTAACAGTTTGAATTTTGGCGTTTCACTCTGTTTTCTCCAATATTGATAGATGTATTTGGAACTCTAAATCCAACACGGTTTGTGCTAGCTTCTTGAAACTTGACACAGTAAAGCAGTTTCACATTCTAACTCTATGTTTTGTTTCCTTTTCATGTAGCCCTAAGCAGTGACTGGCGAGAAACACTTTCATTGAAAGGGGTTGCAAGCTTCCAAAAATTACGAGTCTCCAGAAATCTCAGCAAATATTTCTTCACCCAAACTGGATGATACTTTCAGGTAATGATCAGTACACTAAGCCCACTTGGTTCTCCAAATTTCGTTCTTCTATGTTGAAGCGTTCGTTTCCAGTAACAGTTTCCATTCTGGCATTTCACTGTGTTTTCTCCTATATTGATAGATGTATTTGGAACTCTAAATCAAACACGGTTTGTGCTAGCTTCTTGAAACTTGACACAGTAAAGCAGTTTCACATTCTAACTCTATGTTTTGTTTCCTTTTCATGTAGCCCTAAGCAGTGACTGGCGAGAAACACTTTCATTGAAAGGGGTTGCAAGCTTCCAAAAATTACGAGTCTCCAGAAATCTCAGCAAATATTTCTTCACCCAAACTGGATGATACTTTCAGGTAATGATCAGTACACTAAGCCCACTTGGTTCTCCAAATTTCGTTCTTCTATGTTGAAGCGTTCGTTTCCAGTAACAGTTTCCATTCTGGCATTTCACTCTGTTTTCTCCTATATTGATAGATGTATTTGGAACTCTAAATCAAACACGGTTTGTGCTAGCTTCTTGAAACTTGACACAGTAAAGCAGTTTCACATTCTAACTCTATGTTTTGTTTCCTTTTCATGTAGCCCTAAGCAGTGACTGGCGAGAAACACTTTCATTGAAAGGGGTTGCAAGCTTCCAAAAATTACGAGTCTCCAGAAATCTCATAAATATTTCTTCACCCAAACTGGATGATACTTTCAGGTAATGATCAGTACACTAAGCCCACTTGGTTCTCCAAATTTCGTTCTTCTATGTTGAAGCGTTCGTTTCCAGTAACAGTTTCCATTCTGGCATTTCACTCTGTTTTCTCCTATATTGATAGATGTATTTGGAACTCTAAATCAAACACGGTTTGTGCTAGCTTCTTGAAACTTGACACAGTAAAGCAGTTTCAGATTGTAACTCTATGTTTTGTTTCCTTTTCATGTAGCTTTAAGCAGTGACTGGCGAGAAACTCTTTCATTGAAAGGGGTTGCAAGCTTCCAAAAATTACGAGTCTCCAGAAATCTCAGCAAATATTTTTTCACCCAAACTGGATGATACTTTCAGGTAATGATCAGTACACTAAGCCCACTTGGTTCTCCAAATTTCGTTCTTCTATGTTGAAGCGTTCATTTCCAGTAACAGTTTCCATTCTGGCATTTCACTCTGTTTTCTCCTATATTGATAGATGTATTTGGAACTCTAAATCAAACACGGTTTGTGCTAGCTTCTTGAAACTTGACACAGTAATGCAGTTTCACATTCTAACAATATGTTTTGTTTCCTTTTCATGTAGCCCTAAGCAGTGACTTGCGAGAAACACTTTCATTGAAAGGGGTTGCAAGCTTCCAAAAATTACGAGTCTCCAGAAATCTCAGCAAATATTTTTTCACCCAAACTGCATGATACTTTCAGGTAATGATCAGTACACTAAGCCCACTTGGTTCTCCAAATTTCGTTCTTCTATGTTGAAGCGTTCGTTTCCAGTAACAGTTTGAATTTTGTCGTTTCACTCTGTTTTCTCCTATATTGATAGATGTATTTGGAACTCTAAATCAAACACGGTTTGTGCTAGCTTCTTGAAACTTGACACAGTAAAGCAGTTTCACATTCTAACTCTATGTTTTGTTTCCTTTTCATGTAGCCCTAAGCAGTGACTGGCGAGAAACACTTTCATTGAAAGGGGTTGCAAGCTTCCAAAAATTACGAGTCTCCAGAAATCTCAGCAAATATTTCTTCACCCAAACTGGATGATACTTTCAGGTAATGATCAGTACACTAAGCCCACTTGGTTCTCCAAATTTCGTTCTTCTATGTTGAAGCGTTCGTTTCCAGTAACAGTTTCCATTCTGGCATTTCACTCTGTTTTCTCCTATATTGATAGATGTATTTGGAACTCTAAATCAAACACGGTTTGTGCTAGCTTCTTGAAACTTGACACAGTAAAGCAGTTTCACATTCTAACTCTATGTTTTGTTTCCTTTTCATGTAGCCCTAAGCAGTGACTGGCGAGAAACACTTTCATTGAAAGGGGTTGCAAGCTTCCAAAAATTACGAGTCTCCAGAAATCTCAGCAAATATTTCTTCACCCAAACTGGATGATACTTTCAGGTAATGATCAGTACACTAAGCCCACTTGGTTCTCCAAATTTCGTTCTTCTATGTTGAAGCGTTCGTTTCCAGTAACAGTTTCCATTCTGGCATTTCACTCTGTTTTCTCCTATATTGATAGATGTATTTGGAACTCTAAATCAAACACGGTTTGTGCTAGCTTCTTGAAACTTGACACAGTAAAGCAGTTTCACATTCTAACTCTATGTTTTGTTTCCTTTTCATGTAGCCCTAAGCAGTGACTGGCGAGAAACACTTTCATTGAAAGGGGTTGCAAGCTTCCAAAAATTACGAGTCTCCAGAAATCTCATAAATATTTCTTCACCCAAACTGGATGATACTTTCAGGTAATGATCAGTACACTAAGCCCACTTGGTTCTCCAAATTTCGTTCTTCTATGTTGAAGCGTTCGTTTCCAGTAACAGTTTCCATTCTGGCATTTCACTCTGTTTTCTCCTATATTGATAGATGTATTTGGAACTCTAAATCAAACACGGTTTGTGCTAGCTTCTTGAAACTTGACACAGTAAAGCAGTTTCAGATTGTAACTCTATGTTTTGTTTCCTTTTCATGTAGCTTTAAGCAGTGACTGGCGAGAAACTCTTTCATTGAAAGGGGTTGCAAGCTTCCAAAAATTACGAGTCTCCAGAAATCTCAGCAAATATTTTTTCACCCAAACTGGATGATACTTTCAGGTAATGATCAGTACACTAAGCCCACTTGGTTCTCCAAATTTCGTTCTTCTATGTTGAAGCGTTCATTTCCAGTAACAGTTTCCATTCTGGCATTTCACTCTGTTTTCTCCTATATTGATAGATGTATTTGGAACTCTAAATCAAACACGGTTTGTGCTAGCTTCTTGAAACTTGACACAGTAATGCAGTTTCACATTCTAACAATATGTTTTGTTTCCTTTTCATGTAGCCCTAAGCAGTGACTTGCGAGAAACACTTTCATTGAAAGGGGTTGCAAGCTTCCAAAAATTACGAGTCTCCAGAAATCTCAGCAAATATTTTTTCACCCAAACTGCATGATACTTTCAGGTAATGATCAGTACACTAAGCCCACTTGGTTCTCCAAATTTCGTTCTTCTATGTTGAAGCGTTCGTTTCCAGTAACAGTTTGAATTTTGTCGTTTCACTCTGTTTTCTCCTATATTGATAGATGTATTTGGAACTCTAAATCAAACACGGTTTGTGCTAGCTTCTTGAAACTTGACACAGTAAAGCAGTTTCACATTCTAACTCTATGTTTTGTTTCCTTTTCATGTAGCCCTAAGCAGTGACTGGCGAGAAACACTTTCATTGAAAGGGGTTGCAAGCTTCCAAAAATTACGAGTCTCCAGAAATCTCAGCAAATATTTCTTCACCCAAACTGGATGATACTTTCAGGTAATGATCAGTACACTAAGCCCACTTGGTTCTCCAAATTTCGTTCTTCTATGTTGAAGCGTTCGTTTCCAGTAACAGTTTGAATTTTGGCGTTTCACTCTGTTTTCTCCAATATTGATAGATGTATTTGGAACTCTAAATCAAACACGGTTTGTGCTAGCTTCTTGAAACTTGACACAGTAAAGCAGTTTCACATTCTAACTCTATGTTTTGTTTCCTTTTCATGTAGCCCTAAGCAGTGACTGGCGAGAAACACTTTCATTGAAAGGGGTTGCAAGCTTCCAAAAATTACGAGTCTCCAGAAATCTCAGCAAATATTTCTTCACCCAAACTGGATGATACTTTCAGGTAATGATCAGTACACTAAGCCCACTTGGTTCTCCAAATTTCGTTCTTCTATGTTGAAGCGTTCGTTTCCAGTAACTGTTTGAATTTTGTCGTTTCACTCTGTTTTCTCCTATATTGATAGATGTATTTGGAACTCTAAATCAAACACGGTTTGTGCTAGCTTCTTGAAACTTGACACAGTAATGCAGTTTCACATTCTAACAATATGTTTTGTTTCCTTTTCATGTAGCCCTAAGCAGTGACTGGCGAGAAACACTTTCATTGAAAGGGGTTGCAAGCTTCCAAAAATTACTAGTCTCCAGAAATCTCAGCAAATATTTTTTCACCCAAACTGCATGATACTTTCAGGTAATGATCAGTACACTAAGCCCACTTGGTTCTCCAAATTTCGTTCTTCTATGTTGAAGCGTTCGTTTCCAGTAACTGTTTGAATTTTGTCGTTTCACTCTGTTTTCTCCTATATTGATAGATGTATTTGGAACTCTAAATCAAACACGGTTTGTGCTAGCTTCTTGAAACTTGACACAGTAAAGCAGTTTCACATTCTAACTCTATGTTTTGTTTCCTTTTCATGTAGCCCTAAGCAGTGACTGGCGAGAAACACTTTCATTGAAAGGGGTTGCAAGCTTCCAAAAATTACGAGTCTCCAGAAATCTCAGCAAATATTTTTTCACCCAAACTGGATGATACTTTCAGGTAATGATCAGTACACTTGGCCCACTTGATTCTCCAAATTTCGTTCTTCTATGTTGAATCGTTCGTTTCCAGTAACAGTTTGAATTTTGTCGTTTCACTCTGTTTTCTCCTATATTGATAGATGTATTTGGAACTCTAAATCAAACACGGTTTGTGCTAGCTTCTTGAAACTTGACACAGTAAAGCAGTTTCACATTCTAACTCTATGTTTTGTTTCCTTTTCATGTAGCCCTAAGCAGTGACTGGCGAGAAACACTTTCATTGAAAGGGGTTGCAAGCTTCCAAAAATTACGAGTCTCCAGAAATCTCAGCAAATATTTTTTCACCCAAGCTGCATGACACTTTCAGGTAATGATCAGTACACTAAGCCCACTTGGTTCCCCCAATTTCGTTCTTCTATGTTGAAGCGTTCGTTTCCAGTAGCAGTTAGAATTTTGGCGTTTCACTCTGTTTTCTCCTATATTGATAGATGTATTTGGAACTCTAAATCAAACACGGTTTGTGCTAGCTTCTTGAAACTTGACACAGTAAAGCAGTTTCACATTGTAACTCTAAGTTTTGTTTCCTTTTCATGTAGCCCTAAGCAGTGAATGGCAAGAAACACTTTCATTGAAATGGGTTGCAAGCTTCCAAAAATTACGAGTCTCCAGAAATCTCTACAAATATTTTTTCACCCAAACTGGATGATACTTTCAGGTAATGATCAGTACACTAAGCCCACTTGCTTCCCCAAATTTCGTTCTTGTATGTTGAAGCGTTCGTTTCCAGTAACAGTTTGAATTTTGTCGTTTCACTCTGTTTTCTCCTATATTGATAGATGTATTTGGAACTCTAAATCAAACACGGTTTGTGCTAGCTTCTTGAAACTTGACACAGTAAAGCAGTTTCAGATTCTAACTCTATGTTTTGTTTCCTTTTCATGTAGCTTTAAGCAGTGACTGGCGAGAAACACTTTCATTGAAAGGGGTTGCAAGCTTCCAAAAATTACGAGTCTCCAGAAATCTCAGCAAATATTTCTTCACCCAAACTGGATGATACTTTCAGGTAATGATCAGTACACTAAGCCCACTTGGTTCTCCAAATTTCGTTCTTCTATGTTGAAGCGTTCGTTTCCAGTAACAGTTTCCATTCTGGCATTTCACTCTGTTTTCTCCTATATTGATAGATGTATTTGGAACTCTAAATCAAACACGGTTTGTGCTAGCTTCTTGAAACTTGACACAGTAAAGCAGTTTCAGATTGTAACTCTATGTTTTGTTTCCTTTTCATGTAGCTTTAAGCAGTGACTGGCGAGAAACTCTTTCATTGAAAGGGGTTGCAAGCTTCCAAAAATTACGAGTCTCCAGAAATCTCAGCAAATATTTTTTCACCCAAACTGGATGATACTTTCAGGTAATGATCAGTACACTAAGCCCACTTGGTTCTCCAAATTTCGTTCTTCTATGTTGAAGCGTTCGTTTCCAGTAACAGTTTCCATTCTGGCATTTCACTCTGTTTTCTCCTATATTGATAGATGTATTTGGAACTCTAAATCAAACACGGTTTGTGCTAGCTTCTTGAAACTTGACACAGTAATGCAGTTTCCCATTCTAACAGTATGTTTTGTTTCCTTTTCATGTAGCCCTAAGCAGTGACTTGCGAGAAACACTTTCATTGAAAGGGGTTGCAAGCTTCCAAAAATTACGAGTCTCCAGAAATCTCAGCAAATATTTTTTCACCCAAACTGGATGATACTTTCAGGTAATGATCAGTACACTAAGCCCACTTGGTTCTCCAAATTTCGTTCTTCTATGTTGAAGCGTTCGTTTCCAGTAACAGTTTGAATTTTGTCGTTTCACTCCGTTTTCTCCTATATTGATAGATGTATTTGGAACTCTAAATCAAACACGGTTTGTGCTAGCTTCTTGAAACTTGACACAGTAAAGCAGTTTCACATTCTAACTCTATGTTTTGTTTCCTTTTCATGTAGCCCTAAGCAGTGACTGGCGAGAAACACTTTCATTGAAAGGGGTTGCAAGCTTCCAAAAATTACGAGTCTCCAGAAATCTCAGCAAATATTTCTTCACCCAAACTGGATGATACTTTCAGGTAATGATCAGTACACTAAGCCCACTTGGTTCTCCAAATTTCGTTCTTCTATGTTGAAGCGTTCGTTTCCAGTAACAGTTTGAATTTTGGCGTTTCACTCTGTTTTCTCCAATATTGATAGATGTATTTGGAACTCTAAATCAAACACGGTTTGTGCTAGCTTCTTGAAACTTGACACAGTAAAGCAGTTTCACATTCTAACTCTATGTTTTGTTTCCTTTTCATGTAGCCCTAAGCAGTGACTGGCGAGAAACACTTTCATTGAAAGGGGTTGCAAGCTTCCAAAAATTACGAGTCTCCAGAAATCTCAGCAAATATTTCTTCACCCAAACTGGATGATACTTTCAGGTAATGATCAGTACACTAAGCCCACTTGGTTCTCCAAATTTCGTTCTTCTATGTTGAAGCGTTCGTTTCCAGTAACTGTTTGAATTTTGTCGTTTCACTCTGTTTTCTCCTATATTGATAGATGTATTTGGAACTCTAAATCAAACACGGTTTGTGCTAGCTTCTTGAAACTTGACACAGTAATGCAGTTTCACATTCTAACAATATGTTTTGTTTCCTTTTCATGTAGCCCTAACAGTGACTGGCGAGAAACACTTTCATTGAAAGGGGTTGCAAGCTTCCAAAAATTACTAGTCTCCAGAAATCTCAGCAAATATTTTTTCACCCAAACTGCATGATACTTTCAGGTAATGATCAGTACACTAAGCCCACTTGGTTCTCCAAATTTCGTTCTTCTATGTTGAAGCGTTCGTTTCCAGTAACTGTTTGAATTTTGTCGTTTCACTCTGTTTTCTCCTATATTGATAGATGTATTTGGAACTCTAAATCAAACACGGTTTGTGCTAGCTTCTTGAAACTTGACACAGTAAAGCAGTTTCACATTCTAACTCTATGTTTTGTTTCCTTTTCATGTAGCTTTAAGCAGTGACTGGCGAGAAACACCTTCATTGAAAGGGGTTGCAAGCTTCCAAAAATTACGAGTCTCCAGAAATATCAGCAAATATTTTTTCAACCAAACTGGATGATACTTTCAGGTAATGATCAGTACACTAAGCCCACTCGGTACTCCAAATTTCATTCTTCTATGTTGAAGCGTTCGTTTCCAGTAACAGTTTCCATTCTGGCATTTCACTCTGTTTTCTCCTATATTGATAGATGTATTTGGAACTCTAAATCAAACACGGTTTGTGCTAGCTTCTTGAAACTTGACACAGTAAAGCAGTTTCACATTCTAACTCTATGTTTTGTTTCCTTTTCATGTAGCCCTAAGCAGTGACTGGCGAGAAAAACTTTCATTGAAAGGGGTTGCAAGCTTCCAAAAATTACGAGTCTCCAGAAATCTCAGCAAATATTTCTTCACCCAAACTGGATGATACTTTCAGGTAATGATCAGTACACTAAGCCCACTTGGTTCTCCAAATTTCGTTATTCTATGTTGAAGCGTTCGTTTCCAGTAACTGTTTGAATTTTGTCGTTTCACTCTGTTTTCTCCTATATTGATAGATGTATTTGGAACTCTAAATCAAACACGGTTTGTGCTAGCTTCTTGAAACTTGACACAGTAAAGCAGTTTCAGATTGTAACTCTATGTTTTGTTTCCTTTTCATGTAGCTTTAAGCAGTGACTGGCGAGAAACTCTTTCATTGAAAGGGGTTGCAAGCTTCCAAAAATTACGAGTCTCCAGAAATCTCAGCAAATATTTTTTCACCCAAACTGGATGATACTTTCAGGTAATGATCAGTACACTAAGCCCACTTGGTTCTCCAAATTTCGTTCTTCTATGTTGAAGCGTTCGTTTCCAGTAACAGTTTCCATTCTGGCATTTCACTCTGTTTTCTCCTATATTGATAGATGTATTTGGAACTCTAAATCAAACACGGTTTGTGCTAGCTTCTTGAAACTTGACACAGTAAAGCAGTTTCAGATTGTAACTCTATGTTTTGTTTCCTTTTCATGTAGCTTTAAGCAGTGACTGGCGAGAAACTCTTTCATTGAAAGGGGTTGCAAGCTTCCAAAAATTACGAGTCTCCAGAAATCTCAGCAAATATTTTTTCACCCAAACTGGATGATACTTTCAGGTAATGATCAGTACACTAAGCCCACTTGGTTCTCCAAATTTCGTTCTTCTATGTTGAAGCGTTCGTTTCCAGTAACAGTTTCCATTCTGGCATTTCACTCTGTTTTCTCCTATATTGATAGATGTATTTGGAACTCTAAATCAAACACGGTTTGTGCTAGCTTCTTGAAACTTGACACAGTAATGCAGTTTCACATTCTAACAATATGTTTTGTTTCCTTTTCATGTAGCCCTAAGCAGTGACTTGCGAGAAACACTTTCATTGAAAGGGGTTGCAAGCTTCCAAAAATTACGAGTCTCCAGAAATCTCAGCAAATATTTTTTCACCCAAACTGCATGATACTTTCAGGTAATGATCAGTACACTAAGCCCACTTGGTTCTCCAAATTTCGTTCTTCTATGTTGAAGCGTTCGTTTCCAGTAACAGTTTGAATTTTGTCGTTTCACTCTGTTTTCTCCTATATTGATAGATGTATTTGGAACTCTAAATCAAACACGGTTTGTGCTAGCTTCTTGAAACTTGACACAGTAAAGCAGTTTCACATTCTAACTCTATGTTTTGTTTCCTTTTCATGTAGCCCTAAGCAGTGACTGGCGAGAAACACTTTCATTGAAAGGGGTTGCAAGCTTCCAAAAATTACGAGTCTCCAGAAATCTCAGCAAATATTTCTTCACCCAAACTGGATGATACTTTCAGGTAATGATCAGTACACTAAGCCCACTTGGTTCTCCAAATTTCGTTCTTCTATGTTGAAGCGTTCGTTTCCAGTAACAGTTTGAATTTTGGCGTTTCACTCTGTTTTCTCCAATATTGATAGATGTATTTGGAACTCTAAATCAAACACGGTTTGTGCTAGCTTCTTGAAACTTGACACAGTAAAGCAGTTTCACATTCTAACTCTATGTTTTGTTTCCTTTTCATGTAGCCCTAAGCAGTGACTGGCGAGAAACACTTTCATTGAAAGGGGTTGCAAGCTTCCAAAAATTACGAGTCTCCAGAAATCTCAGCAAATATTTCTTCACCCAAACTGGATGATACTTTCAGGTAATGATCAGTACACTAAGCCCACTTGGTTCTCCAAATTTCGTTCTTCTATGTTGAAGCGTTCGTTTCCAGTAACTGTTTGAATTTTGTCGTTTCACTCTGTTTTCTCCTATATTGATAGATGTATTTGGAACTCTAAATCAAACACGGTTTGTGCTAGCTTCTTGAAACTTGACACAGTAATGCAGTTTCACATTCTAACAATATGTTTTGTTTCCTTTTCATGTAGCCCTAAGCAGTGACTGGCGAGAAACACTTTCATTGAAAGGGGTTGCAAGCTTCCAAAAATTACTAGTCTCCAGAAATCTCAGCAAATATTTTTTCACCCAAACTGCATGATACTTTCAGGTAATGATCAGTACACTAAGCCCACTTGGTTCTCCAAATTTCGTTCTTCTATGTTGAAGCGTTCGTTTCCAGTAACTGTTTGAATTTTGTCGTTTCACTCTGTTTTCTCCTATATTGATAGATGTATTTGGAACTCTAAATCAAACACGGTTTGTGCTAGCTTCTTGAAACTTGACACAGTAAAGCAGTTTCACATTCTAACTCTATGTTTTGTTTCCTTTTCATGTAGCTTTAAGCAGTGACTGGCGAGAAACACCTTCATTGAAAGGGGTTGCAAGCTTCCAAAAATTACGAGTCTCCAGAAATATCAGCAAATATTTTTTCAACCAAACTGGATGATACTTTCAGGTAATGATCAGTACACTAAGCCCACTCGGTACTCCAAATTTCATTCTTCTATGTTGAAGCGTTCGTTTCCAGTAACAGTTTCCATTCTGGCATTTCACTCTGTTTTCTCCTATATTGATAGATGTATTTGGAACTCTAAATCAAACACGGTTTGTGCTAGCTTCTTGAAACTTGACACAGTAAAGCAGTTTCACATTCTAACTCTATGTTTTGTTTCCTTTTCATGTAGCCCTAAGCAGTGACTGGCGAGAAAAACTTTCATTGAAAGGGGTTGCAAGCTTCCAAAAATTACGAGTCTCCAGAAATCTCAGCAAATATTTCTTCACCCAAACTGGATGATACTTTCAGGTAATGATCAGTACACTAAGCCCACTTGGTTCTCCAAATTTCGTTATTCTATGTTGAAGCGTTCGTTTCCAGTAACTGTTTGAATTTTGTCGTTTCACTCTGTTTTCTCCTATATTGATAGATGTATTTGGAACTCTAAATCAAACACGGTTTGTGCTAGCTTCTTGAAACTTGACACAGTAAAGCAGTTTCAGATTGTAACTCTATGTTTTGTTTCCTTTTCATGTAGCTTTAAGCAGTGACTGGCGAGAAACTCTTTCATTGAAAGGGGTTGCAAGCTTCCAAAAATTACGAGTCTCCAGAAATCTCAGCAAATATTTTTTCACCCAAACTGGATGATACTTTCAGGTAATGATCAGTACACTAAGCCCACTTGGTTCTCCAAATTTCGTTCTTCTATGTTGAAGCGTTCGTTTCCAGTAACAGTTTCCATTCTGGCATTTCACTCTGTTTTCTCCTATATTGATAGATGTATTTGGAACTCTAAATCAAACACGGTTTGTGCTAGCTTCTTGAAACTTGACACAGTAATGCAGTTTCACATTCTAACAATATGTTTTGTTTCCTTTTCATGTAGCCCTAAGCAGTGACGGGCGAGAAACACTTTCATTGAAAGGGGTTGCAAGCTTCCAAAAATTACGAGTCTCCAGAAATCTCAGCAAATATTTTTTCACCCCAACTGGATGATACTTTCAGGTAATGATCAGTACACTAAGCCCACTTGGTTCTCCAAATTTCGTTCTTCTATGTTGAAGCGTTCGTTTCCAGTAACTGTTTGAATTTTGTCGTTTCACTCTGTTTTCTCCTATATTGATAGATGTATTTGGAACTCTAAATCAAACACGGTTTGTGCTAGCTTCTTGAAACTTGACACAGTAAAGCAGTTTCACATTCTAACTCTATGTTTTGTTTCCTTTTCATGTAGCTTTAAGCAGTGACTGGCGAGAAACACCTTCATTGAAAGGGGTTGCAAGCTTCCAAAAATTACGAGTCTCCAGAAATATCAGCAAATATTTTTTCAACCAAACTGGATGATACTTTCAGGTAATGATCAGTACACTAAGCCCACTCGGTTCTCCAAATTTCATTCTTCTATGTTGAAGCGTTCGTTTCCAGTAACAGTTTCCATTCTGGCATTTCACTCTGTTTTCTCCTATATTGATAGATGTATTTGGAACTCTAAATCAAACTCGGTTTGTGCTAGCTTCTTGAAACTTGACACAGTAAAGCAGTTTCACATTCTAACTCTATGTTTGTTTCCTTTTCATGTAGCCCTAATCAGTGACTGGCGAGAAACACTTTCATTGAAAGGGGTTGCAAGCTTCCAAAAATTACGAGTCTCCAGAAATCTCAGCAAATATTTTTTCACCCAAGCTGCATGATACTTTCAGGTAATGATCAGTACACTAAGCCCACTTGGTTCCCCCAATTTCGTTCTTCTATGTTGAAGCGTTCGTTTCCAGTAACAGTTAGAATTTTGGCGTTTCACTCTGTTTTCTCCTATATTGATAGATGTATTTGGAACTCTAAATCAAACACGGTTTGTGCTAGCTTCTTGAAACTTGACACAGTAAAGCAGTTTCAGATTCTAACTCTATGTTTTGTTTACTTTTCATGTAGCTTTAAGCAGTGACTGGCGAGAAACACTTTAATTGAAAGGGGTTGCAAGCTTCCAAAAATTACGAGTCTCCAGAAATCTCAGCAAATATTTTTTCACCCAAACTGGATGATACTTTCAGGTAATGATCAGTACACTAAGCCCACTTGGTTCTCCAAATTTCGTTATTCTATGTTGAAGCGTTCGTTTCTAGTAACAGTTTGAATTTTGTCGTTTCACTCTGTTTTCTCCTATATTGATAGATGTATTTGGAACTCTAAATCAAACACAGTTTGTGCTAGCTTCTTGAAACTTGACACAGTAAAGCAGTTTCACATTCTAACTCTATGTTTTGTTTCCTTTTCATGTAGCCCTAAGCAGTGACTGGCGAGAAACACTTTCATTGAAAGGGGTTGCAAGCTTCCAAAAATTACGAGTCTCCAGAAATCTCAGCAAATATTTTTTCACCCAAACTGGATGATACTTTCAGGTAATGATCAGTACACTAAGCCCACTTGGTTCTCCAAATTTCGTTCTTCTATGTTGAAGCGTTCGTTTCCAGTAACAGTTTCCATTCTGGCATTTCACTCTGTTTTCTCCTATATTGATAGATGTATTTGGAACTCTAAATCAAACACGGTTTGTGCTAGCTTCTTGAAAATTGACACAGTAAAGCAGTTTCACATTCTAACTCTATGTTTTGTTTCCTTTTCTTGTAGCCCTAAGCAGTGACGGGCGAGAAACACTTTCATTGAAAGGGGTTGCAAGCTTCCAAAAATTACGAGTCTCCAGAAATCTCAGCAAATATTTTTTCACCCAAGCTGCATGATACTTTCAGGTAATGATCAGTACACTAAGCCCACTTGGTTCCCCCAATTTCGTTCTTCTATGTTGAAGCGTTCGTTTCCAGTAACAGTTAGAATTTTGGCGTTTCACTCTGTTTTCTCCTATATTGATAGATGTATTTGGAACTCTAAATCAAACACGGTTTGTGCTAGCTTCTTGAAACTTGACACAGTAAAGCAGTTTCAGATTGTAACTCTATGTTTTGTTTCCTTTTCATGTAGCTTTAAGCAGTGACTGGCGAGAAACACTTTCATTGAAAGGGGTTGCAAGCTTCCAAAAATTACGAGTCTCCAGAAATCTCAGCAAATATTTTTTCACCCAAACTGGATGATACTTTCAGGTAATGATCAGTACACTTGGCCCACTTGGTTCTCCAAATTTCGTTCTTCTATGTTGAAGCGTTCGTTTCCAGTAACAGTTTCCATTCTGGCATTTCACTCTGTTTTCTCCTATATTGATAGATGTATTTGGAACTCTAAATCAAACACGGTTTGTGCTAGCTTCTTGAAACTTGACACAGTAAAGCAGTTTCAGATTGTAACTCTATGTTTTGTTTCCTTTTCATGTAGCTTTAAGCAGTGACTGGCGAGAAACACTTTCATTGAAAGGGGTTGCAGGCTTCCAAAAATTACGAGTCTCCAGAAATCTCAGCAAATATTTTTTCACCCAAACTGGATGATACTTTCAGGTAATGATTAGTACACTAAGCCCACTTGGTTCTCCAAATTTCGTTCTTCTATGTTGAAGCGTTCGTTTCTAGTAACAGTTTGAATTTTGTCGTTTCACTCTGTTTTCTCCTATATTGATAGATGTATTTGGAACTCTAAATCAAACACAGTTTGTGCTAGCTTCTTGAAACTTGACACAGTAAAGCAGTTTCACATTCTAACTCTATGTTTTGTTTCCTTTTCATGTAGCCCTAAGCAGTGACTGGCGAGAAACACTTTCATTGAAAGGGGTTGCAAGCTTCCAAAAATTACGAGTCTCCAGAAATCTCAGCAAATATTTTTTCACCCAAACTGGATGATACTTTCAGGTAATGATCAGTACACTAAGCCCACTTGGTTCTCAAAATTTCGTTCTTCTATGTTGAAGCGTTCGTTTCCAGTAACAGTTTCCATTCTGGCATTTCACTCTGTTTTCTCCTATATTGATAGATGTATTTGGAACTCTAAATCAAACACGGTTTGTGCTAGCTTCTTGAAACTTGACACAGTAAAGCAGTTTCACATTCTAACTCTATGTTTTGTTTCCTTTTCTTGTAGCCCTAAGCAGTGACGGGCGAGAAACACTTTCATTGAAAGGGGTTGCAAGCTTCCAAAAATTACGAGTCTCCAGAAATCTCAGCAAATATTTTTTCACCCAAACTGGATGATACTTTCAGGTAATGATCAGTACACTAAGCCCACTTGGTTCTCCAAATTTCGTTCTTCTATGTTGAAGCGTTCGTTTCCAGTAACCGTTTCCATTCTGGCATTTCACTCTGTTTTCTCCTATATTGATAGATGTATTTGGAACTCTATATCAAACACGGTTTGTGCTAGCTTCTTGAAACTTGACACAGTAAAGCAGTTTCACATTCTAACTCTATGTTTTGTTTTTTTTTCATGTAGTCCTAAGCAGTGACTGGCGAGAAACACTTTCATTGAAAGGGGTTGCAAGCTTCCAAAAATTACGAGTCTCCAGAAATCTCAGCAAATATTTTTTCACCCAAACTGGATGATACTTTCAGGTAATGATCAGTACACTAAGCCCACTTGCTTCTCCAAATTTCGTTCTTCTAAGTTGAAGCGTTGGTTTCCAGTAACAGTTTCCATTCTGGCATTTCACTCTGTTTTCTCCTATATTGATAGATGTATTTGGAACTCTAAATCAAACACGGTTTGTGCTAGCTTCTTGAAACTTGACACAGTAAAGCAGTTTCACATTCTAACTCTATGTTTTGTTTCCTTTTCATGTAGCCCTAAGCAGTGACTGGCGAGAAACACTTTCATTGAAAGGGGTTGCAAGCTTCCAAAAATTACGAGTCTCCAGAAATCTCAGCAAATATTTCTTCACCGAAACTGGATGATACTTTCAGGTAATGATCAGTACACTAAGCCCACTTGGTTCTCCAAATTTCGTTCTTCTATGTTGAAGCGTTCGTTTCCAGTAACAGTTTCCATTCTGGCATTTCACTCTGTTTTCTCCTATATTGATAGATGTATTTGGAACTCTAAATCAAACACGGTTTGTGCTAGCTTCTTGAAACTTGACACAGTAAAGCAGTTTCAGATTGTAACTCTATGTTTTGTTTCCTTTTCATGTAGCTTTAAGCAGTGACTGGCGAGAAACTCTTTCATTGAAAGGGGTTGCAAGCTTCCAAAAATTACGAGTCTCCAGAAATCTCAGCAAATATTTTTTCACCCACACTGGATAATACTTTCAGGTAATGATTAGTACACTAAGCCCACTTGGTTCTCCAAATTTCATTCTTCTATGTTGAAGCGTTCGTTTCAAGTAACAGTTTGAATTTTGTCGTTTCACTCTGTTTTCTCCTATATGATAGATGTATTTGGAACTCTAAATCAAGCACGGTTTGTGCTAGCTTCTTGAAACTTGACACAGTAAAGCAGTTTCACATTCTAACTCTATGTTTTGTTTCCTTTTCATGTAGCCCTAAGCAGTGACGGGCGAGAAACACTTTCATTGAAAGGGGTTGCAAGCTTCCAAAAATTACGAGTCTCCAGAAATCTCAGCAAATATTTTTTCACCCAAACTGCATGATACTTTCAGGTAATGATCAGTACACTTGGCCCACTTGGTTCTCCAAATTTCGTTCTTCTATGTTGAAGCGTTCGTTTCCAGTAACAGTTTCCATTCTGGCATTTCACTCTGTTTTCTCCTATATTGATAGATGTATTTGGAACTCTAAATCAAACACGGTTTGTGCTAGCTTCTTGAAACTTGACACAGTAAAGCAGTTTCAGATTGTAACTCTATGTTTTGTTTCCTTTTCATGTAGCTTTAAGCAGTGACTGGCGAGAAACACTTTCATTGAAAGGGGTTGCAAGCTTCCAAAAATTACGAGTCTCCAGAAATCTCAGCAAATATTTTTTCACCCAAACTGGATAATCCTTTCAGGTAATGATTAGTACACTAAGCCCACTTGGTTCTCCAAATTTTGTTCTTCTATGTTGAAGCGTTCGTTTCTAGTAACAGTTTGAATTTTGTCGTTTCACTCTGTTTTCTCCTATATGATAGATGTATTTGGAACTCTAAATCAAGCACGGTTTGTGCTAGCTTCTTGAAACTTGACACAGTAAAGCAGTTTCACATTCTAACTCTATGTTTTGTTTCCTTTTCATGTAGCCCTAAGCAGTGACTGGCGAGAAACACTTTCATTGAAAGTGGTTGCAAGCTTCCAAAAATTACGAGTCTCCAGAAATCTCAGCAAATATGTTTTCACCCAAACTGCATGATACTTTCAGGTAATGATCAGTACACTAAGCCCACTTGGTTCTCCAAATTTCGTTCTTCTATGTTGAAGCGTTCGTTTCCAGTAACCGTTTCCATTCTGGCATTTCACTCTGTTTTCTCCTATATTGATAGATGTATTTGGAACTCTATATCAAACACGGTTTGTGCTAGCTTCTTGAAACTTGACACAGTAAAGCAGTTTCACATTCTAACTCTATGTTTTGTTTTTTTTTCATGTAGTCCTAAGCAGTGACTGGCGAGAAACACTTTCATTGAAAGGGGTTGCAAGCTTCCAAAAATTACGAGTCTCCAGAAATCTCAGCAAATATTTTTTCACCCAAACTGGATGATACTTTCAGGTAATGATCAGTACACTAAGCCCACTTGCTTCTCCAAATTTTGTTCTTCTAAGTTGAAGCGTTGGTTTCCAGTAACAGTTTCCATTCTGGCATTTCACTCTGTTTTCTCCTATATTGATAGATGTATTTGGAACTCTAAATCAAACACGGTTTGTGCTAGCTTCTTGAAACTTGACACAGTAAAGCAGTTTCACATTCTAACTCTATGTTTTGTTTCCTTTTCATGTAGCCCTAAGCAGTGACTGGCGAGAAACACTTTCATTGAAAGGGGTTGCAAGCTTCCAAAAATTACGAGTCTCCAGAAATCTCAGCAAATATTTCTTCACCGAAACTGGATGATACTTTCAGGTAATGATCAGTACACTAAGCCCACTTGGTTCTCCAAATTTCGTTCTTCTATGTTGAAGCGTTCGTTTCCAGTAACAGTTTCCATTCTGGCATTTCACTCTGTTTTCTCCTATATTGATAGATGTATTTGGAACTCTAAATCAAACACGGTTTGTGCTAGCTTCTTGAAACTTGACACAGTAAAGCAGTTTCAGATTGTAACTCTATGTTTTGTTTCCTTTTCATGTAGCTTTAAGCAGTGACTGGCGAGAAACTCTTTCATTGAAAGGGGTTGCAAGCTTCCAAAAATTACGAGTCTCCAGAAATCTCAGCAAATATTTTTTCACCCACACTGGATAATACTTTCAGGTAATGATTAGTACACTAAGCCCACTTGGTTCTCCAAATTTCGTTCTTCTATGTTGAAGCGTTCGTTTCTAGTAACAGTTTGAATTTTGTCGTTTCACTCTGTTTTCTCCTATATGATAGATGTATTTGGAACTCTAAATCAAGCACGGTTTGTGCTAGCTTCTTGAAACTTGACACAGTAAAGCAGTTTCACATTCTAACTCTATGTTTTGTTTCCTTTTCATGTAGCCCTAAGCAGTGACTGGCGAGAAACACTTTCATTGAAAGGGGTTGCAAGCTTCCAAAAATTACGAGTCTCCAGAAATCTCAGCAAATATTTTTTCACCCAAACTGCATGATACTTTCAGGTAATGATCAGTACACTAAGCCCACTTGGTTCTCCAAATTTCGTTCTTCTATGTTGAAGCGTTCGTTTCCAGTAACAGTTTCCATTCTGGCATTTCACTCTGTTTTCTCCTATATTGATAGATGTATTTGGAACTCTAAATCAAACACGGTTTGTGCTAGCTTCTTGAAACTTGACACAGTAAAGCAGTTTCAGATTGTATCTCTATGTTTTGTTTCCTTTTCATGTAGCTTTAAGCAGTGACTGGCGAGAAACTCTTTCATTGAAAGGGGTTGCAAGCTTCAAAAAATTACGAGTCTCCAGAAATCTCAGCAAATATTTTTTCACCCAAACTGGATGATACTTTCAGGTAATTATCAGTACACTAAGCCCACTTGGTTCTCCAAATTTCGTTCTTCTATGTTGAATCGTTCGTTTCCAGTAACCGTTTCCATTCTGGCATTTCACTCTGTTTTCTCCTATATTGATAGATGTATTTGGAACTCTAAATCAAACACGGTTTGTGCTAGCTTCTTGAAACTTGACACAGTAAAGCAGTTTCACATTCTAACTCTATGTTTTGTTTCTTTTTCATGTAGCTTTAAGCAGTGACTGGCGAGAAACACTTTCATTGAAAGGGGTTGCAAGCTTCCAAAAATTACGAGTCTCCAGAAATCTCAGCAAATATTTTTTCACCCAAACTGGATGATACTTTCAGGTAATGATCAGTACACTAAGTCCACTTGCTTCCCCAAATTTCGTTCTTCTATGTTGAAGCGTTCGTTTCCAGTAACAGTTTGAATTTTGTCGTTTCACTCTGTTTTCTCCTATATTGATAGATGTATTTGGAACTCTAAATCAAACACGGTTTGTGCTAGCTTCTTGAAACTTGACACAGTAAAGCAGTTTCACATTCTAACTCTATGTTTTGTTTCCTTTTCATGTAGCCCTAAGCAGTGACTGGTGAGAAACACTTTCATTGAAAGGGGTTGCAAGCTTCCAAAAATTACGAGTCTCCAGAAATCTCAGCAAATATTTCTTAACCCAAACTGGATGATACTTTCAGGTAATGATTAGTACACTAAGCCCACTTGGTTCTCCAAATTTCGTGCTTCTATGTTGAAGCGTTCGTTTCCAGTAACTGTTTGAATTTTGTCGTTTCACTCTGTTTTCTCCTATATTGATAGATGTATTTGGAACTCTAAATCAAACACGGTTTGTGCTAGCTTCTTGAAACTTGACACAGTAAAGCAGTTTCACATTCTAACTCTATGTTTTGTTTCCTTTTCTTGTAGCCCTAAGCAGTGACTGGCGAGAAACACTTTCATTGAAAGGGGTTGCAAGCTTCCAAAAATTACGAGTCTCCAGAAATCTCAGCAAATATTTTTTCACCCAAACTGGATGATACTTTCAGGTAATGATCAGTACACTAAGCCCACTTGCTTCTCCAAATTTCGTTCTTCTATGTTGAAGCGTTCGTTTCCAGTAACAGTTTCCATTCTGGCATTTCACTCTGTTTTCTCCTATATTGATAGATGTATTTGGAACTCTAAATCAAACTCGGTTTGTGCTAGCTTCTTGAAACTTGACACAGTAAAGCAGTTTCACATTCTAACTCTATGTTTTGTTTCCTTTTCATGTAGCCCTAAGCAGTGACTGGCGAGAAACACTTTCATTGAAAGGGGTTGCAAGCTTCCAAAAATTACGAGTCTCCAGAAATCTCAGCAAATATTTTTTCACCCAAACTGCATGATACTTTCAGGTAATGATCAGTACACTAAGCCCACTTGCTTCTCCAAATTTCGTTCTTCTATGTTGAAGCGTTCGTTTCCAGTAACAGTTTCCATTCTGGCATTTCACTCTGTTTTCTCCTATATTGATAGATGTATTTGGAACTCTAAATCAAACACGGTTTGTGCTAGCTTCTTGAAACTTGACACAGTAAAGCAGTTTCAGATTGTAACTCTATGTTTTGTTTCCTTTTCATGTAGCCCTAAGCAATGACTGGCGAGAAACACTTTCATTGAAAGGGGTTGCAAGCTTCCAAAAATTACGAGTCTCCAGAAATCTCAGCAAATATTTTTTCACCCAAACTGGATGATACTTTCAGGTAATGATCAGTACACTAAGCGCACTTGGTTCTCCAAATTTCGTTCTTCTATGTTGAAGCGTTCGTTTCCAGTAACAGTTTGAATTTTGTCGTTTCACTCTGTTTTCTCCTATATTGATAGATGTATTTGGAACTCTAAATCAAACACGGTTTGTGCTAGCTTCTTGAAACTTGACACAGTAAAGCAGTTTCACATTCTAACTCTATGTTTTGTTTCCTTTTCATGTAGCCCTAAGCAGTGACTGGCGAGAAACACTTTCATTGAAAGGGGTTGCAAGCTTCCAAAAATTACGAGTCTCCAGAAATCTCAGCAAATATTTCTTCACCCAAACTGGATGATACTTTCAGGTAATGATTAGTACACTAAGCCCACTTGGTTCTCCAAATTTCGTTCTTCTATGTTGAAGCGTTCGTTTCTAGTAACAGTTTGAATTTTGTCGTTTCACTCTGTTTTCTCCTATATGATAGATGTATTTGGAACTCTAAATCAAGCACGGTTTGTGCTAGCTTCTTGAAACTTGACACAGTAAAGCAGTTTCACATTCTAACTCTATGTTTTGTTTCCTTTTCATGTAGCCCTAAGCAGTGACTGGCGAGAAACACTTTCATTGAAAGGGGTTGCAAGCTTCCAAAAATTACGAGTCTCCAGAAATCTCAGCAAATATTTTTTCACCCAAACTGGATGATACTTTCAGGTAATGATCAGTACACTAAGCCCACTTGGTTCTCCAAATTTCGTTCTTCTATGTTGAAGCGTTCGTTTCCAGTAACAGTTTGAATTTTGTCGTTTCATTCTGTTTTCTCCTATATTGATAGATGTATTTGGAACTCTAAATCAAACACGGTTTGTGCTAGCTTCTTGAAACTTGACACAGTAAAGCAGTTTCAGATTGTAACTCTATGTTTTGTTTCCTTTTCATGTAGCTTTAGGCAGTGACTGGCGAGAAACACTTTCATTGAAAGGGGTTGCAAGCTTCCAAAAATTACGAGTCTCCAGAAATCTCAGCAAATATTTTTTCACCCAAACTGGATGATACTTTCAGGTAATGATTAGTACACTAAGCCCACTTGGTTCTCCAAATTTCGTTCTTCTATGTTGAAGCGTTCGTTTCTAGTAACAGTTTGAATTTTGTCGTTTCACTCTGTTTTCTCCTATATGATAGATGTATTTGGAACTCTAAATCAAGCACGGTTTGTGCTAGCTTCTTGAAACTTGACACAGTAAAGCAGTTTCACATTCTAACTCTATGTTTTGTTTCCTTTTCATGTAGCCCTAAGCAGTGACTGGCGAGAAACACTTTCATTGAAAGGAGTTGCAAGCTTCCAAAAATTACGAGTCTCCAGAAATCTCAGCAAATATTTTTTCAACCAAACTGGATGATACTTTCAGGTAATGATCAGTACACTAAGCCCACTTGGTTCGCCCAATTTCGTTCTTCTATGTTGAAGCGTTCGTTTCTAGTAACAGTTTCCATTCTGGCATTTCACTCTGTTTTCTCCTATATTGATAGATGTATTTGGAACTCTAAATCAAACACGGTTTGTGCTAGCTTCTTGAAACTTGACACAGTAAAGCAGTTTCAGATTCTAACTCTATGTTTTGTTTCCTTTTCATGTAGCTTTAAGCAGTGACTGGCGAGAAACACTTTCATTGAAAGGGGTTGCAAGCTTCCAAAAATTACGAGTCTCCAGAAATCTCAGCAAATATTTCTTAACCCAAACAGGATGATACTTTCAGGTAATGATTAGTACACTAAGCCCACTTGGTTCTCCAAATTTCGTTCTTCTATGTTGAAGCGTTCGTTTCTAGTAACAGTTTGAATTTTGTCGTTTCACTCTGTTTTCTCCTATATTGATAGATGTATTTGGAACCCTAATCAAACACGGTTTGTGCTAGCTTCTTGAAACTTGACACAGTAAAGCAGTTTCACATTCTAACTCTATGTTTTGTTTCCTTTTCATGTAGCCCTAAGCAGTGACTGGCGAGAAACACTTTCATTGAAAGGGGTTGCAAGCTTCCAAAAATTACGAGTCTCCAGAAATCTCAGCAAATATTTTTTCACCCAAACTGGATGATACTTTCAGGTAATGATCAGTACACTAAGCCCACTTGCTTCTCCAAATTTCGTTCTTCTATGTTGAAGCGTTCGTTTCCAGTAACAGTTTCCATTCTGGCATTTCACTCTGTTTTCTCCTATATTGATAGATGTATTTGGAACTCTAAATCAAACACGGTTTGTGCTAGCTTCTTGAAACTTGACACAGTAAAGCAGTTTCACATTCTAACTCTATGTTTTGTTTCCTTTTCATGTAGCCCTAAGCAGTGACTGGCGAGAAACACTTTCATTGAAAGGGGTTGCAAGCTTCCAAAAATTACGAGTCTCCAGAAATCTCAGCAAATATTTTTTCACCCAAACTGCATGATACTTTCAGGTAATGATCAGTACACTAAGCCCACTTGCTTCTCCAAATTTCGTTCTTCTATGTTGAAGCGTTCGTTTCCCGTAACAGTTTCCATTCTGGCATTTCACTCTGTTTTCTCCTATATTGATAGATGTATTTGGAACTCTAAATCAAACACGGTTTGTGCTAGCTTCTTGAAACTTGACACAGTAAAGCAGTTTCACATTCTAACTCTATGTTTTGTTTCCTTTTCATGTAGCCCTAAGCAATGACTGGCGAGAAACACTTTCATTGAAAGGGGTTGCAAGCTTCCAAAAATTACGAGTCTCCAGAAATCTCAGCAAATATTTTTTCAGCCAAACTGGATGATACTTTCAGGTAATGATCAGTACACTAAGCGCACTTGGTTCTCCAAATTTCGTTCTTCTATGTTGAAGCGTTCGTTTCCAGTAACAGTTTGAATTTTGTCGTTTCACTCTGTTTTCTCCTATATTGATAGATGTATTTGGAACTCTAAATCAAACACGGTTTGTGCTAGCTTCTTGAAACTTGACACAGTAAAGCAGTTTCACATTCTAACTCTATGTTTTGTTTCCTTTTCATGTAGCCCTAAGCAGTGACTGGCGAGAAACACTTTCATTGAAAGGGGTTGCAAGCTTCCAAAAATTACGAGTCTCCAGAAATCTCAGCAAATATTTCTTCACCCAAACTGCATGATACTTTCAGGTAATGATCAGTACACTAAGCCCACTTGGTTCTCCAAATTTCGTTCTTCTATGTTGAAGCGTTCGTTTCCAGTAACAGTTTGAATTTTGTCGTTTCACTCTGTTTTCTCCTATATGATAGATGTATTTGGAACTCTAAATCAAGCACGGTTTGTGCTAGCTTCTTGAAACTTGACACAGTAAAGCAGTTTCACATTCTAACTCTATGTTTTGTTTCCTTTTCATGTAGCCCTAAGCAGTGACTGGCGAGAAACACTTTCATTGAAAGGGGTTGCAAGCTTCCAAAAATTACGAGTCTCCAGAAATCTCAGCAAATATTTTTTCACCCAAACTGCATGATACTTTCAGGTAATGATCAGTACACTAAGCCCACTTGGTTCTCCAAATTTCGTTCTTCTATGTTGAAGCGTTCGTTTCCAGTAACAGTTTCCATTCTGGCATTTCACTCTGTTTTCTCCTATATTGATAGATGTATTTGGAACTCTAAATCAAACACGGTTTGTGCTAGCTTCTTGAAACTTGACACAGTAAAGCAGTTTCAGATTGTATCTCTATGTTTTGTTTCCTTTTCATGTAGCTTTAAGCAGTGACTGGCGAGAAACTCTTTCATTGAAAGGGGTTGCAAGCTTCAAAAAATTACGAGTCTCCAGAAATCTCAGCAAATATTTTTTCACCCAAACTGGATGATACTTTCAGGTAATTATCAGTACACTAAGCCCACTTGGTTCTCCAAATTTCGTTCTTCTATGTTGAATCGTTCGTTTCCAGTAACCGTTTCCATTCTGGCATTTCACTCTGTTTTCTCCTATATTGATAGATGTATTTGGAACTCTAAATCAAACACGGTTTGTGCTAGCTTCTTGAAACTTGACACAGTAAAGCAGTTTCACATTCTAACTCTATGTTTTGTTTCTTTTTCATGTAGCTTTAAGCAGTGACTGGCGAGAAACACTTTCATTGAAAGGGGTTGCAAGCTTCCAAAAATTACGAGTCTCCAGAAATCTCAGCAAATATTTTTTCACCCAAACTGGATGATACTTTCAGGTAATGATCAGTACACTAAGTCCACTTGCTTCCCCAAATTTCGTTCTTCTATGTTGAAGCGTTCGTTTCCCGTAACAGTTTGAATTTTGTCGTTTCACTCTGTTTTCTCCTATATTGATAGATGTATTTGGAACTCTAAATCAAACACGGTTTGTGCTAGCTTCTTGAAACTTGACACAGTAAAGCAGTTTCACATTCTAACTCTATGTTTTGTTTCCTTTTCATGTAGCCCTAAGCAGTGACTGGCGAGAAACACTTTCATTGAAAGGGGTTGCAAGCTTCCAAAAATTACGAGTCTCCAGAAATCTCAGCAAATATTTCTTAACCCAAACTGGATGATACTTTCAGGTAATGATTAGTACACTAAGCCCACTTGGTTCTCCAAATTTCGTTCTTCTATGTTGAAGCGTTCGTTTCCAGTAACTGTTTGAATTTTGTCGTTTCACTCTGTTTTCTCCTATATTGATAGATGTATTTGGAACTCTAAATCAAACACGGTTTGTGCTAGCTTCTTGAAACTTGACACAGTAAAGCAGTTTCACATTCTAACTCTATGTTTTGTTTCCTTTTCTTGTAGCCCTAAGCAGTGACTGGCGAGAAACACTTTCATTGAAAGGGGTTGCAAGCTTCCAAAAATTACGAGTCTCCAGAAATCTCAGCAAATATTTTTTCACCCAAACTGGATGATACTTTCAGGTAATGATCAGTACACTAAGCCCACTTGCTTCTCCAAATTTCGTTCTTCTATGTTGAAGCGTTCGTTTCCAGTAACAGTTTGAATTTTGTCGTTTCACTCTGTTTTCTCCTATATTGATAGATGTATTTGGAACTCTAAATCAAACACGGTTTGTGCTAGCTTCTTGAAACTTGACACAGTAAAGCAGTTTCACATTCTAACTCTATGTTTTGTTTCCTTTTCATGTAGCCCTAAGCAGTGACTGGCGAGAAACACTTTCATTGAAAGGGGTTGCAAGCTTCCAAAAATTACGAGTCTCCAGAAATCTCAGCAAATATTTTTTCACCCAAACTGCATGATACTTTCAGGTAATGATCAGTACACTAAGCCCACTTGCTTCTCCAAATTTCGTTCTTCTATGTTGAAGCGTTCGTTTCCAGTAACAGTTTCCATTCTGGCATTTCACTCTGTTTTCTCCTATATTGATAGATGTATTTGGAACTCTAAATCAAACACGGTTTGTGCTAGCTTCTTGAAACTTGACACAGTAAAGCAGTTTCAGATTGTAACTCTATGTTTTGTTTCCTTTTCATGTAGCCCTAAGCAATGACTGGCGAGAAACACTTTCATTGAAAGGGGTTGCAAGCTTCCAAAAATTACGAGTCTCCAGAAATCTCAGCAAATATTTTTTCACCCAAACTGGATGATACTTTCAGGTAATGATCAGTACACTAAGCGCACTTGGTTCTCCAAATTTCGTTCTTCTATGTTGAAGCGTTCGTTTCCAGTAACAGTTTGAATTTTGTCGTTTCACTCTGTTTTCTCCTATATTGATAGATGTATTTGGAACTCTAAATCAAACACGGTTTGTGCTAGCTTCTTGAAACTTGACACAGTAAAGCAGTTTCACATTCTAACTCTATGTTTTGTTTCCTTTTCATGTAGCCCTAAGCAGTGACTGGCGAGAAACACTTTCATTGAAAGGGGTTGCAAGCTTCCAAAAATTACGAGTCTCCAGAAATCTCAGCAAATATTTCTTCACCCAAACTGGATGATACTTTCAGGTAATGATTAGTACACTAAGCCCACTTGGTTCTCCAAATTTCGTTCTTCTATGTTGAAGCGTTCGTTTCTAGTAACAGTTTGAATTTTGTCGTTTCACTCTGTTTTCTCCTATATGATAGATGTATTTGGAACTCTAAATCAAGCACGGTTTGTGCTAGCTTCTTGAAACTTGACACAGTAAAGCAGTTTCACATTCTAACTCTATGTTTTGTTTCCTTTTCATGTAGCCCTAAGCAGTGACTGGCGAGAAACACTTTCATTGAAAGGGGTTGCAAGCTTCCAAAAATTACGAGTCTCCAGAAATCTCAGCAAATATTTTTTCACCCAAACTGGATGATACTTTCCGGTAATGATCAGTACACTAAGCCCACTTGGTTCTCCAAATTTCGTTCTTCTATGTTGAAGCGTTCGTTTCCAGTAACAGTTTGAATTTTGTCGTTTCATTCTGTTTTCTCCTATATTGATAGATGTATTTGGAACTCTAAATCAAACACGGTTTGTGCTAGCTTCTTGAAACTTGACACAGTAAAGCAGTTTCAGATTGTAACTCTATGTTTTGTTTCCTTTTCATGTAGCTTTAAGCAGTGACTGGCGAGAAACACTTTCATTGAAAGGGGTTGCAAGCTTCCAAAAATTACGAGTCTCCAGAAATCTCAGCAAATATTTTTTCAACCAAACTGGATGATACTTTCAGGTAATGATCAGTACACTAAGCCCACTTGGTTCGCCAAATTTCGTTCTTCTATGTTGAAGCGTTCGTTTCTAGTAACAGTTTCCATTCTGGCATTTCACTCTGTTTTCTCCTATATTGATAGATGTATTTGGAACTCTAAATCAAACACGGTTTGTGCTAGCTTCTTGAAACTTGACACAGTAAAGCAGTTTCAGATTCTAACTCTATGTTTTGTTTCCTTTTCATGTAGCTTTAAGCAGTGACTGGCGAGAAACACTTTCATTGAAAGGGGTTGCAAGCTTCCAAAAATTACGAGTCTCCAGAAATCTCAGCAAATATTTCTTAACCCAAACAGGATGATACTTTCAGGTAATGATTAGTACACTAAGCCCACTTGGTTCTCCAAATTTCGTTCTTCTATGTTGAAGCGTTCGTTTCTAGTAACAGTTTGAATTTTGTCGTTTCACTCTGTTTTCTCCTATATTGATAGATGTATTTGGAACTCTAAATCAAACACGGTTTGTGCTAGCTTCTTGAAACTTGACACAGTAAAGCAGTTTCACATTCTAACTCTATGTTTTGTTTCCTTTTCTTGTAGCCCTAAGCAGTGACTGGCGAGAAACACTTTCATTGAAAGGGGTTGCAAGCTTCCAAAAATTACGAGTCTCCAGAAATCTCAGCAAATATTTTTTCACCCAAACTGGATGATACTTTCAGGTAATGATCAGTACACTAAGCCCACTTGCTTCTCCAAATTTCGTTCTTCTATGTTGAAGCGTTCGTTTCCAGTAACAGTTTCCATTCTGGCATTTCACTCTGTTTTCTCCTATATTGATAGATGTATTTGGAACTCTAAATCAAACACGGTTTGTGCTAGCTTCTTGAAACTTGACACAGTAAAGCAGTTTCACATTCTAACTCTATGTTTTGTTTCCTTTTCATGTAGCCCTAAGCAGTGACTGGCGAGAAACACTTTCATTGAAAGGGGTTGCAAGCTTCCAAAAATTACGAGTCTCCAGAAATCTCAGCAAATATTTTTTCACCCAAACTGCATGATACTTTCAGGTAATGATCAGTACACTAAGCCCACTTGCTTCTCCAAATTTCGTTCTTCTATGTTGAAGCGTTCGTTTCCCGTAACAGTTTCCATTCTGGCATTTCACTCTGTTTTCTCCTATATTGATAGATGTATTTGGAACTCTAAATCAAACACGGTTTGTGCTAGCTTCTTGAAACTTGACACAGTAAAGCAGTTTCACATTCTAACTCTATGTTTTGTTTCCTTTTCATGTAGCCCTAAGCAATGACTGGCGAGAAACACTTTCATTGAAAGGGGTTGCAAGCTTCCAAAAATTACGAGTCTCCAGAAATCTCAGCAAATATTTTTTCACCCAAACTGGATGATACTTTCAGGTAATGATCAGTACACTAAGCGCACTTGGTTCTCCAAATTTCGTTCTTCTATGTTGAAGCGTTCGTTTCCAGTAACAGTTTGAATTTTGTCGTTTCACTCTGTTTTCTCCTATATTGATAGATGTATTTGGAACTCTAAATCAAACACGGTTTGTGCTAGCTTCTTGAAACTTGACACAGTAAAGCAGTTTCACATTCTAACTCTATGTTTTGTTTCCTTTTCATGTAGCCCTAAGCAGTGACTGGCGAGAAACACTTTCATTGAAAGGGGTTGCAAGCTTCCAATAATTACGAGTCTCCAGAAATCTCAGCAAATATTTCTTCACCCAAACTGCATGATACTTTCAGGTAATGATCAGTACACTAAGCCCACTTGGTTCTCCAAATTTCGTTCTTCTATGTTGAAGCGTTCGTTTCCAGTAACAGTTTGAATTTTGTCGTTTCACTCTGTTTTCTCCTATATTGATAGATGTATTTGGAACTCTAAATCAAACACGGTTTGTGCTAGCTTCTTGAAACTTGACACAGTAAAGCAGTTTCAGATTGTAACTCTATGTTTTGTTTCCTTTTCATGTAGCTTTAAGCAGTGACTGGCGAGAAACACTTTCATTGAAAGGGGTTGCAAGCTTCCAAAAATTACGAGTCTCCAGAAATCTCAGCAAATATTTTTTCACCCAAACTGGATGATACTTTCAGGTAATGATTAGTACACTAAGCCCACTTGGTTCTCCAAATTTCGTTCTTCTATGTTGAAGCGTTCGTTTCCCGTAACAGTTTGAATTTTGTCGTTTCACTCTGTTTTCTCCTATATGATAGATGTATTTGGAACTCTAAATCAAGCACGGTTTGTGCTAGCTTCTTGAAACTTGACACAGTAAAGCAGTTTCACATTCTAACTCTATGTTTTGTTTCCTTTTCATGTAGCCCTAAGCAGTGACTGGCGAGAAACACTTTCATTGAAAGGGGTTGCAAGCTTCCAAAAATTACGAGTCTCCAGAAATCTCAGCAAATATTTTTTCACCCAAACTGGATGATACTTTCAGGTAATGATCAGTACACTAAGCCCACTTGGTTCTCCAAATTTCGTTCTTCTATGTTGAAGCGTTCGTTTCCAGTAACAGTTTGAATTTTGTCGTTTCACTCTGTTTTCTCCTATATTGATAGATGTATTTGGAACTCTAAATCAAACACGGTTTGTGCTAGCTTCTTGAAACTTGACACAGTAAAGCAGTTTCAGATTGTAACTCTATGTTTTGTTTCCTTTTCATGTAGCTTTAAGCAGTGACTGGCGAGAAACACTTTCATTGAAAGGGGTTGCAAGCTTCCAAAAATTACGAGTCTCCAGAAATCTCAGCAAATATTTTTTCACCCAAACTGGATGATACTTTCAGGTAATGATTAGTACACTAAGCCCACTTGGTTCTCCAAATTTCGTTCTTCTATGTTGAAGCGTTCGTTTCTAGTAACAGTTTGAATTTTGTCGTTTCACTCTGTTTTCTCCTATATGATAGATGTATTTGGAACTCTAAATCAAGCACGGTTTGTGCTAGCTTCTTGAAACTTGACACAGTAAAGCAGTTTCACATTCTAACTCTATGTTTTGTTTCCTTTTCATGTAGCCCTAAGCAGTGACTGGCGAGAAACACTTTCATTGAAAGGAGTTGCAAGCTTCCAAAAATTACGAGTCTCCAGAAATCTCAGCAAATATTTTTTCAACCAAACTGGATGATACTTTCAGGTAATGATCAGTACACTAAGCCCACTTGGTTCTCCAAATTTCGTTCTTCTATGTTGAAGCGTTCGTTTCCAGTAACAGTTTCCATTCTGGCATTTCACTCTGTTTTCTCCTATATTGATAGATGTATTTGGAACTCTAAATCAAACACGGTTTGTGCTAGCTTCTTGAAACTTGACACAGTAAAGCAGTTTCAGATTCTAACTCTATGTTTTGTTTCCTTTTCATGTAGCTTTAAGCAGTGACTGGCGAGAAACACTTTCATTGAAAGGGGTTGCAAGCTTCCAAAAATTACGAGTCTCCAGAAATCTCAGCAAATATTTTTTCACCCAAACTGGATGATACTTTCAGGTAATGATCAGTACACTTGGCCCACTTGGTTCTCCAAATTTCGTTCTTCTATGTTGAAGCGTTCGTTTCCAGTAACAGTTTGAATTTTGTCGTTTCACTCTGTTTTCTCCTATATTGATAGATGTATTTGGAACTCTAAATCAAACACGGTTTGTGCTAGCTTCTTGAAACTTGACACAGTAAAGCAGTTTCAGATTGTAACTCTATGTTTTGTTTCCTTTTCATGTAGCTTTAAGCAGTGACTGGCGAGAAACACTTTCATTGAAAGGGGTTGCAAGCTTCCAAAAATTACGAGTCTCCAGAAATCTCAGCAAATATTTTTTCACCCAAACTGGATGATACTTTCAGGTAATGATTAGTACACTAAGCCCACTTGGTTCTCCAAATTTCGTTCTTCTATGTTGAAGCGTTCGTTTCTAGTAACAGTTTGAATTTTGTCGTTTCACTCTGTTTTCTCCTATATGATAGATGTATTTGGAACTCTAAATCAAGCACGGTTTGTGCTAGCTTCTTGAAACTTGACACAGTAAAGCAGTTTCACATTCTAACTCTATGTTTTGTTTCCTTTTCATGTAGCCCTAAGCAGTGACTGGCGAGAAACACTTTCATTGAAAGGAGTTGCAAGCTTCCAAAAATTACGAGTCTCCAGAAATCTCAGCAAATATTTTTTCAACCAAACTGGATGATACTTTCAGGTAATGATCAGTACACTAAGCCCACTTGGTTCTCCAAATTTCGTTCTTCTATGTTGAAGCGTTCGTTTCCAGTAACAGTTTCCATTCTGGCATTTCACTCTGTTTTCTCCTATATTGATAGATGTATTTGGAACTCTAAATCAAACACGGTTTGTGCTAGCTTCTTGAAACTTGACACAGTAAAGCAGTTTCAGATTCTAACTCTATGTTTTGTTTCCTTTTCATGTAGCTTTAAGCAGTGACTGGCGAGAAACACTTTCATTGAAAGGGGTTGCAAGCTTCCAAAAATTACGAGTCTCCAGAAATCTCAGCAAATATTTTTTCACCCAAACTGGATGATACTTTCAGGTAATGATCAGTACACTTGGCCCACTTGGTTCTCCAAATTTCGTTCTTCTATGTTGAAGCGTTCGTTTCCAGTAACAGTTCCCATTCTGGCATTTCACTCTGTTTTCTCCTATATTGATAGATGTATTTGGAACTCTAAATCAAACACGGTTTGTGCTAGCTTCTTGAAACTTGACACAGTAAAGCAGTTTCAGATTGTAACTCTATGTTTTGTTTCCTTTTCATGTAGCTTTAAGCAGTGACTGGCGAGAAACACTTTCATTGAAAGGGGTTGCAGGCTTCCAAATATTACGAGTCTCCAGAAATCTCAGCAAATATTTTTTCACCCAAACTGGATGATACTTTCAGGTAATGATTAGTACACTAAGCCCACTTGGTTCTCCAAATTTCGTTCTTCTATGTTGAAGCGTTCGTTTCTAGTAACAGTTTGAATTTTGTCGTTTCACTCTGTTTTCTCCTATATGATAGATGTATTTGGAACTCTAAATCAAGCACGGTTTGTGCTAGCTTCTTGAAACTTGACACAGTAAAGCAGTTTCACATTCTAACTCTATGTTTTGTTTCCTTTTCATGTAGCCCTAAGCAGTGACTGGCGAGAAACACTTTCATTGAAAGGAGTTGCAAGCTTCCAAAAATTACGAGTCTCCAGAAATCTCAGCAAATATTTTTTCAACCAAACTGGATGATACTTTCAGGTAATGATCAGTACACTAAGCCCACTTGGTTCTCCAAATTTCGTTCTTCTATGTTGAAGCGTTCGTTTCCAGTAACAGTTTCCATTCTGGCATTTCACTCTGTTTTCTCCTATATTGATAGATGTATTTGGAACTCTAAATCAAACACGGTTTGTGCTAGCTTCTTGAAACTTGACACAGTAAAGCAGTTTCAGATTCTAACTCTATGTTTTGTTTCCTTTTCATGTAGCTTTAAGCAGTGACTGGCGAGAAACACTTTCATTGAAAGGGGTTGCAAGCTTCCAAAAATTACGAGTCTCCAGAAATCTCAGCAAATATTTTTTCACCCAAACTGGATGATACTTTCAGGTAATGATCAGTACACTTGGCCCACTTGGTTCTCCAAATTTCGTTCTTCTATGTTGAAGCGTTCGTTTCCAGTAACAGTTTCCATTCTGGCATTTCACTCTGTTTTCTCCTATATTGATAGATGTATTTGGAACTCTAAATCAAACACGGTTTGTGCTAGCTTCTTGAAACTTGACACAGTAAAGCAGTTTCACATTCTAACTCTATGTTTTGTTTCCTTTTCATGTAGCCCTAAGCAGTGACTGGCGAGAAAACTTTCATTGAAAGGGGTTGCAAGCTTCCAAAAATTACGAGTCTCCAGAAATCTCAGCAAATATTTCTTAACCCAAACTGGATGATACTTTCAGATAATGATTAGTACACTAAGCCCACTTGGTTCTCCAAATTTCGTTCTTCTATGTTGAAGCGTTCGTTTCTAGTAACAGTTTGAATTTTGTCGTTTCACTCTGTTTTCTCCTATATTGATAGATGTATTTGGAACTCTAAATCAAACACGGTTTGTGCTAGCTTCTTGAAACTTGACACAGTAAAGCAGTTTCACATTCTAACTCTATGTTTTGTTTCCTTTTCATGTAGCCCTAAGCAGTGACTGGCGAGAAACACTTTCATTGAAAGGGGTTGCAAGCTTCCAAAAATTACGAGTCTCCAGAAATCTCAGCAAATATTTTTTCACCCAAACTGCATGATACTTTCAGGTAATGATCAGTACACTAAGCCCACTTGCTTCTCCAAATTTCGTTCTTCTATGTTGAAGCGTTCGTTTCCAGTAACAGTTTCCATTCTGGCATTTCACTCTGTTTTCTCCTATATTGATAGATGTATTTGGAACTCTAAATCAAACACGGTTTGTGCTAGCTTCTTGAAACTTGACACAGTAAAGCAGTTTCACATTCTAACTCTATGTTTTGTTTCCTTTTCATGTAGCCCTAAGCAATGACTGGCGAGAAACACTTTCATTGAAAGGGGTTGCAAGCTTCCAAAAATTACGAGTCTCCAGAAATCTCAGCAAATAATTTTTCACCCAAACTGGATGATACTTTCAGGTAATGATCAGTACACTAAGCCCTCTTGGTTCTCCAAATTTCGTTCTTCTATGTTGAAGCGTTCGTTTCCAGTAACAGTTTGAATTTTGTCGTTTCACTCTGTTTTCTCCTATATTGATAGATGTATTTGGAACTCTAAATCAAACACGGTTTGTGCTAGCTTCTTGAAACTTGACACAGTAAAGCAGTTTCACATTCTAACTCTATGTTTTGTTTCCTTTTCATGTAGCCCTAAGCAGTGACTGGCGAGAAACACTTTCATTGAAAGGGGTTGCAAGCTTCCAAAAATTACGAGTCTCCAGAAATCTCAGCAAATATTTCTTCACCCAAACTGCATGATACTTTCAGGTAATGATCAGTACACTAAGCCCACTTGGTTCTCCAAATTTCGTTCTTCTATGTTGAAGCGTTCGTTTCCAGTAACAGTTTGAATTTTGTCGTTTCACTCTGTTTTCTCCTATATTGATAGATGTATTTGGAACTCTAAATCAAACACGGTTTGTGCTAGCTTCTTGAAACTTGACACAGTAAAGCAGTTTCAGATTGTAACTCTATGTTTTGTTTCCTTTTCATGTAGCTTTAAGCAGTGACTGGCGAGAAACACTTTCATTGAAAGGGGTTGCAAGCTTCCAAAAATTACGAGTCTCCAGAAATCTCAGCAAATATTTTTCACCCAAACTGGATGATACTTTCAGGTAATGATTAGTACACTAAGCCCACTTGGTTCTCCAAATTTCATTCTTCTATGTTGAAGCGTTCGTTTCTAGTAACAGTTTGAATTTTGTCGTTTCACTCTGTTTTCTCCTATATGATAGATGTATTTGGAACTCTAAATCAAGCACGGTTTGTGCTAGCTTCTTGAAACTTGACACAGTAAAGCAGTTTCACATTCTAACTCTATATTTTGTTTCCTTTTCATGTAGCCCTAAGCAGTGACTGGCGAGAAACACTTTCATTGAAAGGGGTTGCAAGCTTCCAAAAATTACGAGTCTCCAGAAATCTCAGCAAATATTTTTTCACCCAAACTGGATGATACTTTCAGGTAATGATCAGTACACTAAGCCCACTTGGTTCTCCAAATTTCGTTCTTCTATGTTGAAGCGTTCGTTTCCAGTAACAGTTTGAATTTTGTCGTTTCACTCTGTATTCTCCTATATTGATAGATGTATTTGGAACTCTAAATCAAACACGGTTTGTGCTAGCTTCTTGAAACTTGACACAGTAAAGCAGTTTCAGATTCTAACTCTATGTTTTGTTTCCTTTTCATGTATCCCTAAGCAGTGACTGGCGAGAAACACTTTCATTGAAAGGGGTTGCAAGCTTCCAAAAATTACGAGTCTCCAGAAATCTCAGCAAATATTTCTTCACCCAAACTGCATGATACTTTCAGGTAATGATCAGTACACTAAGCCCACTTGGTTCTCCAAATTTCGTTCTTCTATGTTGAAGCGTTCGTTTCCAGTAACAGTTTGAATTTTGTCGTTTCACTCTGTTTTCTCCTATATTGATAGATGTATTTGGAACTCTAAATCAAACACGGTTTGTGCTAGCTTCTTGAAACTTGACACAGTAAAGCAGTTTCACATTCTAACTCTATGTTTTGTTTCCTTTTCATGTAGCCCTAAGCAGTGACTGGCGAGAAACTCTTTCATTGAAAGGGGTTGCAAGCTTCCAAAAATTACGAGTCTCCAGAAATCTCAGCAAATATTTTTTCACCCAAACTGCATGATACTTTTAGGTAATGATCAGTACACTAAGCCCACTTGCATCTCCAAATTTCGTTCTTCTATGTTGAAGCGTTCGTTTCCAGTAACAGTTTGAATTTTGTCGTTTCACTCTGTTTTCTCCTATATTGATAGATGTATTTGGAACTCTAAATCAAACACGGTTTGTGCTAGCTTCTTGAAACTTGACACAGTAAAGCAGTTTCACATTCTAACTCTATGTTTTGTTTCCTTTTCATGTAGCTTTAAGCAGTGACTGGCGAGAAACACTTTCATTGAAAGGGGTTGCAAGCTTCCAAAAATTACGAGTCTCCAGAAATCTCAGCAAATATTTTTTCACCCAAACTGGATGATACTTTCAGGTAATGATCAGTACACTTGGCCCACTTGGTTCTCCAAATTTCGTTCTTCTATGTTGAAGCGTTCGTTTCCAGTAACAGTTTCCATTCTGGCATTTCACTCTGTTTTCTCCTATATTGATAGATGTATTTGGAACTCTAAATCAAACACGGTTTGTGCTAGCTTCTTGAAACTTGACACAGTAAAGCAGTTTCAGATTGTAACTCTATGTTTTGTTTCCATTTCATGTAGCTTTAAGCAGTGACTGGCGAGAAACACTTTCATTGAAAGGGGTTGCAGGCTTCCAAATATTACGAGTCTCCAGAAATCTCAGCAAATATTTTTTCACCCAAACTGGATGATACTTTCAGGTAATGATTAGTACACTAAGCCCACTTGGTTCTCCAAATTTCGTTCTTCTATGTTGAAGCGTTCGTTTCTAGTAACACTTTGAATTTTGTCGTTTCACTCTGTTTTCTCCTGTATTGATAGATGTATTTGGAACTCTAAATCAAACACAGTTTGTGCTAGCTTCTTGAAACTTGACACAGTAAAGCAGCTTCACATTCTAACTCTATGTTTTGTTTCCTTTTCATGTAGCCCTAAGCAGTGACTGGCGAGAAACACTTTCATTGAAAGGGGTTGCAAGCTTCCAAAAATTATGAGTCTCCAGAAATCTCAGCAAATATTTTTTCACCCAAACTGGATGATACTTTCAGGTAATGATCAGTACACTAAGCCCACTTGGTTCTCCAAATTTCGTTCTTCTATGTTGAAGCGTTCGTTTCCAGTAACAGTTTCCATTCTGGCATTTCACTCTGTTTTCTCCTATATTGATAGATGTATTTGGAACTCTAAATCAAACACGGTTTGTGCTAGCTTCTTGAAACTTGACACAGTAAAGCAGTTTCACATTCTAACTCTATGTTTTGTTTCCTTTTCTTGTAGCCCTAAGCAGTGACGGGCGAGAAACACTTTCATTGAAAGGGGTTGCAAGCTTCCAAAAATTACGAGTCTCCAGAAATCTCAGCTAATATTTTTTCACCCAAACTGCATGATACTTTCAGGTAATGATCAGTACACTAAGCCCACTTGGTTCTCCAAATTTCGTTCTTCTATGTTGAAGTGTTCGTTTCCAGTAACAGTTTGAATTTTGTCGTTTCACTCTGTTTTCTCCTATATTGATAGATGTATTTGGAACTCTAAATCAAACACGGTTTGTGCTAGCTTCTTGAAACTTGACACAGTAAAGCAGTTTCAGATTGTAACTCTATGTTTTGTTTCCTTTTCATGTAGCCCTAAGCAGTGACTGGCGAGAAACACTTTCATTGAAAGGGGTTGCAAGCTTCCAAAAATTACGAGTCTCCAGAAATCTCAGCAAATATTTTTTCACCCAAACTGGATGATACTTTCAGGTAATGATTAGTACACTAAGCCCACTTGGTTCTCCAAATTTTGTTCTTCTATGTTGAAGCGTTCGTTTCTAGTAACAGTTTGAATTTTGTCGTTTCACTCTGTTTTCTCCTATATGATAGATGTATTTGGAACTGTAAATCAAGCACGGTTTGTGCTACCTTCTTGAAACTTGACACAGTAAAGCAGTTTCACATTCTAACTCTACGTTTTGTTTCCTTTTCATGTAGCCCTAAGCAGTGACTGGCGAGAAACACTTTCATTGAAAGGAGTTGCAAGCTTCCAAAAATTACGAGTCTCCAGAAATCTCAGCAAATATTTTTTCAACCAAACTGGATGATACTTTCAGGTAATGATCAGTACACTAAGCCCACTTGGTTCTCCAAATTTCGTTCTTCTATGTTGAAGCGTTCGTTTCCAGTAACAGTTTGAAGTTTGTCGTTTCACTCTGTTTTCTCCTATATTGATAGATGTATTTGGAACTCTAAATCAAACACGGTTTGTGCTAGCTTCTTGAAACTTGACACAGTAAAGCAGTTTCACATTCTAACTCTATGTTTTGTTTCCTTTTCTTGTAGCCCTAAGCAGTGACGGGCGAGAAACACTTTCATTGAAAGGGGTTGCAAGATTCCAAAAATTACGAGTCTCCAGAAATCTCAGCTAATATTTTTTCACCCAAACTGCATGATACTTTCAGGTAATGATCAGTACACTAAGCCCACTTGCTTCTCCAAATTTCGTTCTTCTATGTTGAAGCGTTCGTTTCCAGTAACAGTTTCCATTCTGGCATTTCACTCTGTTTTCTCCTATATTGATAGATGTATTTGGAACTCTAAATCAAACACGGTTTGTGCTAGCTTCTTGAAACTTGACACAGTAAAGCAGTTTCACATTCTAACTCTATGTTTTGTTTCCTTTTCATGTAGCCCTAAGCAGTGACTGGCGAGAAACACTTTCATTGAAAGGGGTTGCAAGCTTCCAAAAATTACGAGTCTCCAGAAATCTCAGCAAATATTTTTTGACCCAAACTGGATGATACTTTCAGGTAATGATCAGTACACTAAGCGCACTTGGTTCTCCAAATTTCGTTCTTCTATGTTGAAGCGTTCGTTTCCAGTAACAGTTTGAATTTTGTCGTTTCACTCTGTTTTCTCCTATATTGATAGATGTATTTGGAACTCTAAATCAAACACGGTTTGTGCTAGCTTCTTGAAACTTGACACAGTAAAGCAGTTTCACATTCTAACTCTATGTTTTGTTTCCTTTTCATGTAGCCCTAAGCAGTGACTGGCGAGAAACACTTTCATTGAAAGGGGTTGCAAGCTTCCAAAAATTACGAGTCTCCAGAAATCTCAGCAAATATTTCTTCACCCAAACTGCATGATACTTTCAGGTAATGATCAGTACACTAAGCCCACTTGGTTCTCCAAATTTCGTTCTTCTATGTTGAAGCGTTCGTTTCCAGTAACAGTTTGAATTTTGTCGTTTCACTCTGTTTTCTCCTATATTGATAGATGTATTTGGAACACTAAATCAAACACGGTTTGTGCTAGCTTCTTGAAACTTGACACAGTAAAGCAGTTTCACATTCTAACTCTATGTTTTGTTTCCTTTTCATGTAGCCCTAAGCAGTGACTGGCGAGAAACACTTTCATTGAAAGGGGTTGCAAGCTTCCAAAAATTACGAGTCTCCAGAAATCTCAGCAAATATTTTTTCACCCAAACTGCATGATACTTTCAGGTAATGATCAGTACACTAAGCCCACTTGCTTCTCCAAATTTCGTTCTTCTATGTTGAAGCGTTCCTTTCCAGTAACAGTTTCCATTCTGGCATTTCACTCTGTTTTCTCCTATATTGATAGATGTATTTGGAACTCTAAATCAAACACGGTTTGTGCTAGCTTCTTGAAACTTGACACAGTAAAGCAGTTTCACATTCTAACTCTATGTTTTGTTTCCTTTTCATGTAGCCCTAAGCAGTGACTGGCGAGAAACACTTTCATTGAAAGGGGTTGCAAGCTTCCAAAAATTACGAGTCTCCAGAAATCTCAGCAAATATTTCTTCACCCAAACTGCATGATACTTTCAGGTAATGATCAGTACACTAAGCCCACTTGGTTCTCCAAATTTCGTTCTTCTATGTTGAAGCGTTCGTTTCCAGTAACAGTTTGAATTTTGTCGTTCCACTCTGTTTTCTCCTATATTGATAGATGTATTTGGAACTCTAAATCAAACACGGTTTGTGCTAGCTTCTTGAAACTTGACACAGTAAAGCAGTTTCACATTCTAACTCTATGTTTTGTTTCCTTTTCATGTAGCCCTAAGCAGTGACTGGCGAGAAACACTTTCATTGAAAGGGGTTGCAAGCTTCCAAAAATTACGAGTCTCCAGAAATCTCAGCAAATATTTCTTCACCCAAACTGGATGATACTTTCAGGTAATGATCAGTACACTAAGCGCACTTGGTTCTCCAAATTTCGTTCTTCTATGTTGAAGCGTTCGTTTCCAGTAACAGTTTGAATTTTGTCGTTTCACTCTGTTTTCTCCTATATTGATAGATGTATTTGGAACTCTAAATCAAACACGGTTTGTGCTAGCTTCTTGAAACTTGACACAGTAAAGCAGTTTCAGATTGTAACTCTATGTTTTGTTTCCTTTTCATGTAGCTTTAAGCAGTGACTGGCGAGAAACACTTTCATTGAAAGGGGTTGCAAGCTTCCAAAAATTACGAGTCTCCAGAAATCTCAGCAAATATTTTTTCACCCAAACTGGATGATACTTTCAGGTAATGATTAGTACACTAAGCCCACTTGGTTCTCCAAATTTCGTTCTTCTATGTTGAAGCGTTCGTTTCTAGTAACAGTTTGAATTTTGTCGTTTCACTCTGTTTTCTCCTATATGATAGATGTATTTGGAACTCTAAATCAAGCACGGTTTGTGCTAGCTTCTTGAAAATTGACACAGTAAAGCAGTTTCACATTCTAACTCTATGTTTTGTTTCCTTTTCATGTAGCCCTAAGCAGTGACTGGCGAGAAACACTTTCATTGAAAGGGGTTGCAAGCTTCCAAAAATTATGAGTCTCCAGAAATCTCAGCAAATATTTTTTCACCCAAACTGGATGATACTTTCAGGTAATGATCAGTACACTAAGCCCACTTGCTTCTCCAAATTTCGTTCTTCTATGTTGAAGCGTTCGTTTCCAGTAACAGTTTCCATTCTGGCATTTCACTCTGTTTTCTCCTATATTGATAGATGTATTTGGAACTCTAAATCAAACACGGTTTGTGCTAGCTTCTTGAAACTTGACACAGTAAAGCAGTTTCAGATTGTAACTCTATGTTTTGTTTCCTTTTCATGTAGCTTTAAGCAGTGACTGGCGAGAAACACTTTCATTGAAAGGGGTTGCAGGCTTCCAAATATTACGAGTCTCCAGAAATCTCAGCAAATATTTTTTCACCCAAACTGGATGATACTTTCAGGTAATGATTAGTACACTAAGCCCACTTGGTTCTCCAAATTTCGTTCTTCTATGTTGAAGCGTTCGTTTCTAGTAACAGTTTGAATTTTGTCGTTTCACTCTGTTTTCTCCTATATTGATAGATGTATTTGGAACTCTAAATCAAACACAGTTTGTGCTAGCTTCTTGAAACTTGACACAGTAAAGCAGCTTCACATTCTAACTCTATGTTTGTTTCCTTTTCATGTAGCCCTAAGCAGTGACTGGCGAGAAACACTTTCATTGAAAGGGGTTGCAAGCTTCCAAAAATTACGAGTCTCCAGAAATCTCAGCAAATATTTTTTCACCCAAACTGGATGATACTTTCAGGTAATGATCAGTACAAAAAGCCCACTTGGTTCTCCAAATTTCGTTCTTCTATGTTGAAGCGTTCGTTTCCAGTAACAGTTTCCATTCTGGCATTTCACTCTGTTTTCTCCTATATTGATAGATGTATTTGGAACTCTAAATCAAACACGGTTTGTGCTAGCTTCTTGAAAATTGACACAGTAAAGCAGTTTCACATTCTAACTCTATGTTTTGTTTCCTTTTCTTGTAGCCCTAAGCAGTGACGGGCGAGAAACACTTTCATTGAAAGGGGTTGCAAGCTTCCAAAAATTACGAGTCTCCAGAAATCTCAGCAAATATTTTTTCACCCAAACTGGATGATACTTTCAGGTAATTATCAGTACACTAAGCCCACTTGGTTCTCCAAATTTCGTTCTTCTATGTTGAAGCGTTCGTTTCCAGTAACCGTTTCCATTCTGGCATTTCACTCTGTTTTCTCCTATATTGATAGATGTATTTGGAACTCTAAATCAAACACGGTTTGTGCTAGCTTCTTGAAACTTGACACAGTAAAGCAGTTTCACATTGTAACTCTATGTTTTGTTTCTTTGTCATGTAGCTTTAAGCAGTGACTGGCGAGAAACACTTTCATTGAAAGGGGTTGCAAGCTTCCAAAAATTACGAGTCTCCAGAAATCTCAGCAAATATTTTTTCACCCAAACTGGATGATACTTTCAGGTAATGATCAGTACACTAAGTCCACTTGCTTCCCCAAATTTCGTTCTTCTATGTTGAAGCGTTCGTTTCCAGTAACAGTTTGAATTTTGTCGTTTCACTCTGTTTTCTCCTATATTGATAGATGTATTTGGAACTCTAAATCAAACACGGTTTGTGCTAGCTTCTTGAAACTTGACACAGTAAAGCAGTTTCACATTCTAACTCTATGTTTTGTTTCCTTTTCATGTAGCCCTAAGCAGTGACTGGCGAGAAACACTTTCATTGAAAGGGGTTGCAATCTTCCAAAAATTACGAGTCTCCAGAAATCTCAGCAAATATTTTTTAACCCAAACTGGATGATACTTTCAGGTAATGATCAGTACACTAAGCCCACTTGCTTCTCCAAATTTCGTTCTTCTATGTTGAAGCGTTCGTTTCCAGTAACAGTTTCCATTCTGGCATTTCACTCTGTTTTCTCCTATATTGATAGATGTATTTGGAACTCTAAATCAAACACGGTTTGTGCTAGCTTCTTGAAACTTGACACAGTAAAGCAGTTTCACATTCTAACTCTATGTTTTGTTTCCTTTTCATGTAGCCCTAAGCAGTGACTGGCGAGAAACACTTTCATTGAAAGGGGTTGCAAGCTTCCAAAAATTACGAGTCTCCAGAAATCTCAGCAAATATTTTTTCACCCAAACTGCATGATACTTTCAGGTAATGATCAGTACACTAAGCCCACTTGCTTCTCCAAATTTCGTTCTTCTATGTTGAAGCGTTCGTTTCCAGTAACAGTTTCCATTCTGGCATTTCACTCTGTTTTCTCCTATATTGATAGATGTATTTGGAACTCTAAATCAAACACGGTTTGTGCTAGCTTCTTGAAACTTGACACAGTAAAGCAGTTTCACATTCTAACAATATGTTTTGTTTCCTTTTCATGTAGCCCTAAGCAGTGACTGGCGAGAAACACTTTCATTGAAAGGGGTTGCAAGCTTCCAATAATTACGAGTCTCCAGAAATCTCAGCAAATATTTCTTCACCCAAACTGGATGATACTTTCAGGTAATGATCAGTACACTAAGCCCACTTGGTTCTCCAAATTTCGTTCTTCTATGTTGAAGCGTTCGTTTCCAGTAACAGTTTGAATTTTGTCGTTTCACTCTGTTTTCTCCTATATTGATAGATGTATTTGGAACTCTAAATCAAACACGGTTTGTGCTAGCTTCTTGAAACTTGACACAGTAAAGCAGTTTCAGATTGTAACTCTATGTTTTGTTTCCTTTTCATGTAGCTTTAAGCAGTGACTGGCGAGAAACACTTACATTGAAAGGGGTTGCAAGCTTCCAAAAATTACGAGTCTCCAGAAATCTCAGCAAATATTTTTTCACCCAAACTGGATGATACTTTCAGGTAATGATTAGTACACTAAGCCCACTTGGTTCTCCAAATTTCGTTCTTCTATGTTGAAGCGTTCGTTTCTAGTAACAGTTTGAATTTTGTCGTTTCACTCTGTTTTCTCCTATATGATAGATGTATTTGGAACTCTAAATCAAGCACGGTTTGTGCTAGCTTCTTGAAACTTGACACAGTAAAGCAGTTTCACATTCTAACTCTATGTTTTGTTTCCTTTTCATGTAGCCCTAAGCAGTGACTGGCGAGAAACACTTTCATTGAAAGGGGTTGCAAGCTTCCAAAAATTACGAGTCTCGAGAAATCTCAGCAAATATTTTTTCAACCAAACTGGATGATACTTTCAGGTAATGATCAGTACACTAAGCCCACTTGGTTCTCCAAATTTCGTTCTTCTATGTTGAAGCGTTCGTTTCCAGTAACAGTTTCCATTCTGGCATTTCACTCTGTTTTCTCCTATATTGATAGATGTATTTGGAACTCTAAATCAAACACGGTTTGTGCTAGCTTCTTGAAACTTGACACAGTAAAGCAGTTTCACATTCTAACTCTATTTTTTGTTTCCTTTTCATGTAGCTTTAAGCAGTGACTGGCGAGAAACTCTTTCATTGAAAGGGGTTGCAAGCTTCCAAAAATTACGAGTCTCCAGAAATCTCAGCAAATATTTTTTCACCCAAACTGGATGATACTTTCAGGTAATGATTAGTACACTAAGCCCACTTGGTTCTCCAAATTTCGTTCTTCTATGTTGAAGCGTTCGTTTCCAGTAACAGTTTCCATTCTGGCATTTCACTCTGTTTTCTCCTATATTGATAGATGTATTTGGAACTCTAAATCAAACACGGTTTGTGCTAGCTTCTTGAAACTTGACACAGTAATGCAGTTTCACATTCTAACAATATGTTTTGTTACCTTTTCATGTAGCCCTAAGCAGTGACTGGCGAGAAACACTTTCATTGAAAGGGGTTGCAAGCTTCCAAAAATTACGAGTCTCCAGAAATCTCAGCAAATATTTTTTCACCCAAACTGCATGATACTTTCAGGTAATGATCAGTACACTAAGCCCACTTGGTTCCCCAAATTTCGTTATTCTATGTTGAAGCGTTCGTTTCCAGTAACTGTTTGAATTTTGTCGTTTCACTCTGTTTTCTCCTATATTGATAGATGTATTTGGAACTCTAAATCAAACACGGTTTCTGCTAGCTTCTTGAAACTTGACACAGTAAAGCAGTTTCACATTCTAACTCTATGTTTTGTTTCCTTTTCATGTATCCCTAAGCAGTGACTGGCGAGAAACACTTTCATTGAAAGGGGTTGCAAGCTTCCAAAAATTACGAGTCTCCAGAAATCTCAGCAAATATTTCTTCACCCAAACTGCATGATACTTTCAGGTAATGATCAGTACACTAAGCCCACTTGGTTCTCCAAATTTCGTTCTTCTATGTTGAAGCGTTCGTTTCCAGTAACAGTTTGAATTTTGTCGTTTCACTCTGTTTTCTCCTATATTGATAGATGTATTTGGAACTCTAAATCAAACACGGTTTGTGCTAGCTTCTTGAAACTTGACACAGTAAAGCAGTTTCACATTCTAACTCTATGTTTTGTTTCCTTTTCATGTAGCCCTAAGCAGTGACTGGCGAGAATCACTTTCAATGAAAGGGGTTGCAAGCTTCCAAAAATTACGAGTCTCCAGAAATATCAGCAAATATTTTTTCACCCAAACTGCATGATACTTTCAGGTAATGATCAGTACACTAAGCCCACTTGCTTCTCCAAATTTCGTTCTTCTATTTTGAAGCGTTCGTTTCCAGTAACAGTTTCCATTCTGGCATTTCACTCTGTTTTCTCCTATATTGATAGATGTATTTGGAACTCTAAATCAAACACGGTTTGTGCTAGCTTCTTGAAACTTGACACAGTAATGCAGTTTCACATTCTAACAATATGTTTTGTTTCCTTTTCATGTAGCCCTAAGCAGTGACTGGCGAGAAACACTTTCATTGAAAGGGGTTGCAAGCTTCCAATAATTACGAGTCTCCAGAAATCTCAGCAAATATTTCTTCACCCAAACTGGATGATACTTTCAGGTAATGATCAGTACACTAAGCGCACTTGGTTCTCCAAATTTCGTTCTTCTATGTTGAAGCGTTCGTTTCCAGTAACAGTTTGAATTTTGTCGTTTCACTCTGTTTTCTCCTATATTGATAGATGTATTTGGAACTCTAAATCAAACACGGTTTGTGCTAGCTTCTTGAAACTTGACACAGTAAAGCAGTTTCAGATTGTAACTCTATGTTTTGTTTCCTTTTCAAGTAGTTTTAAGCAGTGACTGGCGAGAAACACATTCATTGAAAGGGGTTGCAAGCTTCCAAAAATTACGAGTGTCCAGAAATCTCAGCAAATATTTTTTCACCCAAACTGGATGATACTTTCAGGTAATGATTAGTACACTAAGCCCACTTGGTTCTCCAAATTTCGTTCTTCTATGTTGAAGCGTTCGTTTCTAGTAACAGTTTGAATTTTGTCGTTTCACTCTGTTTTCTCCTATATGATAGATGTATTTGGAACTCTAAATCAAGCACGGTTTGTGCTAGCTTCTTGAAACTTGACACAGTAAAGCAGTTTCACATTCTAACTCTATGTTTTGTTTCCTTTTCATGTAGCCCTAAGCAGTGACTGGCGAGAAACACTTTCATTGAAAGGGGTTGCAATCTTCCAAAAATTACGAGTCTCCAGAAATCTCAGCAAATATTTTTTCAACCAAACTGGATGATACTTTCAGGTAATGATCAGTACACTAAGCCCACTTGGTTCTCCAAATTTTGTTCTTCTATGTTGAAGCGTTCGTTTCCAGTAACAGTTTCCATTCTGGCATTTCACTCTGTTTTCTCCTATATTGATAGATGTATTTGGAACTCTAAATCAAACACGGTTTGTGCTAGCTTCTTGAACCTTGACACAGTAAAGCAGTTTCACATTCTAACTCTATGTTTTGTTTCCTTTTCATGTAGCTTTAAGCAGTGACTGGCGAGAAACTCTTTCATTGAAAGGGGTTGCAAGCTTCCAAAAATTACGAGTCTCCAGAAATCTCAGCAAATATTTTTTCACCCAAACTGGATGATACTTTCAGGTAATGATCAGTACACTAAGCCCACTTGGTTCTCCAAATTTCGTTCTTCTATGTTGAAGCGTTCGTTTCCAGTAACAGTTTCCATTCTGGCATTTCACTCTGTTTTCTCCTATATTGATAGATGTATTTGGAACTCTAAATCAAACACGGTTTGTGCTAGCTTCTTGAAACTTGACACAGTAATGCAGTTTCACATTCTAACAATATGTTTTGTTTCCTTTTCATGTAGCCCTAAGCAGTGACTGGCGAGAAACACTTTCATTGAAAGGGGTTGCAAGCTTCCAAAAATTACGAGTCTCCAGAAATCTCAGCAAATATTTTTTCACCCAAACTGGATGATACTTTCAGGTAATGATCAGTACACTAAGCCCACTTGCTTCTCCAAATTTCGTTCTTCTATATTGAAGCGTTCGTTTCCAGTAACAGTTTCCATTCTGGCATTTCACTCTGTTTTCTCCTATATTGATAGATGTATTTGGAACTCTAAATCAAACATGGTTTGTGCTAGCTTCTTGAAACTTGACACAGTAAAGCAGTTTCACATTCTAACTCTATTTTTTGTTTCCTTTTCATGTAGCTTTAAGCAGTGACTGGCGAGAAACTCTTTCATTAAAAGGGGTTGCAAGCTTCCAAAAATTACGAGTCTCCAGAAATCTCAGCAAATATTTTTTCACCCAAACTGGATGATACTTTCAGGTAATGATCAGTACACTAAGCCCACTTGGTTCTCCAAATTTCGTTCTTCTATGTTGAAGCGTTCGTTTCCAGTAACAGTTTCCATTCTGGCATTTCACTCTGTTTTCTCCTATATTGATAGATGTATTTGGAACTCTAAATCAAACACGGTTTGTGCTAGCTTCTTGAAACTTGACACAGTAATGCAGTTTCACATTCTAACAATACGTTTTGTTACCTTTTCATGTAGCCCTAAGCAGTGACTGGCGAGAAACACTTTCATTGAAAGGGGTTGCAAGCTTCCAAAAATTACGAGGCTCCAGAAATCTCAGCAAATATTTTTTCACCCAAACTGCATGATACTTTCAGGTAATGATCAGTACACTAAGCCCACTTGGTTCCCCAAATTTCGTTCTTCTATGTTGAAGCGTTCGTTTCCAGTAACAGTTTGAATTTTGTCGTTTCACTCTGTTTTCTCCTATATTGATAGATGTATTTGGAACTCTAAATCAAACACGGTTTGTGCTAGCTTCTTGAAACTTGACACAGTAAAGCAGTTTCACATTCTAACTCTATGTTTTGTTTCCTTTTCATGTAGCCCTAAGCAGTGACTGGCGAGAAACACTTTCATTGAAAGGGGTTGCAAGCTTCCAAAAATTACGAGTCTCCAGAAATCTCAGCAAATATTTTTTCACCCAAACTGGGTGATACTTTCAGGTAATGATCAGTACACTAAGTCCACTTGCTTCCCCAAATTTCGTTCTTCTATGTTGAAGCGTTCGTTTCCAGTAACAGTTTGAATTTTGTCGTTTCACTCTGTTTTCTCCTATATTGATAGATGTATTTGGAACTCTAAATCAAACACGGTTTGTGCTAGCTTCTTGAAACTTGACACAGTAAAGCAGTTTCACATTCTAACTCTATGTTTTGTTTCCTTTTCATGTAGCCCTAAGCAGTGACTGGCGAGAAACACTTTCATTGAAAGGGGTTGCAAGCTTCCAAAAATTACGAGTCTCCAGAAATCTCAGCAAATATTTTTTCACCCAAACTGCATGATACTTTCAGGTAATGATCAGTACACTAAGCCCACTTGCTTCTCCAAATTTCGTTCTTCTATGTTGAAGCGTTTGTTTCCAGTAACAGTTTCCATTCTGGCATTTCACTCTGTTTTCTCCTATATTGATAGATGTATTTGGAACTCTAAATCAAACACGGTTTGTGCTAGCTTCTTGAAACTTGACACAGTAAAGCAGTTTCACATTCTAACAATATGTTTTGTTTCCTTTTCATGTAGCCCTAAGCAGTGACTGGCGAGAAACACTTTCATTGAAAGGGGTTGCAAGCTTCCAATAATTACGAGTCTCCAGAAATCTCAGCAAATATTTCTTCACCCAAACTGGATGATACTTTCAGGTAATGATCAGTACACTAAGCCCACTTGGTTCTCCAAATTTCGTTCTTCTATGTTGAAGCGTTCGTTTCCAGTAACAGTTTGAATTTTGTCGTTTCACTCTGTTTTCTCCTATATTGATAGATGTATTTGGAACTCTAAATCAAACACGGTTTGTGCTAGCTTCTTGAAACTTGACACAGTAAAGCAGTTTCAGATTGTAACTCTATGTTTTGTTTCCTTTTCATGTAGCTTTAAGCAGTGACTGGCGAGAAACACTTTCATTGAAAGGGGTTGCAAGCTTCCAAAAATTACGAGTCTCCAGAAATCTCAGCAAATATTTTTTCACCCAAACTGGATGATACTTTCAGGTAATGATTAGTACACTAAGCCCACTTGGTTCTCCAAATTTCGTTCTTCTATGTTGAAGCGTTCGTTTCTAGTAACAGTTTGAATTTTGTCGTTTCACTCTGTTTTCTCCTATATGATAGATGTATTTGGAACTCTAAATCAAGCACGGTTTGTGCTAGCTTCTTGAAACTTGACACAGTAAAGCAGTTTCACATTCTAACTCTATGTTTTGTTTCCTTTTCATGTAGCCCTAAGCAGTGACTGGCGAGAAACACTTTCATTGAAAGGGGTTGCAAGCTTCCAAAAATTACGAGTCTCGAGAAATCTCAGCAAATATTTTTTCAACCAAACTGGATGATACTTTCAGGTAATGATCAGTACACTAAGCCCACTTGGTTCTCCAAATTTCGTTCTTCTATGTTGAAGCGTTCGTTTCCAGTAACAGTTTCCATTCTGGCATTTCACTCTGTTTTCTCCTATATTGATAGATGTATTTGGAACTCTAAATCAAACACGGTTTGTGCTAGCTTCTTGAAACTTGACACAGTAAAGCAGTTTCACATTCTAACTCTATTTTTTGTTTCCTTTTCATGTAGCTTTAAGCAGTGACTGGCGAGAAACTCTTTCATTGAAAGGGGTTGCAAGCTTCCAAAAATTACGAGTCTCCAGAAATCTCAGCAAATATTTTTTCACCCAAACTGGATGATACTTTCAGGTAATGATTAGTACACTAAGCCCACTTGGTTCTCCAAATTTCGTTCTTCTATGTTGAAGCGTTCGTTTCCAGTAACAGTTTCCATTCTGGCATTTCACTCTGTTTTCTCCTATATTGATAGATGTATTTGGAACTCTAAATCAAACACGGTTTGTGCTAGCTTCTTGAAACTTGACACAGTAATGCAGTTTCACATTCTAACAATATGTTTTGTTACCTTTTCATGTAGCCCTAAGCAGTGACTGGCGAGAAACACTTTCATTGAAAGGGGTTGCAAGCTTCCAAAAATTACGAGTCTCCAGAAATCTCAGCAAATATTTTTTCACCCAAACTGCATGATACTTTCAGGTAATGATCAGTACACTAAGCCCACTTGCTTCTCCAAATTTCGTTCTTCTATGTTGAAGCGTTCGTTTCTAGTAACAGTTTGAATTTTGTCGTTTCACTCTGTTTTCTCCTATATGATAGATGTATTTGGAACTCTAAATCAAACACGGTTTGTGCTAGCTTCTTGAAACTTGACACAGTAAAGCAGTTTCAGATTGTAACTCTATGTTTTGTTTCCTTTTCATGTAGCTTTAAGCAGTGACTGGCGAGAAACACTTTCATTGAAAGGGGTTGCAAGCTTCCAAAAATTACGAGTCTCCAGAAATCTCAGCAAATATTTTTTCACCCAAACTGGATGATACTTTCAGGTAATGATTAGTACACTAAGCCCACTTGGTTCTCCAAATTTCGTTCTTCTATGTTGAAGCGTTCGTTTCTAGTAACAGTTTGAATTTTGTCGTTTCACTCTGTTTTCTCCTATATTGATAGATGTATTTGGAACTCTAAATCAAACACGGTTTGTGCTAGCTTCTTGAAACTTGACACAGTAAAGCAGTTTCACATTCTAACTCTATGTTTTGTTTCCTTTTCATGTAGCCCTAAGCAGGACTGGCGAGAAACACTTTCATTGAAAGGGGTTGCAAGCTTCCAAAAATTACGAGTCTCCAGAAATCTCAGAAAATATTTTTTCACCCAAACTAGATTATACTTTCAGGTAATGATCAGTACACTAAGCCCTCTTGGTTCCCCAAATTTTGTTCTTCTATGTTGAAGCGTTCGTTTCCAGTAACAGTTTGAATTTTGTCGTTTCACTCTGTTTTCTCCTATATTGATAGATGTATTTGGAACTCTAAATCAAACACGGTTTGTGCTAGCTTCTTGAAACTTGACACAGTAAAGCAGTTTCAGATTGTAACTCTATGTTTTGTTTCCTTTTCATGTAGCTTTAAGCAGTGACTGGCGAGAAACACTTTCATTGAAAGGGGTTGCAAGCTTCCAAAAATTACGAGTCTCCAGAAATCTCAGCAAATATTTTTTCACCCAAACTGGATGATACTTTCAGGTAATGATTAGTACACTAAGCCCACTTGGTTCTCCTAATTTCGTTCCTCTATGTTGAAGCGTTCGTTTCTAGTAACAGTTTGAATTTTGTCATTTCACTCTGTTTTCTCCTATATTGATAGATGTATTTGGAACTCTAAATCAAACACGGTTTGTGCTAGCTTCTTGAAACTTGACACAGTAAAGCAGTTTCACATTCTAACTCTATGTTTTGTTTCCTTTTCATGTAGCCCTAAGCAGTGACTGGCGAGAAACACTTTCATTGAAAGGGGTTGCAAGCTTCCAAAAATTACGAGTCTCCAGAAATCTCAGCAAATATTTCTTCACCCAAACTGGATGATACTTTCAGGTAATGATTAGTACACTAAGCCCACTTGGTTCTCCAAATTTCGTTCTTCTATGTTGAAGCGTTCGTTTCTAGTAACAGTTTGAATTTTGTCGTTTCACTCTGTTTTCTCCTATATTGATAGATGTATTTGGAACTCTAAATCAAACACGGTTTGTGCTAGCTTCTTGAAACTTGACACAGTAAAGCAGTTTCACATTCTAACTCTATGTTTTGTTTTTTTTTCATGTAGTCCTAAGCAGTGACTGGCGAGAAACACTTTCATTGAAAGGGGTTGCAAGCTTCCAAAAATTACGAGTCTCCAGAAATCTCAGCAAATATTTTTTCACCCAAACTGGATGATACTTTCAGGTAATGATCAGTACACTAAGCCCACTTGCTTCTCCAAATTTTGTTCTTCTAAGTTGAAGCGTTGGTTTCCAGTAACAGTTTCCATTCTGGCATTTCACTCTGTTTTCTCCTATATTGATAGATGTATTTGGAACTCTAAATCAAACACGGTTTGTGCTAGCTTCTTGAAACTTGACACAGTAAAGCAGTTTCAGATTGTAACTCTATGTTTTGTTTCCTTTTCAAGTAGTTTTAAGCAGTGACTGGCGAGAAACACATTCATTGAAAGGGGTTGCAAGCTTCCAAAAATTACGAGTGTCCAGAAATCTCAGCAAATATTTTTTCACCCAAACTGGATGATACTTTCAGGTAATGATTAGTACACTAAGCCCACTTGGTTCTCCAAATTTCGTTCTTCTATGTTGAAGCGTTCGTTTCTAGTAACAGTTTGAATTTTGTCGTTTCACTCTGTTTTCTCCTATATGATAGATGTATTTGGAACTCTAAATCAAGCACGGTTTGTGCTAGCTTCTTGAAACTTGACACAGTAAAGCAGTTTCACATTCTAACTCTATGTTTTGTTTCCTTTTCATGTAGCCCTAAGCAGTGACTGGCGAGAAACACTTTCATTGAAAGGGGTTGCAAGCTTCCAAAAATTACGAGTCTCCAGAAATCTCAGCAAATATTTTTTCAACCAAACTGGATGATACTTTCAGGTAATGATCAGTACACTAAGCCCACTTGGTTCTCCAAATTTTGTTCTTCTATGTTGAAGCGTTCGTTTCCAGTAACAGTTTCCATTCTGGCATTTCACTCTGTTTTCTCCTATATTGATAGATGTATTTGGAACTCTAAATCAAACACGGTTTGTGCTAGCTTCTTGAAACTTGACACAGTAAAGCAGTTTCACATTCTAACTCTATGTTTTGTTTCCTTTTCATGTAGCTTTAAGCAGTGACTGGCGAGAAACTCTTTCATTGAAAGGGGTTGCAAGCTTCCAAAAATCACGAGTCTCCAGAAATCTCAGCAAATATTTTTTCACCCAAACTGCATGATACTTTCAGGTAATGATCAGTACACTAAGCCCACTTGGTTCTCCAAATTTCGTTCTTCTATGTTGAAGCGTTCGTTTCCAGTAACAGTTTCCATTCTGGCATTTCACTCTGTTTTCTCCTATATTGATAGATGTATTTGGAACTCTAAATCAAACACGGTTTGTGCTAGCTTCTTGAAACTTGACACAGTAATGCAGTTTCACATTCTAACAATATGTTTTGTTTCCTTTTCATGTAGCCCTAAGCAGTGACTGGCGAGAAACACTTTCATTGAAAGGGGTTGCAAGCTTCCAAAAATTACGAGTCTCCAGAAATCTCAGCAAATATTTTTTCACCCAAACTGGATGATACTTTCAGGTAATGATCAGTACACTAAGCCCACTTGCTTCTCCAAATTTCGTTCTTCTATATTGAAGCGTTCGTTTCCAGTAACAGTTTCCATTCTGGCATTTCACTCTGTTTTCTCCTATATTGATAGATGTATTTGGAACTCTAAATCAAACATGGTTTGTGCTAGCTTCTTGAAACTTGACACAGTAAAGCAGTTTCACATTCTAACTCTATTTTTTGTTTCCTTTTCATGTAGCTTTAAGCAGTGACTGGCGAGAAACTCTTTCATTAAAAGGGGTTGCAAGCTTCCAAAAATTACGAGTCTCCAGAAATCTCAGCAAATATTTTTTCACCCAAACTGGATGATACTTTCAGGTAATGATCAGTACACTAAGCCCACTTGGTTCTCCAAATTTCGTTCTTCTATGTTGAAGCGTTCGTTTCCAGTAACAGTTTCCATTCTGGCATTTCACTCTGTTTTCTCCTATATTGATAGATGTATTTGGAACTCTAAATCAAACACGGTTTGTGCTAGCTTCTTGAAACTTGACACAGTAATGCAGTTTCACATTCTAACAATATGTTTTGTTACCTTTTCATGTAGCCCTAAGCAGTGACTGGCGAGAAACACTTTCATTGAAAGGGGTTGCAAGCTTCCAAAAATTACGAGGCTCCAGAAATCTCAGCAAATATTTTTTCACCCAAACTGCATGATACTTTCAGGTAATGATCAGTACACTAAGCCCACTTGGTTCCCCAAATTTCGTTCTTCTATGTTGAAGCGTTCGTTTCCAGTAACAGTTTGAATTTTGTCGTTTCACTCTGTTTTCTCCTATATTGATAGATGTATTTGGAACTCTAAATCAAACACGGTTTGTGCTAGCTTCTTGAAACTTGACACAGTAAAGCAGTTTCACATTCTAACTCTATGTTTTGTTTCCTTTTCATGTAGCCCTAAGCAGTGACTGGCGAGAAACACTTTCATTGAAAGGGGTTGCAAGCTTCCAAAAATTACGAGTCTCCAGAAATCTCAGCAAATATTTTTTCACCCAAACTGGATGATACTTTCAGGTAATGATCAGTACACTAAGCCCACTTGGTTCTCCAAATTTCGTTCTTCTATGTTGAAGCGTTCGTTTCCAGTAACAGTTTCCATTCTGGCATTTCACTCTGTTTTCTCCTATATTGATAGATGTATTTGGAACTCTAAATCAAACACGGTTTGTGCTAGCTTCTTGAAACTTGACACAGTAAAGCAGTTTCACATTCTAACTCTATGTTTTGTTTCCTTTTCTTGTAGTCCTAAGCAGTGACGGGCGAGAAACACTTTCATTGAAAGGGGTTGCAAGCTTCTAAAAATTACGAGTCTCCAGAAATCTCAGCAAATATTTTTTCACCCAAACTGGATGATACTTTCAGGTAATGATCAGTACACTAAGTCCACTTGCTTCCCCAAATTTCGTCCTTCTATGTTGAAGCGTTCGTTTCCAGTAACAGTTTGAATTTTGTCGTTTCACTCTGTTTTCTCCTATATTGATAGATGTATTTGGAACTCTAAATCAAACACGGTTTGTGCTAGCTTCTTGAAACTTGACACAGTAAAGCAGTTTCATATTCTAACTCTATGTTTTGTTTCCTTTTCATGTAGCCCTAAGCAGTGACTGGCGAGAAACACTTTCATTGAAAGGGGTTGCAAGCTTCCAAAAATTACGAGTCTCCAGAAATCTCAGCAAATATTTCTTCACCCAAACTGGATGATACTTTCAGGTAATGATCAGTACACTAAGCGCACTTGGTTCTCCAAATTTCGTTCTTCTATGTTGAAGCGTTCGTTTCCAGTAACAGTTTGAATTTTGTCGTTTCACTCTGTTTTCTCCTATATTGATAGATGTATTTGGAACTCTAAATCAAACACGGTTTGTGCTAGCTTCTTGAAACTTGACACAGTAAAGCAGTTTCAGATTGTAACTCTATGTTTTGTTTCCTTTTCATGTAGCTTTAAGCAGTGACTGGCGAGAAACACTTTCATTGAAAGGGGTTGCAAGCTTCCAAAAATTACGAGTCTCCAGAAATCTCAGCAAATATTTCTTCACCCAAACTGGATGATACTTTCAGGTAATGATTAGTACACTAAGCCCACTTGGTTCTCCAAATTTCGTTCTTCTATGTTGAAGCGTTCGTTTCTAGTAACAGTTTGAATTTTGTCGTTTCACTTTGTTTTCTCCTATATTGATAGATGTATTTGGAACTCTAAATCAAACACGGTTTGTGCTAGCTTCTTGAAACTTGACACAGTAAAGCAGTTTCACATTCTAACTCTATGTTTTGTTTCCTTTTCATGTAGCCCTAAGCAGGACTGGCGAGAAACACTTTCATTGAAAGGGGTTGCAAGCTTCTAAAAATTACGAGTCTCCAGAAATCTCAGCAAATATTTTTTCACCCAAACTGGATGATACTTTCAGGTAATGATCAGTACACTTGGCCCACTTGGTTCTCCACATTTCGTTCTTCTATGTTGAAGCGTTTGTTTCCAGTAACAGTTTCCATTCTGGCATTTCACTCTGTTTTCTCCTATATTGATAGATGTATTTGGAACTCTAAATCAAACACGGTTTGTGCTAGCTTCTTGAAACTTGACACAGTAAAGCAGTTTCACATTCTAACTCTATGTTTTGTTTCCTTTTCATGTAGCCCTAAGCAGTGCCTGGCGAGAAACACTTTCATTGAAAGGGGTTGCAAGCTTCCAAAAATTACGAGTCTCCAGAAATCTCAGAAAATATTTTTTTCACCCAAACTAGATGATACTTTCAGGTAATGATCAGTACACTAAGCCCTCTTGGTTCCCCAAATTTTGTTCTTCTATGTTGAAGCGTTCGTTTCCAGTAACAGTTTGAATTTTGTCGTTTCACTCTGTTTTCTCCTATATTGATAGATGTATTTGGAACTCTAAATCAAACACGGTTTGTGCTAGCTTCTTGAAACTTGACACAGTAAAGCAGTTTCAGATTGTAACTCTATGTTTTGTTTCCTTTTCATGTAGCTTTAAGCAGTGACTGGCGAGAAACACTTTCATTGAAAGGGGTTGCAAGCTTCCAAAAATTACGAGTCTCCAGAAATCTCAGCAAATATTTTTTCACCCAAACTGGATGATACTTTCAGGTAATGATTAGTACACTAAGCCCACTTGGTTCTCCTAATTTCGTTCCTCTATGTTGAAGCGTTCGTTTCTAGTAACAGTTTGAATTTTGTCATTTCACTCTGTTTTCTCCTATATTGATAGATGTATTTGGAACTCTAAATCAAACACGGTTTGTGCTAGCTTCTTGAAACTTGACACAGTAAAGCAGTTTCACATTCTAACTCTATGTTTTGTTTCCTTTTCATGTAGCCCTAAGCAGTGACTGGCGAGAAACACTTTCATTGAAAGGGGTTGCAAGCTTCCAAAAATTACGAGTCTCCAGAAATCTCAGCAAATATTTCTTCACCCAAACTGGATGATACTTTCAGGTAATGATTAGTACACTAAGCCCACTTGGTTCTCCAAATTTCGTTCTTCTATGTTGAAGCGTTCGTTTCTAGTAACAGTTTGAATTTTGTCGTTTCACTCTGTTTTCTCCTATATTGATAGATGTATTTGGAACTCTAAATCAAACACGGTTTGTGCTAGCTTCTTGAAACTTGACACAGTAAAGCAGTTTCACATTCTAACTCTATGTTTTGTTTCCTTTTCATGTAGCCCTAAGCAGTGACTGGCGAGAAACACTTTCATTGAAAGGGGTTGCAAGCTTCCAAAAATTACGAGTCTCCAGAAATCTCAGCAAATATTTTTTAACCCAAACTGGATGATACTTTCAGGTAATGATCAGTACACTAAGCCCACTTGCTTCTCCAAATTTCGTTCTTCTATGTTGAAGCGTTCGTTTCCAGTAACAGTTTCCATTCTGGCATTTCACTCTGTTTTCTCCTATATTGATAGATGTATTTGGAACTCTAAATCAAACACGGTTTGTGCTAGCTTCTTGAAACTTGACACAGTAAAGCAGTTTCACATTCTAACTCTATGTTTTGTTTCCTTTTCATGTAGCCCTAAGCAGTGACTGGCGAGAAACACTTTCATTGAAAGGGGTTGCAAGCTTCCAAAAATTACGAGTCTCCAGAAATCTCAGCAAATATTTTTTCACCCAAACTGCATGGTACTTTCAGGTAATGATCAGTACACTAAGCCCACTTGCTTCTCCAAATTTCGTTCTTCTATGTTGAAGCGTTCGTTTCCAGTAACAGTTTCCATTCTGGCATTTCACTCTGTTTTCTCCTATATTGATAGATGTATTTGGAACTCTAAATCAAACACGGTTTGTGCTAGCTTCTTGAAACTTGACACAGTAAAGCAGTTTCACATTCTAACTCTATGTTTTGTTTCCTTTTCATGTAGCCCTAAGCAGTGACTGGCGAGAAACACTTTCATTGAAAGGGGTTGCAAGCTTCCAAAAATTACGAGTCTCCAGAAATCTCAGCAAATATTTTTTCACCCAAACTGGATGATACTTTCAGGTAATGATCAGTACACTAAGCGCACTTAGTTCTCCAAATTTCGTTCTTCTATGTTGAAGCGTTCGTTTCCAGTAACAGTTTGAATTTTGTCGTTTCACTCTGTTTTCTCCTATATTGATAGATGTATTTGGAACTCTAAATCAAACACGGTTTGTGCTAGCTTCTTGAAACTTGACACAGTAAAGCAGTTTCACATTCTAACTCTATGTTTTGTTTCCTTTTCATGTAGCCCTAAGCAGTGACTGGCGAGAAACACTTTCATTGAAAGGGGTTGCAAGCTTCCAAAAATTACGAGTCTCCAGAAATCTCAGCAAATATTTCTTCACCCAAACTGCATGATACTTTCAGGTAATGATCAGTACACTAAGCCCACTTGGTTCTCCAAATTTCGTTCTTCTATGTTGAAGCGTTCGTTTCCAGTAACAGTTTGAATTTTGTCGTTTCACTCTGTTTTCTCCTATATTGATAGATGTATTTGGAACTCTAAATCAAACACGGTTTGTGCTAGCTTCTTGAAACTTGACACAGTAAAGCAGTTTCACATTCTAACTCTATGTTTTGTTTCCTTTTCATGTAGCCCTAAGCAGTGACTGGCGAGAAACACTTTCATTGAAAGGGGTTGCAAGCTTCCAAAAATTACGAGTCTCCAGAAATCTCAGCAAATATTTTTTCACCCAAACTGGATGATACTTTCAGGTAATGATCAGTACACTAAGCCCACTTGGTTCTCCAAATTTCGTTCTTCTATGTTGAAGCGTTCGTTTCCAGTAACAGTTTGAATTTTGTCGTTTCACTCTGTTTTATCCTACATTGATAGATGTATTTGGAACTCTAAATCAAACACGGTTTGTGCTAGCTTCTTGAAACTTGACACAGTAAAGCAGTTTCACATTCTAACTCTATGTTTTGTTTCCTTTTCATGTAGCCCTAAGCAGTGACTGGCGAGAAACACTTTCAATGAAAGGGGTTGCAAGCTTCCAAAAATTACGAGTCTCCAGAAATCTCAGCAAATATTTTTTCACCCAAACTGCATGATACTTTCAGGTAATGATCAGTACACTAAGCCCACTTGCTTCTCCAAATTTCGTTCTTCTATGTTGAAGCGTTCGTTTCCAGTAACAGTTTCCATTCTGGCATTTCACTCTGTTTTCTCCTATATTGATAGATGTATTTGGAACTCTAAATCAAACACGGTTTGTGCTAGCTTCTTGAAACTTGACACAGTAATGCAGTTTCACATTCTAACTCTATGTTTTGTTTCCTTTTCATGTAGCCCTAAGCAGTGACTGGCGAGAAACACTTTCATTGAAAGGGGTTGCAAGCTTCCAATAATTACGAGTCTCCAGAAATCTCAGCAAATATTTCTTCACCCAAACTGGATGATACTTTCAGGTAATGATCAGTACACTAAGCGCACTTGGTTCTCCAAATTTCGTTCTTCTATGTTGAAGCGTTCGTTTCCAGTAACAGTTTGAATTTTGTCGTTTCACTCTGTTTTCTCCTATATTGATAGATGTATTTGGAACTCTAAATCAAACACGGTTTGTGCTAGCTTCTTGAAACTTGACACAGTAAAGCAGTTTCAGATTGTAACTCTATGTTTTGTTTCCTTTTCAAGTAGTTTTAAGCAGTGACTGGCGAGAAACACTTTCATTGAAAGGGGTTGCAAGCTTCCAAAAATTACGAGTGTCCAGAAATCTCAGCAAATATTTTTTCACCCAAACTGGATGATACTTTCAGGTAATGATTAGTACACTAAGCCCACTTGGTTCTCCAAATTTCGTTCTTCTATGTTGAAGCGTTCGTTTCTAGTAACAGTTTGAATTTTGTCGTTTCACTCTGTTTTCTCCTATATGATAGATGTATTTGGAACTCTAAATCAAACACGGTTTGTGCTAGCTTCTTGAAACTTGACACAGTAAAGCAGTTTCAGATTGTAACTCTATGTTTTGTTTCCTTTTCATGTAGCTTTAAGCAGTGACTGGCGAGAAACACTTTCATTGAAAGGGGTTGCAAGCTTCCAAAAATTACGAGTCTCCAGAAATCTCAGCAAATATTTTTTCACCCAAACTGGATGATACTTTCAGGTAATGATTAGTACACTAAGCCCACTTGGTTCTCCAAATTTCGTTCTTCTATGTTGAAGCGTTCGTTTCTAGTAACAGTTTGAATTTTGTCGTTTCACTCTGTTTTCTCCTATATTGATAGATGTATTTGGAACTCTAAATCAAACACGGTTTGTGCTAGCTTCTTGAAACTTGACACAGTAAAGCAGTTTCACATTCTAACTCTATGTTTTGTTTCCTTTTCATGTAGCCCTAAGCAGGACTGGCGAGAAACACTTTCATTGAAAGGGGTTGCAAGCTTCTAAAAATTACGAGTCTCCAGAAATCTCAGCAAATATTTTTTCACCCAAACTGGATGATACTTTCAGGTAATGATCAGTACACTTGGCCCACTTGGTTCTCCACATTTCGTTCTTCTATGTTGAAGCGTTTGTTTCCAGTAACAGTTTCCATTCTGGCATTTCACTCTGTTTTCTCCTATATTGATAGATGTATTTGGAACTCTAAATCAAACACGGTTTGTGCTAGCTTCTTGAAACTTGACACAGTAAAGCAGTTTCACATTCTAACTCTATGTTTTGTTTCCTTTTCATGTAGCCCTAAGCAGTGCCTGGCGAGAAACACTTTCATTGAAAGGGGTTGCAAGCTTCCAAAAATTACGAGTCTCCAGAAATCTCAGAAAATATTTTTTCACCCAAACTAGATGATACTTTCAGGTAATGATCAGTACACTAAGCCCTCTTGGTTCCCCAAATTTTGTTCTTCTATGTTGAAGCGTTCGTTTCCAGTAACAGTTTGAATTTTGTCGTTTCACTCTGTTTTCTCCTATATTGATAGATGTATTTGGAACTCTAAATCAAACACGGTTTGTGCTAGCTTCTTGAAACTTGACACAGTAAAGCAGTTTCAGATTGTAACTCTATGTTTTGTTTCCTTTTCATGTAGCTTTAAGCAGTGACTGGCGAGAAACACTTTCATTGAAAGGGGTTGCAAGCTTCCAAAAATTACGAGTCTCCAGAAATCTCAGCAAATATTTTTTCACCCAAACTGGATGATACTTTCAGGTAATGATTAGTACACTAAGCCCACTTGGTTCTCCTAATTTCGTTCCTCTATGTTGAAGCGTTCGTTTCTAGTAACAGTTTGAATTTTGTCATTTCACTCTGTTTTCTCCTATATTGATAGATGTATTTGGAACTCTAAATCAAACACGGTTTGTGCTAGCTTCTTGAAACTTGACACAGTAAAGCAGTTTCACATTCTAACTCTATGTTTTGTTTCCTTTTCATGTAGCCCTAAGCAGTGACTGGCGAGAAACACTTTCATTGAAAGGGGTTGCAAGCTTCCAAAAATTACGAGTCTCCAGAAATCTCAGCAAATATTTCTTCACCCAAACTGGATGATACTTTCAGGTAATGATTAGTACACTAAGCCCACTTGGTTCTCCAAATTTCGTTCTTCTATGTTGAAGCGTTCGTTTCTAGTAACAGTTTGAATTTTGTCGTTTCACTCTGTTTTCTCCTATATTGATAGATGTATTTGGAACTCTAAATCAAACACGGTTTGTGCTAGCTTCTTGAAACTTGACACAGTAAAGCAGTTTCACATTCTAACTCTATGTTTTGTTTCCTTTTCATGTAGCCCTAAGCAGTGACTGGCGAGAAACACTTTCATTGAAAGGGGTTGCAAGCTTCCAAAAATTACGAGTCTCCAGAAATCTCAGCAAATATTTTTTAACCCAAACTGGATGATACTTTCAGGTAATGATCAGTACACTAAGCCCACTTGCTTCTCCAAATTTCGTTCTTCTATGTTGAAGCGTTCGTTTCCAGTAACAGTTTCCATTCTGGCATTTCACTCTGTTTTCTCCTATATTGATAGATGTATTTGGAACTCTAAATCAAACACGGTTTGTGCTAGCTTCTTGAAACTTGACACAGTAAAGCAGTTTCACATTCTAACTCTATGTTTTGTTTCCTTTTCATGTAGCCCTAAGCAGTGACTGGCGAGAAACACTTTCATTGAAAGGGGTTGCAAGCTTCCAAAAATTACGAGTCTCCAGAAATCTCAGCAAATATTTTTTCACCCAAACTGCATGGTACTTTCAGGTAATGATCAGTACACTAAGCCCACTTGCTTCTCCAAATTTCGTTCTTCTATGTTGAAGCGTTCGTTTCCAGTAACAGTTTCCATTCTAGCATTTCACTCTGTTTTCTCCTATATTGATAGATGTATTTGGAACTCTAAATCAAACACGGTTTGTGCTAGCTTCTTGAAACTTGACACAGTAAAGCAGTTTCACATTCTAACTCTATGTTTTGTTTCCTTTTCATGTAGCCCTAAGCAGTGACTGGCGAGAAACACTTTCATTGAAAGGGGTTGCAAGCTTCCAAAAATTACGAGTCTCCAGAAATCTCAGCAAATATTTTTTCACCCAAACTGGATGATACTTTCAGGTAATGATCAGTACACTAAGCGCACTTAGTTCTCCAAATTTCGTTCTTCTATGTTGAAGCGTTCGTTTCCAGTAACAGTTTGAATTTTGTCGTTTCACTCTGTTTTCTCCTATATTGATAGATGTATTTGGAACTCTAAATCAAACACGGTTTGTGCTAGCTTCTTGAAACTTGACACAGTAAAGCAGTTTCACATTCTAACTCTATGTTTTGTTTCCTTTTCATGTAGCCCTAAGCAGTGACTGGCGAGAAACACTTTCATTGAAAGGGGTTGCAAGCTTCCAAAAATTACGAGTCTCCAGAAATCTCAGCAAATATTTCTTCACCCAAACTGCATGATACTTTCAGGTAATGATCAGTACACTAAGCCCACTTGGTTCTCCAAATTTCGTTCTTCTATGTTGAAGCGTTCGTTTCCAGTAACAGTTTGAATTTTGTCGTTTCACTCTGTTTTCTCCTATATTGATAGATGTATTTGGAACTCTAAATCAAACACGGTTTGTGCTAGCTTCTTGAAACTTGACACAGTAAAGCAGTTTCACATTCTAACTCTATGTTTTGTTTCCTTTTCATGTAGCCCTAAGCAGTGACTGGCGAGAAACACTTTCATTGAAAGGGGTTGCAAGCTTCCAAAAATTACGAGTCTCCAGAAATCTCAGCAAATATTTTTTCACCCAAACTGGATGATACTTTCAGGTAATGATCAGTACACTAAGCCCACTTGGTTCTCCAAATTTCGTTCTTCTATGTTGAAGCGTTCGTTTCCAGTAACAGTTTGAATTTTGTCGTTTCACTCTGTTTTATCCTACATTGATAGATGTATTTGGAACTCTAAATCAAACACGGTTTGTGCTAGCTTCTTGAAACTTGACACAGTAAAGCAGTTTCACATTCTAACTCTATGTTTTGTTTCCTTTTCATGTAGCCCTAAGCAGTGACTGGCGAGAAACACTTTCATTGAAAGGGGTTGCAAGCTTCCAAAAATTACGAGTCTCCAGAAATCTCAGCAAATATTTCTTCACCCAAACTGGATGATACTTTCAGGTAATGATCAGTACACTAAGCCCACTTGGTTCTCCAAATTTCGTTCTTCTATGTTGAAGCGTTCGTTTCCAGTAACAGTTTGAATTTTGTCGTTTCACTCTGTTTTCTCCTATATTGATAGATGTATTTGGAACTCTAAATCAAACACGGTTTGTGCTAGCTTCTTGAAACTTGACACAGTAAAGCAGTTTCACATTCTAACTCTATGTTTTGTTTCCTTTTCATGTAGCCCTAAGCAGTGACTGGCGAGAAACACTTTCAATGAAAGGGGTTGCAAGCTTCCAAAAATTACGAGTCTCCAGAAATCTCAGCAAATATTTTTTCACCCAAACTGCATGATACTTTCAGGTAATGATCAGTACACTAAGCCCACTTGCTTCTCCAAATTTCGTTCTTCTATGTTGAAGCGTTCGTTTCCAGTAACAGTTTCCATTCTGGCATTTCACTCTGTTTTCTCCTATATTGATAGATGTATTTGGAACTCTAAATCAAACACGGTTTGTGCTAGCTTCTTGAAACTTGACACAGTAATGCAGTTTCACATTCTAACTCTATGTTTTGTTTCCTTTTCATGTAGCCCTAAGCAGTGACTGGCGAGAAACACTTTCATTGAAAGGGGTTGCAAGCTTCCAATAATTACGAGTCTCCAGAAATCTCAGCAAATATTTCTTCACCCAAACTGGATGATACTTTCAGGTAATGATCAGTACACTAAGCGCACTTGGTTCTCCAAATTTCGTTCTTCTATGTTGAAGCGTTCGTTTCCAGTAACAGTTTGAATTTTGTCGTTTCACTCTGTTTTCTCCTATATTGATAGATGTATTTGGAACTCTAAATCAAACACGGTTTGTGCTAGCTTCTTGAAACTTGACACAGTAAAGCAGTTTCAGATTGTAACTCTATGTTTTGTTTCCTTTTCAAGTAGTTTTAAGCAGTGACTGGCGAGAAACACTTTCATTGAAAGGGGTTGCAAGCTTCCAAAAATTACGAGTGTCCAGAAATCTCAGCAAATATTTTTTCACCCAAACTGGATGATACTTTCAGGTAATGATTAGTACACTAAGCCCACTTGGTTCTCCAAATTTCGTTCTTCTATGTTGAAGCGTTCGTTTCTAGTAACAGTTTGAATTTTGTCGTTTCACTCTGTTTTCTCCTATATGATAGATGTATTTGGAACTCTAAATCAAGCACGGTTTGTGCTAGCTTCTTGAAACTTGACACAGTAAAGCAGTTTCACATTCTAACTCTATGTTTTGTTTCCTTTTCATGTAGCCCTAAGCAGTGACTGGCGAGAAACACTTTCATTGAAAGGGGTTGCAAGCTTCCAAAAATTACGAGTCTCCAGAAATCTCAGCAAATATTTTTTCAACCAAACTGGATGATACTTTCAGGTAATGATCAGTACACTAAGCCCACTTGGTTCTCCAAATTTTGTTCTTCTATGTTGAAGCGTTCGTTTCCAGTAACAGTTTCCATTCTGGCATTTCACTCTGTTTTCTCCTATATTGATAGATGTATTTGGAACTCTAAATCAAACACGGTTTGTGCTAGCTTCTTGAAACTTGACACAGTAAAGCAGTTTCACATTCTAACTCTATGTTTTGTTTCCTTTTCATGTAGCCCTAAGCAGGACTGGCGAGAAACACTTTCATTGAAAGGGGTTGCAAGCTTCTAAAAATTACGAGTCTCCAGAAATCTCAGCAAATATTTTTTCACCCAAACTGGATGATACTTTCAGGTAATGATCAGTACACTTGGCCCACTTGGTTCTCCACATTTCGTTCTTCTATGTTGAAGCGTTTGTTTCCAGTAACAGTTTCCATTCTGGCATTTCACTCTGTTTTCTCCTATATTGATAGATGTATTTGGAACTCTAAATCAAACACGGTTTGTGCTAGCTTCTTGAAACTTGACACAGTAAAGCAGTTTCACATTCTAACTCTATGTTTTGTTGCCTTTTCATGTAGCCCTAAGCAGTGCCTGGCGAGAAACACTTTCATTGAAAGGGGTTGCAAGCTTCCAAAAATTACGAGTCTCCAGAAATCTCAGAAAATATTTTTTCACCCAAACTAGATGATACTTTCAGGTAATGATCAGTACACTAAGCCCTCTTGGTTCCCCCAATTTTGTTCTTCTATGTTGAAGCGTTCGTTTCCAGTAACAGTTTGAATTTTGTCGTTTCACTCTGTTTTCTCCTATATTGATAGATGTATTTGGAACTCTAAATCAAACACGGTTTGTGCTAGCTTCTTGAAACTTGACACAGTAAAGCAGTTTCAGATTGTAACTCTATGTTTTGTTTCCTTTTTATGTAGCTTTAAGCAGTGACTGGCGAGAAACACTTTCATTGAAAGGGGTTGCAAGCTTCCAAAAATTACGAGTCTCCAGAAATCTCAGCAAATATTTTTTCACCCAAACTGGATGATACTTTCAGGTAATGATTAGTACACTAAGCCCACTTGGTTCTCCTAATTTCGTTCCTCTATGTTGAAGCGTTCGTTTCTAGTAACAGTTTGAATTTTGTCGTTTCACTCTGTTTTCTCCTATATTGATAGATGTATTTGGAACTCTAAATCAAACACGGTTTGTGCTAGCTTCTTGAAACTTGACACAGTAAAGCAGTTTCACATTCTAACTCTATGTTTTGTTTCCTTTTCATGTAGCCCTAAGCAGTGACTGGCGAGAAACACTTTCATTGAAAGGGGTTGCAAGCTTCCAAAAATTACGAGTCTCCGGAAATCTCAGCAAATATTTTTTCACCCAAACTGGATGATACTTTCAGGTAATGATCAGTACACTAAGCCCACTTGGTTCTCCAAATTTCGTTCTTCTATGTTGAAGAGTTCGTTTCCAGTAACAGTTTCCATTCTGGCATTTCACTCTGTTTTGTCCTATATTGATAGTTGTATTTGGAACTCTAAATCAATCACGGTTTGTGCTAGCTTCTTTAAACTTGACACAGTAAAGCAGTTTCACATTCTAACTCTATGTTTTGTTTCCATTTCATGTAGCCCTAAGCAGTGACTGGCGAGATACACTTTCATTGAAAGGGGTTGCAAGCTTCCAAAAATTACGAGTCTCCAGAAATCTCAGCAAATATTTTTTCACCCAAACTGGATGATACTTTTAGGTAATGATCAGTACACTAAGCCCACTTGGTTCTCCAAATTTTGTTCTTCTATGTTGAAGCGTTCGTTTCCAGTAACAGTTTCCATTCTGGCATTTCACTCTGTTTTCTCCTATATTGATAGATGTATTTGGAACTCTAAATCAAACACGGTTTGTGCTAGCTTCTTGAAACTTGACACAGTAAAGCAGTTTCACATTCTAACTCTATGTTTTCTTTCCTTTTCATGTAGCCCTAAGCAGTGACTGGCGAGAAACACTTTCATTGAAAGGGGTTGCAAGCTTCCAAAAATTACGAGTCTCCAGAAATCTCAGCAAATATTTTTTCACCCAAACTGGATGATACTTTCAGGTAATGATCAGTACACTAAGCCCACTTGGTTCTCCAAATTTCGTTCTTCTATGTTGAAGCGTTCGTTTCCAGTAACAGTTTCCATTCTGGCATTTCACTCTGTTTTGTCCTATATTGATAGATGTATTTGGAACTCTAAATCAAACACGGTTTGTGCTAGCTTCTTGAAACTTGACACAGTAAAGCAGTTTCAGATTGTAACTCTATGTTTTGTTTCCTTTTCATGTAGCTTTAAGCAGTGACTGGCGAGAAACACTTTCATTGAAAGGGGTTGCAAGCTTCCAAAAATTACGAGTCTCCAGAAATCTCAGCAAATATTTTTTCACCCAAACTGGATGATACTTTCAGGTAATGATTAGTACACTAAGCCCACTTGGTTCTCCAAATTTCGTTCTTCTATGTTGAAGCGTTCGTTTCTAGTAACAGTTTGAATTTTGTCGTTTCACTCTGTTTTCTCCTATATGATAGATGTATTTGGAACTCTAAATCAAGCACGGTTTGTGCTAGCTTCTTGAAACTTGACACAGTAAAGCAGTATCACATTCTAACTCTATGTTTTGTTTCCTTTTCATGTAGCCCTAAGCAGTGACTGGCGAGAAACACTTTCATTGAAAGGGGTTGCAAGCTTCCAAAAATTACGAGTCTCCAGAAATCTCAGCAAATATTTCTTCACCCAAACTGCATGATACTTTCAGGTAATGATCAGTACACTAAGCCCACTTGGTTCTCCAAATTTCGTTCTTCTATGTTGAAGCGTTCGTTTCCAGTAACAGTTTGAATTTTGTCGTTTCACTCTGTTTTCTCCTATATTGATAGATGTATTTGGAACTCTAAATCAAACACGGTTTGTGCTAGCTTCTTGAAACTTGACACAGTAAAGCAGTTTCACATTCTAACTCTATGTTTTGTTTCCTTTTCATGTAGCCCTAAGCAGTGACTGGCGAGAAACACTTTCAATGAAAAGGGTTGCAAGCTTCCAAAAATTACGAGTCTCCAGAAATCTCAGCAAATATTTTTTCACCCAAACTGCATGATACTTTCAGGTAATGATCAGTACACTAAGCCCACTTGCTTCTCCAAATTTCGTTCTTCTATGTTGAAGCGTTCGTTTCCAGTAACAGTTTCCATTCTGGCATTTCACTCTGTTTTCTCCTATATTGATAGATGTATTTGGAACTCTAAATCAAACACGGTTTGTGCTAGCTTCTTGAAACTTGACACAGTAATGCAGTTTCACATTCTAACAATATGTTTTGTTTCCTTTTCATATAGCCCTAAGCAGTGACTGGCGAGAAACACTTTCATTGAAAGGGGTTGCAAGCTTCCAATAATTACGAGTCTCCAGAAATCTCAGCAAATATTTCTTCACCCAAACTGGATGATACTTTCAGGTAATGATCAGTACACTAAGCGCACTTGGTTCTCCAAATTTCGTTCTTCTATGTTGAAGCGTTCGTTTCCAGTAACAGTTTGAATTTTGTCGTTTCACTCTGTTTTCTCCTATATTGATAGATATATTTGGAACTCTAAATCAAACACGGTTTGTGCTAGCTTCTTGAAACTTGACACAGTAAAGCAGTTTCAGATTGTAACTCTATGTTTTGTTTCCTTTTCAAGTAGTTTTAAGCAGTGACTGGCGAGAAACACTTTCATTGAAAGGGGTTGCAAGCTTCCAAAAATTACGAGTGTCCAGAAATCTCAGCAAATATTTTTTCACCCAAACTGGATGATACTTTCAGGTAATGATTAGTACACTAAGCCCACTTGGTTCTCCAAATTTCGTTCTTCTATGTTGAAGCGTTCGTTTCTAGTAACAGTTTGAATTTTGTCGTTTCACTCTGTTTTCTCCTATATGATAGATGTATTTGGAACTCTAAATCAAGCACGGTTTGTGCTAGCTTCTTGAAACTTGACACAGTAAAGCAGTTTCACATTCTAACTCTATGTTTTGTTTCCTTTTCATGTAGCCCTAAGCAGTGACTGGCGAGAAACACTTTCATTGAAAGGGGTTGCAAGCTTCCAAAAATTACGAGTCTCCAGAAATCTCAGCAAATATTTTTTCAACCAAACTGGATGATACTTTCAGGTAATGATCAGTACACTAAGCCCACTTGGTACTCCAAATTTTGTTCTTCTATGTTGAAGCGTTCGTTTCCAGTAACAGTTTCCATTCTGGCATTTCACTCTGTTTTCTCCTATATTGATAGATGTATTTGGAACTCTAAATCAAACACGGTTTGTGCTAGCTTCTTGAAACTTGACACAGTAAAGCAGTTTCACATTCTAACTCTATGTTTTGTTTCCTTTTCATGTAGCTTTAAGCAGTGACTGGCGAGAAACTCTTCCATTGAAAGGGGTTGCAAGCTTCCAAAAATTACGAGTCTCCAGAAATCTCAGCAAATATTTTTTCACCCAAACTGGATGATACTTTCAGGTAATGATCAGTACACTAAGCCCACTTGGTTCTCCAAATTTCGTTCTTCTATGTTGAAGCGTTCGTTTCCAGTAACAGTTTCCATTCTGGCATTTCACTGTTTTCTCCTATATTGATAGATGTATTTGGAACTCTAAATCAAACACGGTTTGTGCTAGCTTCTTGAAACTTGACACAGTAATGCAGTTTCACATTCTAACAATATGTTTTGTTTCCTTTTCATGTAGCCCTAAGCAGTGACTGGCGAGAAACACTTTCATTGAAAGGGGTTGCAAGCTTCCAAAAATTACGAGTCTCCAGAAATCTCAGCAAATATTTTTTCACCCAAACTGGATGATACTTTCAGGTAATGATCAGTACACTAAGCCCACTTGCTTCTCCAAATTTCGTTCTTCTATATTGAAGCGTTCGTTTCCAGTAACAGTTTCCATTCTGGCATTTCACTCTGTTTTCTCCTATATTGATAGATGTATTTGGAACTCTAAATCAAACACGGTTTGTGCTAGCTTCTTGAAACTTGACACAGTAAAGCAGTTTCAGATTGTAACTCTATGTTTTGTTTCCTTTTCATGTAGCTTTAAGCAGTGACTGGCGAGAAACACTTTCATTGAAAGGGGTTGCAAGCTTCCAAAAATTACGAGTCTCCAGAAATCTCAGCAAATATTTTTTCACCGAAACTGGATGATACTTTCAGGTAATGATTAGTACACTAAGCCCACTTGGTTCTCCAAATTTCGTTCTTCTATGTTGAAGCGTTCGTTTCTAGTAACAGTTTGAATTTTGTCGTTTCACTCTGTTTTCTCCTATATTGATAGATGTATTTGGAACTCTAAATCAAACACGGTTTGTGCTAGCTTCTTGAAACTTGACACAGTAATGCAGTTTCACATTCTAACAATATGTTTTGTTTCCTTTTCATGTAGCCCTAAGCAGTGACTGGCGAGAAACACTTTCATTGAAAGGGGTTGCAAGCTTCCAAAAATTACGAGTCTCCAGAAATCTCAGCAAATATTTTTTCACCCAAACTGGATGATACTTTCAGGTAATGATCAGTACACTTGGCCCACTTGGTTCTCCACATTTCGTTCTTCTATGTTGAAGCATTTGTTTCCAGTAACAGTTTCCATTCTGGCATTTCACTCTGTTTTCTCCTATATTGATAGATGTATTTGGAACTCTAAATCAAACACGGTTTGTGCTAGCTTCTTGAAACTTGACACAGTAAAGCAGTTTCACATTCTAACTCTATGTTTTGTTTCCTTTTCATGTAGCCCTAAGCAGTGCCTGGCGAGAAACACTTTCATTGAAAGGGGTTGCAAGCTTCCAAAAATTACGAGTCTCCAGAAATCTCAGAAAATATTTTTTCACCCAAACTAGATGATACTTTCAGGTAATGATCAGTACACTAAGCCCTCTTGGTTCCCCAAATTTTGTTCTTCTATGTTGAAGCGTTCGTTTCCAGTAACAGTTTGAATTTTGTCGTTTCACTCTGTTTTCTCCTATATTGATAGATGTATTTGGAACTCTAAATCAAACACGGTTTGTGCTAGCTTCTTGAAACTTGACACAGTAAAGCAGTTTCAGATTGTAACTCTATGTTTTGTTTCCTTTTCATGTAGCTTTAAGCAGTGACTGGCGAGAAACACTTTCATTGAAAGGGGTTGCAAGCTTCCAAAAATTACGAGTCTCCAGAAATCTCAGCAAATATTTTTTCACCCAAACTGGATGATACTTTCAGGTAATGATTAGTACACTAAGCCCACTTGGTTCTCCTAATTTCGTTCCTCTATGTTGAAGCGTTCGTTTCTAGTAACAGTTTGAATTTTGTCGTTTCACTCTGTTTTCTCCTATATTGATAGATGTATTTGGAACTCTAAATCAAACACGGTTTGTGCTAGCTTCTTGAAACTTGACACAGTAAAGCAGTTTCACATTCTAACTCTAAGTTTTGTTTCCTTTTCATGTAGCCCTAAGCAGTGACTGGCGAGAAACACTTTCATTGAAAGGGGTTGCAAGCTTCCAAAAATTACGAGTCTCCAGAAATCTCAGCAAATATTTTTTCACCCAAACTGGATGATACTTTCAGGTAATGATCAGTACACTAAGCCCACTTGGTTCTCCAAATTTCGTTCTTCTATGTTGAAGCGTTCGTTTCCAGTAACAGTTTCCATTCTGGCATTTCACTCTGTTTTGTCCTATATTGATAGATGTATTTGGAACTCTAAATCAATCACGGTTTGTGCTAGCTTCTTTAAACTTGACACAGTAAAGCAGTTTCACATTCTAACTCTATGTTTTGTTTCCTTTTCATGTAGCCCTAAGCAGTGACTGGCGAGATACACTTTCATTGAAAGGGGTTGCAAGCTTCCAAAAATTACGAGTCTCCAGAAATCTCAGCAAATATTTTTTCACCCAAACTGGATGATACTTTTAGGTAATGATCAGTACACTAAGCCCACTTGGTTCTCCAAATTTTGTTCTTCTATGTTGAAGCGTTCGTTTCCAGTAACAGTTTCCATTCTGGCATTTCACTCTGTTTTCTCCTATATTGATAGATGTATTTGGAACTCTAAATCAAACACGGTTTGTGCTAGCTTCTTGAAACTTGACACAGTAAAGCAGTTTCACATTCTAACTCTATGTTTTGTTTCCTTTTCATGTAGCCCTAAGCAGTGACTGGCGAGAAACACTTTCATTGAAAGGGGTTGCAAGCTTCCAAAAATTACGAGTCTCCAGAAATCTCAGCAAATATTTTTTCACCCAAACTGGATGATACTTTCAGGTAATGATCAGTACACTAAGCCCACTTGGTTCTCCAAATTTCGTTCTTCTATGTTGAAGCGTTCGTTTCCAGTAACAGTTTCCATTCTGGCATTTCACTCTGTTTTGTCCTATATTGATAGATGTATTTGGAACTCTAAATCAAACACGGTTTGTGCTATCTTCTTGAAACTTGACACAGTAAAGCAGTTTCAGATTGTAACTCTATGTTTTGTTTCCTTTTCATGTAGCTTTAAGCAGTGACTGGCGAGAAACACTTTCATTGAAAGGGGTTGCAAGCTTACAAAAATTACGAGTCTCCAGAAATCTCAGCAAATATTTTTTCACCCAAACTGGATGATACTTTCAGGTAATGATTAGTACACTAAGCCCACTTGGTTCTCCAAATTTCGTTCTTCTATGTTGAAGCGTTCGTTTCTAGTAACAGTTTGAATTTTGTCGTTTCACTCTGTTTTCTCCTATATGATAGATGTATTTGGAACTCTAAATCAAGCACGGTTTGTGCTAGCTTCTTGAAACTTGACACAGTAAAGCAGTTTCACATTCTAACTCTATGTTTTGTTTCCTTTTCATGTAGCCCTAAGCAGTGACTGGCGAGAAACACTTTCATTGAAAGGGGTTGCAAGCTTCCAAAAATTACGAGTCTCCAGAAATCTCAGCAAATATTTTTTCAACCAAACTGGATGATACTTTCAGGTAATGATCAGTACACTAAGCCCACTTGGTTCTCCAAATTTCGTTCTTCTATGTTGAAGCGTTCGTTTCCAGTAACAGTTTCCATTCTGGCATTTCACTCTGTTTTCTCCTATATTGATAGATGTATTTGGAACTCTAAATCAAACACGGTTTGTGCTAGCTTCTTGAAACTTGACACAGTAAAGCAGTTTCAGATTCTAACTCTATGTTTTGTTTCCTTTTCATGTAGCTTTAAGCAGTGACTGGCGAGAAACACTTTCATTGAAAGAGGTTGCAAGCTTCCAAAAATTACGAGTCTCCAGAAATCTCAGCAAATATTTTTTCACCCAAACTGATTGATACTTTCAGGTAATTATCAGTACACTAAGCGCACTTGGTTCTCCAAATTTCGTTCTTCTATGTTGAAGCGTTCGTTTCCAGTAACCGTTTCCATTCTGGCATTTCACTCTGTTTTCTCCTATATTGATAGATGTATTTGGAACTCTAAATCAAACACGGTTTGTGCTAGCTTCTTGAAACTTGACACAGTAAAGCAGTTTCACATTCTAACTCTATGTTTTGTTTCTTTTTCATGTAGCTTTAAGCAGTGACTGGCGAGAAACACTTTCATTGAAAGGGGTTGCAAGCTTCCAAAAATTACGAGTCTCCAGAAATCTCAGCAAATATCTTTCACCCAAACTGGATGATGCTTTCAGGTAATGATCAGTACATTAAGTCCACTTGCTTCCCCATATTTCGTTCTTCTATGTTGAAGCGTTCGTTTCCAGTAACAGTTTGAATTTTGTCGTTTCACTCTGTTTTCTCCTATATTGATAGATGTATTTGGAACTCTAAATCAAACACGGTTTGTGCTAGCTTCTTGAAACTTGACACAGTAAAGCAGTTTCACATTCTAACTCTATGTTTTGTTTCCTTTTCATGTAGCCCTAAGCAGTGACTGGCGAGAAACACTTTCATTGAAAGGGGTTGCAAGCTTCCAAAAATTACGAGTCTCCAGAAATCTCAGCAAATATTTCTTCACCCAAACTGGATGATACTTTCAGGTAATGATCAGTACACTGAGCCCACTTGGTTCTCCAAATTTCGTTCTTCTATGTTGAAGCGTTCGTTTCCAGTAACAGTTTGAATTTTGTCGTTTCACTCTGTTTTCTCCTATATTGATAGATGTATTTGGAACTCTAAATCAAACACGGTTTGTGCTAGCTTCTTGAAACTTGACACAGTAAAGCAGTTTCACATTCTAACTCTATGTTTTGTTTCCTTTTCATGTAGCCCTAAGCAGTGACTGGCGAGAAACACTTTCATTGAAAGGGGTTGCAAGCTTCCAAAAATTACGAGTCTCCAGAAATCTCAGCAAATATTTTTTCACCCAAACTGGATGATACTTTCAGGTAATGATCAGTACACTAAGCCCACTTGGTTCTCCAAATTTCGTTCTTCTATGTTGAAGCGTTCGTTTCCAGTAACAGTTTCCATTCTGGCATTTCACTCTGTTTTCTCCTATATTGATAGATGTATTTGGAACTCTAAATCAAACACGGTTTGTGCTAGCTTCTTGAAACTTGACACAGTACAGCAGTTTCACATTCTAACTCTATGTTTTGTTTCCTTTTCATGTAGCCCTAAGCAGTGACTGGCGAGAAACACTTTCATTGAAAGGGGTTGCAAGCTTCCAAAAATTACGAGTCTCCAGAAATCTCAGCAAATATTTTTTCACCCAAACTGCATGATACTTTCAGGTAATGATCAGTACACTAAGCCCACTTGCTTCTCCAAATTTCGTTCTTCTATGTTGAAGCGTTCGTTTCCAGTAACAGTTTCCATTCTGGCATTTCACTCTGTTTTCTCCTATATTGATAGATGTATTTGGAACTCTAAATCAAACACGGTTTGTGCTAGCTTCTTGAAACTTGACACAATAAAGCAGTTTCACATTCTAACTCTATGTTTTGTTTCCTTTTCATGTAGCCCTAAGCAGTGACTGGCGAGAAACACTTTCATTGAAAGGGGTTGCAAGCTTCCAAAAATTACGAGTCTCCAGAAATCTCAGCAAATATTTTTTCACCCAAACTGGATGATACTTTCAGGTAATGATCAGTACACTAAGCGCACTTGGTTCTCCAAATTTCGTTCTTCTATGTTGAAGCGTTCGTTTCCAGTAACAGTTTGAATTTTGTCGTTTCACTCTGTTTTCTCCTATATTGATAGATGTATTTGGAACTCTAAATCAAACACGGTTTGTGCTAGCTTCTTGAAACTTGACACAGTAAAGCAGTTTCACATTCTAACTCTATGTTTTGTTTCCTTTTCATGTAGCCCTAAGCAGTGACTGGCGAGAAACACTTTCATTGAAAGGGGTTGCAAGCTTCCAAAAATTACGAGTCTCCAGAAATCTCAGCAAATATTTCTTCACCCAAACTGCATGATACTTTCAGGTAATGATCAGTACACTAAGCCCACTTGGTTCTCCAAATTTCGTTCTTCTATGTTGAAGCGTTCGTTTCCAGTAACAGTTTGAATTTTGTCGTTTCACTCTGTTTTCTCCTATATTGATAGATGTATTTGGAACTCTAAATCAAACACGGTTTGTGCTAGCTTCTTGAAACTTGACACAGTAAAGCAGTTTCACATTCTAACTCTATGTTTTGTTTCCTTTTCATGTAGGCCTAAGCAGTGACTGGCGAGAAACACTTTCATTGAAAGGGGTTGCAAGCTTCCAAAAATTACGAGTCTCCAGAAATCTCAGCAAATATTTTTTCACCCAAACTGGATGATACTTTCAGGTAATGATCAGTACACTAAGCCCACTTGCTTCTCCAAATTTCGTTCTTCTATGTTGAAGCGTTCGTTTCCAGTAACAGTTTCCATTCTGGCATTTCACTCTGTTTTCTCCTATATTGATAGATGTATTTGGAACTCTAAATCAAACACGGTTTGTGCTAGCTTCTTGAAACTTGACACAGTAAAGCAGTTTCACATTCTAACTCTATGTTTTGTTTCCTTTTCATGTAGCCCTAAGCAGTGACTGGCGAGAAACACTTTCATTGAAAGGGGTTGCAAGCTTCCAAAAATTACGAGTCTCCAGAAATCTCAGCAAATATTTTTTCACCCAAACTGGATGATACTTTCAGGTAATGATCAGTACACTAAGCGCACTTGGTTCTCCAAATTTCGTTCTTCTATGTTGAAGCGTTCGTTTCCAGTAACAGTTTCCATTTTGGCGTTTCACTCTGTTTTCTCCTATATTGATAGATGTATTTGGAACTCTAAATCAAACACGGTTTGTGCTAGCTTCTTGAAACTTGACACAGTAAAGCAGTTTCACATTCTAACTCTATGTTTTGTTTCCTTTTCATGTAGCCCTAAGCAGTGACTGGCGAGAAACACTTTCACTGAAAGGGGTTGCAAGCTTCCAAAAATTACGAGTCTCCAGAAATCTCAGCAAATATTTCTTCACCCAAACTGCATGATACTTTCAGGTAATGATCAGTACACTAAGCCCACTTGGTTCTCCAAATTTCGTTCTTCTATGTTGAAGCGTTCGTTTCCAGTAACAGTTTGAATTTTGTCGTTTCACTCTGTTTTCTCCTATATTGATAGATGTATTTGGAACTCTAAATCAAACACGGTTTGTGCTAGCTTCTTGAAACTTGACACAGTAAAGCAGTTTCACATTCTAACTCTATGTTTTGTTTCCTTTTCATGTAGCCCTAAGCAGTGACTGGCGAGAAACACTTTCATTGAAAGGGGTTGCAAGCTTCCAAAAATTACGAGTCTCCAGAAATCTCAGCAAATATTTTTTCACCCAAACTGGATGATACTTTCAGGTAATGATCAGTACACTAAGCCCACTTGCTTCTCCAAATTTCGTTCTTCTATGTTGAAGCGTTCGTTTCCAGTAACAGTTTCCATTCTGGCATTTCACTCTGTTTTCTCCTATATTGATAGATGTATTTGGAACTCTAAATCAAACACGGTTTGTGCTAGCTTCTTGAAACTTGACACAGTAAAGCAGTTTCACATTCTAACTCTATGTTTTGTTTCCTTTTCATGTAGCCCTAAGCAGTGACTGGCGAGAAACACTTTCATTGAAAGGGGTTGCAAGCTTCCAAAAATTACGAGTCTCCAGAAATCTCAGCAAATATTTTTTCACCCAAACTGGATGATACTTTCAGGTAATGATCAGTACACTAAGCGCACTTGGTTCTCCAAATTTCGTTCTTCTATGTTGAAGCGTTCGTTTCCAGTAACAGTTTCCATTTTGGCGTTTCACTCTGTTTTCTCCTATATTGATAGATGTATTTGGAACTCTAAATCAAACACGGTTTGTGCTAGCTTCTTGAAACTTGACACAGTAAAGCAGTTTCACATTCTAACTCTATGTTTTCTTTCCTTTTCATGTAGCCCTAAGCAGTGACTGGCGAGAAACACTTTCACTGAAAGGGGTTGCAAGCTTCCAAAAATTACGAGTCTCCAGAAATCTCAGCAAATATTTCTTCACCCAAACTGCATGATACTTTCAGGTAATGATCAGTACACTAAGCCCACTTGGTTCTCCAAATTTCGTTCTTCTATGTTGAAGCGTTCGTTTCCAGTAACAGTTTGAATTTTGTCGTTTCACTCTGTTTTCTCCTATATTGATAGATGTATTTGGAACTCTAAATCAAACACGGTTTGTGCTAGCTTCTTGAAACTTGACACAGTAAAGCAGTTTCACATTCTAACTCTATGTTTTGTTTCCTTTTCATGTAGCCCTAAGCAGTGACTGGCGAGAAACACTTTCATTGAAAGGGGTTGCAAGCTTACAAAAATTACGAGTCTCCAGAAATCTCAGCAAATATTTTTTCACCCAAACTGCATGATACTTTCAGGTAATGATCAGTACACTAAGCCCACTTGCTTCTCCAAATTTCGTTCTTCTATGTTGAAGCGTTCGTTTCCAGTAACAGTTTCCATTCTGGCATTTCACTCTGTTTTCTCCTATATTGATAGATGTATTTGGAACTCTAAATCAAACACGGTTTGTGCTAGCTTCTTGAAACTTGACACAGTAAAGCAGTTTCACATTCTAACAATATGTTTTGTTTCCTTTTCATGTAGCCCTAAGCAGTGACTGGCGAGAAACACTTTCATTGAAAGGGGTTGCAAGCTTCCAATAATTACGAGTCTCCAGAAATCTCAGCAAATATTTCTTCACCCAAACTGGATGATACTTTCAGGTAATGATCAGTACACTAAGCGCACTTGGTTCTCCAAATTTCGTTCTTCTATGTTGAAGCGTTCGTTTCCAGTAACAGTTTGAATTTTGTCGTTTCACTCTGTTTTCTCCTATATTGATAGATGTATTTGGAACTCTAAATCAAACACGGTTTGTGCTAGCTTCTTGAAACTTGACACAGTAAAGCAGTTTCAGATTGTAACTCTATGTTTTGTTTCCTTTTCATGTAGCTTTAAGCAGTGACTGGCGAGAAACACTTTCATTGAAAGGGGTTGCAGGCTTCCAAATATTACGAGTCTCCAGAAATCTCAGCAAATATTTTTTCACCCAAACTGGATGATACTTTCAGGTAATAATTAGTAAACTACGCCCACTTGGTTCTCCAAATTTCGTTCTTCTATGTTGAAGCGTTCGTTTCTAGTAACAGTTTGAATTTTGTCGTTTCACTCTGTTTTCTCCTATATTGATAGATGTATTTGGAACTCTAAATCAAACACGGTTTGTGCTAGCTTCTTGAAACTTGACACAGTAAAGCAGTTTCACATTCTAACTCTATGTTTTGTTTCCTTTTCATGTAGCCCTAAGCAGTGACTGGCGAGAAACACTTTCATTGAAAGGGGTTGCAAGCTTCCAAAAATTACGAGTCTCCAGAAATCTCAGCAAATATTTTTTCACCCAAACTGGATGATACTTTCAGGTAATGATCAGTACACTAAGCCCACTTGGTTCTCCAAATTTCGTTCTTCTATGTTGAAGCGTTCGTTTCCAGTAACAGTTTCCATTCTGGCATTTCACTCTGTTTTCTCCTATATTGATAGATGTATTTGGAACTCTAAATCAAACACGGTTTGTGCTAGCTTCTTGAAACTTGACACAGTAAAGCAGTTTCACATTCTAACTCTATGTTTTGTTTCCTTTTCATGTAGCTTTAAGCAGTGACTGGCGAGAAACTCTTTCATTGAAAGGGGTTGCAAGCTTCCAAAAATTACGAGTCTCCAGAAATCTCAGCAAATATTTTTTCACCCAAACTGGATGATACTTTCAGGTAATGATCAGTACACTAAGCCCACTTGGTTCTCCAAATTTCGTTCTTCTATGTTGAAGCGTTCGTTTCCAGTAACAGTTTCCATTCTGGCATTTCACTCTGTTTTCTCCTATATTGATAGATGTATTTGGAACTCTAAATCAAACACGGTTTGTGCTAGCTTCTTGAAACTTGACACAGTAATGCAGTTTCACATTCTAACAATATGTTTTGTTTCCTTTTCATGTAGCCCTAAGCAGTGACTGGCGAGAAACACTTTCATTGAAAGGGGTTGCAAGCTTCCAAAAATTACGAGTCTCCAGAAATCTCAGCAAATATTTTTTCACCCAAACTGGATGATACTTTCAGGTAATGATCAGTACACTAAGCCTACTTGCTTCTCCAAATTTCGTTCTTCTATGTTGAAGCGTTCGTTTCCAGTAACAGTTTCCATTCTGGCATTTCACTCTGTTTTCTCCTATATTGATAGATGTATTTGGAACTCTAAATCAAACACGGTTTGTGCTAGCTTCTTGAAACTTGACACAGTAAAGCTGTTTCACATTCTAACTCTATTTTTTGTTTCCTTTTCATGTAGCTTTAAGCAGTGACTGGCGAGAAACTCTTTCATTGAAAGGGGTTGCAAGCTTCCAAAAATTACGAGTCTCCAGAAATCTCAGCAAATATTTTTTCACCCAAACTGGATGATACTTTCAGGTAATGATCAGTACACTAAGCCCACTTGGTTCTCCAAATTTCGTTCTTCTATGTTGAAGCGTTCATTTCCAGTAACAGTTTGAATTTTGTCGTTTCACTCTGTTTTCTCCTATATTGATAGATGTATTTGGAACTCTAAATCAAACACGGTTTGTGCTAGCTTCTTGAAACTTGACACAGTAAAGCAGTTTCACATTCTAACTCTATGTTTTGTTTCCTTTTCATGTAGCCCTAAGCAGTGACTGGCGAGAAACACTTTCATTGAAAGGGGTTGCAAGCTTCCAAAAATTACGAGTCTCCAGAAATCTCAGCAAATATTTCTTCACCCAAACTGCATGATACTTTCAGGTAATGATCAGTACACTAAGCCCACTTGGTTCTCCAAATTTCGTTCTTCTATGTTGAAGCGTTGGTTTCCAGTAACAGTTTGAATTTTGTCGTTTCACTCTGTTTTCTCCTATATTGATAGATGTATTTGGAACTCTAAATCAAACACGGTTTGTGCTAGCTTCTTGAAACTTGACACAGTAAAGCAGTTTCACATTCTAACTCTATGTTTTGTTTCCTTTTCATGTAGCCCTAAGCAGTGACTGGCGAGAAACACTTTCATTGAAAGGGGTTGCAAGCTTCCAAAAATTACGAGTCTCCAGAAATCTCAGCAAATATTTTTTCACCCAAACTGCATGATACTTTCAGGTAATGATCAGTACACTAAGCCCACTTGCTTCTCCAAATTTCGTTCTTCTATGTTGAAGCGTTCGTTTCCAGTAACAGTTTCCATTCTGGCATTTCACTCTGTTTTCTCCTATATTGATAGATGTATTTGGAACTCTAAATCAAACACGGTTTGTGCTAGCTTCTTGAAACTTGACACAGTAAAGCAGTTTCACATTCTAACAATATGTTTTGTTTCCTTTTCATGTAGCCCTAAGCAGTGACTGGCGAGAAACACTTTCATTGAAAGGGGTTGCAAGCTTCCAATAATTACGAGTCTCCAGAAATCTCAGCAAATATTTCTTCACCCAAACTGGATGATACTTTCAGGAAATGATCAGTATACTAAGCGCACTTGGTTCTCCAAATTTCGTTCTTCTATGTTGAAGCGTTCGTTTCCAGTAACAGTTTGAATTTTGTCGTTTCACTCTGTTTTCTCCTATATTGATAGATGTATTTGGAACTCTAAATCAAACACGGTTTGTGCTAGCTTCTTGAAACTTGACACAGTAAAGCAGTTTCACATTCTAACTCTATGTTTTGTTTCCTTTTCATGTAGCCCTAAGCAGTGATTGGCGAGAAACACTTTCATTGAAAGGGGTTGCAAGCTTCCAAAAATTACGAGTCTCCAGAAATCTCAGCAAATATTTTTTCACCCAAACTGGATGATACTTTCAGGTAATGATCAGTACACTAAGCCCACTTGGTTCTCCAAATTTCGTTCTTCTATGTTGAAGCGTTCGTTTCCAGTAACAGTTTCCATTCTGGCATTTCACTCTGTTTTCTCCTATATTGATAGATGTATTTGGAACTCTAAATCAAACACGGTTTGTGCTAGCTTCTTGAAACTTGACACAGTAAAGCAGTTTCACATTCTAACTCTATGTTTTGTTTCCTTTTCATGTAGCTTTAAGCAGAGAGTGGCGAGAAACTCTTTCATTGAAAGGGGTTGCAAGCTTCCAAAAATTACGAGTCTCCAGAAATCTCAGCAAATATTTTTTCACCCAAACTGGATGATACTTTCAGGTAATGATCAGTACACTAAGCCCACTTGGTTCTCCAAATTTCGTTCTTCTATGTTGAAGCATTCGTTTCCAGTAACAGTTTCCATTCTGGCATTTCACTCTGTTTTCTCCTATATTGATAGATGTATTTGGAACTCTAAATCAAACACGGTTTGTGCTAGCTTCTTGAAACTTGACACAGTAATGCAGTTTCACATTCTAACAATATGTTTTGTTTCCTTTTCATGTAGCCCTAAGCAGTGACTGGCGAGAAACACTTTCATTGAAAGGGGTTGCAAGCTTCCAAAAATTACGAGTCTCCAGAAATCTCAGCAAATATTTTTTCACCCAAACTGGATGATACTTTCAGGTAATGATCAGTACACTAAGCCTACTTGCTTCTCCAAATTTCGTTCTTCTATGTTGAAGCGTTCGTTTCCAGTAACAGTTTCCATTCTGGCATTTCACTCTGTTTTCTCCTATATTGATAGATGTATTTGGAACTCTAAATCAAACACGGTTTGTGCTAGCTTCTTGAAACTTGACACAGTAAAGCTGTTTCACATTCTAACTCTATTTTTTGTTTCCTTTTCATGTAGCTTTAAGCAGTGACTGGCGAGAAACTCTTTCATTGAAAGGGGTTGCAAGCTTCCAAAAATTACGAGTCTCCAGAAATCTCAGCAAATATTTTTTCACCCAAACTGGATGATACTTACAGGTAATGATCAGTACACTAAGCCCACTTGGTTCTCCAAATTTCGTTCTTCTATGTTGAAGCGTTCATTTCCAGTAACAGTTTGAATTTTGTCGTTTCATTCTGTTTTCTCCTATATTGATAGATGTATTTGGAACTCTAAATCAAACACGGTTTGTGCTAGCTTCTTGAAACTTGACACAGTAAAGCAGTTTCAGATTCTAACTCTATGTTTTGTTTCCTTTTCATGTAGCCCTAAGCAGTGACTGGCGAGAAACACTTTCATTGAAAGGGGTTGCAAGCTTCCAAAAATTACGAGTCTCCAGAAATCTCAGCAAATATTTCTTCACCCAAACTGCATGATACTTTCAGGTAATGATCAGTACACTAAGCCCACTTGGTTCTCCAAATTTCGTTCTTCTATGTTGAAGCGTTGGTTTCCAGTAACAGTTTGAATTTTGTCGTTTCACTCTGTTTTCTCCTATATTGATAGATGTATTTGGAACTCTAAATCAAACACGGTTTGTGCTAGCTTCTTGAAACTTGACACAGTAAAGCAGTTTCACATTCTAACTCTATGTTTTGTTTCCTTTTCATGTAGACCTAAGCAGTGACTGGCGAGAAACACTTTCATTGAAAGGGATTGCAAGCTTCCAAAAATTACGAGTCTCCAGAAATCTCAGCAAATATTTTTTCACCCAAACTGCATGATACTTTCAGGTAATGATCAGTACACTAAGCCCACTTGCTTCTCCAAATTTCGTTCTTCTATGTTGAAGCGTTCGTTTCCAGTAACAGTTTCCATTCTGGCATTTCACTCTGTTTTGTCCTATATTGAGAGATGTATTTGGAACTCTAAATCAAACACGGTTTGTGCTAGCTTCTTGAAACTTGACACAGTAAAGCAGTTTCACATTCTAACAATATGTTTTGTTTCCTTTTCATGTAGCCCTAAGCAGTGACTGGCGAGAAACACTTTCATTGAAAGGGGTTGCAAGCTTCCAATAATTACGAGTCTCCAGAAATCTCAGCAAATATTTCTTCACCCAAACTGGATGATACTTTCAGGAAATGATCAGTACACTAAGCGCACTTGGTTCTCCAAATTTCGTTCTTCTATGTTGAAGCGTTCGTTTCCAGTAACAGTTTGAATTTTGTCGTTTCACTCTGTTTTCTCCTATATTGATAGATGTATTTGGAACTCTAAATCAAACACGGTTTGTGCTAGCTTCTTGAAACTTGACACAGTAAAGCAGTTTCAGATTGTAACTCTATGTTTTGTTTCCTTTTCATGTAGCTTTAAGCAGTGACTGGCGAGAAACACTTTCATTGAAAGGGGTTGCAAGCTTCCAAAAATTACGAGTCTCCAGAAATCTCAGCAAATATTTTTTCACCCAAACTGGATGATACTTTCAGGTAATGATTAGTACACTAAGCCCACTTGGTTCTCCAAATTTCGTTCTTCTATGTTGAAGCGTTCGTTTTTAGTAACAGTTTGAATTTTGTCGTTTCACTCTGTTTTCTCCTATATGATAGATGTATTTGGAACTCTAAATCAAGCACGGTTTGTGCTAGCTTCTTGAAACTTGACACAGTAAAGCAGTTTCACATTCTAACTCTATGTTTTGTTTCCTTTTCATGTAGCCCTAAGCAGTGACTGGCGAGAAACACTTTCATTGAAAGGGGTTGCAAGCTTCCAAAAATTACGAGTCTCCAGAAATCTCAGCAAATATTTTTTCAACCAAACTGGATGATACTTTCAGGTAATGATCAGTACACTAAGCCCACTTGGTTCTCCAAATTTCGTTCTTCTATGTTGAAGCGTTCGTTTCCAGTAACAGTTTCCATTCTGGCATTTCACTCTGTTTTCTCCTATATTGATAGATGTATTTGGAACTCTAAATCAAACACGGTTTGTGCTAGCTTCTTGAAACTTGACACAGTAAAGCAATTTCACATTCTAACTCTATGTTTTGTTTCCTTTTCATGTAGCTTTAAGCAGTGACTGGCGAGAAACTCTTTCATTGAAAGAGGTTGCAAGCTTCCAAAAATTACGAGTCTCCAGAAATCTCAGCAAATATTTTTTCACCCAAACTGGATGATACTTTCAGGTAATGATCAGTACACTAAGCCCAATTGGTTCTCCAAATTTCGTTCTTCTATGTTGAAGCGTTCGTTTCCAGTAACAGTTTCCATTCTGGCATTTCACTCTGTTTTCTCCTATATTGATAGATGTATTTGGAACTCTAAATCAAACACGGTTTGTGCTAGCTTCTTGAAACTTGACACAGTAATGCAGTTTCACATTCTAACAATATGTTTTGTTTCCTTTTCATGTAGCCCTAAGCAGTGACTGGCGAGAAACACTTTCATTGAAAGGGGTTGCAAGCTTCCAAAAATTACGAGTCTCCAGAAATCTCAGCAAATATTTTTTCACCCAAACTGGATGATACTTTCAGGTAATGATCAGTACACTAAGCCCACTTGCTTCTCCAAATTTCGTTCTTCTATGTTGAAGCGTTCGTTTCCAGTAACAGTTTCCATTCTGGCATTTCACTCTGTTTTCTCCTATATTGATAGATGTATTTGGAACTCTAAATCAAACATGGTTTGTGCTAGCTTCTTGAAACTTGACACAGTAAAGCAGTTTCACATTCTAACTCTATTTTTTGTTTCCTTTTCATGTAGCTTTAAGCAGTGACTGGCGAGAAACTCTTTCATTGAAAGGGGTTGCAAGCTTCCAAAAATTACGAGTCTCCAGAAATCTCAGCAAATATTTTTTCACCCAAACTGGATGATACTTTCAGGTAATGATCAGTACACTAAGCCCACTTGGTTCTCCAAATTTCGTTCTTCTATGTTGAAGCGTTCGTTTCCAGTAACAGTTTCCATTCTGGCATTTCACTCTGTTTTCTCCTATATTGATAGATGTATTTGGAACTCTAAATCAAACACGGTTTGTGCTAGCTTCTTGAAACTTGACACAGTAATGCAGTTTCACATTCTAACAATATGTTTTGTTACCTTTTCATGTAGCCCTAAGCAGTGACTGGCGAGAAACCCTTTCATTGAAAGGGGTTGCAAGCTTCCAAAAATTACGAGTCTCCAGAAATCTCAGCAAATATTTTTTCACCCAAACTGCATGATACTTTCAGGTAATGATCAGTACACTAAGCCAACTTGGTTCCCCAAATTTCGTTCTTCTATGTTGAAGCGTTCGTTTCCAGTAACTGTTTGAATTTTGTTGTTTCACTCTGTTTTCTCCTATATTGATAGATGTATTTGGAACTCTAAATCAAACACGGTTTGTGCTAGCTTCTTGAAACTTGACACAGTAATGCAGTTTCACATTCTAACAATATGTTTTGTTACCTTTTCATGTAGCCCTAAGCAGTGACTGGCGAGAAACACTTTCATTGAAAGGGGTTGCAAGCTTCCAAAAATTACGAGTCTCCAGAAATCTCAGCAAATATTTTTTCACCCAAACTGCATGATACTTTCAGGTAATGATCAGTACACTAAGCCAACTTGGTTCCCCAAATTTCGTTCTTCTATGTTGAAGCGTTCGTTTCCAGTAACTGTTTGAATTTTTTTGTTTCACTCTGTTTTCTCCTATATTGATAGATGTATTTGGAACTCTAAATCAAACACGGTTTGTGCTAGCTTCTTGAAACTTGACACAGTAAAGCAGTTTCGCATTCTAACTCTATGTTTTGTTTCCTTTTCATGTAGCCCTAAGCAGTGACTGGCGAGAAACACTTTCATTGAAAGGGGTTGCAAGCTTCCAAAAATTACGAGTCTCCAGAAATCTCAGCAAATATTTCTTCACCCAAACTGCATGATACTTTCAGGTAATGATCAGTACACTAAGCCCACTTGGTTCTCCAAATTTCGTTCTTCTATGTTGAAGCGTTCGTTTCCAGTAACAGTTTGAATTTTGTCGTTTCACTCTGTTTTCTCCTATATTGATAGATGTATTTGGAACTCTAAATCAAACACGGTTTGTGCTAGCTTCTTGAAACTTGACACAGTAGAGCAGTTTCAGATTGTAACTCTATGTTTTGTTTCCTTTTCATGTAGTTTTAAGCAGTGACTGGCGAGAAACACTTTCATTGAAAGGGGTTGCAAGCTTCCAAAAATTACGAGTCTCCAGAAATCTCAGCAAATATTTTTTCAACCAAACTGGATGATACTTTCAGGTAATGATCAGTACACTAAGCCCACTTGGTTCTCCAAATTTTGTTCTTCTATGTTGAAGCGTTCGTTTCCAGTAACAGTTTCCATTCTGGCATTTCACTCTGTTTTCTCCTATATTGATAGATGTATTTGGAACTCTAAATCAAACACGGTTTGTGCTAGCTTCTTGAAACTTGACACAGTAAAGCAGTTTCACATTCTAACTCTATGTTTTGTTTCCTTTTCATGTAGCTTTAAGCAGTGACTGGCGAGAAACTCTTTCATTGAAAGGGGTTGCAAGCTTCCAAAAATTACGAGTCTCAAGAAATCTCAGCAAATACTTTTTCACCCAAACTGGATGATACTTTCAGGTAATGATCAGTACACTTGGCCCACTTGATTCTCCAAATTTCGTTCTTCTATGTTGAAGCGTTTGTTTCCAGTAACAGTTTCCATTCTGGCATTTCACTCTGTTTTCTCCTATATTGATAGATGTATTTGGAACTCTAAATCAAACACGGTTTGTGCTAGCTTCTTGAAACTTGACACAGTAAAGCAGTTTCACATTCTAACTCTATGTTTTGTTTCCTTTTCATGTAGCCCTAAGCAGTGACTGGCGAGAAACACTTTCATTGAAAGGGGTTGCAAGCTTCCAAAAATTACGAGTCTCCAGAAATCTCAGCAAATATTTTTTCACCCAAACTGGATGACACTTTCAGGTAATGATCAGTACACTAAGCCCACTTGGTTCTCCAAATTTTGTTCTTCTATGTTGAAGCGTTCGTTTCCAGTAACAGTTTCCATTCTGGCATTTCACTCTGTTTTCTCCTATATTGATAGATGTATTTGGAACTCTAAATCAAACACGGTTTGTGCTAGCTTCTTGAAACTTGACACAGTAAAGCAGTTTCACATTCTAACTCTATGTTTTGTTTCCTTTTCTTGTAGTCCTAAGCAGTGACGGGCGAGAAACACTTTCATTGAAAGGGGTTGCAAGCTTCCAAAAATTACGAGTCTCCAGAAATCTCAGCAAATATTTTTTCACCCAAACTGGATGATACTTTCTGGTAATGATCAGTACACTAAGTCCACTTGCTTCCCCAAATTTCGTTCTTGTATGTTGAAGCGTTCGTTTCCAGTAACAGTTTGAATTTTGTCGTTTCACTCTGTTTTCTCCTATATTGATAGATGTATTTGGAACTCTAAATCAAACACGGTTTGTGCTAGCTTCTTGAAACTTGACACAGTAAAGCAGTTTCATATTCTAACTCTATGTTTTGTTTCCTTTTCATGTAGCCCTAAGCAGTGACTGGCGAGAAACACTTTCATTGAAAGGGGTTGCAAGCTTCCAAAAATTACGAGTCTCCAGAAATCTCAGCAAATATTTTTTCACCCAAACTGGATGATACTTTCAGGTAATGATCAGTACACTAAGCGCACTTGGTTCTCCAAATTTCGTTCTTCTATGTTGAAGCGTTCGTTTCCAGTAACAGTTTGAATTTTGTCGTTTCACTCTGTTTTCTCCTATATTGATAGATGTATTTGGAACTCTAAATCAAACACGGTTTGTGCTAGCTTCTTGAAACTTGACACAGTAGAGCAGTTTCAGATTGTAACTCTATGTTTTGTTTCCTTTTCATGTAGTTTTAAGCAGTGACTGGCGAGAAACACTTTCATTGAAAGGGGTTGCAAGCTTCCAAAAATTACGAGTCTCCAGAAATCTCAGCAAATATTTTTTCACCCAAACTGGATGATACTTTCAGGTAATGATTAGTACACTAAGCCCACTTGGTTCTCCAAATTTCATTCTTCTATGTTGAAGCGTTCGTTTCCAGTAACAGTTTCCATTCTGGCATTTCACTCTGTTTTCTCCTATATTGATAGATGTATTTGGAACTCTAAATCAAACACGGTTTGTGCTAGCTTCTTGAAACTTGACACAGTAAAGCAGTTTCACATTCTAACTCTAAGTTTTGTTTCCTTTTCATGTAGCTTTAAGCAGTGACTGGCGAGAAACTCTTTCATTGAAAGGGGTTGCAAGCTTCCAAAAATTACGAGTCTCCAGAAATCTCAGCAAATATTTTTTCACCCAAACTGGATGATACTTTCAGGTAATGATCAGTACACTAAGCCCTCTTGGTTCCCCAAATTTTGTTCTTCTATGTTGAAGCGTTCGTTTCCAGTAACAGTTTGAATTTTGTAGTTTCACTCTGTTTTCTCCTATATTGATAGATGTATTTGGAACTCTAAATCAAACACGGTTTGTGCTAGCTTCTTGAAACTTGACACAGTAAAGCAGTTTCAGATTGTAACTCTATGTTTTGTTTCCTTTTCATGTAGCTTTAAGCAGTGACTGGCGAGAAACACTTTCATTGAAAGGGGTTGCAAGCTTCCAAAAATTACGAGTCTCCAGAAATCTCAGCAAATATTTTTTCACCCAAACTGGATGATACTTTCAGGTAATGATCAGTACACTAAGTCCACTTGCTTACCCAAATTTCGTTCTTCTATGTTGAAGCGTTCGTTTCCAGTAACAGTTTGAATTTTGTCGTTTCACTCTGTTTTCTCCTATATTGATAGATGTATTTGGAACTCTAAATCAAACACGGTTTGTGCTAGCTTCTTGAAACTTGACACAGTAAAGCAGTTTCACATTCTAACTCTATGTTTTGTTTCCTTTTCATGTAGCCCTAAGCAGTGCCTGGCGAGAAACACTTTCATTGAAAGGGGTTGCAAGCTTCCAAAAATTACGAGTCTCCAGAAATCTCAGCAAATATTTTTTAACCCAAACTGGATGATACTTTCAGGTAATGATCAGTACACTAAGCCCACTTGCTTCTCCAAATTTCGTTCTTCTATGTTGAAGCGTTCGTTTCCAGTAACAGTTTCCATTCTGGCATTTCACTCTGTTTTCTCCTATATTGATAGATGTATTTGGAACTCTAAATCAAACACGGTTTGTGCTAGCTTCTTGAAACTTGACACAGTAAAGCAGTTTCAGATTGTAACTCTATGTTTTGTTTCCTTTTCATGTAGCTTTAAGCAGTGACTGGCGAGAAACACTTTCATTGAAAGGGGTTGCAGGCTTCCAAATATTACGAGTCTCCAGAAATCTCAGCAAATATTTTTTCACCCAAACTGGATGATACTTTCAGGTAATGATTAGTACACTAAGCCCACTTGGTTCTCCAAATTTCGTTCTTCTATGTTGAAGCGTTCGTTTCTAGTAACAGTTTGAATTTTGTCGTTTCACTCTGTTTTCTCCTATATTGATAGATGTATTTGGAACTCTAAATCAAACACAGTTTGTGCTAGCTTCTTGAAACTTGACACAGTAAAGCAGCTTCACATTCTAACTCTATGTTTGTTTCCTTTTCATGTAGCCCTAAGCAGTGACTGGCGAGAAACACTTTCATTGAAAGGGGTTGCAAGCTTCCAAAAATTACGAGTCTCCAGAAATCTCAGCAAATATTTTTTCACCCAAACTGGATGATACTTTCAGGTAATGATCAGTACAAAAAGCCCACTTGGTTCTCCAAATTTCGTTCTTCTATGTTGAAGCGTTCGTTTCCAGTAACAGTTTCCATTCTGGCATTTCACTCTGTTTTCTCCTATATTGATAGATGTATTTGGAACTCTAAATCAAACACGGTTTGTGCTAGCTTCTTGAAAATTGACACAGTAAAGCAGTTTCACATTCTAACTCTATGTTTTGTTTCCTTTTCTTGTAGCCCTAAGCAGTGACGGGCGAGAAACACTTTCATTGAAAGGGGTTGCAAGCTTCCAAAAATTACGAGTCTCCAGAAATCTCAGCAAATATTTTTTCACCCAAACTGGATGATACTTTCAGGTAATTATCAGTACACTAAGCCCACTTGGTTCTCCAAATTTCGTTCTTCTATGTTGAAGCGTTCGTTTCCAGTAACCGTTTCCATTCTGGCATTTCACTCTGTTTTCTCCTATATTGATAGATGTATTTGGAACTCTAAATCAAACACGGTTTGTGCTAGCTTCTTGAAACTTGACACAGTAAAGCAGTTTCACATTGTAACTCTATGTTTTGTTTCTTTGTCATGTAGCTTTAAGCAGTGACTGGCGAGAAACACTTTCATTGAAAGGGGTTGCAAGCTTCCAAAAATTACGAGTCTCCAGAAATCTCAGCAAATATTTTTTCACCCAAACTGGATGATACTTTCAGGTAATGATCAGTACACTAAGTCCACTTGCTTCCCCAAATTTCGTTCTTCTATGTTGAAGCGTTCGTTTCCAGTAACAGTTTGAATTTTGTCGTTTCACTCTGTTTTCTCCTATATTGATAGATGTATTTGGAACTCTAAATCAAACACGGTTTGTGCTAGCTTCTTGAAACTTGACACAGTAAAGCAGTTTCACATTCTAACTCTATGTTTTGTTTCCTTTTCATGTAGCCCTAAGCAGTGACTGGCGAGAAACACTTTGATTGAAAGGGGTTGCAATCTTCCAAAAATTACGAGTCTCCAGAAATCTCAGCAAATATTTTTTAACCCAAACTGGATGATACTTTCAGGTAATGATCAGTACACTAAGCCCACTTGCTTCTCCAAATTTCGTTCTTCTATGTTGAAGCGTTCGTTTCCAGTAACAGTTTCCATTCTGGCATTTCACTCTGTTTTCTCCTATATTGATAGATGTATTTGGAACTCTAAATCAAACACGGTTTGTGCTAGCTTCTTGAAACTTGACACAGTAAAGCAGTTTCACATTCTAACTCTATGTTTTGTTTCCTTTTCATGTAGCCCTAAGCAGTGACTGGCGAGAAACACTTTCATTGAAAGGGGTTGCAAGCTTCCAAAAATTACGAGTCTCCAGAAATCTCAGCAAATATTTTTTCACCCAAACTGCATGATACTTTCAGGTAATGATCAGTACACTAAGCCCACTTGCTTCTCCAAATTTCGTTCTTCTATGTTGAAGCGTTCGTTTCCAGTAACAGTTTCCATTCTGGCATTTCACTCTGTTTTCTCCTATATTGATAGATGTATTTGGAACTCTAAATCAAACACGGTTTGTGCTAGCTTCTTGAAACTTGACACAGTAAAGCAGTTTCACATTCTAACAATATGTTTTGTTTCCTTTTCATGTAGCCCTAAGCAGTGACTGGCGAGAAACACTTTCATTGAAAGGGGTTGCAAGCTTCCAATAATTACGAGTCTCCAGAAATCTCAGCAAATATTTCTTCACCCAAACTGGATGATACTTTCAGGTAATGATCAGTACACTAAGCCCACTTGGTTCTCCAAATTTCGTTCTTCTATGTTGAAGCGTTCGTTTCCAGTAACAGTTTGAATTTTGTCGTTTCACTCTGTTTTCTCCTATATTGATAGATGTATTTGGAACTCTAAATCAAACACGGTTTGTGCTAGCTTCTTGAAACTTGACACAGTAAAGCAGTTTCAGATTGTAACTCTATGTTTTGTTTCCTTTTCATGTAGCTTTAAGCAGTGACTGGCGAGAAACACTTTCATTGAAAGGGGTTGCAAGCTTCCAAAAATTACGAGTCTCCAGAAATCTCAGCAAATATTTTTTCACCCAAACTGGATGATACTTTCAGGTAATGATTAGTACACTAAGCCCACTTGGTTCTCCAAATTTCGTTCTTCTATGTTGAAGCGTTCGTTTCTAGTAACAGTTTGAATTTTGTCGTTTCACTCTGTTTTCTCCTATATGATAGATGTATTTGGAACTCTAAATCAAGCACGGTTTGTGCTAGCTTCTTGAAACTTGACACAGTAAAGCAGTTTCACATTCTAACTCTATGTTTTGTTTCCCTTTCATGTAGCCCTAAGCAGTGACTGGCGAGAAACACTTTCATTGAAAGGGGTTGCAAGCTTCCAAAAATTACGAGTCTCGAGAAATCTCAGCAAATATTTTTTCAACCAAACTGGATGATACTTTCAGGTAATGATCAGTACACTAAGCCCACTTGGTTCTCCAAATTTCGTTCTTCTATGTTGAAGCGTTCGTTTCCAGTAACAGTTTCCATTCTGGCATTTCACTCTGTTTTCTCCTATATTGATAGATGTATTTGGAACTCTAAATCAAACACGGTTTGTGCTAGCTTCTTGAAACTTGACACAGTAAAGCAGTTTCACATTCTAACTCTATTTTTTGTTTCCTTTTCATGTAGCTTTAAGCAGTGACTGGCGAGAAACTCTTTCATTGAAAGGGGTTGCAAGCTTCCAAAAATTACGAGTCTCCAGAAATCTCAGCAAATATTTTTTCACCCAAACTGGATGATACTTTCAGGTAATGATTAGTACACTAAGCCCACTTGGTTCTCCAAATTTCGTTCTTCTATGTTGAAGCGTTCGTTTCCAGTAACAGTTTCCATTCTGGCATTTCACTCTGTTTTCTCCTATATTGATAGATGTATTTGGAACTCTAAATCAAACACGGTTTGTGCTAGCTTCTTGAAACTTGACACAGTAATGCAGTTTCACATTCTAACAATATGTTTTGTTACCTTTTCATGTAGCCCTAAGCAGTGACTGGCGAGAAACACTTTCATTGAAAGGGGTTGCAAGCTTCCAAAAATTACGAGTCTCCAGAAATCTCAGCAAATATTTTTTCATCCAAACTGCATGATACTTTCAGGTAATGATCAGTACACTAAGCCCACTTGGTTCCCCAAATTTCGTTATTCTATGTTGAAGCGTTCGTTTCCAGTAACTGTTTGAATTTTGTCGTTTCACTCTGTTTTCTCCTATATTGATAGATGTATTTGGAACTCTAAATCAAACACGGTTTCTGCTAGCTTCTTGAAACTTGACACAGTAAAGCAGTTTCACATTCTAACTCTATGTTTTGTTTCCTTTTCATGTATCCCTAAGCAGTGACTGGCGAGAAACACTTTCATTGAAAGGGGTTGCAAGCTTCCAAAAATTACGAGTCTCCAGAAATCTCAGCAAATATTTCTTCACCCAAACTGCATGATACTTTCAGGTAATGATCAGTACACTAAGCCCACTTGGTTCCCCAAATTTCGTTCTTCTATGTTGAAGCGTTCGTTTCCAGTAACAGCTTGAATTTTGTCGTTTCACTCTGTTTTCTCCTATATTGATAGATGTATTTGGAACTCTAAATCAAACACGGTTTGTGCTAGCTTCTTGAAACTTGACACAGTAAAGCAGTTTCACATTCTAACTCTATGTTTTGTTTCCTTTTCATGTAGCCCTAAGCAGTGACTGGCGAGAAACACTTTCATTGAAAGGGGTTGCAAGCTTCCAAAAATTACGAGTCTCCAGAAATCTCAGCAAATATTTTTTCACCCAAACTGGGTGATACTTTCAGGTAATGATCAGTACACTAAGTCCACTTGCTTCCCCAAATTTCGTTCTTCTATGTTGAAGCGTTCGTTTCCAGTAACAGTTTGAATTTTGTCGTTTCACTCTGTTTTCTCCTATATTGATAGATGTATTTGGAACTCTAAATCAAACACGGTTTGTGCTAGCTTCTTGAAACTTGACACAGTAAAGCAGTTTCACATTCTAACTCTATGTTTTGTTTCCTTTTCATGTAGCCCTAAGCAGTGACTGGCGAGAAACACTTTCATTGAAAGGGGTTGCAAGCTTCCAAAAATTACGAGTCTCCAGAAATCTCAGCAAATATTTTTTCACCCAAACTGCATGATACTTTCAGGTAATGATCAGTACACTAAGCCCACTTGCTTCTCCAAATTTCGTTCTTCTATGTTGAAGCGTTCGTTTCCAGTAACAGTTTCCATTCTGGCATTTCACTCTGTTTTCTCCTATATTGATAGATGTATTTGGAACTCTAAATCAAACACGGTTTGTGCTAGCTTCTTGAAACTTGACACAGTAAAGCAGTTTCACATTCTAACAATATGTTTTGTTTCCTTTTCATGTAGCCCTAAGCAGTGACTGGCGAGAAACACTTTCATTGAAAGGGGTTGCAAGCTTCCAATAATTACGAGTCTCCAGAAATCTCAGCAAATATTTCTTCACCCAAACTGGATGATACTTTCAGGTAATGATCAGTACACTAAGCCCACTTGGTTCTCCAAATTTCGTTCTTCTATGTTGAAGCGTTCGTTTCCAGTAACAGTTTGAATTTTGTCGTTTCACTCTGTTTTCTCCTATATTGATAGATGTATTTGGAACTCTAAATCAAACACGGTTTGTGCTAGCTTCTTGAAACTTGACACAGTAAAGCAGTTTCAGATTGTAACTCTATGTTTTGTTTCCTTTTCATGTAGCTTTAAGCAGTGACTGGCGAGAAACACTTTCATTGAAAGGGGTTGCAAGCTTCCAAAAATTACGAGTCTCCAGAAATCTCAGCAAATATTTTTTCACCCAAACTGGATGATACTTTCAGGTAATGATTAGTACACTAAGCCCACTTGGTTCTCCAAATTTCGTTCTTCTATGTTGAAGCGTTCGTTTCTAGTAACAGTTTGAATTTTGTCGTTTCACTCTGTTTTCTCCTATATGATAGATGTATTTGGAACTCTAAATCAAGCACGGTTTGTGCTAGCTTCTTGAAACTTGACACAGTAAAGCAGTTTCACATTCTAACTCTATGTTTTGTTTCCTTTTCATGTAGCCCTAAGCAGTGACTGGCGAGAAACACTTTCATTGAAAGGGGTTGCAAGCTTCCAAAAATTACGAGTCTCGAGAAATCTCAGCAAATATTTTTTCAACCAAACTGGATGATACTTTCAGGTAATGATCAGTACACTAAGCCCACTTGGTTCTCCAAATTTCGTTCTTCTATGTTGAAGCGTTCGTTTCCAGTAACAGTTTCCATTCTGGCATTTCACTCTGTTTTCTCCTATATTGATAGATGTATTTGGAACTCTAAATCAAACACGGTTTGTGCTAGCTTCTTGAAACTTGACACAGTAATGCAGTTTCACATTCTAACAATATGTTTTGTTTCCTTTTCATGTAGCCCTAAGCAGTGACTGGCGAGAAACACTTTCATTGAAAGGGGTTGCAAGCTTCCAAAAATTACGAGTCTCCAGAAATCTCAGCAAATATTTTTTCACCCAAACTGGATGATACTTTCAGGTAATGATCAGTACACTAAGCCCACTTGCTTCTCCAAATTTCGTTCTTCTATATTGAAGCGTTCGTTTCCAGTAACAGTTTCCATTCTGGCATTTCACTCTGTTTTCTCCTATATTGATAGATGTATTTGGAACTCTAAATCAAACATGGTTTGTGCTAGCTTCTTGAAACTTGACACAGTAAAGCAGTTTCACATTCTAACTCTATTTTTTGTTTCCTTTTCATGTAGCTTTAAGCAGTGACTGGCGAGAAACTCTTTCATTAAAAGGGGTTGCAAGCTTCCAAAAATTACGAGTCTCCAGAAATCTCAGCAAATATTTTTTCACCCAAACTGGATGATACTTTCAGGTAATGATCAGTACACTAAGCCCACTTGGTTCTCCAAATTTCGTTCTTCTATGTTGAAGCGTTCGTTTCCAGTAACAGTTTCCATTCTGGCATTTCACTCTGTTTTCTCCTATATTGATAGATGTATTTGGAACTCTAAATCAAACACGGTTTGTGCTAGCTTCTTGAAACTTGACACAGTAATGCAGTTTCACATTCTAACAATACGTTTTGTTACCTTTTCATGTAGCCCTAAGCAGTGACTGGCGAGAAACACTTTCATTGAAAGGGGTTGCAAGCTTCCAAAAATTACGAGGCTCCAGAAATCTCAGCAAATATTTTTTCACCCAAACTGCATGATACTTTCAGGTAATGATCAGTACACTAAGCCCACTTGGTTCCCCAAATTTCGTTCTTCTATGTTGAAGCGTTCGTTTCCAGTAACAGTTTGAATTTTGTCGTTTCACTCTGTTTTCTCCTATATTGATAGATGTATTTGGAACTCTAAATCAAACACGGTTTGTGCTAGCTTCTTGAAACTTGACACAGTAAAGCAGTTTCACATTCTAACTCTATGTTTTGTTTCCTTTTCATGTAGCCCTAAGCAGTGACTGGCGAGAAACACTTTCATTGAAAGGGGTTGCAAGCTTCCAAAAATTACGAGTCTCCAGAAATCTCAGCAAATATTTTTTCACCCAAACTGGGTGATACTTTCAGGTAATGATCAGTACACTAAGTCCACTTGCTTCCCCAAATTTCGTTCTTCTATGTTGAAGCGTTCGTTTCCAGTAACAGTTTGAATTTTGTCGTTTCACTCTGTTTTCTCCTATATTGATAGATGTATTTGGAACTCTAAATCAAACACGGTTTGTGCTAGCTTCTTGAAACTTGACACAGTAAAGCAGTTTCACATTCTAACTCTATGTTTTGTTTCCTTTTCATGTAGCCCTAAGCAGTGACTGGCGAGAAACACTTTCATTGAAAGGGGTTGCAAGCTTCCAAAAATTACGAGTCTCCAGAAATCTCAGCAAATATTTTTTCACCCAAACTGCATGATACTTTCAGGTAATGATCAGTACACTAAGCCCACTTGCTTCTCCAAATTTCGTTCTTCTATGTTGAAGCGTTCGTTTCCAGTAACAGTTTCCATTCTGGCATTTCACTCTGTTTTCTCCTATATTGATAGATGTATTTGGAACTCTAAATCAAACACGGTTTGTGCTAGCTTCTTGAAACTTGACACAGTAAAGCAGTTTCACATTCTAACAATATGTTTTGTTTCCTTTTCATGTAGCCCTAAGCAGTGACTGGCGAGAAACACTTTCATTGAAAGGGGTTGCAAGCTTCCAATAATTACGAGTCTCCAGAAATCTCAGCAAATATTTCTTCACCCAAACTGGATGATACTTTCAGGTAATGATCAGTACACTAAGCCCACTTGGTTCTCCAAATTTCGTTCTTCTATGTTGAAGCGTTCGTTTCCAGTAACAGTTTGAATTTTGTCGTTTCACTCTGTTTTCTCCTATATTGATAGATGTATTTGGAACTCTAAATCAAACACGGTTTGTGCTAGCTTCTTGAAACTTGACACAGTAAAGCAGTTTCAGATTGTAACTCTATGTTTTGTTTCCTTTTCATGTAGCTTTAAGCAGTGACTGGCGAGAAACACTTTCATTGAAAGGGGTTGCAAGCTTCCAAAAATTACGAGTCTCCAGAAATCTCAGCAAATATTTTTTCACCCAAACTGGATGATACTTTCAGGTAATGATTAGTACACTAAGCCCACTTGGTTCTCCAAATTTCGTTCTTCTATGTTGAAGCGTTCGTTTCTAGTAACAGTTTGAATTTTGTCGTTTCACTCTGTTTTCTCCTATATGATAGATGTATTTGGAACTCTAAATCAAGCACGGTTTGTGCTAGCTTCTTGAAACTTGACACAGTAAAGCAGTTTCACATTCTAACTCTATGTTTTGTTTCCTTTTCATGTAGCCCTAAGCAGTGACTGGCGAGAAACACTTTCATTGAAAGGGGTTGCAAGCTTCCAAAAATTACGAGTCTCGAGAAATCTCAGCAAATATTTTTTCAACCAAACTGGATGATACTTTCAGGTAATGATCAGTACACTAAGCCCACTTGGTTCTCCAAATTTCGTTCTTCTATGTTGAAGCGTTCGTTTCCAGTAACAGTTTCCATTCTGGCATTTCACTCTGTTTTCTCCTATATTGATAGATGTATTTGGAACTCTAAATCAAACACGGTTTGTGCTAGCTTCTTGAAACTTGACACAGTAAAGCAGTTTCACATTCTAACTCTATTTTTTGTTTCCTTTTCATGTAGCTTTAAGCAGTGACTGGCGAGAAACTCTTTCATTGAAAGGGGTTGCAAGCTTCCAAAAATTACGAGTCTTCAGAAATCTCAGCAAATATTTTTTCACCCAAACTGGATGATACTTTCAGGTAATGATTAGTACACTAAGCCCACTTGGTTCTCCAAATTTCGTTCTTCTATGTTGAAGCGTTCGTTTCCAGTAACAGTTTCCATTCTGGCATTTCACTCTGTTTTCTCCTATATTGATAGATGTATTTGGAACTCTAAATCAAACACGGTTTGTGCTAGCTTCTTGAAACTTGACACAGTAATGCAGTTTCACATTCTAACAATATGTTTTGTTACCTTTTCATGTAGCCCTAAGCAGTGACTGGCGAGAAACACTTTCATTGAAAGGGGTTGCAAGCTTCCAAAAATTACGAGTCTCCAGAAATCTCAGCAAATATTTTTTCACCCAAACTGCATGATACTTTCAGGTAATGATCAGTACACTAAGCCCACTTGCTTCTCCAAATTTCGTTCTTCTATGTTGAAGCGTTCGTTTCCAGTAACAGTTTCCATTCTGGCATTTCACTCTGTTTTCTCCTATATTGATAGATGTATTTGGAACTCTAAATCAAACACGGTTTGTGCTAGCTTCTTGAAACTTGACACAGTAAAGCAGTTTCACATTCTAACAATATGTTTTGTTTCCTTTTCATGTAGCCCTAAGCAGTGACTGGCGAGAAACACTTTCATTGAAAGGGGTTGCAAGCTTCCAATAATTACGAGTCTCCAGAAATCTCAGCAAATATTTCTTCACCCAAACTGGATGATACTTTCAGGTAATGATCAGTACACTAAGCCCACTTGGTTCTCCAAATTTCGTTCTTCTATGTTGAAGCGTTCGTTTCCAGTAACAGTTTGAATTTTGTCGTTTCACTCTGTTTTCTCCTATATTGATAGATGTATTTGGAACTCTAAATCAAACACGGTTTGTGCTAGCTTCTTGAAACTTGACACAGTAAAGCAGTTTCAGATTGTAACTCTATGTTTTGTTTCCTTTTCATGTAGCTTTAAGCAGTGACTGGCGAGAAACACTTTCATTGAAAGGGGTTGCAAGCTTCCAAAAATTACGAGTCTCCAGAAATCTCAGCAAATATTTTTTCACCCAAACTGGATGATACTTTCAGGTAATGATTAGTACACTAAGCCCACTTGGTTCTCCAAATTTCGTTCTTCTATGTTGAAGCGTTCGTTTCTAGTAACAGTTTGAATTTTGTCGTTTCACTCTGTTTTCTCCTATATGATAGATGTATTTGGAACTCTAAATCAAGCACGGTTTGTGCTAGCTTCTTGAAACTTGACACAGTAAAGCAGTTTCACATTCTAACTCTATGTTTTGTTTCCTTTTCATGTAGCCCTAAGCAGTGACTGGCGAGAAACACTTTCATTGAAAGGGGTTGCAAGCTTCCAAAAATTACGAGTCTCGAGAAATCTCAGCAAATATTTTTTCAACCAAACTGGATGATACTTTCAGGTAATGATCAGTACACTAAGCCCACTTGGTTCTCCAAATTTCGTTCTTCTATGTTGAAGCGTTCGTTTCCAGTAACAGTTTCCATTCTGGCATTTCACTCTGTTTTCTCCTATATTGATAGATGTATTTGGAACACTAAATCAAACACGGTTTGTGCTAGCTTCTTGAAACTTGACACAGTAAAGCAGTTTCACATTCTAACTCTATTTTTTGTTTCTTTTTCATGTAGCTTTAAGCAGTGACTGGCGAGAAACTCTTTCATTGAAAGGGGTTGCAAGCTTCCAAAAATTACGAGTCTCCAGAAATCTCAGCAAATATTTTTTCACCCAAACTGGATGATACTTTCAGGTAATGATTAGTACACTAAGCCCACTTGGTTCTCCAAATTTCGTTCTTCTATGTTGAAGCGTTCGTTTCCAGTAACAGTTTCCATTCTGGCATTTCACTCTGTTTTCTCCTATATTGATAGATGTATTTGGAACTCTAAATCAAACACGGTTTGTGCTAGCTTCTTGAAACTTGACACAGTAATGCAGTTTCACATTCTAACAATATGTTTTGTTACCTTTTCATGTAGCCCTAAGCAGTGACTGGCGAGAAACACTTTCATTGAAAGGGGTTGCAAGCTTCCAAAAATTACGAGTCTCCAGAAATCTCAGCAAATATTTTTTCACCCAAACTGCATGATACTTTCAGGTAATGATCAGTACACTAAGCCCACTTGGTTCCCCAAATTTCGTTATTCTATGTTGAAGCGTTCGTTTCCAGTAACTGTTTGAATTTTGTCGTTTCACTCTGTTTTCTCCTATATTGATAGATGTATTTGGAACTCTAAATCAAACACGGTTTCTGCTAGCTTCTTGAAACTTGACACAGTAAAGCAGTTTCACATTCTAACTCTATGTTTTGTTTCCTTTTCATGTATCCCTAAGCAGTGACTGGCGAGAAACACTTTCATTGAAAGGGGTTGCAAGCTTCCAAAAATTACGAGTCTCCAGAAATCTCAGCAAATATTTCTTCACCCAAACTGCATGATACTTTCAGGTAATGATCAGTACACTAAGCCCACTTGGTTCTCCAAATTTCGTTCTTCTATGTTGAAGCGTTCGTTTCCAGTAACAGTTTGAATTTTGTCGTTTCACTCTGTTTTCTCCTATATTGATAGATGTATTTGGAACTCTAAATCAAACACGGTTTGTGCTAGCTTCTTGAAACTTGACACAGTAAAGCAGTTTCACATTCTAACTCTATGTTTTGTTTCCTTTTCATGTAGCCCTAAGCAGTGACTGGCGAGAATCACTTTCAATGAAAGGGGTTGCAAGCTTCCAAAAATTACGAGTCTCCAGAAATATCAGCAAATATTTTTTCACCCAAACTGCATGATACTTTCAGGTAATGATCAGTACACTAAGCCCACTTGCTTCTCCAAATTTCGTTCTTCTATGTTGAAGCGTTCGTTTCCAGTAACAGTTTCCATTCTGGCATTTCACTCTGTTTTCTCCTATATTGATAGATGTATTTGGAACTCTAAATCAAACACGGTTTGTGCTAGCTTCTTGAAACTTGACACAGTAATGCAGTTTCACATTCTAACAATATGTTTTGTTTCCTTTTCATGTAGCCCTAAGCAGTGACTGGCGAGAAACACTTTCATTGAAAGGGGTTGCAAGCTTCCAATAATTACGAGTCTCCAGAAATCTCAGCAAATATTTCTAGACCCAAACTGGATGATACTTTCAGGTAATGATCAGTACACTAAGCGCACTTGGTTCTCCAAATTTCGTTCTTCTATGTTGAAGCGTTCGTTTCCAGTAACAGTTTGAATTTTGTCGTTTCACTCTGTTTTCTCCTATATTGATAGATGTATTTGGAACTCTAAATCAAACACGGTTTGTGCTAGCTTCTTGAAACTTGACACAGTAAAGCAGTTTCAGATTGTAACTCTATGTTTTGTTTCCTTTTCAAGTAGTTTTAAGCAGTGACTGGCGAGAAACACATTCATTGAAAGGGGTTGCAAGCTTCCAAAAATTACGAGTGTCCAGAAATCTCAGCAAATATTTTTTCACCCAAACTGGATGATACTTTCAGGTAATGATTAGTACACTAAGCCCACTTGGTTCTCCAAATTTCGTTCTTCTATGTTGAAGCGTTTGTTTCTAGTAACAGTTTGAATTTTGTCGTTTCACTCTGTTTTCTCCTATATGATAGATGTATTTGGAACTCTAAATCAAGCACGGTTTGTGCTAGCTTCTTGAAACTTGACACAGTAAAGCAGTTTCACATTCTAACTCTATGTTTTGTTTCCTTTTCATGTAGCCCTAAGCAGTGACTGGCGAGAAACACTTTCATTGAAAGGGGTTGCAAGCTTCCAAAAATTACGAGTCTCCAGAAATCTCAGCAAATATTTTTTCAACCAAACTGGATGATACTTTCAGGTAATGATCAGTACACTAAGCCCACTTGGTTCTCCAAATTTTGTTCTTCTATGTTGAAGCGTTCGTTTCCAGTAACAGTTTCCATTCTGGCATTTCACTCTGTTTTCTCCTATATTGATAGATGTATTTGGAACTCTAAATCAAACACGGTTTGTGCTAGCTTCTTGAAACTTGACACAGTAAAGCAGTTTCACATTCTAACTCTATGTTTTGTTTCCTTTTCATGTAGCTTTAAGCAGTGACTGGCGAGAAACTCTTTCATTGAAAGGGGTTGCAAGCTTCCAAAAATTACGAGTCTCCAGAAATCTCAGCAAATATTTTTTCACCCAAACTGGATGATACTTTCAGGTAATGATCAGTACACTAAGCCCACTTGGTTCTCCAAATTTCGATCTTCTATGTTGAAGCGTTCGTTTCCAGTAACAGTTTCCATTCTGGCATTTCACTCTGTTTTCTCCTATATTGATAGATGTATTTGGAACTCTAAATCAAACACGGTTTGTGCTAGCTTCTTGAAACTTGACACAGTAATGCAGTTTCACATTCTAACAATATGTTTTGTTTCCTTTTCATGTAGCCCTAAGCAGTGACTGGCGAGAAACACTTTCATTGAAAGGGGTTGCAAGCTTCCAAAAATTACGAGTCTCCAGAAATCTCAGCAAATATTTTTTCACCCAAACTGGATGATACTTTCAGGTAATGATCAGTACACTAAGCCCACTTGCTTCTCCAAATTTCGTTCTTCTATATTGAAGCGTTCGTTTCCAGTAACAGTTTCCATTCTGGCATTTCACTCTGTTTTCTCCTATATTGATAGATGTATTTGGAACTCTAAATCAAACATGGTTTGTGCTAGCTTCTTGAAACTTGACACAGTAAAGCAGTTTCACATTCTAACTCTATTTTTTGTTTCCTTTTCATGTAGCTTTAAGCAGTGACTGGCGAGAAACTCTTTCATTAAAAGGGGTTGCAAGCTTCCAAAAATTACGAGTCTCCAGAAATCTCAGCAAATATTTTTTCACCCAAACTGGATGATACTTTCAGGTAATGATCAGTACACTAAGCCCACTTGGTTCTCCAAATTTCGTTCTTCTATGTTGAAGCGTTCGTTTCCAGTAACAGTTTCCATTCTGGCATTTCACTCTGTTTTCTCCTATATTGATAGATGTATTTGGAACTCTAAATCAAACACGGTTTGTGCTAGCTTCTTGAAACTTGACACAGTAATGCAGTTTCACATTCTAACAATATGTTTTGTTACCTTTTCATGTAGCCCTAAGCAGTGACTGGCGAGAAACACTTTCATTGAAAGGGGTTGCAAGCTTCCAAAAATTACGAGGCTCCAGAAATCTCAGCAAATATTTTTTCACCCAAACTGCATGATACTTTCAGGTAATGATCAGTACACTAAGCCCACTTGGTTCCCCAAATTTCGTTCTTCTATGTTGAAGCGTTCGTTTCCAGTAACAGTTTGAATTTTGTCGTTTCACTCTGTTTTCTCCTATATTGATAGATGTATTTGGAACTCTAAATCAAACACGGTTTGTGCTAGCTTCTTGAAACTTGACACAGTAAAGCAGTTTCACATTCTAACTCTATGTTTTGTTTCCTTTTCATGTAGCCCTAAGCAGTGACTGGCGAGAAACACTTTCATTGAAAGGGGTTGCAAGCTTCCAAAAATTACGAGTCTCCAGAAATCTCAGCAAATATTTTTTCACCCAAACTGGATGATACTTTCAGGTAATGATCAGTACACTAAGCCCACTTGGTTCTCCAAATTTCGTTCTTCTATGTTGAAGCGTTCGTTTCCAGTAACAGTTTCCATTCTGGCATTTCACTCTGTTTTCTCCTATATTGATAGATGTATTTGGAACTCTAAATCAAACACGGTTTGTGCTAGCTTCTTGAAACTTGACACAGTAAAGCAGTTTCACATTCTAACTCTATGTTTTGTTTCCTTTTCTTGTAGTCCTAAGCAGTGACGGGCGAGAAACACTTTCATTGAAAGGGGTTGCAAGCTTCTAAAAATTACGAGTCTCCAGAAATCTCAGCAAATATTTTTTCACCCAAACTGGATGATACTTTCAGGTAATGATCAGTACACTAAGTCCACTTGCTTCCCCAAATTTCGTTCTTCTATGTTGAAGCGTTCGTTTCCAGTAACAGTTTGAATTTTGTCGTTTCACTCTGTTTTCTCCTATATTGATAGATGTATTTGGAACTCTAAATCAAACACGGTTTGTGCTAGCTTCTTGAAACTTGACACAGTAAAGCAGTTTCATATTCTAACTCTATGTTTTGTTTCCTTTTCATGTAGCCCTAAGCAGTGACTGGCGAGAAACACTTTCATTGAAAGGGGTTGCAAGCTTCCAAAAATTACGAGTCTCCAGAAATCTCAGCAAATATTTCTTCACCCAAACTGGATGATACTTTCAGGTAATGATCAGTACACTAAGCGCACTTGGTTCTCCAAATTTCGTTCTTCTATGTTGAAGCGTTCGTTTCCAGTAACAGTTTGAATTTTGTCGTTTCACTCTGTTTTCTCCTATATTGATAGATGTATTTGGAACTCTAAATCAAACACGGTTTGTGCTAGCTTCTTGAAACTTGACACAGTAAAGCAGTTTCAGATTGTAACTCTATGTTTTGTTTCCTTTTCATGTAGCTTTAAGCAGTGACTGGCGAGAAACACTTTCATTGAAAGGGGTTGCAAGCTTCCAAAAATTACGAGTCTCCAGAAATCTCAGCAAATATTTCTTCACCCAAACTGGATGATACTTTCAGGTAATGATTAGTACACTAAGCCCACTTGGTTCTCCAAATTTCGTTCTTCTATGTTGAAGCGTTCGTTTCTAGTAACAGTTTGAATTTTGTCGTTTCACTTTGTTTTCTCCTATATTGATAGATGTATTTGGAACTCTAAATCAAACACGGTTTGTGCTAGCTTCTTGAAACTTGACACAGTAAAGCAGTTTCACATTCTAACTCTATGTTTTGTTTCCTTTTCATGTAGCCCTAAGCAGGACTGGCGAGAAACACTTTCATTGAAAGGGGTTGCAAGCTTCTAAAAATTACGAGTCTCCAGAAATCTCAGCAAATATTTTTTCACCCAAACTGGATGATACTTTCAGGTAATGATCAGTACACTTGGCCCACTTGGTTCTCCACATTTCGTTCTTCTATGTTGAAGCGTTTGTTTCCAGTAACAGTTTCCATTCTGGCATTTCACTCTGTTTTCTCCTATATTGATAGATGTATTTGGAACTCTAAATCAAACACGGTTTGTGCTAGCTTCTTGAAACTTGACACAGTAAAGCAGTTTCACATTCTAACTCTATGTTTTGTTTCCTTTTCATGTAGCCCTAAGCAGTGCCTGGCGAGAAACACTTTCATTGAAAGGGGTTGCAAGCTTCCAAAAATTACGAGTCTCCAGAAATCTCAGAAAATATTTTTTTCACCCAAACTAGATGATACTTTCAGGTAATGATCAGTACACTAAGCCCTCTTGGTTCCCCAAATTTTGTTCTTCTATGTTGAAGCGTTCGTTTCCAGTAACAGTTTGAATTTTGTCGTTTCACTCTGTTTTCTCCTATATTGATAGATGTATTTGGAACTCTAAATCAAACACGGTTTGTGCTAGCTTCTTGAAACTTGACACAGTAAAGCAGTTTCAGATTGTAACTCTATGTTTTGTTTCCTTTTCATGTAGCTTTAAGCAGTGACTGGCGAGAAACACTTTCATTGAAAGGGGTTGCAAGCTTCCAAAAATTACGAGTCTCCAGAAATCTCAGCAAATATTTTTTCACCCAAACTGGATGATACTTTCAGGTAATGATTAGTACACTAAGCCCACTTGGTTCTCCTAATTTCGTTCCTCTATGTTGAAGCGTTCGTTTCTAGTAACAGTTTGAATTTTGTCATTTCACTCTGTTTTCTCCTATATTGATAGATGTATTTGGAACTCTAAATCAAACACGGTTTGTGCTAGCTTCTTGAAACTTGACACAGTAAAGCAGTTTCACATTCTAACTCTATGTTTTGTTTCCTTTTCATGTAGCCCTAAGCAGTGACTGGCGAGAAACACTTTCATTGAAAGGGGTTGCAAGCTTCCAAAAATTACGAGTCTCCAGAAATCTCAGCAAATATTTCTTCACCCAAACTGGATGATACTTTCAGGTAATGATTAGTACACTAAGCCCACTTGGTTCTCCAAATTTCGTTCTTCTATGTTGAAGCGTTCGTTTCTAGTAACAGTTTGAATTTTGTCGTTTCACTCTGTTTTCTCCTATATTGATAGATGTATTTGGAACTCTAAATCAAACACGGTTTGTGCTAGCTTCTTGAAACTTGACACAGTAAAGCAGTTTCACATTCTAACTCTATGTTTTGTTTCCTTTTCATGTAGCCCTAAGCAGTGACTGGCGAGAAACACTTTCATTGAAAGGGGTTGCAAGCTTCCAAAAATTACGAGTCTCCAGAAATCTCAGCAAATATTTTTTAACCCAAACTGGATGATACTTTCAGGTAATGATCAGTACACTAAGCCCACTTGCTTCTCCAAATTTCGTTCTTCTATGTTGAAGCGTTCGTTTCCAGTAACAGTTTCCATTCTGGCATTTCACTCTGTTTTCTCCTATATTGATAGATGTATTTGGAACTCTAAATCAAACACGGTTTGTGCTAGCTTCTTGAAACTTGACACAGTAAAGCAGTTTCACATTCTAACTCTATGTTTTGTTTCCTTTTCATGTAGCCCTAAGCAGTGACTGGCGAGAAACACTTTCATTGAAAGGGGTTGCAAGCTTCCAAAAATTACGAGTCTCCAGAAATCTCAGCAAATATTTTTTCACCCAAACTGCATGGTACTTTCAGGTAATGATCAGGACACTAAGCCCACTTGCTTCTCCAAATTTCGTTCTTCTATGTTGAAGCGTTCGTTTCCAGTAACAGTTTCCATTCTGGCATTTCACTCTGTTTTCTCCTATATTGATAGATGTATTTGGAACTCTAAATCAAACACGGTTTGTGCTAGCTTCTTGAAACTTGACACAGTAAAGCAGTTTCACATTCTAACTCTATGTTTTGTTTCCTTTTCATGTAGCCCTAAGCAGTGACTGGCGAGAAACACTTTCATTGAAAGGGGTTGCAAGCTTCCAAAAATTACGAGTCTCCAGAAATCTCAGCAAATATTTTTTCACCCAAACTGGATGATACTTTCAGGTAATGATCAGTACACTAAGCGCACTTAGTTCTCCAAATTTCGTTCTTCTATGTTGAAGCGTTCGTTTCCAGTAACAGTTTGAATTTTGTCGTTTCACTCTGTTTTCTCCTATATTGATAGATGTATTTGGAACTCTAAATCAAACACGGTTTGTGCTAGCTTCTTGAAACTTGACACAGTAAAGCAGTTTCACATTCTAACTCTATGTTTTGTTTCCTTTTCATGTAGCCCTAAGCAGTGACTGGCGAGAAACACTTTCATTGAAAGGGGTTGCAAGCTTCCAAAAATTACGAGTCTCCAGAAATCTCAGCAAATATTTCTTCACCCAAACTGCATGATACTTTCAGGTAATGATCAGTACACTAAGCCCACTTGGTTCTCCAAATTTCGTTCTTCTATGTTGAAGCGTTCGTTTCCAGTAACAGTTTGAATTTTGTCGTTTCACTCTGTTTTCTCCTATATTGATAGATGTATTTGGAACTCTAAATCAAACACGGTTTGTGCTAGCTTCTTGAAACTTGACACAGTAAAGCAGTTTCACATTCTAACTCTATGTTTTGTTTCCTTTTCATGTAGCCCTAAGCAGTGACTGGCGAGAAACACTTTCATTGAAAGGGGTTGCAAGCTTCCAAAAATTACGAGTCTCCAGAAATCTCAGCAAATATTTTTTCACCCAAACTGGATGATACTTTCAGGTAATGATCAGTACACTAAGCCCACTTGGTTCTCCAAATTTCGTTCTTCTATGTTGAAGCGTTCGTTTCCAGTAACAGTTTGAATTTTGTCGTTTCACTCTGTTTTATCCTACATTGATAGATGTATTTGGAACTCTAAATCAAACACGGTTTGTGCTAGCTTCTTGAAACTTGACACAGTAAAGCAGTTTCACATTCTAACTCTATGTTTTGTTTCCTTTTCATGTAGCCCTAAGCAGTGACTGGCGAGAAACACTTTCAATGAAAGGGGTTGCAAGCTTCCAAAAATTACGAGTCTCCAGAAATCTCAGCAAATATTTTTTCACCCAAACTGCATGATACTTTCAGGTAATGATCAGTACACTAAGCCCACTTGCTTCTCCAAATTTCGTTCTTCTATGTTGAAGCGTTCGTTTCCAGTAACAGTTTCCATTCTGGCATTTCACTCTGTTTTCTCCTATATTGATAGATGTATTTGGAACTCTAAATCAAACACGGTTTGTGCTAGCTTCTTGAAACTTGACACAGTAATGCAGTTTCACATTCTAACTCTATGTTTTGTTTCCTTTTCATGTAGCCCTAAGCAGTGACTGGCGAGAAACACTTTCATTGAAAGGGGTTGCAAGCTTCCAATAATTACGAGTCTCCAGAAATCTCAGCAAATATTTCTTCACCCAAACTGGATGATACTTTCAGGTAATGATCAGTACACTAAGCGCACTTGGTTCTCCAAATTTCGTTCTTCTATGTTGAAGCGTTCGTTTCCAGTAACAGTTTGAATTTTGTCGTTTCACTCTGTTTTCTCCTATATTGATAGATGTATTTGGAACTCTAAATCAAACACGGTTTGTGCTAGCTTCTTGAAACTTGACACAGTAAAGCAGTTTCAGATTGTAACTCTATGTTTTGTTTCCTTTTCAAGTAGTTTTAAGCAGTGACTGGCGAGAAACACTTTCATTGAAAGGGGTTGCAAGCTTCCAAAAATTACGAGTGTCCAGAAATCTCAGCAAATATTTTTTCACCCAAACTGGATGATACTTTCAGGTAATGATTAGTACACTAAGCCCACTTGGTTCTCCAAATTTCGTTCTTCTATGTTGAAGCGTTCGTTTCTAGTAACAGTTTGAATTTTGTCGTTTCACTCTGTTTTCTCCTATATGATAGATGTATTTGGAACTCTAAATCAAACACGGTTTGTGCTAGCTTCTTGAAACTTGACACAGTAAAGCAGTTTCAGATTGTAACTCTATGTTTTGTTTCCTTTTCATGTAGCTTTAAGCAGTGACTGGCGAGAAACACTTTCATTGAAAGGGGTTGCAAGCTTCCAAAAATTACGAGTCTCCAGAAATCTCAGCAAATATTTTTTCACCCAAACTGGATGATACTTTCAGGTAATGATTAGTACACTAAGCCCACTTGGTTCTCCAAATTTCGTTCTTCTATGTTGAAGCGTTCGTTTCTAGTAACAGTTTGAATTTTGTCGTTTCACTCTGTTTTCTCCTATATTGATAGATGTATTTGGAACTCTAAATCAAACACGGTTTGTGCTAGCTTCTTGAAACTTGACACAGTAAAGCAGTTTCACATTCTAACTCTATGTTTTGTTTCCTTTTCATGTAGCCCTAAGCAGGACTGGCGAGAAACACTTTCATTGAAAGGGGTTGCAAGCTTCTAAAAATTACGAGTCTCCAGAAATCTCAGCAAATATTTTTTCACCCAAACTGGATGATACTTTCAGGTAATGATCAGTACACTTGGCCCACTTGGTTCTCCACATTTCGTTCTTCTATGTTGAAGCGTTTGTTTCCAGTAACAGTTTCCATTCTGGCATTTCACTCTGTTTTCTCCTATATTGATAGATGTATTTGGAACTCTAAATCAAACACGGTTTGTGCTAGCTTCTTGAAACTTGACACAGTAAAGCAGTTTCACATTCTAACTCTATGTTTTGTTTCCTTTTCATGTAGCCCTAAGCAGTGCCTGGCGAGAAACACTTTCATTGAAAGGGGTTGCAAGCTTCCAAAAATTACGAGTCTCCAGAAATCTCAGAAAATATTTTTTCACCCAAACTAGATGATACTTTCAGGTAATGATCAGTACACTAAGCCCTCTTGGTTCCCCAAATTTTGTTCTTCTATGTTGAAGCGTTCGTTTCCAGTAACAGTTTGAATTTTGTCGTTTCACTCTGTTTTCTCCTATATTGATAGATGTATTTGGAACTCTAAATCAAACACGGTTTGTGCTAGCTTCTTGAAACTTGACACAGTAAAGCAGTTTCAGATTGTAACTCTATGTTTTGTTTCCTTTTCATGTAGCTTTAAGCAGTGACTGGCGAGAAACACTTTCATTGAAAGGGGTTGCAAGCTTCCAAAAATTACGAGTCTCCAGAAATCTCAGCAAATATTTTTTCACCCAAACTGGATGATACTTTCAGGTAATGATTAGTACACTAAGCCCACTTGGTTCTCCTAATTTCGTTCCTCTATGTTGAAGCGTTCGTTTCTAGTAACAGTTTGAATTTTGTCATTTCACTCTGTTTTCTCCTATATTGATAGATGTATTTGGAACTCTAAATCAAACACGGTTTGTGCTAGCTTCTTGAAACTTGACACAGTAAAGCAGTTTCACATTCTAACTCTATGTTTTGTTTCCTTTTCATGTAGCCCTAAGCAGTGACTGGCGAGAAACACTTTCATTGAAAGGGGTTGCAAGCTTCCAAAAATTACGAGTCTCCAGAAATCTCAGCAAATATTTCTTCACCCAAACTGGATGATACTTTCAGGTAATGATTAGTACACTAAGCCCACTTGGTTCTCCAAATTTCGTTCTTCTATGTTGAAGCGTTCGTTTCTAGTAACAGTTTGAATTTTGTCGTTTCACTCTGTTTTCTCCTATATTGATAGATGTATTTGGAACTCTAAATCAAACACGGTTTGTGCTAGCTTCTTGAAACTTGACACAGTAAAGCAGTTTCACATTCTAACTCTATGTTTTGTTTCCTTTTCATGTAGCCCTAAGCAGTGACTGGCGAGAAACACTTTCATTGAAAGGGGTTGCAAGCTTCCAAAAATTACGAGTCTCCAGAAATCTCAGCAAATATTTTTTAACCCAAACTGGATGATACTTTCAGGTAATGATCAGTACACTAAGCCCACTTGCTTCTCCAAATTTCGTTCTTCTATGTTGAAGCGTTCGTTTCCAGTAACAGTTTCCATTCTGGCATTTCACTCTGTTTTCTCCTATATTGATAGATGTATTTGGAACTCTAAATCAAACACGGTTTGTGCTAGCTTCTTGAAACTTGACACAGTAAAGCAGTTTCACATTCTAACTCTATGTTTTGTTTCCTTTTCATGTAGCCCTAAGCAGTGACTGGCGAGAAACACTTTCATTGAAAGGGGTTGCAAGCTTCCAAAAATTACGAGTCTCCAGAAATCTCAGCAAATATTTTTTCACCCAAACTGCATGGTACTTTCAGGTAATGATCAGTACACTAAGCCCACTTGCTTCTCCAAATTTCGTTCTTCTATGTTGAAGCGTTCGTTTCCAGTAACAGTTTCCATTCTGGCATTTCACTCTGTTTTCTCCTATATTGATAGATGTATTTGGAACTCTAAATCAAACACGGTTTGTGCTAGCTTCTTGAAACTTGACACAGTAAAGCAGTTTCACATTCTAACTCTATGTTTTGTTTCCTTTTCATGTAGCCCTAAGCAGTGACTGGCGAGAAACACTTTCATTGAAAGGGGTTGCAAGCTTCCAAAAATTACGAGTCTCCAGAAATCTCAGCAAATATTTTTTCACCCAAACTGGATGATACTTTCAGGTAATGATCAGTACACTAAGCGCACTTAGTTCTCCAAATTTCGTTCTTCTATGTTGAAGCGTTCGTTTCCAGTAACAGTTTGAATTTTGTCGTTTCACTCTGTTTTCTCCTATATTGATAGATGTATTTGGAACTCTAAATCAAACACGGTTTGTGCTAGCTTCTTGAAACTTGACACAGTAAAGCAGTTTCACATTCTAACTCTATGTTTTGTTTCCTTTTCATGTAGCCCTAAGCAGTGACTGGCGAGAAACACTTTCATTGAAAGGGGTTGCAAGCTTCCAAAAATTACGAGTCTCCAGAAATCTCAGCAAATATTTCTTCACCCAAACTGCATGATACTTTCAGGTAATGATCAGTACACTAAGCCCACTTGGTTCTCCAAATTTCGTTCTTCTATGTTGAAGCGTTCGTTTCCAGTAACAGTTTGAATTTTGTCGTTTCACTCTGTTTTCTCCTATATTGATAGATGTATTTGGAACTCTAAATCAAACACGGTTTGTGCTAGCTTCTTGAAACTTGACACAGTAAAGCAGTTTCACATTCTAACTCTATGTTTTGTTTCCTTTTCATGTAGCCCTAAGCAGTGACTGGCGAGAAACACTTTCATTGAAAGGGGTTGCAAGCTTCCAAAAATTACGAGTCTCCAGAAATCTCAGCAAATATTTTTTCACCCAAACTGGATGATACTTTCAGGTAATGATCAGTACACTAAGCCCACTTGGTTCTCCAAATTTCGTTCTTCTATGTTGAAGCGTTCGTTTCCAGTAACAGTTTGAATTTTGTCGTTTCACTCTGTTTTATCCTACATTGATAGATGTATTTGGAACTCTAAATCAAACACGGTTTGTGCTAGCTTCTTGAAACTTGACACAGTAAAGCAGTTTCACATTCTAACTCTATGTTTTGTTTCCTTTTCATGTAGCCCTAAGCAGTGACTGGCGAGAAACACTTTCATTGAAAGGGGTTGCAAGCTTCCAAAAATTACGAGTCTCCAGAAATCTCAGCAAATATTTCTTCACCCAAACTGGATGATACTTTCAGGTAATGATCAGTACACTAAGCCCACTTGGTTCTCCAAATTTCGTTCTTCTATGTTGAAGCGTTCGTTTCCAGTAACAGTTTGAATTTTGTCGTTTCACTCTGTTTTCTCCTATATTGATAGATGTATTTGGAACTCTAAATCAAACACGGTTTGTGCTAGCTTCTTGAAACTTGACACAGTAAAGCAGTTTCACATTCTAACTCTATGTTTTGTTTCCTTTTCATGTAGCCCTAAGCAGTGACTGGCGAGAAACACTTTCAATGAAAGGGGTTGCAAGCTTCCAAAAATTACGAGTCTCCAGAAATCTCAGCAAATATTTTTTCACCCAAACTGCATGATACTTTCAGGTAATGATCAGTACACTAAGCCCACTTGCTTCTCCAAATTTCGTTCTTCTATGTTGAAGCGTTCGTTTCCAGTAACAGTTTCCATTCTGGCATTTCACTCTGTTTTCTCCTATATTGATAGATGTATTTGGAACTCTAAATCAAACACGGTTTGTGCTAGCTTCTTGAAACTTGACACAGTAATGCAGTTTCACATTCTAACTCTATGTTTTGTTTCCTTTTCATGTAGCCCTAAGCAGTGACTGGCGAGAAACACTTTCATTGAAAGGGGTTGCAAGCTTCCAATAATTACGAGTCTCCAGAAATCTCAGCAAATATTTCTTCACCCAAACTGGATGATACTTTCAGGTAATGATCAGTACACTAAGCGCACTTGGTTCTCCAAATTTCGTTCTTCTATGTTGAAGCGTTCGTTTCCAGTAACAGTTTGAATTTTGTCGTTTCACTCTGTTTTCTCCTATATTGATAGATGTATTTGGAACTCTAAATCAAACACGGTTTGTGCTAGCTTCTTGAAACTTGACACAGTAAAGCAGTTTCAGATTGTAACTCTATGTTTTGTTTCCTTTTCAAGTAGTTTTAAGCAGTGACTGGCGAGAAACACTTTCATTGAAAGGGGTTGCAAGCTTCCAAAAATTACGAGTGTCCAGAAATCTCAGCAAATATTTTTTCACCCAAACTGGATGATACTTTCAGGTAATGATTAGTACACTAAGCCCACTTGGTTCTCCAAATTTCGTTCTTCTATGTTGAAGCGTTCGTTTCTAGTAACAGTTTGAATTTTGTCGTTTCACTCTGTTTTCTCCTATATGATAGATGTATTTGGAACTCTAAATCAAGCACGGTTTGTGCTAGCTTCTTGAAACTTGACACAGTAAAGCAGTTTCACATTCTAACTCTATGTTTTGTTTCCTTTTCATGTAGCCCTAAGCAGTGACTGGCGAGAAACACTTTCATTGAAAGGGGTTGCAAGCTTCCAAAAATTACGAGTCTCCAGAAATCTCAGCAAATATTTTTTCAACCAAACTGGATGATACTTTCAGGTAATGATCAGTACACTAAGCCCACTTGGTTCTCCAAATTTTGTTCTTCTATGTTGAAGCGTTCGTTTCCAGTAACAGTTTCCATTCTGGCATTTCACTCTGTTTTCTCCTATATTGATAGATGTATTTGGAACTCTAAATCAAACACGGTTTGTGCTAGCTTCTTGAAACTTGACACAGTAAAGCAGTTTCACATTCTAACTCTATGTTTTGTTTCCTTTTCATGTAGCCCTAAGCAGGACTGGCGAGAAACACTTTCATTGAAAGGGGTTGCAAGCTTCTAAAAATTACGAGTCTCCAGAAATCTCAGCAAATATTTTTTCACCCAAACTGGATGATACTTTCAGGTAATGATCAGTACACTTGGCCCACTTGGTTCTCCACATTTCGTTCTTCTATGTTGAAGCGTTTGTTTCCAGTAACAGTTTCCATTCTGGCATTTCACTCTGTTTTCTCCTATATTGATAGATGTATTTGGAACTCTAAATCAAACACGGTTTGTGCTAGCTTCTTGAAACTTGACACAGTAAAGCAGTTTCACATTCTAACTCTATGTTTTGTTGCCTTTTCATGTAGCCCTAAGCAGTGCCTGGCGAGAAACACTTTCATTGAAAGGGGTTGCAAGCTTCCAAAAATTACGAGTCTCCAGAAATCTCAGAAAATATTTTTTCACCCAAACTAGATGATACTTTCAGGTAATGATCAGTACACTAAGCCCTCTTGGTTCCCCCAATTTTGTTCTTCTATGTTGAAGCGTTCGTTTCCAGTAACAGTTTGAATTTTGTCGTTTCACTCTGTTTTCTCCTATATTGATAGATGTATTTGGAACTCTAAATCAAACACGGTTTGTGCTAGCTTCTTGAAACTTGACACAGTAAAGCAGTTTCAGATTGTAACTCTATGTTTTGTTTCCTTTTTATGTAGCTTTAAGCAGTGACTGGCGAGAAACACTTTCATTGAAAGGGGTTGCAAGCTTCCAAAAATTACGAGTCTCCAGAAATCTCAGCAAATATTTTTTCACCCAAACTGGATGATACTTTCAGGTAATGATTAGTACACTAAGCCCACTTGGTTCTCCTAATTTCGTTCCTCTATGTTGAAGCGTTCGTTTCTAGTAACAGTTTGAATTTTGTCGTTTCACTCTGTTTTCTCCTATATTGATAGATGTATTTGGAACTCTAAATCAAACACGGTTTGTGCTAGCTTCTTGAAACTTGACACAGTAAAGCAGTTTCACATTCTAACTCTATGTTTTGTTTCCTTTTCATGTAGCCCTAAGCAGTGACTGGCGAGAAACACTTTCATTGAAAGGGGTTGCAAGCTTCCAAAAATTACGAGTCTCCGGAAATCTCAGCAAATATTTTTTCACCCAAACTGGATGATACTTTCAGGTAATGATCAGTACACTAAGCCCACTTGGTTCTCCAAATTTCGTTCTTCTATGTTGAAGAGTTCGTTTCCAGTAACAGTTTCCATTCTGGCATTTCACTCTGTTTTGTCCTATATTGATAGTTGTATTTGGAACTCTAAATCAATCACGGTTTGTGCTAGCTTCTTTAAACTTGACACAGTAAAGCAGTTTCACATTCTAACTCTATGTTTTGTTTCCATTTCATGTAGCCCTAAGCAGTGACTGGCGAGATACACTTTCATTGAAAGGGGTTGCAAGCTTCCAAAAATTACGAGTCTCCAGAAATCTCAGCAAATATTTTTTCACCCAAACTGGATGATACTTTTAGGTAATGATCAGTACACTAAGCCCACTTGGTTCTCCAAATTTTGTTCTTCTATGTTGAAGCGTTCGTTTCCAGTAACAGTTTCCATTCTGGCATTTCACTCTGTTTTCTCCTATATTGATAGATGTATTTGGAACTCTAAATCAAACACGGTTTGTGCTAGCTTCTTGAAACTTGACACAGTAAAGCAGTTTCACATTCTAACTCTATGTTTTCTTTCCTTTTCATGTAGCCCTAAGCAGTGACTGGCGAGAAACACTTTCATTGAAAGGGGTTGCAAGCTTCCAAAAATTACGAGTCTCCAGAAATCTCAGCAAATATTTTTTCACCCAAACTGGATGATACTTTCAGGTAATGATCAGTACACTAAGCCCACTTGGTTCTCCAAATTTCGTTCTTCTATGTTGAAGCGTTCGTTTCCAGTAACAGTTTCCATTCTGGCATTTCACTCTGTTTTGTCCTATATTGATAGATGTATTTGGAACTCTAAATCAAACACGGTTTGTGCTAGCTTCTTGAAACTTGACACAGTAAAGCAGTTTCAGATTGTAACTCTATGTTTTGTTTCCTTTTCATGTAGCTTTAAGCAGTGACTGGCGAGAAACACTTTCATTGAAAGGGGTTGCAAGCTTCCAAAAATTACGAGTCTCCAGAAATCTCAGCAAATATTTTTTCACCCAAACTGGATGATACTTTCAGGTAATGATTAGTACACTAAGCCCACTTGGTTCTCCAAATTTCGTTCTTCTATGTTGAAGCGTTCGTTTCTAGTAACAGTTTGAATTTTGTCGTTTCACTCTGTTTTCTCCTATATGATAGATGTATTTGGAACTCTAAATCAAGCACGGTTTGTGCTAGCTTCTTGAAACTTGACACAGTAAAGCAGTATCACATTCTAACTCTATGTTTTGTTTCCTTTTCATGTAGCCCTAAGCAGTGACTGGCGAGAAACACTTTCATTGAAAGGGGTTGCAAGCTTCCAAAAATTACGAGTCTCCAGAAATCTCAGCAAATATTTCTTCACCCAAACTGCATGATACTTTCAGGTAATGATCAGTACACTAAGCCCACTTGGTTCTCCAAATTTCGTTCTTCTATGTTGAAGCGTTCGTTTCCAGTAACAGTTTGAATTTTGTCGTTTCACTCTGTTTTCTCCTATATTGATAGATGTATTTGGAACTCTAAATCAAACACGGTTTGTGCTAGCTTCTTGAAACTTGACACAGTAAAGCAGTTTCACATTCTAACTCTATGTTTTGTTTCCTTTTCATGTAGCCCTAAGCAGTGACTGGCGAGAAACACTTTCAATGAAAAGGGTTGCAAGCTTCCAAAAATTACGAGTCTCCAGAAATCTCAGCAAATATTTTTTCACCCAAACTGCATGATACTTTCAGGTAATGATCAGTACACTAAGCCCACTTGCTTCTCCAAATTTCGTTCTTCTATGTTGAAGCGTTCGTTTCCAGTAACAGTTTCCATTCTGGCATTTCACTCTGTTTTCTCCTATATTGATAGATGTATTTGGAACTCTAAATCAAACACGGTTTGTGCTAGCTTCTTGAAACTTGACACAGTAATGCAGTTTCACATTCTAACAATATGTTTTGTTTCCTTTTCATATAGCCCTAAGCAGTGACTGGCGAGAAACACTTTCATTGAAAGGGGTTGCAAGCTTCCAATAATTACGAGTCTCCAGAAATCTCAGCAAATATTTCTTCACCCAAACTGGATGATACTTTCAGGTAATGATCAGTACACTAAGCGCACTTGGTTCTCCAAATTTCGTTCTTCTATGTTGAAGCGTTCGTTTCCAGTAACAGTTTGAATTTTGTCGTTTCACTCTGTTTTCTCCTATATTGATAGATATATTTGGAACTCTAAATCAAACACGGTTTGTGCTAGCTTCTTGAAACTTGACACAGTAAAGCAGTTTCAGATTGTAACTCTATGTTTTGTTTCCTTTTCAAGTAGTTTTAAGCAGTGACTGGCGAGAAACACTTTCATTGAAAGGGGTTGCAAGCTTCCAAAAATTACGAGTGTCCAGAAATCTCAGCAAATATTTTTTCACCCAAACTGGATGATACTTTCAGGTAATGATTAGTACACTAAGCCCACTTGGTTCTCCAAATTTCGTTCTTCTATGTTGAAGCGTTCGTTTCTAGTAACAGTTTGAATTTTGTCGTTTCACTCTGTTTTCTCCTATATGATAGATGTATTTGGAACTCTAAATCAAGCACGGTTTGTGCTAGCTTCTTGAAACTTGACACAGTAAAGCAGTTTCACATTCTAACTCTATGTTTTGTTTCCTTTTCATGTAGCCCTAAGCAGTGACTGGCGAGAAACACTTTCATTGAAAGGGGTTGCAAGCTTCCAAAAATTACGAGTCTCCAGAAATCTCAGCAAATATTTTTTCAACCAAACTGGATGATACTTTCAGGTAATGATCAGTACACTAAGCCCACTTGGTACTCCAAATTTTGTTCTTCTATGTTGAAGCGTTCGTTTCCAGTAACAGTTTCCATTCTGGCATTTCACTCTGTTTTCTCCTATATTGATAGATGTATTTGGAACTCTAAATCAAACACGGTTTGTGCTAGCTTCTTGAAACTTGACACAGTAAAGCAGTTTCACATTCTAACTCTATGTTTTGTTTCCTTTTCATGTAGCTTTAAGCAGTGACTGGCGAGAAACTCTTCCATTGAAAGGGGTTGCAAGCTTCCAAAAATTACGAGTCTCCAGAAATCTCAGCAAATATTTTTTCACCCAAACTGGATGATACTTTCAGGTAATGATCAGTACACTAAGCCCACTTGGTTCTCCAAATTTCGTTCTTCTATGTTGAAGCGTTCGTTTCCAGTAACAGTTTCCATTCTGGCATTTCACTGTTTTCTCCTATATTGATAGATGTATTTGGAACTCTAAATCAAACACGGTTTGTGCTAGCTTCTTGAAACTTGACACAGTAATGCAGTTTCACATTCTAACAATATGTTTTGTTTCCTTTTCATGTAGCCCTAAGCAGTGACTGGCGAGAAACACTTTCATTGAAAGGGGTTGCAAGCTTCCAAAAATTACGAGTCTCCAGAAATCTCAGCAAATATTTTTTCACCCAAACTGGATGATACTTTCAGGTAATGATCAGTACACTAAGCCCACTTGCTTCTCCAAATTTCGTTCTTCTATATTGAAGCGTTCGTTTCCAGTAACAGTTTCCATTCTGGCATTTCACTCTGTTTTCTCCTATATTGATAGATGTATTTGGAACTCTAAATCAAACACGGTTTGTGCTAGCTTCTTGAAACTTGACACAGTAAAGCAGTTTCAGATTGTAACTCTATGTTTTGTTTCCTTTTCATGTAGCTTTAAGCAGTGACTGGCGAGAAACACTTTCATTGAAAGGGGTTGCAAGCTTCCAAAAATTACGAGTCTCCAGAAATCTCAGCAAATATTTTTTCACCCAAACTGGATGATACTTTCAGGTAATGATTAGTACACTAAGCCCACTTGGTTCTCCAAATTTCGTTCTTCTATGTTGAAGCGTTCGTTTCTAGTAACAGTTTGAATTTTGTCGTTTCACTCTGTTTTCTCCTATATTGATAGATGTATTTGGAACTCTAAATCAAACACGGTTTGTGCTAGCTTCTTGAAACTTGACACAGTAATGCAGTTTCACATTCTAACAATATGTTTTGTTTCCTTTTCATGTAGCCCTAAGCAGTGACTGGCGAGAAACACTTTCATTGAAAGGGGTTGCAAGCTTCCAAAAATTACGAGTCTCCAGAAATCTCAGCAAATATTTTTTCACCCAAACTGGATGATACTTTCAGGTAATGATCAGTACACTTGGCCCACTTGGTTCTCCACATTTCGTTCTTCTATGTTGAAGCATTTGTTTCCAGTAACAGTTTCCATTCTGGCATTTCACTCTGTTTTCTCCTATATTGATAGATGTATTTGGAACTCTAAATCAAACACGGTTTGTGCTAGCTTCTTGAAACTTGACACAGTAAAGCAGTTTCACATTCTAACTCTATGTTTTGTTTCCTTTTCATGTAGCCCTAAGCAGTGCCTGGCGAGAAACACTTTCATTGAAAGGGGTTGCAAGCTTCCAAAAATTACGAGTCTCCAGAAATCTCAGAAAATATTTTTTCACCCAAACTAGATGATACTTTCAGGTAATGATCAGTACACTAAGCCCTCTTGGTTCCCCAAATTTTGTTCTTCTATGTTGAAGCGTTCGTTTCCAGTAACAGTTTGAATTTTGTCGTTTCACTCTGTTTTCTCCTATATTGATAGATGTATTTGGAACTCTAAATCAAACACGGTTTGTGCTAGCTTCTTGAAACTTGACACAGTAAAGCAGTTTCAGATTGTAACTCTATGTTTTGTTTCCTTTTCATGTAGCTTTAAGCAGTGACTGGCGAGAAACACTTTCATTGAAAGGGGTTGCAAGCTTCCAAAAATTACGAGTCTCCAGAAATCTCAGCAAATATTTTTTCACCCAAACTGGATGATACTTTCAGGTAATGATTAGTACACTAAGCCCACTTGGTTCTCCTAATTTCGTTCCTCTATGTTGAAGCGTTCGTTTCTAGTAACAGTTTGAATTTTGTCGTTTCACTCTGTTTTCTCCTATATTGATAGATGTATTTGGAACTCTAAATCAAACACGGTTTGTGCTAGCTTCTTGAAACTTGACACAGTAAAGCAGTTTCACATTCTAACTCTAAGTTTTGTTTCCTTTTCATGTAGCCCTAAGCAGTGACTGGCGAGAAACACTTTCATTGAAAGGGGTTGCAAGCTTCCAAAAATTACGAGTCTCCAGAAATCTCAGCAAATATTTTTTCACCCAAACTGGATGATACTTTCAGGTAATGATCAGTACACTAAGCCCACTTGGTTCTCCAAATTTCGTTCTTCTATGTTGAAGCGTTCGTTTCCAGTAACAGTTTCCATTCTGGCATTTCACTCTGTTTTGTCCTATATTGATAGATGTATTTGGAACTCTAAATCAATCACGGTTTGTGCTAGCTTCTTTAAACTTGACACAGTAAAGCAGTTTCACATTCTAACTCTATGTTTTGTTTCCTTTTCATGTAGCCCTAAGCAGTGACTGGCGAGATACACTTTCATTGAAAGGGGTTGCAAGCTTCCAAAAATTACGAGTCTCCAGAAATCTCAGCAAATATTTTTTCACCCAAACTGGATGATACTTTTAGGTAATGATCAGTACACTAAGCCCACTTGGTTCTCCAAATTTTGTTCTTCTATGTTGAAGCGTTCGTTTCCAGTAACAGTTTCCATTCTGGCATTTCACTCTGTTTTCTCCTATATTGATAGATGTATTTGGAACTCTAAATCAAACACGGTTTGTGCTAGCTTCTTGAAACTTGACACAGTAAAGCAGTTTCACATTCTAACTCTATGTTTTGTTTCCTTTTCATGTAGCCCTAAGCAGTGACTGGCGAGAAACACTTTCATTGAAAGGGGTTGCAAGCTTCCAAAAATTACGAGTCTCCAGAAATCTCAGCAAATATTTTTTCACCCAAACTGGATGATACTTTCAGGTAATGATCAGTACACTAAGCCCACTTGGTTCTCCAAATTTCGTTCTTCTATGTTGAAGCGTTCGTTTCCAGTAACAGTTTCCATTCTGGCATTTCACTCTGTTTTGTCCTATATTGATAGATGTATTTGGAACTCTAAATCAAACACGGTTTGTGCTATCTTCTTGAAACTTGACACAGTAAAGCAGTTTCAGATTGTAACTCTATGTTTTGTTTCCTTTTCATGTAGCTTTAAGCAGTGACTGGCGAGAAACACTTTCATTGAAAGGGGTTGCAAGCTTACAAAAATTACGAGTCTCCAGAAATCTCAGCAAATATTTTTTCACCCAAACTGGATGATACTTTCAGGTAATGATTAGTACACTAAGCCCACTTGGTTCTCCAAATTTCGTTCTTCTATGTTGAAGCGTTCGTTTCTAGTAACAGTTTGAATTTTGTCGTTTCACTCTGTTTTCTCCTATATGATAGATGTATTTGGAACTCTAAATCAAGCACGGTTTGTGCTAGCTTCTTGAAACTTGACACAGTAAAGCAGTTTCACATTCTAACTCTATGTTTTGTTTCCTTTTCATGTAGCCCTAAGCAGTGACTGGCGAGAAACACTTTCATTGAAAGGGGTTGCAAGCTTCCAAAAATTACGAGTCTCCAGAAATCTCAGCAAATATTTTTTCAACCAAACTGGATGATACTTTCAGGTAATGATCAGTACACTAAGCCCACTTGGTTCTCCAAATTTCGTTCTTCTATGTTGAAGCGTTCGTTTCCAGTAACAGTTTCCATTCTGGCATTTCACTCTGTTTTCTCCTATATTGATAGATGTATTTGGAACTCTAAATCAAACACGGTTTGTGCTAGCTTCTTGAAACTTGACACAGTAAAGCAGTTTCAGATTCTAACTCTATGTTTTGTTTCCTTTTCATGTAGCTTTAAGCAGTGACTGGCGAGAAACACTTTCATTGAAAGAGGTTGCAAGCTTCCAAAAATTACGAGTCTCCAGAAATCTCAGCAAATATTTTTTCACCCAAACTGGATGATACTTTCAGGTAATTATCAGTACACTAAGCGCACTTGGTTCTCCAAATTTCGTTCTTCTATGTTGAAGCGTTCGTTTCCAGTAACCGTTTCCATTCTGGCATTTCACTCTGTTTTCTCCTATATTGATAGATGTATTTGGAACTCTAAATCAAACACGGTTTGTGCTAGCTTCTTGAAACTTGACACAGTAAAGCAGTTTCACATTCTAACTCTATGTTTTGTTTCTTTTTCATGTAGCTTTAAGCAGTGACTGGCGAGAAACACTTTCATTGAAAGGGGTTGCAAGCTTCCAAAAATTACGAGTCTCCAGAAATCTCAGCAAATATCTTTCACCCAAACTGGATGATGCTTTCAGGTAATGATCAGTACATTAAGTCCACTTGCTTCCCCAAATTTCGTTCTTCTATGTTGAAGCGTTCGTTTCCAGTAACAGTTTGAATTTTGTCGTTTCACTCTGTTTTCTCCTATATTGATAGATGTATTTGGAACTCTAAATCAAACACGGTTTGTGCTAGCTTCTTGAAACTTGACACAGTAAAGCAGTTTCACATTCTAACTCTATGTTTTGTTTCCTTTTCATGTAGCCCTAAGCAGTGACTGGCGAGAAACACTTTCATTGAAAGGGGTTGCAAGCTTCCAAAAATTACGAGTATCCAGAAATCTCAGCAAATATTTCTTCACCCAAACTGGATGATACTTTCAGGTAATGATTAGTACACTAAGCCCACTTGGTTCTCCAAATTTCCTTCTTCTATGTTGAAGCGTTCGTTTCTAGTAACAGTTTGAATTTTGTCGTTTCACTCTGTTTTCTCCTATATTGATAGATGTATTTGGAACTCTAAATCAAACACGGTTTGTGCTAGCTTCTTGAAACTTGACACAGTAAAGCAGTTTCACATTCTAACTCTATGTTTTGTTTCCTTTTCATGTAGCCCTAAGCAGTGACTGGCGAGAAACACTTTCATTGAAAGGGGTTGCAAGCTTCCAAAAATTACGAGTCTCCAGAAATCTCAGCAAATATTTTTTCACCCAAACTGGATGATACTTTCAGGTAATGATCAGTACACTAAGCCCACTTGGTTCTCCAAATTTCGTTCTTCTATGTTGAAGCGTTCGTTTCCAGTAACAGTTTCCATTCTGGCATTTCACTCTGTTTTCTCCTATATTGATAGATGTATTTGGAACTCTAAATCAAACACGGTTTGTGCTAGCTTCTTGAAACTTGACACAGTACAGCAGTTTCACATTCTAACTCTATGTTTTGTTTCCTTTTCATGTAGCCCTAAGCAGTGACTGGCGAGAAACACTTTCATTGAAAGGGGTTGCAAGCTTCCAAAAATTACGAGTCTCCAGAAATCTCAGCAAATATTTTTTCACCCAAACTGCATGATACTTTCAGGTAATGATCAGTACACTAAGCCCACTTGCTTCTCCAAATTTCGTTCTTCTATGTTGAAGCGTTCGTTTCCAGTAACAGTTTCCATTCTGGCATTTCACTCTGTTTTCTCCTATATTGATAGATGTATTTGGAACTCTAAATCAAACACGGTTTGTGCTAGCTTCTTGAAACTTGACACAATAAAGCAGTTTCACATTCTAACTCTATGTTTTGTTTCCTTTTCATGTAGCCCTAAGCAGTGACTGGCGAGAAACACTTTCATTGAAAGGGGTTGCAAGCTTCCAAAAATTACGAGTCTCCAGAAATCTCAGCAAATATTTTTTCACCCAAACTGGATGATACTTTCAGGTAATGATCAGTACACTAAGCGCACTTGGTTCTCCAAATTTCGTTCTTCTATGTTGAAGCGTTCGTTTCCAGTAACAGTTTGAATTTTGTCGTTTCACTCTGTTTTCTCCTATATTGATAGATGTATTTGGAACTCTAAATCAAACACGGTTTGTGCTAGCTTCTTGAAACTTGACACAGTAAAGCAGTTTCACATTCTAACTCTATGTTTTGTTTCCTTTTCATGTAGCCCTAAGCAGTGACTGGCGAGAAACACTTTCATTGAAAGGGGTTGCAAGCTTCCAAAAATTACGAGTCTCCAGAAATCTCAGCAAATATTTCTTCACCCAAACTGCATGATACTTTCAGGTAATGATCAGTACACTAAGCCCACTTGGTTCTCCAAATTTCGTTCTTCTATGTTGAAGCGTTCGTTTCCAGTAACAGTTTGAATTTTGTCGTTTCACTCTGTTTTCTCCTATATTGATAGATGTATTTGGAACTCTAAATCAAACACGGTTTGTGCTAGCTTCTTGAAACTTGACACAGTAAAGCAGTTTCACATTCTAACTCTATGTTTTGTTTCCTTTTCATGTAGGCCTAAGCAGTGACTGGCGAGAAACACTTTCATTGAAAGGGGTTGCAAGCTTCCAAAAATTACGAGTCTCCAGAAATCTCAGCAAATATTTTTTCACCCAAACTGGATGATACTTTCAGGTAATGATCAGTACACTAAGCCCACTTGCTTCTCCAAATTTCGTTCTTCTATGTTGAAGCGTTCGTTTCCAGTAACAGTTTCCATTCTGGCATTTCACTCTGTTTTCTCCTATATTGATAGATGTATTTGGAACTCTAAATCAAACACGGTTTGTGCTAGCTTCTTGAAACTTGACACAGTAAAGCAGTTTCACATTCTAACTCTATGTTTTGTTTCCTTTTCATGTAGCCCTAAGCAGTGACTGGCGAGAAACACTTTCATTGAAAGGGGTTGCAAGCTTCCAAAAATTACGAGTCTCCAGAAATCTCAGCAAATATTTTTTCACCCAAACTGGATGATACTTTCAGGTAATGATCAGTACACTAAGCGCACTTGGTTCTCCAAATTTCGTTCTTCTATGTTGAAGCGTTCGTTTCCAGTAACAGTTTCCATTTTGGCGTTTCACTCTGTTTTCTCCTATATTGATAGATGTATTTGGAACTCTAAATCAAACACGGTTTGTGCTAGCTTCTTGAAACTTGACACAGTAAAGCAGTTTCAGATTGTAACTCTATGTTTTGTTTCCTTTTCATGTAGCTTTAAGCAGTGACTGGCGAGAAACACTTTCATTGAAAGGGGTTGCAAGCTTCCAAAAATTACGAGTCTCCAGAAATCTCAGCAAATATTTTTTCACCCAAACTGGATGATACTTTCAGGTAATGATTAGTACACTAAGCCCACTTGGTTCTCCTAATTTCGTTCCTCTATGTTGAAGCGTTCGTTTCTAGTAACAGTTTGAATTTTGTCGTTTCACTCTGTTTTCTCCTATATTGATAGATGTATTTGGAACTCTAAATCAAACACGGTTTGTGCTAGCTTCTTGAAACTTGACACAGTAAAGCAGTTTCACATTCTAACTCTAAGTTTTGTTTCCTTTTCATGTAGCCCTAAGCAGTGACTGGCGAGAAACACTTTCATTGAAAGGGGTTGCAAGCTTCCAAAAATTACGAGTCTCCAGAAATCTCAGCAAATATTTTTTCACCCAAACTGGATGATACTTTCAGGTAATGATCAGTACACTAAGCCCACTTGGTTCTCCAAATTTCGTTCTTCTATGTTGAAGCGTTCGTTTCCAGTAACAGTTTCCATTCTGGCATTTCACTCTGTTTTGTCCTATATTGATAGATGTATTTGGAACTCTAAATCAATCACGGTTTGTGCTAGCTTCTTTAAACTTGACACAGTAAAGCAGTTTCACATTCTAACTCTATGTTTTGTTTCCTTTTCATGTAGCCCTAAGCAGTGACTGGCGAGATACACTTTCATTGAAAGGGGTTGCAAGCTTCCAAAAATTACGAGTCTCCAGAAATCTCAGCAAATATTTTTTCACCCAAACTGGATGATACTTTTAGGTAATGATCAGTACACTAAGCCCACTTGGTTCTCCAAATTTTGTTCTTCTATGTTGAAGCGTTCGTTTCCAGTAACAGTTTCCATTCTGGCATTTCACTCTGTTTTCTCCTATATTGATAGATGTATTTGGAACTCTAAATCAAACACGGTTTGTGCTAGCTTCTTGAAACTTGACACAGTAAAGCAGTTTCACATTCTAACTCTATGTTTTGTTTCCTTTTCATGTAGCCCTAAGCAGTGACTGGCGAGAAACACTTTCATTGAAAGGGGTTGCAAGCTTCCAAAAATTACGAGTCTCCAGAAATCTCAGCAAATATTTTTTCACCCAAACTGGATGATACTTTCAGGTAATGATCAGTACACTAAGCCCACTTGGTTCTCCAAATTTCGTTCTTCTATGTTGAAGCGTTCGTTTCCAGTAACAGTTTCCATTCTGGCATTTCACTCTGTTTTGTCCTATATTGATAGATGTATTTGGAACTCTAAATCAAACACGGTTTGTGCTATCTTCTTGAAACTTGACACAGTAAAGCAGTTTCAGATTGTAACTCTATGTTTTGTTTCCTTTTCATGTAGCTTTAAGCAGTGACTGGCGAGAAACACTTTCATTGAAAGGGGTTGCAAGCTTACAAAAATTACGAGTCTCCAGAAATCTCAGCAAATATTTTTTCACCCAAACTGGATGATACTTTCAGGTAATGATTAGTACACTAAGCCCACTTGGTTCTCCAAATTTCGTTCTTCTATGTTGAAGCGTTCGTTTCTAGTAACAGTTTGAATTTTGTCGTTTCACTCTGTTTTCTCCTATATGATAGATGTATTTGGAACTCTAAATCAAGCACGGTTTGTGCTAGCTTCTTGAAACTTGACACAGTAAAGCAGTTTCACATTCTAACTCTATGTTTTGTTTCCTTTTCATGTAGCCCTAAGCAGTGACTGGCGAGAAATACTTTCATTGAAAGGGGTTGCAAGCTTCCAAAAATTACGAGTCTCCAGAAATCTCAGCAAATATTTTTTCAACCAAACTGGATGATACTTTCAGGTAATGATCAGTACACTAAGCCCACTTGGTTCTCCAAATTTCGTTCTTCTATGTTGAAGCGTTCGTTTCCAGTAACAGTTTCCATTCTGGCATTTCTCTCTGTTTTCTCCTATATTGATAGATGTATTTGGAACTCTAAATCAAACACGGTTTGTGCTAGCTTCTTGAAACTTGACACAGTAAAGCAGTTTCAGATTCTAACTCTATGTTTTGTTTCCTTTTCATGTAGCTTTAAGCAGTGACTGGCGAGAAACACTTTCATTGAAAGAGGTTGCAAGCTTCCAAAAATTACGAGTCTCCAGAAATCTCAGCAAATATTTTTTCACCCAAACTGGATGATACTTTCAGGTAATTATCAGTACACTAAGCGCACTTGGTTCTCCAAATTTCGTTCTTCTATGTTGAAGCGTTCGTTTCCAGTAACCGTTTCCATTCTGGCATTTCACTCTGTTTTCTCCTATATTGATAGATGTATTTGGAACTCTAAATCAAACACGGTTTGTGCTAGCTTCTTGAAACTTGACACAGTAAAGCAGTTTCACATTCTAACTCTATGTTTTGTTTCTTTTTCATGTAGCTTTAAGCAGTGACTGGCGAGAAACACTTTCATTGAAAGGGGTTGCAAGCTTCCAAAAATTACGAGTCTCCAGAAATCTCAGCAAATATCTTTCACCCAAACTGGATGATGCTTTCAGGTAATGATCAGTACATTAAGTCCACTTGCTTCCCCAAATTTCGTTCTTCTATGTTGAAGCGTTCGTTTCCAGTAACAGTTTGAATTTTGTCGTTTCACTCTGTTTTCTCCTATATTGATAGATGTATTTGGAACTCTAAATCAAACACGGTTTGTGCTAGCTTCTTGAAACTTGACACAGTAAAGCAGTTTCACATTCTAACTCTATGTTTTGTTTCCTTTTCATGTAGCCCTAAGCAGTGACTGGCGAGAAACACTTTCATTGAAAGGGGTTGCAAGCTTCCAAAAATTACGAGTCTCCAGAAATCTCAGCAAATATTTTTTCACCCAAACTGGATGATACTTTCAGGTAATGATCAGTACACTAAGCCCACTTGGTTCTCCAAATTTCGTTCTTCTATGTTGAAGCGTTCGTTTCCAGTAACAGTTTCCATTCTGGCATTTCACTCTGTTTTCTCCTATATTGATAGATGTATTTGGAACTCTAAATCAAACACGGTTTGTGCTAGCTTCTTGAAACTTGACACAGTACAGCAGTTTCACATTCTAACTCTATGTTTTGTTTCCTTTTCATGTAGCCCTAAGCAGTGACTGGCGAGAAACACTTTCATTGAAAGGGGTTGCAAGCTTCCAAAAATTACGAGTCTCCAGAAATCTCAGCAAATATTTTTTCACCCAAACTGCATGATACTTTCAGGTAATGATCAGTACACTAAGCCCACTTGCTTCTCCAAATTTCGTTCTTCTATGTTGAAGCGTTCGTTTCCAGTAACAGTTTCCATTCTGGCATTTCACTCTGTTTTCTCCTATATTGATAGATGTATTTGGAACTCTAAATCAAACACGGTTTGTGCTAGCTTCTTGAAACTTGACACAATAAAGCAGTTTCACATTCTAACTCTATGTTTTGTTTCCTTTTCATGTAGCCCTAAGCAGTGACTGGCGAGAAACACTTTCATTGAAAGGGGTTGCAAGCTTCCAAAAATTACGAGTCTCCAGAAATCTCAGCAAATATTTTTTCACCCAAACTGGATGATACTTTCAGGTAATGATCAGTACACTAAGCGCACTTGGTTCTCCAAATTTCGTTCTTCTATGTTGAAGCGTTCGTTTCCAGTAACAGTTTGAATTTTGTCGTTTCACTCTGTTTTCTCCTATATTGATAGATGTATTTGGAACTCTAAATCAAACACGGTTTGTGCTAGCTTCTTGAAACTTGACACAGTAAAGCAGTTTCACATTCTAACTCTATGTTTTGTTTCCTTTTCATGTAGCCCTAAGCAGTGACTGGCGAGAAACACTTTCATTGAAAGGGGTTGCAAGCTTCCAAAAATTACGAGTCTCCAGAAATCTCAGCAAATATTTCTTCACCCAAACTGCATGATACTTTCAGGTAATGATCAGTACACTAAGCCCACTTGGTTCTCCAAATTTCGTTCTTCTATGTTGAAGCGTTCGTTTCCAGTAACAGTTTGAATTTTGTCGTTTCACTCTGTTTTCTCCTATATTGATAGATGTATTTGGAACTCTAAATCAAACACGGTTTGTGCTAGCTTCTTGAAACTTGACACAGTAAAGCAGTTTCACATTCTAACTCTATGTTTTGTTTCCTTTTCATGTAGGCCTAAGCAGTGACTGGCGAGAAACACTTTCATTGAAAGGGGTTGCAAGCTTCCAAAAATTACGAGTCTCCAGAAATCTCAGCAAATATTTTTTCACCCAAACTGGATGATACTTTCAGGTAATGATCAGTACACTAAGCCCACTTGCTTCTCCAAATTTCGTTCTTCTATGTTGAAGCGTTCGTTTCCAGTAACAGTTTCCATTCTGGCATTTCACTCTGTTTTCTCCTATATTGATAGATGTATTTGGAACTCTAAATCAAACACGGTTTGTGCTAGCTTCTTGAAACTTGACACAGTAAAGCAGTTTCACATTCTAACTCTATGTTTTGTTTCCTTTTCATGTAGCCCTAAGCAGTGACTGGCGAGAAACACTTTCATTGAAAGGGGTTGCAAGCTTCCAAAAATTACGAGTCTCCAGAAATCTCAGCAAATATTTTTTCACCCAAACTGGATGATACTTTCAGGTAATGATCAGTACACTAAGCGCACTTGGTTCTCCAAATTTCGTTCTTCTATGTTGAAGCGTTCGTTTCCAGTAACAGTTTCCATTTTGGCGTTTCACTCTGTTTTCTCCTATATTGATAGATGTATTTGGAACTCTAAATCAAACACGGTTTGTGCTAGCTTCTTGAAACTTGACACAGTAAAGCAGTTTCACATTCTAACTCTATGTTTTGTTTCCTTTTCATGTAGCCCTAAGCAGTGACTGGCGAGAAACACTTTCACTGAAAGGGGTTGCAAGCTTCCAAAAATTACGAGTCTCCAGAAATCTCAGCAAATATTTCTTCACCCAAACTGCATGATACTTTCAGGTAATGATCAGTACACTAAGCCCACTTGGTTCTCCAAATTTCGTTCTTCTATGTTGAAGCGTTCGTTTCCAGTAACAGTTTGAATTTTGTCGTTTCACTCTGTTTTCTCCTATATTGATAGATGTATTTGGAACTCTAAATCAAACACGGTTTGTGCTAGCTTCTTGAAACTTGACACAGTAAAGCAGTTTCACATTCTAACTCTATGTTTTGTTTCCTTTTCATGTAGCCCTAAGCAGTGACTGGCGAGAAACACTTTCATTGAAAGGGGTTGCAAGCTTCCAAAAATTACGAGTCTCCAGAAATCTCAGCAAATATTTTTTCACCCAAACTGGATGATACTTTCAGGTAATGATCAGTACACTAAGCCCACTTGCTTCTCCAAATTTCGTTCTTCTATGTTGAAGCGTTCGTTTCCAGTAACAGTTTCCATTCTGGCATTTCACTCTGTTTTCTCCTATATTGATAGATGTATTTGGAACTCTAAATCAAACACGGTTTGTGCTAGCTTCTTGAAACTTGACACAGTAAAGCAGTTTCACATTCTAACTCTATGTTTTGTTTCCTTTTCATGTAGCCCTAAGCAGTGACTGGCGAGAAACACTTTCATTGAAAGGGGTTGCAAGCTTCCAAAAATTACGAGTCTCCAGAAATCTCAGCAAATATTTTTTCACCCAAACTGGATGATACTTTCAGGTAATGATCAGTACACTAAGCGCACTTGGTTCTCCAAATTTCGTTCTTCTATGTTGAAGCGTTCGTTTCCAGTAACAGTTTCCATTTTGGCGTTTCACTCTGTTTTCTCCTATATTGATAGATGTATTTGGAACTCTAAATCAAACACGGTTTGTGCTAGCTTCTTGAAACTTGACACAGTAAAGCAGTTTCACATTCTAACTCTATGTTTTCTTTCCTTTTCATGTAGCCCTAAGCAGTGACTGGCGAGAAACACTTTCACTGAAAGGGGTTGCAAGCTTCCAAAAATTACGAGTCTCCAGAAATCTCAGCAAATATTTCTTCACCCAAACTGCATGATACTTTCAGGTAATGATCAGTACACTAAGCCCACTTGGTTCTCCAAATTTCGTTCTTCTATGTTGAAGCGTTCGTTTCCAGTAACAGTTTGAATTTTGTCGTTTCACTCTGTTTTCTCCTATATTGATAGATGTATTTGGAACTCTAAATCAAACACGGTTTGTGCTAGCTTCTTGAAACTTGACACAGTAAAGCAGTTTCACATTCTAACTCTATGTTTTGTTTCCTTTTCATGTAGCCCTAAGCAGTGACTGGCGAGAAACACTTTCATTGAAAGGGGTTGCAAGCTTACAAAAATTACGAGTCTCCAGAAATCTCAGCAAATATTTTTTCACCCAAACTGCATGATACTTTCAGGTAATGATCAGTACACTAAGCCCACTTGCTTCTCCAAATTTCGTTCTTCTATGTTGAAGCGTTCGTTTCCAGTAACAGTTTCCATTCTGGCATTTCACTCTGTTTTCTCCTATATTGATAGATGTATTTGGAACTCTAAATCAAACACGGTTTGTGCTAGCTTCTTGAAACTTGACACAGTAAAGCAGTTTCACATTCTAACAATATGTTTTGTTTCCTTTTCATGTAGCCCTAAGCAGTGACTGGCGAGAAACACTTTCATTGAAAGGGGTTGCAAGCTTCCAATAATTACGAGTCTCCAGAAATCTCAGCAAATATTTCTTCACCCAAACTGGATGATACTTTCAGGTAATGATCAGTACACTAAGCGCACTTGGTTCTCCAAATTTCGTTCTTCTATGTTGAAGCGTTCGTTTCCAGTAACAGTTTGAATTTTGTCGTTTCACTCTGTTTTCTCCTATATTGATAGATGTATTTGGAACTCTAAATCAAACACGGTTTGTGCTAGCTTCTTGAAACTTGACACAGTAAAGCAGTTTCAGATTGTAACTCTATGTTTTGTTTCCTTTTCATGTAGCTTTAAGCAGTGACTGGCGAGAAACACTTTCATTGAAAGGGGTTGCAGGCTTCCAAATATTACGAGTCTCCAGAAATCTCAGCAAATATTTTTTCACCCAAACTGGATGATACTTTCAGGTAATAATTAGTACACTACGCCCACTTGGTTCTCCAAATTTCGTTCTTCTATGTTGAAGCGTTCGTTTCTAGTAACAGTTTGAATTTTGTCGTTTCACTCTGTTTTCTCCTATATTGATAGATGTATTTGGAACTCTAAATCAAACACGGTTTGTGCTAGCTTCTTGAAACTTGACACAGTAAAGCAGTTTCACATTCTAACTCTATGTTTTGTTTCCTTTTCATGTAGCCCTAAGCAGTGACTGGCGAGAAACACTTTCATTGAAAGGGGTTGCAAGCTTCCAAAAATTACGAGTCTCCAGAAATCTCAGCAAATATTTTTTCACCCAAACTGGATGATACTTTCAGGTAATGATCAGTACACTAAGCCCACTTGCTTCTCCAAATTTCGTTCTTCTATGTTGAAGCGTTCGTTTCCAGTAACAGTTTCCATTCTGGCATTTCACTCTGTTTTCTCCTATATTGATAGATGTATTTGGAACTCTAAATCAAACACGGTTTGTGCTAGCTTCTTGAAACTTGACACAGTAAAGCAGTTTCACATTCTAACTCTATGTTTTGTTTCCTTTTCATGTAGCTTTAAGCAGTGACTGGCGAGAAACTCTTTCATTGAAAGGGGTTGCAAGCTTCCAAAAATTACGAGTCTCCAGAAATCTCAGCAAATATTTTTTCACCCAAACTGGATGATACTTTCAGGTAATGATCAGTACACTAAGCCCACTTGGTTCTCCAAATTTCGTTCTTCTATGTTGAAGCGTTCGTTTCCAGTAACAGTTTCCATTCTGGCATTTCACTCTGTTTTCTCCTATATTGATAGATGTATTTGGAACTCTAAATCAAACACGGTTTGTGCTAGCTTCTTGAAACTTGACACAGTAATGCAGTTTCACATTCTAACAATATGTTTTGTTTCCTTTTCATGTAGCCCTAAGCAGTGACTGGCGAGAAACACTTTCATTGAAAGGGGTTGCAAGCTTCCAAAAATTACGAGTCTCCAGAAATCTCAGCAAATATTTTTTCACCCAAACTGGATGATACTTTCAGGTAATGATCAGTACACTAAGCCTACTTGCTTCTCCAAATTTCGTTCTTCTATGTTGAAGCGTTCGTTTCCAGTAACAGTTTCCATTCTGGCATTTCACTCTGTTTTCTCCTATATTGATAGATGTATTTGGAACTCTAAATCAAACACGGTTTGTGCTAGCTTCTTGAAACTTGACACAGTAAAGCTGTTTCACATTCTAACTCTATTTTTTGTTTCCTTTTCATGTAGCTTTAAGCAGTGACTGGCGAGAAACTCTTTCATTGAAAGGGGTTGCAAGCTTCCAAAAATTACGAGTCTCCAGAAATCTCAGCAAATATTTTTTCACCCAAACTGGATGATACTTTCAGGTAATGATCAGTACACTAAGCCCACTTGGTTCTCCAAATTTCGTTCTTCTATGTTGAAGCGTTCATTTCCAGTAACAGTTTGAATTTTGTCGTTTCACTCTGTTTTCTCCTATATTGATAGATGTATTTGGAACTCTAAATCAAACACGGTTTGTGCTAGCTTCTTGAAACTTGACACAGTAAAGCAGTTTCAGATTCTAACTCTATGTTTTGTTTCCTTTTCATGTAGCCCTAAGCAGTGACTGGCGAGAAACACTTTCATTGAAAGGGGTTGCAAGCTTCCAAAAATTACGAGTCTCCAGAAATCTCAGCAAATATTTCTTCACCCAAACTGCATGATACTTTCAGGTAATGATCAGTACACTAAGCCCACTTGGTTCTCCAAATTTCGTTCTTCTATGTTGAAGCGTTGGTTTCCAGTAACAGTTTGAATTTTGTCGTTTCACTCTGTTTTCTCCTATATTGATAGATGTATTTGGAACTCTAAATCAAACACGGTTTGTGCTAGCTTCTTGAAACTTGACACAGTAAAGCAGTTTCACATTCTAACTCTTTGTTTTGTTTCCTTTTCATGTAGCCCTAAGCAGTGACTGGCGAGAAACACTTTCATTGAAAGGGGTTGCAAGCTTCCAAAAATTACGAGTCTCCAGAAATCTCAGCAAATATTTTTTCACCCAAACTGCATGATACTTTCAGGTAATGATCAGTACACTAAGCCCACTTGCTTCTCCAAATTTCGTTCTTCTATGTTGAAGCGTTCGTTTCCAGTAACAGTTTCCATTCTGGCATTTCACTCTGTTTTCTCCTATATTGATAGATGTATTTGGAACTCTAAATCAAACACGGTTTGTGCTAGCTTCTTGAAACTTGACACAGTAAAGCAGTTTCACATTCTAACAATATGTTTTGTTTCCTTTTCATGTAGCCCTAAGCAGTGACTGGCGAGAAACACTTTCATTGAAAGGGGTTGCAAGCTTCCAATAATTACGAGTCTCCAGAAATCTCAGCAAATATTTCTTCACCCAAACTGGATGATACTTTCAGGAAATGATCAGTATACTAAGCGCACTTGGTTCTCCAAATTTCGTTCTTCTATGTTGAAGCGTTCGTTTCCAGTAACAGTTTGAATTTTGTCGTTTCACTCTGTTTTCTCCTATATTGATAGATGTATTTGGAACTCTAAATCAAACACGGTTTGTGCTAGCTTCTTGAAACTTGACACAGTAAAGCAGTTTCACATTCTAACTCTATGTTTTGTTTCCTTTTCATGTAGCCCTAAGCAGTGATTGGCGAGAAACACTTTCATTGAAAGGGGTTGCAAGCTTCCAAAAATTACGAGTCTCCAGAAATCTCAGCAAATATTTTTTCACCCAAACTGGATGATACTTTCAGGTAATGATCAGTACACTAAGCCCACTTGGTTCTCCAAATTTCGTTCTTCTATGTTGAAGCGTTCGTTTCCAGTAACAGTTTCCATTCTGGCATTTCACTCTGTTTTCTCCTATATTGATAGATGTATTTGGAACTCTAAATCAAACACGGTTTGTGCTAGCTTCTTGAAACTTGACACAGTAAAGCAGTTTCACATTCTAACTCTATGTTTTGTTTCCTTTTCATGTAGCTTTAAGCAGAGAGTGGCGAGAAACTCTTTCATTGAAAGGGGTTGCAAGCTTCCAAAAATTACGAGTCTCCAGAAATCTCAGCAAATATTTTTTCACCCAAACTGGATGATACTTTCAGGTAATGATCAGTACACTAAGCCCACTTGGTTCTCCAAATTTCGTTCTTCTATGTTGAAGCGTTCGTTTCCAGTAACAGTTTCCATTCTGGCATTTCACTCTGTTTTCTCCTATATTGATAGATGTATTTGGAACTCTAAATCAAACACGGTTTGTGCTAGCTTCTTGAAACTTGACACAGTAATGCAGTTTCACATTCTAACAATATGTTTTGTTTCCTTTTCATGTAGCCCTAAGCAGTGACTGGCGAGAAACACTTTCATTGAAAGGGGTTGCAAGCTTCCAAAAATTACGAGTCTCCAGAAATCTCAGCAAATATTTTTTCACCCAAACTGGATGATACTTTCAGGTAATGATCAGTACACTAAGCCTACTTGCTTCTCCAAATTTCGTTCTTCTATGTTGAAGCGTTCGTTTCCAGTAACAGTTTCCATTCTGGCATTTCACTCTGTTTTCTCCTATATTGATAGATGTATTTGGAACTCTAAATCAAACACGGTTTGTGCTAGCTTCTTGAAACTTGACACAGTAAAGCTGTTTCACATTCTAACTCTATTTTTTGTTTCCTTTTCATGTAGCTTTAAGCAGTGACTGGCGAGAAACTCTTTCATTGAAAGGGGTTGCAAGCTTCCAAAAATTACGAGTCTCCAGAAATCTCAGCAAATATTTCTTCACCCAAACTGCATGATACTTTCAGGTAATGATCAGTACACTAAGCCCACTTGGTTCTCCAAATTTCGTTCTTCTATGTTGAAGCGTTCATTTCCAGTAACAGTTTGAATTTTGTCGTTTCATTCTGTTTTCTCCTATATTGATAGATGTATTTGGAACTCTAAATCAAACACGGTTTGTGCTAGCTTCTTGAAACTTGACACAGTAAAGCAGTTTCAGATTCTAACTCTATGTTTTGTTTCCTTTTCATGTAGCCCTAAGCAGTGACTGGCGAGAAACACTTTCATTGAAAGGGGTTGCAAGCTTCCAAAAATTACGAGTCTCCAGAAATCTCAGCAAATATTTCTTCACCCAAACTGCATGATACTTTCAGGTAATGATCAGTACACTAAGCCCACTTGGTTCTCCAAATTTCGTTCTTCTATGTTGAAGCGTTGGTTTCCAGTAACAGTTTGAATTTTGTCGTTTCACTCTGTTTTCTCCTATATTGATAGATGTATTTGGAACTCTAAATCAAACACGGTTTGTGCTAGCTTCTTGAAACTTGACACAGTAAAGCAGTTTCACATTCTAACTCTATGTTTTGTTTCCTTTTCATGTAGCCCTAAGCAGTGACTGGCGAGAAACACTTTCATTGAAAGGGATTGCAAGCTTCCAAAAATTACGAGTCTCCAGAAATCTCAGCAAATATTTTTTCACCCAAACTGCATGATACTTTCAGGTAATGATCAGTACACTAAGCCCACTTGCTTCTCCAAATTTCGTTCTTCTATGTTGAAGCGTTCGTTTCCAGTAACAGTTTCCATTCTGGCATTTCACTCTGTTTTGTCCTATATTGAGAGATGTATTTGGAACTCTAAATCAAACACGGTTTGTGCTAGCTTCTTGAAACTTGACACAGTAAAGCAGTTTCACATTCTAACAATATGTTTTGTTTCCTTTTCATGTAGCCCTAAGCAGTGACTGGCGAGAAACACTTTCATTGAAAGGGGTTGCAAGCTTCCAATAATTACGAGTCTCCAGAAATCTCAGCAAATATTTCTTCACCCAAACTGGATGATACTTTCAGGAAATGATCAGTACACTAAGCGCACTTGGTTCTCCAAATTTCGTTCTTCTATGTTGAAGCGTTCGTTTCCAGTAACAGTTTGAATTTTGTCGTTTCACTCTGTTTTCTCCTATATTGATAGATGTATTTGGAACTCTAAATCAAACACGGTTTGTGCTAGCTTCTTGAAACTTGACACAGTAAAGCAGTTTCAGATTGTAACTCTATGTTTTGTTTCCTTTTCATGTAGCTTTAAGCAGTGACTGGCGAGAAACACTTTCATTGAAAGGGGTTGCAAGCTTCCAAAAATTACGAGTCTCCAGAAATCTCAGCAAATATTTTTTCACCCAAACTGGATGATACTTTCAGGTAATGATTAGTACACTAAGCCCACTTGGTTCTCCAAATTTCGTTCTTCTATGTTGAAGCGTTCGTTTTTAGTAACAGTTTGAATTTTGTCGTTTCACTCTGTTTTCTCCTATATGATAGATGTATTTGGAACTCTAAATCAAGCACGGTTTGTGCTAGCTTCTTGAAACTTGACACAGTAAAGCAGTTTCACATTCTAACTCTATGTTTTGTTTCCTTTTCATGTAGCCCTAAGCAGTGACTGGCGAGAAACACTTTCATTGAAAGGGGTTGCAAGCTTCCAAAAATTACGAGTCTCCAGAAATCTCAGCAAATATTTTTTCAACCAAACTGGATGATACTTTCAGGTAATGATCAGTACACTAAGCCCACTTGGTTCTCCAAATTTCGTTCTTCTATGTTGAATCGTTCGTTTCCAGTAACAGTTTCCATTCTGGCATTTCACTCTGTTTTCTCCTATATTGATAGATGTATTTGGAACTCTAAATCAAACACGGTTTGTGCTAGCTTCTTGAAACTTGACACAGTAAAGCAATTTCACATTCTAACTCTATGTTTTGTTTCCTTTTCATGTAGCTTTAAGCAGTGACTGGCGAGAAACTCTTTCATTGAAAGAGGTTGCAAGCTTCCAAAAATTACGAGTCTCCAGAAATCTCAGCAAATATTTTTTCACCCAAACTGGATGATACTTTCAGGTAATGATCAGTACACTAAGCCCAATTGGTTCTCCAAATTTCGTTCTTCTATGTTGAAGCGTTCGTTTCCAGTAACAGTTTCCATTCTGGCATTTCACTCTGTTTTCTCCTATATTGATAGATGTATTTGGAACTCTAAATCAAACACGGTTTGTGCTAGCTTCTTGAAACTTGACACAGTAATGCAGTTTCACATTCTAACAATATGTTTTGTTTCCTTTTCATGTAGCCCTAAGCAGTGACTGGCGAGAAACACTTTCATTGAAAGGGGTTGCAAGCTTCCAAAAATTACGAGTCTCCAGAAATCTCAGCAAATATTTTTTCACCCAAACTGGATGATACTTTCAGGTAATGATCAGTACACTAAGCCCACTTGCTTCTCCAAATTTCGTTCTTCTATGTTGAAGCGTTCGTTTCCAGTAACAGTTTCCATTCTGGCATTTCACTCTGTTTTCTCCTATATTGATAGATGTATTTGGAACTCTAAATCAAACATGGTTTGTGCTAGCTTCTTGAAACTTGACACAGTAAAGCAGTTTCACATTCTAACTCTATTTTTTGTTTCCTTTTCATGTAGCTTTAAGCAGTGACTGGCGAGAAACTCTTTCATTGAAAGGGGTTGCAAGCTTCCAAAAATTACGAGTCTCCAGAAATCTCAGCAAATATTTTTTCACCCAAACTGGATGATACTTTCAGGTAATGATCAGTACACTAAGCCCACTTGGTTCTCCAAATTTCGTTCTTCTATGTTGAAGCGTTCGTTTCCAGTAACAGTTTCCATTCTGGCATTTCACTCTGTTTTCTCCTATATTGATAGATGTATTTGGAACTCTAAATCAAACACGGTTTGTGCTAGCTTCTTGAAACTTGACACAGTAATGCAGTTTCACATTCTAACAATATGTTTTGTTACCTTTTCATGTAGCCCTAAGCAGTGACTGGCGAGAAACCCTTTCATTGAAAGGGGTTGCAAGCTTCCAAAAATTACGAGTCTCCAGAAATCTCAGCAAATATTTTTTCACCCAAACTGCATGATACTTTCAGGTAATGATCAGTACACTAAGCCAACTTGGTTCCCCAAATTTCGTTCTTCTATGTTGAAGCGTTCGTTTCCAGTAACTGTTTGAATTTTGTTGTTTCACTCTGTTTTCTCCTATATTGATAGATGTATTTGGAACTCTAAATCAAACACGGTTTGTGCTAGCTTCTTGAAACTTGACACAGTAATGCAGTTTCACATTCTAACAATATGTTTTGTTACCTTTTCATGTATCCCTAAGCAGTGACTGGCGAGAAACACTTTCATTGAAAGGGGTTGCAAGCTTCCAAAAATTACGAGTCTCCAGAAATCTCAGCAAATATTTTTTCACCCAAACTGCATGATACTTTCAGGTAATGATCAGTACACTAAGCCAACTTGGTTCCCCAAATTTCGTTCTTCTATGTTGAAGCGTTCGTTTCCAGTAACTGTTTGAATTTTGTTGTTTCACTCTGTTTTCTCCTATATTGATAGATGTATTTGGAACTCTAAATCAAACACGGTTTGTGCTAGCTTCTTGAAACTTGACACAGTAAAGCAGTTTCGCATTCTAACTCTATGTTTTGTTTCCTTTTCATGTAGCCCTAAGCAGTGACTGGCGAGAAACACTTTCATTGAAAGGGGTTGCAAGCTTCCAAAAATTACGAGTCTCCAGAAATCTCAGCAAATATTTCTTCACCCAAACTGCATGATACTTTCAGGTAATGATCAGTACACTAAGCCCACTTGGTTCTCCAAATTTCGTTCTTCTATGTTGAAGCGTTCGTTTCCAGTAACAGTTTGAATTTTGTCGTTTCACTGTGTTTTCTCCTATATTGATAGATGTATTTGGAACTCTAAATCAAACACGGTTTGTGCTAGCTTCTTGAAACTTGACACAGTAGAGCAGTTTCAGATTGTAACTCTATGTTTTGTTTCCTTTTCATGTAGTTTTAAGCAGTGACTGGCGAGAAACACTTTCATTGAAAGGGGTTGCAAGCTTCCAAAAATTACGAGTCTCCAGAAATCTCAGCAAATATTTTTTCAACCAAACTGGATGATACTTTCAGGTAATGATCAGTACACTAAGCCCACTTGGTTCTCCAAATTTTGTTCTTCTATGTTGAAGCGTTCGTTTCCAGTAACAGTTTCCATTCTGGCATTTCACTCTGTTTTCTCCTATATTGATAGATGTATTTGGAACTCTAAATCAAACACGGTTTGTGCTAGCTTCTTGAAACTTGACACAGTAAAGCAGTTTCACATTCTAACTCTATGTTTTGTTTCCTTTTCATGTAGCTTTAAGCAGTGACTGGCGAGAAACTCTTTCATTGAAAGGGGTTGCAAGCTTCCAAAAATTACGAGTCTCAAGAAATCTCAGCAAATACTTTTTCACCCAAACTGGATGATACTTTCAGGTAATGATCAGTACACTTGGCCCACTTGATTCTCCAAATTTCGTTCTTCTATGTTGAAGCGTTTGTTTCCAGTAACAGTTTCCATTCTGGCATTTCACTCTGTTTTCTCCTATATTGATAGATGTATTTGGAACTCTAAATCAAACACGGTTTGTGCTAGCTTCTTGAAACTTGACACAGTAAAGCAGTTTCACATTCTAACTCTATGTTTTGTTTCCTTTTCATGTAGCCCTAAGCAGTGACTGGCGAGAAACACTTTCATTGAAAGGGGTTTCAAGCTTCCAAAAATTACGAGTCTCCAGAAATCTCAGCAAATATTTTTTCACCCAAACTGGATGATACTTTCAGGTAATGATCAGTACACTAAGCCCACTTGGTTCTCCAAATTTTGTTCTTCTATGTTGAAGCGTTCGTTTCCAGTAACAGTTTCCATTCTGGCATTTCACTCTGTTTTCTCCTATATTGATAGATGTATTTGGAACTCTAAATCAAACACGGTTTGTGCTAGCTTCTTGAAACTTGACACAGTAAAGCAGTTTCACATTCTAACTCTATGTTTTGTTTCCTTTTCTTGTAGTCCTAAGCAGTGACGGGCGAGAAACACTTTCATTGAAAGGGGTTGCAAGCTTCCAAAAATTACGAGTCTCCAGAAATCTCAGCAAATATTTTTTCACCCAAACTGGATGATACTTTCTGGTAATGATCAGTACACTAAGTCCACTTGCTTCCCCAAATTTCGTTCTTGTATGTTGAAGCGTTCGTTTCCAGTAACAGTTTGAATTTTGTCGTTTCACTCTGTTTTCTCCTATATTGATAGATGTATTTGGAACTCTAAATCAAACACGGTTTGTGCTAGCTTCTTGAAACTTGACACAGTAAAGCAGTTTCATATTCTAACTCTATGTTTTGTTTCCTTTTCATGTAGCCCTAAGCAGTGACTGGCGAGAAACACTTTCATTGAAAGGGGTTGCAAGCTTCCAAAAATTACGAGTCTCCAGAAATCTCAGCAAATATTTCTTCACCCAAACTGGATGATACTTTCAGGTAATGATCAGTACACTAAGCGCACTTGGTTCTCCAAATTTCGTTCTTCTATGTTGAAGCGTTCGTTTCCAGTAACAGTTTGAATTTTGTCGTTTCACTCTGTTTTCTCCTATATTGATAGATGTATTTGGAACTCTAAATCAAACACGGTTTGTGCTAGCTTCTTGAAACTTGACACAGTAAAGCAGTTTCACATTCTAACTCTATTTTTTGTTTCCTTTTCATGTAGCTTTAAGCAGTGACTGGCGAGAAACTCTTTCATTGAAAGGGGTTGCAAGCTTCCAAAAATTACGAGTCTCCAGAAATCTCAGCAAATATTTTTTCACCCAAACTGGATGATACTTTCAGGTAATGATCAGTACACTAAGCCCACTTGGTTCTCCAAATTTCGTTCTTCTATGTTGACGCGTTCGTTTCCAGTAACAGTTTCCATTCTGGCATTTCACTCTGTTTTCTCCTATATTGATAGATGTATTTGGAACTCTAAATCAAACACGGTTTGTGCTAGCTTCTTGAAACTTGACACAGTAATGCAGTTTCACATTCTAACAATATGTTTTGTTACCTTTTCATGTAGCCCAAAGCAGTGACTGGCGAGAAACACTTTCATTGAAAGGGGTTGCAAGCTTCCAAAAATTACGAGTCTCCAGAAATCTCAGCCAATATTTTTTCACCCAAACTGCATGATACTTTCAGGTAATGATCAGTACACTAAGCCCACTTGGTTCCCCAAATTTCGTTCTTCTATGTTGAAGCGTTCGTTTCCAGTAACTGTTTGAATTTTGTTGTTTCACTCTGTTTTCTCCTATATTGATAGATGTATTTGGAACTCTAAATCAAACACGGTTTGTGCTAGCTTCTTGAAACTTGACACAGTAAAGCAGTTTCACATTCTAACTCTATGTTTTGTTTCCTTTTCATGTAGCCCTAAGCAGTGACTGGCGAGAAACACTTTCATTGAAAGGGGTTGCAAGCTTCCAAAAATTACGAGTCTCCAGAAATCTCAGCAAATATTTTTTCACCCAAACTGGATGATACTTTCAGGTAATGATCAGTACACTAAGCCCACTTGCTTCTCCAAATTTCGTTCTTCTATGTTGAAGCGTTCGTTTCCAGTAACAGTTTCCATTCTGGCATTTCACTCTGTTTTCTCCTATATTGATAGATGTATTTGGAACTCTAAATCAAACATGGTTTGTGCTAGCTTCTTGAAACTTGACACAGTAAAGCAGTTTCACATTCTAACTCTATTTTTTGTTTCCTTTTCATGTAGCTTTAAGCAGTGACTGGCGAGAAACTCTTTCATTGAAAGGGGTTGCAAGCTTCCAAAAATTACGAGTCTCCAGAAATCTCAGCAAATATTTTTTCACCCAAACTGGATGATACTTTCAGGTAATGATCAGTACACTAAGCCCACTTGGTTCTCCAAATTTCGTTCTTCTATGTTGAAGCGTTCGTTTCCAGTAACAGTTTCCATTCTGGCATTTCACTCTGTTTTCTCCTATATTGATAGATGTATTTGGAACTCTAAATCAAACACGGTTTGTGCTAGCTTCTTGAAACTTGACACAGTAATGCAGTTTCACATTCTAACAATATGTTTTGTTACCTTTTCATGTAGCCCTAAGCAGTGACTGGCGAGAAACCCTTTCATTGAAAGGGGTTGCAAGCTTCCAAAAATTACGAGTCTCCAGAAATCTCAGCAAATATTTTTTCACCCAAACTGCATGATACTTTCAGGTAATGATCAGTACACTAAGCCAACTTGGTTCCCCAAATTTCGTTCTTCTATGTTGAAGCGTTCGTTTCCAGTAACTGTTTGAATTTTGTTGTTTCACTCTGTTTTCTCCTATATTGATAGATGTATTTGGAACTCTAAATCAAACACGGTTTGTGCTAGCTTCTTGAAACTTGACACAGTAATGCAGTTTCACATTCTAACAATATGTTTTGTTACCTTTTCATGTAGCCCTAAGCAGTGACTGGCGAGAAACACTTTCATTGAAAGGGGTTGCAAGCTTCCAAAAATTACGAGTCTCCAGAAATCTCAGCAAATATTTTTTCACCCAAACTGCATGATACTTTCAGGTAATGATCAGTACACTAAGCCAACTTGGTTCCCCAAATTTCGTTCTTCTATGTTGAAGCGTTCGTTTCCAGTAACTGTTTGAATTTTGTTGTTTCACTCTGTTTTCTCCTATATTGATAGATGTATTTGGAACTCTAAATCAAACACGGTTTGTGCTAGCTTCTTGAAACTTGACACAGTAAAGCAGTTTCGCATTCTAACTCTATGTTTTGTTTCCTTTTCATGTAGCCCTAAGCAGTGACTGGCGAGAAACACTTTCATTGAAAGGGGTTGCAAGCTTCCAAAAATTACGAGTCTCCAGAAATCTCAGCAAATATTTCTTCACCCAAACTGCATGATACTTTCAGGTAATGATCAGTACACTAAGCCCACTTGGTTCTCCAAATTTCGTTCTTCTATGTTGAAGCGTTCGTTTCCAGTAACAGTTTGAATTTTGTCGTTTCACTCTGTTTTCTCCTATATTGATAGATGTATTTGGAACTCTAAATCAAACACGGTTTGTGCTAGCTTCTTGAAACTTGACACAGTAGAGCAGTTTCAGATTGTAACTCTATGTTTTGTTTCCTTTTCATGTAGTTTTAAGCAGTGACTGGCGAGAAACACTTTCATTGAAAGGGGTTGCAAGCTTCCAAAAATTACGAGTCTCCAGAAATCTCAGCAAATATTTTTTCAACCAAACTGGATGATACTTTCAGGTAATGATCAGTACACTAAGCCCACTTGGTTCTCCAAATTTTGTTCTTCTATGTTGAAGCGTTCGTTTCCAGTATCAGTTTCCATTCTGGCATTTCACTCTGTTTTCTCCTATATTGATAGATGTATTTGGAACTCTAAATCAAACACGGTTTGTGCTAGCTTCTTGAAACTTGACACAGTAAAGCAGTTTCACATTCTAACTCTATGTTTTGTTTCCTTTTCATGTAGCTTTAAGCAGTGACTGGCGAGAAACTCTTTCATTGAAAGGGGTTGCAAGCTTCCAAAAATTACGAGTCTCAAGAAATCTCAGCAAATACTTTTTCACCCAAACTGGATGATACTTTCAGGTAATGATCAGTACACTTGGCCCACTTGATTCTCCAAATTTCGTTCTTCTATGTTGAAGCGTTTGTTTCCAGTAACAGTTTCCATTCTGGCATTTCACTCTGTTTTCTCCTATATTGATAGATGTATTTGGAACTCTAAATCAAACACGGTTTGTGCTAGCTTCTTGAAACTTGACACAGTAAAGCAGTTTCACATTCTAACTCTATGTTTTGTTTCCTTTTCATGTAGCCCTAAGCAGTGACTGGCGAGAAACACTTTCATTGAAAGGGGTTGCAAGCTTCCAAAAATTACGAGTCTCCAGAAATCTCAGCAAATATTTTTTCACCCAAACTGGATGATACTTTCAGGTAATGATCAGTACACTAAGCCCACTTGGTTCTCCAAATTTTGTTCTTCTATGTTGAAGCGTTCGTTTCCAGTAACAGTTTCCATTCTGGCATTTCACTCTGTTTTCTCCTATATTGATAGATGTATTTGGAACTCTAAATCAAACACGGTTTGTGCTAGCTTCTTGAAACTTGACACAGTAAAGCAGTTTCACATTCTAACTCTATGTTTTGTTTCCTTTTCTTGTAGTCCTAAGCAGTGACGGGCGAGAAACACTTTCATTGAAAGGGGTTGCAAGCTTCCAAAAATTACGAGTCTCCAGAAATCTCAGCAAATATTTTTTCACCCAAACTGGATGATACTTTCTGGTAATGATCAGTACACTAAGTCCACTTGCTTCCCCAAATTTCGTTCTTGTATGTTGAAGCGTTCGTTTCCAGTAACAGTTTGAATTTTGTCGTTTCACTCTGTTTTCTCCTATATTGATAGATGTATTTGGAACTCTAAATCAAACACGGTTTGTGCTAGCTTCTTGAAACTTGACACAGTAAAGCAGTTTCATATTCTAACTCTATGTTTTGTTTCCTTTTCATGTAGCCCTAAGCAGTGACTGGCGAGAAACACTTTCATTGAAAGGGGTTGCAAGCTTCCAAAAATTACGAGTCTCCAGAAATCTCAGCAAATATTTCTTCACCCAAACTGGATGATACTTTCAGGTAATGATCAGTACACTAAGCGCACTTGGTTCTCCAAATTTCGTTCTTCTATTTTGAAGCGTTCGTTTCCAGTAACAGTTTGAATTTTGTCGTTTCACTCTGTTTTCTCCTATATTGATAGATGTATTTGGAACTCTAAATCAAACACGGTTTGTGCTAGCTTCTTGAAACTTGACACAGTAAAGCAGTTTCACATTCTAACTCTATTTTTTGTTTCCTTTTCATGTAGCTTTAAGCAGTGACTGGCGAGAAACTCTTTCATTGAAAGGGGTTGCAAGCTTCCAAAAATTACGAGTCTCCAGAAATCTCAGCAAATATTTTTTCACCCAAACTGGATGATACTTTCAGGTAATGATCAGTACACTAAGCCCACTTGGTTCTCCAAATTTCGTTCTTCTATGTTGACGCGTTCGTTTCCAGTAACAGTTTCCATTCTGGCATTTCACTCTGTTTTCTCCTATATTGATAGATGTATTTGGAACTCTAAATCAAACACGGTTTGTGCTAGCTTCTTGAAACTTGACACAGTAATGCAGTTTCACATTCTAACAATATGTTTTGTTACCTTTTCATGTAGCCCAAAGCAGTGACTGGCGAGAAACACTTTCATTGAAAGGGGTTGCAAGCTTCCAAAAATTACGAGTCTCCAGAAATCTCAGCCAATATTTTTTCACCCAAACTGCATGATACTTTCAGGTAATGATCAGTACACTAAGCCCACTTGGTTCCCCAAATTTCGTTCTTCTATGTTGAAGCGTTCGTTTCCAGTAACTGTTTGAATTTTGTTGTTTCACTCTGTTTTCTCCTATATTGATAGATGTATTTGGAACTCTAAATCAAACACGGTTTGTGCTAGCTTCTTGAAACTTGACACAGTAAAGCAGTTTCACATTCTAACTCTATGTTTTGTTTCCTTTTCATGTAGCCCTAAGCAGTGACTGGCGAGAAACACTTTCATTGAAAGGGGTTGCAAGCTTCCAAAAATTACGAGTCTCCAGAAATCTCAGCAAATATTTTTTCACCCAAACTGGATGATACTTTCAGGTAATGATCAGTACACTAAGCGCACTTGGTTCTCCAAATTTCGTTCTTCTATGTTGAAGCGTTCGTTTCCAGTAACAGTTTGAATTTTGTCGTTTCACTCTGTTTTCTCCTACATTGATAGATGTATTTGGAACTCTAAATCAAACACGGTTTGTGCTAGCTTCTTGAAACTTGACACAGTAAAGCAGTTTCACATTCTAACTCTATGTTTTGTTTCCTTTTCATGTAGCCCTAAGCAGTGACTGGCGAGAAACACTTTCATTGAAAGGGGTTGCAAGCTTCCAAAAATTACGAGTCTCCAGAAATCTCAGCAAATATTTCTTCACCCAAACTGCATGATACTTTCAGGTAATGATCAGTACACTAAGCCCACTTGCTTCTCCAAATTTCGTTCTTCTATGTTGAAGCGTTCGTTTCCAGTAACAGTTTCCATTCTGGCATTTCACTCTGTTTTCTCCTATATTGATAGATGTATTTGGAACTCTAAATCAAACACGGTTTGTGCTAGCTTCTTGAAACTTGACACAGTAAAGCAGTTTCACATTCTAACTCTATGTTTTGTTTCCTTTTCATGTAGCCCTAAGCAGTGACTGGCGAGAAACACTTTCATTGAAAGGGGTTGCAAGCTTCCAATAATTACGAGTCTCCAGAAATCTCAGCAAATATTTCTTCACCCAAACTGGATGATACTTTCAGGTAATGATCAGTACACTAAGCGCACTTGGTTCTCCAAATTTCGTTCTTCTATGTTGAAGCGTTCGTTTCCAGTAACAGTTTGAATTTTGTCGTTTCACTCTGTTTTCTCCTATATTGATAGATGTATTTGGAACTCTAAATCAAACACGGTTTGTGCTAGCTTCTTGAAACTTGACACAGTAGAGCAGTTTCAGATTGTAACTCTATGTTTTGTTTCCTTTTCATGTAGTTTTAAGCAGTGACTGGCGAGAAACACTTTCATTGAAAGGGGTTGCAAGCTTCCAAAAATTACGAGTCTCCAGAAATCTCAGCAAATATTTTTTCACCCAAACTGGATGATACTTTCAGGTAATGATTAGTACACTAAGCCCACTTGGTTCTCCAAATTTCATTCTTCTATGTTGAAGCGTTCGTTTCCAGTAACAGTTTCCATTCTGGCATTTCACTCTGTTTTCTCCTATATTGATAGATGTATTTGGAACTCTAAATCAAACACGGTTTGTGCTAGCTTCTTGAAACTTGACACAGTAAAGCAGTTTCACATTCTAACTCTAAGTTTTGTTTCCTTTTCATGTAGCTTTAAGCAGTGACTGGCGAGAAACTCTTTCATTGAAAGGGGTTTCAAGCTTCCAAAAATTACGAGTCTCCAGAAATCTCAGCAAATATTTTTTCACCCAAACTGGATGATACTTTCAGGTAATGATCAGTACACTAAGCCCTCTTGGTTCCCCAAATTTTGTTCTTCTATGTTGAAGCGTTCGTTTCCAGTAACAGTTTGAATTTTGTAGTTTCACTCTGTTTTCTCCTATATTGATAGATGTATTTGGAACTCTAAATCAAACACGGTTTGTGCTAGCTTCTTGAAACTTGACACAGTAAAGCAGTTTCAGATTGTAACTCTATGTTTTGTTTCCTTTTCATGTAGCTTTAAGCAGTGACTGGCGAGAAACACTTTCATTGAAAGGGGTTGCAAGCTTCCAAAAATTACGAGTCTCCAGAAATCTCAGCAAATATTTTTTCACCCAAACTGGATGATACTTTCAGGTAATGATCAGTACACTAAGTCCACTTGCTTACCCAAATTTCGTTCTTCTATGTTGAAGCGTTCGTTTCCAGTAACAGTTTGAATTTTGTCGTTTCACTCTGTTTTCTCCTATATTGATAGATGTATTTGGAACTCTAAATCAAACACGGTTTGTGCTAGCTTCTTGAAACTTGACACAGTAAAGCAGTTTCACATTCTAACTCTATGTTTTGTTTCCTTTTCATGTAGCCCTAAGCAGTGCCTGGCGAGAAACACTTTAATTGAAAGGGGTTGCAAGCTTCCAAAAATTACGAGTCTCCAGAAATCTCAGCAAATATTTTTTCACCCAAACTAGATGATACTTTCAGGTAATGATCAGTACACTAAGCCCTCTTGGTTCCCCAAATTTCATTCTTCTATGTTGAAGCGTTCGTTTCCAGTAACAGTTTGAATTTTGTCGTTTCACTCTGTTTTCTCCTATATTGATAGATGTATTTGGAACTCTAAATCAAACACGGTTTGTGCTAGCTTCTTGAAACTTGACACAGTAAAGCAGTTTCAGATTGTAACTCTATGTTTTGTTTCCTTTTCATGTAGCTTTAAGCAGTGACTGGCGAGAAACACTTTCATTGAAAGGGGTTGCAAGCTTCCAAAAATTACGAGTCTCCAGAAATCTCAGCAAATATTTTTTCACCCAAACTGGATGATACTTTCAGGTAATGATCAGTACACTTGGCCCACTTGGTTCTCCAAATTTCGTTCTTCTATGTTGAAGCGTTTGTTTCCAGTAACAGTTTCCATTCTGGCATTTCACTCTGTTTTCTCCTATATTGATAGATGTATTTGGAACACTAAATCAAACACGGTTTGTGCTAGCTTCTTGAAACTTGACACAGTAAAGCAGTTTCACATTCTAACTCTATGTTTTGTTTCCTTTTCATGTAGCCCTAAGCAGTGCCTGGCGAGAAACACTTTAATTGAAAGGGGTTGCAAGCTTCCAAAAATTACGAGTCTCCAGAAATCTCAGCAAATATTTTTTCACCCAAACTAGATGATACTTTCAGGTAATGATCAGTATACTAAGCCCTCTTGGTTCCCCAAATTTCATTCTTCTATGTTGAAGCGTTCGTTTCCAGTAACAGTTTGAATTTTGTCGTTTCACTCTGTTTTCTCCTATATTGATAGATGTATTTGGAACTCTAAATCAAACACGGTTTGTGCTAGCTTCTTGAAACTTGACACAGTAAAGCAGTTTCAGATTGTAACTCTATGTTTTGTTTCCTTTTCATGTAGCTTTAAGCAGTGACTGGCGAGAAACACTTTCATTGAAAGGGGTTGCAAGCTTCCAAAAATTACGAGTCTCCAGAAATCTCAGCAAATATTTTTTCACCCAAACTGGATGATACTTTCAGGTAATGATTAGTACACTAAGCCCACTTGGTTCTCCTAATTTCGTTCCTCTATGTTGAAGCGTTCGTTTCTAGTAACAGTTTGAATTTTGTCGTTTCACTCTGTTTTCTCCTATATTGATAGATGTATTTGGAACTCTAAATCAAACACGGTTTGTGCTAGCTTCTTGAAACTTGACACAGTAAAGCAGTTTCACATTCTAACTCTATGTTTTGTTTCCTTTTCATGTAGCCCTAAGCAGTGACTGGCGAGAAACACTTTCATTGAAAGGGGTTGCAAGCTTCCAAAAATTACGAGTCTCCAGAAATCTCAGCAAATATTTTTTCACCCAAACTGGATGATACTTTCAGGTAATGATCAGTACACTAAGCCCACTTGGTTCTCCAAATTTCGTTCTTCTATGTTGAAGCGTTCGTTTCCAGTAACAGTTTCCATTCTGGCATTTCACTCTGTTTTGTCCTATATTGATAGATGTATTTGGAACTCTAAATCAAACACGGTTTGTGCTAGCTTCTTTAAACTTGACACAGTAAAGCAGTTTCACATTCTAACTCTATGTTTTGTTTCCTTTTCATGTAGCCCTAAGCAGTGCCTGGCGAGAAACACTTTCATTGAAAGGGGTTGCAAGCTTCCAAAAATTACGAGTCTCCAGAAATCTCAGCAAATATTTTTTCACCCAAACTAGATGATACTTTCAGGTAATGATCAGTACACTAAGCCCTCTTGGTTCCCCAAATTTTGTTCTTCTATGTTGAAGCGTTCGTTTCCAGTAACAGTTTGAATTTTGTCGTTTCACTCTGTTTTCTCCTATATTGATAGATGTATTTGGAACTCTAAATCAAACACGGTTTGTGCTAGCTTCTTGAAACTTGACACAGTAAAGCAGTTTCAGATTGTAACTCTATGTTTTGTTTCCTTTTCATGTAGCTTTAAGCAGTGACTGGCGAGAAACACTTTCATTGAAAGGGGTTGCAAGCTTCCAAAAATTACGAGTCTCCAGAAATCTCAGCAAATATTTTTTCACCCAAACTGGATGATACTTTCAGGTAATGATTAGTACACTAAGCCCACTTGGTTCTCCTAATTTCGTTCCTCTATGTTGAAGCGTTCGTTTCCAGTAACAGTTTCCATTCTGGCATTTCACTCTGTTTTGTCCTATATTGATAGATGTATTTGGAACTCTAAATCAAACACGGTTTGTGCTAGCTTCTTTAAACTTGACACAGTAAAGCAGTTTCACATTCTAACTCTATGTTTTGTTTCCTTTTCATGTAGCCCTAAGCAGTGACTGGCGAGAAACACTTTCATTGAAAGGGGTTGCAAGCTTCCAAAAATTACGAGTCTCCAGAAATCTCAGCAAATATTTTTTCACCCAAACTGCATGATACTTTCAGGTAATGATCAGTACACTAAGCCCACTTGCTTCTCCAAATTTCGTTCTTCTATGTTGAAGCGTTCGTTTCCAGTAACAGTTTCCATTCTGGCATTTCACTCTGTTTTCTCCTATATTGATAGATGTATTTGGAATTCTAAATCAAACACGGTTTGTGCTAGCTTCTTGAAACTTGACACAGTAAAGCAGTTTCACATTCTAACTCTATGTTTTGTTTCCTTTTCATGTAGCCCTAAGCATTGACTGGCGAGAAACACTTTCATTGAAAGGGGTTGCAAGCTTCCAAATATTACGAGTCTCCAGAAATCTCAGCAAATATTTTTTCACCCAAACTGGATGATACTTTCAGGTAATGATCAGTACACTAAGCCCACTTGGTTCTCCAAATTTCGTTCTTCTATGTTGAAGCGTTCGTTTCCAGTAACAGTTTCCATTCTGGCATTTCACTCTGTTTTGTCCTATATTGATAGATGTATTTGGAACTCTAAATCAAACACGGTTTGTGCTAGCTTCTTGAAACTTGACACAGTAAAGCAGTTTCAGATTGTAACTCTATGTTTTGTTTCCTTTTCATGTAGCTTTAAGCAGTGACTGGCGAGAAACACTTTCATTGAAAGGGGTTGCAAGCTTCCAAAAATTACGAGTCTCCAGAAATCTCAGCAAATATTTTTTCACCCAAACTGGATGATACTTTAAGGTAATGATTAGTACACTAAGCCCACTTGGTTCTCCAAATTTCGTTCTTCTATGTTGAAGCGTTCGTTTCTAGTAACAGTTTGAATTTTGTCGTTTCACTCTGTTTTCTCCTATATGATAGATATATTTGGAACTCTAAATCAAGCACGGTTTGTGCTAGCTTCTTGAAACTTGACACAGTAAAGCAGTTTCACATTCTAACTCTATGTTTTGTTTTCTTTTCATGTAGCCCTAAGCAGTGACTGGCGAGAAACACTTTCATTGAAAGGGGTTGCAAGCTTCCAAAAATTACGTGTCTCCAGAAATCTCAGCAAATATTTTTCAACCAAACTGGATGTCACTTTCAGGTAATGATCAGTACACTAAGCCCACTTGGTTCTCCAAATTTCGTTCTTCTATGTTGAAGCGTTCGTTTCCAGTAACAGTTTCCATTCTGGCATTTCACTCTGTTTTGTCCTATATTGATAGATGTATTTGGAACTCTAAATCAAACACGGTTTGTGCTAGCTTCTTGAAACTTGACACAGTAAAGCAGTTTCAGATTGTAACTCTATGTTTTGTTTCCTTTTCATGTAGCTTTAGCAGTGACTGGCGAGAAACTCTTTCATTGAAAGGGGTTGCAAGCTTCCAAAAATTACGAGTCTCCAGAAATCTCAGCAAATATTTTTTCACCCAAACTGCATGATACTTTCAGGTAATGATCAGTACACTAAGCCCACTTGGTTCCCCAAATTTCGTTCTTCTATGTTGAAGCGTTCGTTTCCAGTAACTGTTTGAATTTTGTCGTTTCACTCTGTTTTCTCCTATATTGATAGATGTATTTGGAACTCTAAATCAAACACGGTTTGTGCTAGCTTCTTGAAACTTGACACAGTAAAGCAGTTTCACATTCTAACTCTATGTTTTGTTTCCTTTTCATGTAGCTTTAAGCAGTGACTGGCGAGAAACACCTTCATTGAAAGGGGTTGCAAGCTTCCAAAAATTACGAGTCTCCAGAAATCTCAGCAAATATTTTTTCACCCAAACTGGATGATACTTTCAGGTAATGATCAGTACACTAAGCCCACTCGGTTCTCCAAATTTCATTCTTCTATGTTGAAGCGTTCGTTTCCAGTAACAGTTTCCATTCTGGCATTTCACTCTGTTTTCTCCTATATTGATAGATGTATTTGGAACTCTAAATCAAACACGGTTTGTGCTAGCTTCTTGAAACTTGAAACAGTAAAGCAGTTTCACATTCTAACACTATGTTTTGTTTCTTTTTCATGTAGCCCTAAGCAGTGACTGGCGAGAAACACTTTCATTGAAAGGGGTTGCAAGCTTCCAAAAATTACGAGTCTCCAGAAATCTCAGCAAATATTTTTTCACCCAAACTAGATGATACTTTCAGGTAATGATCAGTACACTAAGCCCTCTTGGTTCCCCAAATTTCGTTCTTCTATGTTGAAGCGTTCGTTTCCAGTAACAGTTTGAATTTTGGCGTTTCACTCTGTTTTCTCCTATATTGATACTTGTATTTGGAACTCTAAATCAAACAAGGTTTGTGCTAGCTTCTTGAAACTTGACACAGTAAAGCAGTTTCACATTCTAACTCTATGTTTTGTTTCCTTTTCATGTAGCCCTAAGCAGTTACTGGCGAGAAACACTTTCATTGAAAGGGGTTGCAAGCTTCCAAAAATTACGAGTCTCCAGAAATATCAGCAAATATTTTTTCACCCAAGCTGAATGATACTTTCAGGTAATGATCAGTACATAAGCCCACTTGGTTCCCCCAATTTCGTTCTTCTATGTTGAAGCGTTCGTTTCCAGTAACAGTTTGAATTTTGTCGTTTCACTCCGTTTTCTCCTATATTGATAGATGTATTTGGAACTCTAAATCAAACACGGTTTGTGCTAGCTTCTTGAAACTTGACACAGTAAAGCAGTTTCACATTCTAACTCTATGTTTTGTTTCCTTTTCATGTAGCCCTAAGCAGGACTGGCGAGAAACACTTTCATTGAAAGGGGTTGCAAGCTTCTAAAAATTACGAGTCTCCAGAAATCTCAGCAAATATTTTTTCACCCAAACTGGATGATACTTTCAGGTAATGATCAGTACACTTGGCCCACTTGGTTCTCCAAATTTCGTTCTTCTATGTTGAAGCGTTCGTTTCCAGTAACAGTTTGAATTTTGTCGTTTCACTCTGTTTTCTCCTATATTGATAGATGTATTTGGAACTCTAAATCAAACACGGTTTGTGCTAACTTCTTGAAACTTGACACAGTAAAGCAGTTTCACATTCTAACTCTATGTTTTGTTTCCTTTTCATGTAGCTTTAAGCAGTGACTGGCGAGAAACACTTTCATTGAAAGGGGTTGCAAGCTTCCAAAAATTACGAGTCTCCAGAAATCTCAGCAAATATTTTTTCACCCAAACTAGATGATACTTTCAGGTAATGATCAGTACACTAAGCCCTCTTGGTTCCCCAAATTTTGTTCTTCTATGTTGAAGCGTTCGTTTCCAGTAACAGTTTGAATTTTGTCGTTTCACTCTGTTTTCTCCTATATTGATAGATGTATTTGGAACTCTAAATCAAACACGGTTTGTGCTAGCAACTTGAAACTTGACACAGTAAAGCAGTTTCAGATTGTAACTCTATGTTTTGTTTCCTTTTCATGTAGCTTTAAGCAGTGACTGGCGAGAAACACTTTCATTGAAAGGGGTTGCAAGCTTCCAAAAATTACGAGTCTCCAGAAATCTCAGCAAATATTTTTTCACCCAAACTGGATGATACTTTCAGGTAATGATTAGTACACTAAGCCCACTTGGTTCTCCTAATTTCGTTCCTCTATGTTGAAGCGTTCGTTTCTAGTAACAGTTTGAATTTTGTCGTTTCACTCTGTTTTCTCCTATATTGATAGATGTATTTGGAACTCTAAATCAAACACGGTTTGTGCTAGCTTCTTGAAACTTGACACAGTAAAGCAGTTTCACATTCCAACTCTATGTTTTGTTTCCTTTTCATGTAGCCCTAAGCAGTGACTGGCGAGAAACACTTTCATTGAAAGGGGTTGCAAGCTTCCAAAAATTACGAGTCTCCAGAAATCTCAGCAAATATTTTTTCACCCAAACTGGATGATACTTTCAGGTAATGATCAGTACACTATGCCCACTTGGTTCTCCAAATTTTGTTCTTCTATGTTGAAGCGTTCGTTTCCAGTAACAGTTTCCATTCTGGCATTTCACTCTGTTTTCTCCTATATTGATAGATGTATTTGGAACTCTAAATCAAACACGGTTTGTGCTAGCTTCTTGAAACTTGACACAGTAAAGCAGTTTCACATTCTAACTCTATGTTTTGTTTCCTTTTCATGTAGCCCTAAGCAGTGACTGGCGAGAAACACTTTCATTGAAAGGGGTTGCAAGCTTCCAAAAATTACGAGTCTCCAGAAATCTCAGCAAATATTTTTTCACCCAAACTGGATGATACTTTTAGGTAATGATCAGTACACTAAGCCCACTTGGTTCTCCAAATTTCGTTCTTCTATGTTGAAGCGTTCGTTTCCAGTAACAGTTTCCATTCTGGCATTTCACTCTGTTTTCTCCTATATTGATAGATGTATGTGGAACTCTAAATCAAACACGGTTTGTGCTAGCTTCTTGAAACTTGACACAGTAAAGCAGTTTCACATTCTAACTCTATGTTTTGTTTTCTTTTCATGTAGCCCTAAGCAGTGACTGGCGAGAAACACTTTCATTGAAAGGGGTTGCAAGCTTCCAAAAATTACGAGTCTCCAGAAATCTCAGCAAATATTTTTTCACCCAAACTGGATGATACTTTCAGGTAATGATCAGTACACTAAGCCCACTTGGTTCTCCAAATTTCGTTCTTCTATGTTGAAGCGTTCGTTTCCAGTAACAGTTTCCATTCTGGCATTTCACTCTGTTTTGTCCTATATTGATAGATGTATTTGGAACTCTAAATCAAACACGGTTTGTGCTAGCTTCTTGAAACTTGACACAGTAAAGCAGTTTCACATTCTAACTCTATGATTTGTTTCCTTTTCATGTAGCCCTAAGCAGTGACTGGCGAGAAACACTTTCATTGAAAGGGGTTGCAAGCTTCCAAAAATTACGAGTCTCCAGAAATCTCAGCAAATATTTTTTCACCCAAACTGGATGATACTTTCAGGTAATGATCAGTACACTAAGTCCACTTGCTTCCCCAAATTTCGTTCTTCTATGTTGAAGCGTTCGTTTCCAGTAACAGTTTGAATTTGGTCGTTTCACTCTGTTTTCTCCTATATTGATAGATGTATTTGGAACTCTAAATCAAACACGGTTTGTGCTAGCTTCTTGAAACTTGACACAGTAAAGCAGTTTCACATTCTAACTCTATGTTTTGTTTCCTTTTCATGTAGCCCTAAGCAGTGACTGGCGAGAAACACTTTCATTGAAAGGGGTTGCAAGCTTCCAAAAATTACGAGTCTCCAGAAATCTCAGCAAATATTTCTTCACCCAAACTGGATGATACTTTCAGGTAATGATCAGTACACTAAGCCCACTTGGTTCTCCAAATTTCGTTCTTCTATGTTGAAGCGTTCGTTTCCAGTAACAGTTTGAATTTTGTCGTTTCACTCTGTTTTCTCCTATATTGATAGATGTATTTGGAACTCTAAATCAAACACGGTTTGTGCTAGCTTCTTGAAACTTGACACAGTAAAGCAGTTTCAGATTGTAACTCTATGTTTTGTTTCCTTTTCATGTAGCTTTAAGCAGTGACTGGCGAGAAACACTTTCATTGAAAGGGGTTGCAAGCTTCCAAAAATTACGAGTCTCCAGAAATCTCAGCAAATATTTTTTCACCCAAACTGGATGATACTTTCAGGTAATGATTAGTACACTAAGCCCACTTGGTTCTCCAAATTTCGTTCTTCTATGTTGAAGCGTTCGTTTCTAGTAACAGTTTGAATTTTGTCGTTTCACTCTGTTTTCTCCTATATGATAGATATATTTGGAACTCTAAATCAAGCACGGTTTGTGCTAGCTTCTTGAAACTTGACACAGTAAAGCAGTTTCACATTCTAACTCTATGTTTTGTTTCCTTTTCATGTAGCTTTAAGCAGTGACTGGCGAGAAACACTTTCATTGAAAGGGGTTGCAAGCTTCCAAATATTACGAGTCTCCAGAAATCTCAGCAAATATTTTTTCACCCAAACTAGATGATACTTTCAGGTAATGATCAGTACACTAAGCCCTCTTGGTTCCCCAAATTTTGTTCTTCTATGTTGAAGCGTTCGTTTCCAGTAACAGTTTGAATTTTGTCGTTTCACTCTGTTTTCTCCTATATTGATAGATGTATTTGGAACTCTAAATCAAACACGGTTTGTGCTAGCAACTTGAAACTTGACACAGTAAAGCAGTTTCAGATTGTAACTCTATGTTTTGTTTCCTTTTCATGTAGCTTTAAGCAGTGACTAGCGAGAAACACTTTCATTGAAAGGGGTTGCAAGCTTCCAAAAATTACGAGTCTCCAGAAATCTCAGCAAATATTTTTCACCCAAACTGGATGATACTTTCAGGTAATGATTAGTACACTAAGCCCACTTGGTTCTCCTAATTTCGTTCCTCTATGTTGAAGCGTTCGTTTCTAGTAACAGTTTGAATTTTGTCGTTTCACTCTGTTTTCTCCTATATTGATAGATGTATTTGGAACTCTAAATCAAACACGGTTTGTGCTAGCTTCTTGAAACTTGACACAGTAAAGCAGTTTCACATTCTAACTCTATGTTTTGTTTCCTTTTCATGTAGCCCTAAGCAGTGACTGGCGAGAAACACTTTCATTGAAAGGGGTTGCAAGCTTCCAAAAATTACGAGTCTCCAGAAATCTCAGCAAATATTTTTTCACCCAAACTGGATGATACTTTCAGGTAATGATCAGTACACTAAGCCCACTTGGTTCTCCAAATTTCGTTCTTCTATGTTGAAGCGTTCGTTTCCAGTAACAGTTTCCATTCTGGCATTTCACTCTGTTTTGTCCTATATTGATAGATGTATTTGGAACTCTAAATCAAACACGGTTTGTGCTAGCTTCTTGAAACTTGACACAGTAAAGCAGTTTCACATTCTAACTCTATGTTTTGTTTCCTTTTCATGTAGCCCTAAGCAGTGACTGGCGAGAAACACTTTCATTGAAAGGGGTTGCAAGCTTCCAAAAATTACGAGTCTCCAGAAATCTCAGCAAATATTTTTTCACCCAAACTGGATGACACTTTCAGGTAATGATCAGTACACTAAGCCCACTTGGTTCTCCAAATTTCGTTCTTCTATGTTGAAGCGTTCGTTTCCAGTAACAGTTTCCATTCTGGCATTTCACTCTGTTTTCTCCTATATTGATAGATGTATTTGGAACTCTAAATCAAACACGGTTTGTGCTAGCTTCTTGAAACTTGACACAGTAAAGCAGTTTCACATTCTAACTCTATGTTTTGTTTTCTTTTCATGTAGCCCTAAGCAGTGACTGGCGAGAAACACTTTCATTGAAAGGGGTTGCAAGCTTCCAAAAATTACGAGTCTCCAGAAATCTCAGCAAATATTTTTTCACCCAAACTGGATGATACTTTCAGGTAATGATCAGTACACTAAGCCCACTTGGTTCTCCAAATTTCGTTCTTCTATGTTGAAGCGTTCGTTTCCAGTAACAGTTTCCATTCTGGCATTTCACTCTGTTTTGTCCTATATTGATAGATGTATTTGGAACTCTAAATCAAACACGGTTTGTGCTAGCTTCTTGAAACTTGACACAGTAAAGCAGTTTCACATTCTAACTCTATGTTTTGTTGCCTTTTCATGTAGCCCTAAGCAGTGACTGGCGAGAAACACTTTCATTGAAAGGGGTTGCAAGCTTCCAAAAATTACGAGTCTCCAGAAATCTCAGCAAATATTTTTTCACCCAAACTGGATGATACTTTCAGGTAATGATCAGTACACTAAGCCCACTCGGTTCTCCAAATTTCATTCTTCTATGTTGAAGCGTTCGTTTCCAGTAACAGTTTCCATTCTGGCATTTCACTCTGTTTTCTCCTATATTGATAGATGTATTTGGAACTCTAAATCAAACACGGTTTGTGCTAGCTTCTTGAAACTTGAAACAGTAAAGCAGTTTCACATTCTAACACTATGTTTTGTTTCTTTTTCATGTAGCCCTAAGCAGTGACTGGCGAGAAACACTTTCATTGAAAGGGGTTGCAAGCTTCCAAAAATTACGAGTCTCCAGAAATCTCAGCAAATATTTTTTCACCCAAACTAGATGATACTTTCAGGTAATGATCAGTACACTAAGCCCTCTTGGTTCCCCAAATTTCGTTCTTCTATGTTGAAGCGTTCGTTTCCAGTAACAGTTTGAATTTTGGCGTTTCACTCTGTTTTCTCCTATATTGATACTTGTATTTGGAACTCTAAATCAAACAAGGTTTGTGCTAGCTTCTTGAAACTTGACACAGTAAAGCAGTTTCACATTCTAACTCTATGTTTTGTTTCCTTTTCATGTAGCCCTAAGCAGTTACTGGCGAGAAACACTTTCATTGAAAGGGGTTGCAAGCTTCCAAAAATTACGAGTCTCCAGAAATATGAGCAAATATTTTTTCACCCAAGCTGAATGATACTTTCAGGTAATGATCAGTACATAAGCCCACTTGGTTCCCCCAATTTCGTTCTTCTATGTTGAAGCGTTCGTTTCCAGTAACAGTTTGAATTTTGTCGTTTCACTCCGTTTTCTCCTATATTGATAGATGTATTTGGAACTCTAAATCAAACACGGTTTGTGCTAGCTTCTTGAAACTTGACACAGTAATGCAGTTTCACATTCTAACTCTATGTTTTGTTTCCTTTTCATGTAGCCCTAAGCAGGACTGGCGAGAAACACTTTCATTGAAAGGGGTTGCAAGCTTCTAAAAATTACGAGTCTCCAGAAATCTCAGCAAATATTTTTTCACCCAAACTGGATGATACTTTCAGGTAATGATCAGTACACTTGGCCCACTTGGTTCTCCAAATTTCGTTCTTCTATGTTGAAGCGTTCGTTTCCAGTAACAGTTTGAATTTTGTCGTTTCACTCTGTTTTCTCCTATATTGATAGATGTATTTGGAACTCTAAATCAAACACGGTTTGTGCTAACTTCTTGAAACTTGACACAGTAAAGCAGTTTCACATTCTAACTCTATGTTTTGTTTCCTTTTCATGTAGCTTTAAGCAGTGACTGGCGAGAAACACTTTCATTGAAAGGGGTTGCAAGCTTCCAAAAATTACGAGTCTCCAGAAATCTCAGCAAATATTTTTTCACCCAAACTAGATGATACTTTCAGGTAATGATCAGTACACTAAGCCCTCTTGGTTCCCCAAATTTTGTTCTTCTATGTTGAAGCGTTCGTTTCCAGTAACAGTTTGAATTTTGTCGTTTCACTCTGTTTTCTCCTATATTGATAGATGTATTTGGAACTCTAAATCAAACACGGTTTGTGCTAGCAACTTGAAACTTGACACAGTAAAGCAGTTTCAGATTGTAACTCTATGTTTTGTTTCCTTTTCATGTAGCTTTAAGCAGTGACTGGCGAGAAACACTTTCATTGAAAGGGGTTGCAAGCTTCCAAAAATTACGAGTCTCCAGAAATCTCAGCAAATATTTTTTCACCCAAACTGGATGATACTTTCAGGTAATGATTAGTACACTAAGCCCACTTGGTTCTCCTAATTTCGTTCCTCTATGTTGAAGCGTTCGTTTCTAGTAACAGTTTGAATTTTGTCGTTTCACTCTGTTTTCTCCTATATTGATAGATGTATTTGGAACTCTAAATCAAACACGGTTTGTGCTAGCTTCTTGAAACTTGACACAGTAAAGCAGTTTCACATTCCAACTCTATGTTTTGTTTCCTTTTCATGTAGCCCTAAGCAGTGACTGGCGAGAAACACTTTCATTGAAAGGGGTTGCAAGCTTCCAAAAATTACGAGTCTCCAGAAATCTCAGCAAATATTTTTTCACCCAAACTGGATGATACTTTCAGGTAATGATCAGTACACTATGCCCACTTGGTTCTCCAAATTTTGTTCTTCTATGTTGAAGCGTTCGTTTCCAGTAACAGTTTCCATTCTGGCATTTCACTCTGTTTTCTCCTATATTGATAGATGTATTTGGAACTCTAAATCAAACACGGTTTGTGCTAGCTTCTTGAAACTTGACACAGTAAAGCAGTTTCACATTCTAACTCTATGTTTTGTTTCCTTTTCATGTAGCCCTAAGCAGTGACTGGCGAGAAACACTTTCATTGAAAGGGGTTGCAAGCTTCCAAAAATTACGAGTCTCCAGAAATCTCAGCAAATATTTTTTCACCCAAACTGGATGATACTTTTAGGTAATGATCAGTACACTAAGCCCACTTGGTTCTCCAAATTTCGTTCTTCTATGTTGAAGCGTTCGTTTCCAGTAACAGTTTCCATTCTGGCATTTCACTCTGTTTTCTCCTATATTGATAGATGTATGTGGAACTCTAAATCAAACACGGTTTGTGCTAGCTTCTTGAAACTTGACACAGTAAAGCAGTTTCACATTCTAACTCTATGTTTTGTTTTCTTTTCATGTAGCCCTAAGCAGTGACTGGCGAGAAACACTTTCATTGAAAGGGGTTGCAAGCTTCCAAAAATTACGAGTCTCCAGAAATCTCAGCAAATATTTTTTCACCCAAACTGGATGATACTTTCAGGTAATGATCAGTACACTAAGCCCACTTGGTTCTCCAAATTTCGTTCTTCTATGTTGAAGCGTTCGTTTCCAGTAACAGTTTCCATTCTGGCATTTCACTCTGTTTTGTCCTATATTGATAGATGTATTTGGAACTCTAAATCAAACACGGTTTGTGCTAGCTTCTTGAAACTTGACACAGTAAAGCAGTTTCACATTCTAACTCTATGATTTGTTTCCTTTTCATGTAGCCCTAAGCAGTGACTGGCGAGAAACACTTTCATTGAAAGGGGTTGCAAGCTTCCAAAAATTACGAGTCTCCAGAAATCTCAGCAAATATTTTTTCACCCAAACTGGATGATACTTTCAGGTAATGATCAGTACACTAAGTCCACTTGCTTCCCCAAATTTCGTTCTTCTATGTTGAAGCGTTCGTTTCCAGTAACAGTTTGAATTTGGTCGTTTCACTCTGTTTTCTCCTATATTGATAGATGTATTTGGAACTCTAAATCAAACACGGTTTGTGCTAGCTTCTTGAAACTTGACACAGTAAAGCAGTTTCACATTCTAACTCTATGTTTTGTTTCCTTTTCATGTAGCCCTAAGCAGTGACTGGCGAGAAACACTTTCATTGAAAGGGGTTGCAAGCTTCCAAAAATTACGAGTCTCCAGAACTCTCAGCAAATATTTCTTCACCCAAACTGGATGATACTTTCAGGTAATGATCAGTACACTAAGCCCACTTGGTTCTCCAAATTTCGTTCTTCTATGTTGAAGCGTTCGTTTCCAGTAACAGTTTGAATTTTGTCGTTTCACTCTGTTTTCTCCTATATTGATAGATGTATTTGGAACTCTAAATCAAACACGGTTTGTGCTAGCTTCTTGAAACTTGACACAGTAAAGCAGTTTCAGATTGTAACTCTATGTTTTGTTTCCTTTTCATGTAGCTTTAAGCAGTGACTGGCGAGAAACACTTTCATTGAAAGGGGTTGCAAGCTTCCAAAAATTACGAGTCTCCAGAAATCTCAGCAAATATTTTTTCACCCAAACTGGATGATACTTTCAGGTAATGATTAGTACACTAAGCCCACTTGGTTCTCCAAATTTCGTTCTTCTATGTTGAAGCGTTCGTTTCTAGTAACAGTTTGAATTTTGTCGTTTCACTCTGTTTTCTCCTATATGATAGATATATTTGGAACTCTAAATCAAGCACGGTTTGTGCTAGCTTCTTGAAACTTGACACAGTAAAGCAGTTTCACATTCTAACTCTATGTTTTGTTTCCTTTTCATGTAGCTTTAAGCAGTGACTGGCGAGAAACACTTTCATTGAAAGGGGTTGCAAGCTTCCAAATATTACGAGTCTCCAGAAATCTCAGCAAATATTTTTTCACCCAAACTAGATGATACTTTCAGGTAATGATCAGTACACTAAGCCCTCTTGGTTCCCCAAATTTTGTTCTTCTATGTTGAAGCGTTCGTTTCCAGTAACAGTTTGAATTTTGTCGTTTCACTCTGTTTTCTCCTATATTGATAGATGTATTTGGAACTCTAAATCAAACACGGTTTGTGCTAGCAACTTGAAACTTGACACAGTAAAGCAGTTTCAGATTGTAACTCTATGTTTTGTTTCCTTTTCATGTAGCTTTAAGCAGTGACTAGCGAGAAACACTTTCATTGAAAGGGGTTGCAAGCTTCCAAAAATTACGAGTCTCCAGAAATCTCAGCAAATATTTTTTCACCCAAACTGGATGATACTTTCAGGTAATGATTAGTACACTAAGCCCACTTGGTTCTCCTAATTTCGTTCCTCTATGTTGAAGCGTTCGTTTCTAGTAACAGTTTGAATTTTGTCGTTTCACTCTGTTTTCTCCTATATTGATAGATGTATTTGGAACTCTAAATCAAACACGGTTTGTGCTAGCTTCTTGAAACTTGACACAGTAAAGCAGTTTCACATTCTAACTCTATGTTTTGTTTCCTTTTCATGTAGCCCTAAGCAGTGACTGGCGAGAAACACTTTCATTGAAAGGGGTTGCAAGCTTCCAAAAATTACGAGTCTCCAGAAATCTCAGCAAATATTTTTTCACCCAAACTGGATGATACTTTCAGGTAATGATCAGTACACTAAGCCCACTTGGTTCTCCAAATTTCGTTCTTCTATGTTGAAGCGTTCGTTTCCAGTAACAGTTTCCATTCTGGCATTTCACTCTGTTTTGTCCTATATTGATAGATGTATTTGGAACTCTAAATCAAACACGGTTTGTGCTAGCTTCTTGAAACTTGACACAGTAAAGCAGTTTCACATTCTAACTCTATGTTTTGTTTCCTTTTCATGTAGCCCTAAGCAGTGACTGGCGAGAAACACTTTCATTGAAAGGGGTTGCAAGCTTCCAAAAATTACGAGTCTCCAGAAATCTCAGCAAATATTTTTTCACCCAAACTGGATGACACTTTCAGGTAATGATCAGTACACTAAGCCCACTTGGTTCTCCAAATTTCGTTCTTCTATGTTGAAGCGTTCGTTTCCAGTAACAGTTTCCATTCTGGCATTTCACTCTGTTTTCTCCTATATTGATAGATGTATTTGGAACTCTAAATCAAACACGGTTTGTGCTAGCTTCTTGAAACTTGACACAGTAAAGCAGTTTCACATTCTAACTCTATGTTTTGTTTTCTTTTCATGTAGCCCTAAGCAGTGACTGGCGAGAAACACTTTCATTGAAAGGGGTTGCAAGCTTCCAAAAATTACGAGTCTCCAGAAATCTCAGCAAATATTTTTTCACCCAAACTGGATGATACTTTCAGGTAATGATCAGTACACTAAGCCCACTTGGTTCTCCAAATTTCGTTCTTCTATGTTGAAGCGTTCGTTTCCAGTAACAGTTTCCATTCTGGCATTTCACTCTGTTTTGTCCTATATTGATAGATGTATTTGGAACTCTAAATCAAACACGGTTTGTGCTAGCTTCTTGAAACTTGACACAGTAAAGCAGTTTCACATTCTAACTCTATGTTTTGTTGCCTTTTCATGTAGCCCTAAGCAGTGACTGGCGAGAAACACTTTCATTGAAAGGGGTTGCAAGCTTCCAAAAATTACGAGTCTCCAGAAATCTCAGCAAATATTTTTTCACCCAAACTGGATGATACTTTCAGGTAATGATCAGTACACTAAGTCCACTTGCTTCCCCAAATTTCGTTCTTCTATGTTGAAGCGTTCGTTTCCAGTAACAGTTTGAATTTGGTCGTTTCACTCTGTTTTCTCCTATATTGATAGATGTATTTGGAACTCTAAATCAAACACGGTTTGTGCTAGCTTCTTGAAACTTGACACAGTAAAGCAGTTTCACATTCTAACTCTATGTTTTGTTTCCTTTTCATGTAGCCCTAAGCAGTGACTGGCGAGAAACACTTTCATTGAAAGGGGTTGCAAGCTTCCAAAAATTACGAGTCTCCAGAAATCTCAGCAAATATTTCTTCACCCAAACTGGATGATACTTTCAGGTAATGATCAGTACACTAAGCCCACTTGGTTCTCCAAATTTCGTTCTTCTATGTTGAAGCGTTCGTTTCCAGTAACAGTTTGAATTTTGTCGTTTCACTCTGTTTTCTCCTATATTGATAGATGTATTTGGAACTCTAAATCAAACACGGTTTGTGCTAGCTTCTTGAAACTTGACACAGTAAAGCAGTTTCAGATTGTAACTCTATGTTTTGTTTCCTTTTCATGTAGCTTTAAGCAGTGACTGGCGAGAAACACTTTCATTGAAAGGGGTTGCAAGCTTCCAAAAATTACGAGTCTCCAGAAATCTCAGCAAATATTTTTTCACCCAAACTGGATGATACTTTCAGGTAATGATTAGTACACTAAGCCCACTTGGTTCTCCAAATTTCGTTCTTCTATGTTGAAGCGTTCGTTTCTAGTAACAGTTTGAATTTTGTCGTTTCACTCTGTTTTCTCCTATATGATAGATATATTTGGAACTCTAAATCAAGCACGGTTTGTGCTAGCTTCCTGAAACTTGACACAGTAAAGCAGTTTCACATTCTAACTCTATGTTTTGTTTTCTTTTCATGTAGCCCTAAGCAGTGACTGGCGAGAAACACTTTCATTGAAAGGGGTTGCAAGCTTCCAAAAATTACGAGTCTCCAGAAATCTCAGCAAATATTTTTTCACCCAAACTGGATGACACTTTCAGGTAATGATCAGTACACTAACCCACTTGGTTCTCCAAATTTCGTTCTTCTATGTTGAAGCGTTCGTTTCCAGTAACAGTTTCCATTCTGGCATTTCACTCTGTTTTCTCCTATATTGATAGATGTATTTGGAACTCTAAATCAAACACGGTTTGTGCTAGCTTCTTGAAACTTGACACAGTAAAGCAGTTTCACATTCTAACTCTATGTTTTGTTTTCTTTTCATGTAGCCCTAAGCAGTGACTGGCGAGAAACACTTTCATTGAAAGGGGTTGCAAGCTTCCAAAAATTACGAGTCTCCAGAAATCTCAGCAAATATTTTTTCACCCAAACTGGATGATACTTTCAGGTAATGATCAGTACACTAAGCCCACTTGGTTCTCCAAATTTCGTTCTTCTATGTTGAAGCGTTCGTTTCCAGTAACAGTTTCCATTCTGGCATTTCACTCTGTTTTGTCCTATATTGATAGATGTATTTGGAACTCTAAATCAAACACGGTTTGTGCTAGCTTCTTGAAACTTGACACAGTAAAGCAGTTTCACATTCTAACTCTATGATTTGTTTCCTTTTCATGTAGCCCTAAGCAGTTACTGGCGAGAAACACTTTCATTGAAAGGGGTTGCAAGCTTCCAAAAATTACGAGTCTCCAGAAATCTCAGCAAATATTTTTTCACCCAAACTGGATGATACTTTCAGGTAATGATCAGTACACTAAGTCCACTTTCTTCCCCCAATTTCGTTCTTCTATGTTGAAGCGTTCGTTTCCAGTAACAGTTTGAATTTGGTCGTTTCACTCTGTTTTCTCCTATATTGATAGATGTATTTGGAACTCTAAATCAAACACGGTTTGTGCTAGCTTCTTGAAACTTGACACAGTAAAGCAGTTTCACATTCTAACTCTATGTTTTGTTTCCTTTTCATGTAGCCCTAAGCAGTGACTGGCGAGAAACACTTTCATTGAAAGGGGTTGCAAGCTTCCAAAAATTACGAGTCTCCAGAAATCTCAGCAAATATTTCTTCACCCAAACTGGATGATACTTTCAGGTAATGATCAGTACACTGAGCCCACTTGGTTCTCCAAATTTCGTTCTTCTATGTTGAAGCGTTCGTTTCCAGTAACAGTTTGAATTTTGTCGTTTCACTCTGTTTTCTCCTATATTGATAGATGTATTTGGAACTCTAAATCAAACACGGTTTGTGCTAGCTTCTTGAAACTTGACACAGTAAAGCAGTTTCACATTCTAACTCTATGTTTTGTTTCCTTTTCATGTAGCTTTAAGCAGTGACTGGCGAGAAACACTTTCATTGAAAGGGGTTGCAAGCTTCCAAAAATTACGAGTCTCCAGAAATCTCAGCAAATATTTTTTCACCCAAACTGGATGATACTTTCAGGTAATGATTAGTACACTAAGCCCTCTTGGTTCTCCAAATTTCGTTCTTCTATGTTGAAGCGTTCGTTTCTAGTAACAGTTTGAATTTTGTCGTTTCACTCTGTTTTCTCCTATATGATAGATATATTTGGAACTCTAAATCAAGCACGGTTTGTGCTAGCTTCTTGAAACTTGACACAGTAAAGCAGTTTCACATTCTAACTCTATGTTTTGTTTCCTTTTCATGTAGCTTTAAGCAGTGACTGGCGAGAAACACTTTCATTGAAAGGGGTTGCAAGCTTCCAAATATTACGAGTCTCCAGAAATCTCAGCAAATATTTTTTCACCCAAACTAGATGATACTTTCAGGTAATGATCAGTACACTAAGCCCTCTTGGTTCCCCAAATTTTGTTCTTCTATGTTGAAGCGTTCGTTTCCAGTAACAGTTTGAATTTTGTCGTTTCACTCTGTTTTCTCCTATATTGATAGATGTATTTGGAACTCTAAATCAAACACGGTTTGTGCTAGCAACTTGAAACTTGACACAGTAAAGCAGTTTCAGATTGTAACTCTATGTTTTGTTTCCTTTTCATGTAGCTTTAAGCAGTGACTGGCGAGAAACACTTTCATTGAAAGGGGTTGCAAGCTTCCAAAAATTACGAGTCTCCAGAAATCTCAGCAAATATTTTTTCACCCAAACTGGATGATACTTTCAGGTAATGATTAGTACACTAAGCCCACTTGGTTCTCCTAATTTCGTTCCTCTATGTTGAAGCGTTCGTTTCTAGTAACAGTTTGAATTTTGTCGTTTCACTCTGTTTTCTCCTATATTGATAGATGTATTTGGAACTCTAAATCAAACACGGTTTGTGCTAGCTTCTTGAAACTTGACACAGTAAAGCAGTTTCACATTCTAACTCTATGTTTTGTTTCCTTTTCATGTAGCCCTAAGCAGTGACTGGCGAGAAACACTTTCATTGAAAGGGGTTGCAAGCTTCCAAAAATTACGAGTCTCCAGAAATCTCAGCAAATATTTTTTCACCCAAACTGGATGATACTTTCAGGTAATGATCAGTACACTAAGCCCACTTGGTTCTCCAAATTTCGTTCTTCTATGTTGAAGCGTTCGTTTCCAGTAACAGTTTCCATTCTGGCATTTCACTCTGTTTTGTCCTATATTGATAGATGTATTTGGAACTCTAAATCAAACACGGTTTGTGCTAGCTTCTTGAAACTTGACACAGTAAAGCAGTTTCACATTCTAACTCTATGTTTTGTTTCCTTTTCATGTAGCCCTAAGCAGTGACTGGCGAGAAACACTTTCATTGAAAGGGGTTGCAAGCTTCCAAAAATTACGAGTCTCCAGAAATCTCAGCAAATATTTTTTCACCCAAACTGGATGACACTTTCAGGTAATGATCAGTACACTAAGCCCACTTGGTTCTCCAAATTTCGTTCTTCTATGTTGAAGCGTTCGTTTCCAGTAACAGTTTCCATACTGGCATTTCACTCTGTTTTCTCCTATATTGATAGATGTATTTGGAACTCTAAATCAAACACGGTTTGTGCTAGCTTCTTGAAACTTGACACAGTAAAGCAGTTTCACATTCTAACTCTATGTTTTGTTTTCTTTTCATGTAGCCCTAAGCAGTGACTGGCGAGAAACACTTTCATTGAAAGGGGTTGCAAGCTTCCAAAAATTACGAGTCTCCAGAAATCTCAGCAAATATTTTTTCAACCAAACTGGATGATACTTTCAGGTAATGATCAGTACACTAAGCCCACTTGGTTCTCCAAATTTCGTTCTTCTATGTTGAAGCGTTCGTTTCTAGTAACAGTTTCCATTCTGGCATTTCACTCTGTTTTGTCCTATATTGATAGATGTATTTGGAACTCTAAATCAAACACGGTTTGTGCTAGCTTCTTGAAACTTGACACAGTAAAGCAGTTTCACATTCTAACTCTATGTTTTGTTTCCTTTTCATGTAGCCCTAAGCAGTGACTGGCGAGAAACACTTTCATTGAAAGGGGTTGCAAGCTTCCAAAAATTACGAGTCTCCAGAAATCTCAGCAAATATTTTTTCACCCAAACTGGATGATACTTTCAGGTAATGATCAGTACACTTGGCCCACTTGGTTCTCCAAATTTCGTTCTTCTATGTTGAAGCGTTCGTTTCCAGTAACAGTTTGAATTTTGTCGTTTCACTCTGTTTTCTCCTATATTGATAGATGTATTTGGAACTCTAAATCAAACACGGTTTGTGCTAGCTTCTTGAAACTTGACACAGTAAAGCAGTTTCACATTCTAACTCTATGTTTTGTTTCCTTTTCATGTAGCCCTAAGCAGTGACTGGCGAGAAACACTTTCATTGAAAGGGGTTGCAAGCTTCCAAAAATTACGAGTCTCCAGAAATCTCAGCAAATATTTCTTCACCCAAACTGGATGATACTTTCAGGTAATGATCAGTACACTAAGCCCACTTGGTTCTCCAAATTTCGTTCTTCTATGTTGAAGCGTTCGTTTCCAGTAACAGTTTGAATTTTGTCGTTTCACTCTGTTTTCTCCTATATTGATAGATGTATTTGGAACTCTAAATCAAACACGGTTTGTGCTAGCTTCTTGAAACTTGACACAGTAAAGCAGTTTCAGATTGTAACTCTATGTTTTGTTTCCTTTTCATGTAGCTTTAAGCAGTGACTGGCGAGAAACACTTTCATTGAAAGGGGTTGCAAGCTTCCAAAAATTACGAGTCTCCAGAAATCTCAGCAAATATTTTTTCACCCAAACTGGATGATACTTTCAGGTAATGATTAGTACACTAAGCCCACTTGGTTCTCCAAATTTCGTTCTTCTATGTTGAAGCGTTCGTTTCTAGTAACAGTTTGAATTTTGTCGTTTCACTCTGTTTTCTCCTATATGATAGATATATTTGGAACTCTAAATCAAGCACGGTTTGTGCTAGCTTCCTGAAACTTGACACAGTAAAGCAGTTTCACATTCTAACTCTATGTTTTGTTTTCTTTTCATGTAGCCCTAAGCAGTGACTGGCGAGAAACACTTTCATTGAAAGGGGTTGCAAGCTTCCAAAAATTACGAGTCTCCAGAAATCTCACCAAATATTTTTTCACCCAAACTGGATGACACTTTCAGGTAATGATCAGTACACTAACCCACTTGGTTCTCCAAATTTCGTTCTTCTATGTTGAAGCGTTCGTTTCCAGTAACAGTTTCCATTCTGGCATTTCACTCTGTTTTCTCCTATATTGATAGATGTATTTGGAACTCTAAATCAAACACGGTTTGTGCTAGCTTCTTGAAACTTGACACAGTAAAGCAGTTTCACATTCTAACTCTATGTTTTGTTTTCTTTTCATGTAGCCCTAAGCAGTGACTGGCGAGAAACACTTTCATTGAAAGGGGTTGCAAGCTTCCAAAAATTACGAGTCTCCAGAAATCTCAGCAAATATTTTTTCACCCAAACTGGATGATACTTTCAGGTAATGATCAGTACACTAAGCCCACTTGGTTCTCCAAATTTCGTTCCTCTATGTTGAAGCGTTCGTTTCCAGTAACAGTTTCCATTCTGGCATTTCACTCTGTTTTGTCCTATATTGATAGATGTATTTGGAACTCTAAATCAAACACGGTTTGTGCTAGCTTCTTGAAACTTGACACAGTAAAGCAGTTTCACATTCTAACTCTATGATTTGTTTCCTTTTCATGTAGCCCTAAGCAGTTACTGGCGAGAAACACTTTCATTGAAAGGGGTTGCAAGCTTCCAAAAATTACGAGTCTCCAGAAATCTCAGCAAATATTTTTTCACCCAAACTGGATGATACTTTCAGGTAATGATCAGTACACTAAGTCCACTTTCTTCCCCCAATTTCGTTCTTCTATGTTGAAGAGTTCGTTTCCAGTAACAGTTTGAATTTGGTCGTTTCACTCTGTTTTCTCCTATATTGATAGATGTATTTGGAACTCTAAATCAAACACGGTTTGTGCTAGCTTCTTGAAACTTGACACAGTAAAGCAGTTTCACATTCTAACTCTATGTTTTGTTTCCTTTTCATGTAGCCCTAAGCAGTGACTGGCGAGAAACACTTTCATTGAAAGGGGTTGCAAGCTTCCAAAAATTACGAGTCTCCAGAAATCTCAGCAAATATTTCTTCACCCAAACTGGATGATACTTTCAGGTAATGATCAGTACACTGAGCCCACTTGGTTCTCCAAATTTCGTTCTTCTATGTTGAAGCGTTCGTTTCCAGTAACAGTTTGAATTTTGTCGTTTCACTCTGTTTTCTCCTATATTGATAGATGTATTTGGAACTCTAAATCAAACACGGTTTGTGCTAGCTTCTTGAAACTTGACACAGTAAAGCAGTTTCACATTCTAACTCTATGTTTTGTTTCCTTTTCATGTAGCTTTAAGCAGTGACTGGCGAGAAACACTTTCATTGAAAGGGGTTGCAAGCTTCCAAAAATTACGAGTCTCCAGAAATCTCAGCAAATATTTTTTCACCCAAACTGGATGATACTTTCAGGTAATGATTAGTACACTAAGCCCTCTTGGTTCTCCAAATTTCGTTCTTCTATGTTGAAGCGTTCGTTTCTAGTAACAGTTTGAATTTTGTCGTTTCACTCTGTTTTCTCCTATATGATAGATATATTTGGAACTCTAAATCAAGCACGGTTTGTGCTAGCTTCTTGAAACTTGACACAGTAAAGCAGTTTCACATTCTAACTCTATGTTTTGTTTTCTTTTCATGTAGCCCTAAGCAGTGACTGGCGAGAAACACTTTCATTGAAAGGGGTTGCAAGCTTCCAAAAATTACGAGTCTCCAGAAATCTCAGCAAATATTTTTTCAACCAAACTGGATGATACTTTCAGGTAATGATCAGTACACTAAGCCCACTTGGTTCTCCAAATTTCGTTCTTCTATGTTGAAGCGTTCGTTTCCAGTAACAGTTTCCATTCTGGCATTTCACTCTGTTTTCTCCTATATTGATAGATGTATTTGGAACTCTAAATCAAACACGGTTTGTGCTAGCTTCTTGAAACTTGACACAGTAAAGCAGTTTCAGATTGTAACTCTATGTTTTGTTTCAGTTTCATGTAGCTTTAAGCAGTGACTGGCGAGAAACTCTTTCATTGAAAGGGGTTGCAAGCTTCCAAAAATTACGAGTCTCCAGAAATCTCAGCAAATATTTTTTCACCCAAACTGCATGATACTTTCAGGTAATGATCAGTACACTAAGCCCACTTGGTTCTCCAAATTTCGTTCTTCTATGTTGAAGCGTTCGTTTCCAGTAACTGTTTGAATTTTGTCGTTTCACTCTGTTTTCTCCTATATTGATAGATGTATTTGGAACTCTAAATCAAACACGGTTTGTGCTAGCTTCTTGAAACTTGACACAGTAAAGCAGTTTCACATTCTAACTCTATGTTTTGTTTCTTTTTCATGTAGCTTTAAGCAGTGACTGGCGAGAAACACTTTCATTGAAAGGGGTTGGAAGCTTCCAAAAATTACGAGTCTCCAGAAATCTCAGCAAATATTTTTTCACCCAAACTGGATGATACTTTCAGGTAATGATCAGTACACTAAGCCCACTTGGTTCTCCAAATTTCGTTCTTCTATGTTGAAGCGTTCGTTTCCAGTAACAGTTTCCATTCTGGCATTTCACTCTGTTTTCTCCTATATTGATAGATGTATTTGAAACTGTAAATCAAACACGGTTTGTGCTAGCTTCTTGAAACTTGACACAGTAAAGCAGTTTCACATTCTAACTCTATGTTTTGTTTCCTTTTCATGTAGCCCTAAGCAGTGACTGGCGAGAAACACTTTCATTGAAAGGGGTTGAAAGCTTCCAAAAATTACGAGTCTCCAGAAATCTCAGCAAATATTTTTTCACCCAAACTGGATGATACTTTCAGGTAATTATCAGTACACTAAGCCCACTTGGTTTCCCAAATTTCGATGTTCTATGTTGAAGTGTTCGTTTCCAGTAACAGTTTCCATTCTGGCATTTCACTCTGTTTTCTCCTATATTGATAGATGTATTTGGAACTCTAAATCAAACACGGTTTGTGCTAGCTTCTTGAAACTTGACACAGTAAAGCAGTTTCACATTCTAACAATATGTTTTGTTTCCTTTTCATGTAGCCCTAAGCAGGACTGGCGAGAAACACTTTCATTGAAAGGGGTTGCAAGCTTCTAAAAATTATGAGTCTCCAGAAATCTCAGCAAATATTTTTTCACCCAAACTGGATGATACTTTCAGGTAATGATCAGTACACTTGGCCCACTTGGTTCTCCAAATTTCGTTCTTCTATGTTGAAGCCTTTGTTTCCAGTAACAGTTTCCATTCTGGCATTTCACTCTGTTTTCTCCTATATTGATAGATGTATTTGGAACTCTAAATCAAACACGGTTTGTGCTAGCTTCTTGAAACTTGACACAGTAAAGCAGTTTCACATTCTAACTCTATGTTTTTTTTCCTTTTCATGTAGCCCTAAGCAGTGACTGGCGAGAAACACTTTCATTGAAAGGGGTTGCAAGCTTTCAAAAATTACGAGTCTCCAGAAATCTCAGCAAATATTTTTTCACCCAAACTAGATGATACTTTCAGGTAATGATCAGTACACTAAGCCCTCTTGGTTCCCCAAATTTCGTTCTTCTATGTTGAAGCGTTCGTTTCCAGTAACAGTTTGAATTTTGTCGTTTCACTCTGTTTTCTCCTATATTGATAGATGTATTTGGAACTCTAAATCAAACACGGTTTGTGCTAGCTTCTTGAAACTTGACACAGTAAAGCAGTTTCAGATTGTAACTCTATGTTTTGTTTCCTTTTCATGTAGCTTTAAGCAGTGACTGGCGAGAAACACTTTCATTGAAAGGGGTTGCAAGCTTCCAAAAATTACGAGTCTCCAGAAATCTCAGCAAATATTTTTTCAACCAAACTGGATGATACTTTCAGGTAATGATCAGTACACTACGCCCACTTGGTTCTCCAAATTTCGTTCTTCTATGTTGAAGCGTTCGTTTCTAGTAACAGTTTGAATTTTGTCGTTTCACTCTTTTTTCTCCTATATTGATAGATGTATTTGGAACTCTAAATCAAGCACGGTTTGTGCTAGCTTCTTGAAACTTGACACAGTAAAGCAGTTTCACATTCTAACTCTATGTTTTGTTTCCTTTTCATGTAGCCCTAAGCAGTGACTGGCGAGAAACACTTTCATTGAAAGGGGTTGCAAGCTTCCAAAAATTACGAGTCTCCAGAAATCTCAGCAAACATTTTTTCAACCAAACTGGATGATACTTTCAGGTAATGATCAGTACACTAAGCCCTCTTGGTTCCCCAAATTTCGTTCTTCTATGTTGAAGCGTTCGTTTCCAGTAACAGTTTCCATTCTGGCATTTCACTCTGTTTTCTCCTATATTGATAGATGTATTTGGAACTCTAAATCAAACACGGTTTGTGCTAGCTTCTTGAAACTTGACACAGTAAAGCAGTTTCAGATTGTAACTCTATGTTTTGTTTCCTTTTCATGTAGCTTTAAGCAGTGACTGGCGAGAAACTCTTTCATTGAAAGGGGTTGCAAGCTTCCAAAAATTACGAGTCTCCAGAAATCTCAGCAAATATTTTTTCACCCAAACTGGATGATACTTTCAGGTAATGATCAGTACACTAAGCCCACTTGGTTCTCCAAATTTCGTTCTTCTATGTTGAAGCGTTCGTTTCCAGTAACAGTTTCCATTCTGGCATTTCACTCTGTTTTCTCCTATATTGATAGATGTATTTGGAACTCTAAATCAAACACGGTTTGTGCTAGCTTCTTGAAACTTGACACAGTAATGCAGTTTCACATTCTAACAATATGTTTTGTTTCCTTTTCATGTAGCCCTAAGCAGTGACTGGCGAGAAACACTTATATTGAAAGGGGTTGCAAGCTTCCAAAAATTACGAGTCTCCAGAAATCTCAGCAAATATTTTTTCACCCAAACTGCATGATACTTTCAGGTAATGATCAGTACACTAAGCCCACTTGGTTCCCCAAATTTCGTTCTTCTATGTTGAAGCGTTTGTTTCCAGTAACAGTTTCCATTCTGGCATTTCACTCTGTTTTCTCCTATATTGATAGATGTATTTGGAACTCTAAATCAAACACGGTTTGTGCTAGCTTCTTGAAACTTGACACAGTAAAGCAGTTTCACATTCTAACTCTATGTTTTGTTTCCTTTTCATGTAGCCCTAAGCAGGACTGGCGAGAAACACTTTCATTGAAAGGGGTTGCAAGCTTCTAAAAATTACGAGTCTCCAGAAATCTCAGCAAATATTTTTTCACCCAAACTGGATGATACTTTCAGGTAATGATCAGTACACTTGGCCCACTTGGTTCTCCAAATTTCGTTCTTCTATGTTGAAGCGTTCGTTTCCAGTAACAGTTTGAATTTTGTCGTTTCACTCTGTTTTCTCCTATATTGATAGATGTATTTGGAACTCTAAATCAAACACGGTTTGTGCTAACTTCTTGAAACTTGACACAGTAAAGCAGTTTCACATTCTAACTCTATGTTTTGTATCCTTTTCATGTAGCTTTAAGCAGTGACTGGCGAGAAACACTTTCATTGAAAGGGGTTGCAAGCTTCCAAAAATTACGAGTCTCCAGAAATCTCAGCAAATATTTTTTCACCCAAACTAGATGATACTTTCAGGTAATGATCAGTACACTAAGCCCTCTTGGTTCCCCAAATTTTGTTCTTCTATGTTGAAGCGTTCGTTTCCAGTAACAGTTTGAATTTTGTCGTTTCACTCTGTTTTCTCCTATATTGATAGATGTATTTGGAACTCTAAATCAAACACTGTTTGTGCTAGCAACTTGAAACTTGACACAGTAAAGCAGTTTCAGATTGTAACTCTATGTTTTGTTTCCTTTTCATGTAGCTTTAAGCAGTGACTGGCGAGAAACACTTTCATTGAAAGGGGTTGCAAGCTTCCAAAAATTACGAGTCTCCAGAAATCTCAGCAAATATTTTTTCACCCAAACTGGATGATACTTTCAGGTAATGATTAGTACACTAAGCCCACTTGGTTCTCCTAATTTCGTTCCTCTATGTTGAAGCGTTCGTTTCTAGTAACAGTTTGAATTTTGTCGTTTCACTCTGTTTTCTCCTATATTGATAGATGTATTTGGAACTCTAAATCAAACACGGTTTGTGCTAGCTTCTTGAAACTTGACACAGTAAAGCAGTTTCACATTCCAACTCTATGTTTTGTTTCCTTTTCATGTCGCCCTAAGCAGTGACTGGCGAGAAACACTTTCATTGAAAGGGGTTGCAAGCTTCCAAAAATTACGAGTCTCCAGAAATCTCAGCAAATATTTTTTCACCCAAACTGGATGATACTTTCAGGTAATGATCAGTACACTATGCCCACTTGGTTCTCCAAATTTTGTTCTTCTATGTTGAAGCGTTCGTTTCCAGTAACAGTTTCCATTCTGGCATTTCACTCTGTTTTGTCCTATATTGATAGATGTATTTGGAACTCTAAATCAAACACGGTTTGTGCTAGCTTCTTGAAACTTGACACAGTAAAGCAGTTTCACATTCTAACTCTATGTTTTGTTTCCTTTTCATGTAGCCCTAAGCAGTGACTGGCGAGAAACACTTTCATTGAAAGGGGTTGCAAGCTTCCAAAAATTACGAGTCTCCAGAAATCTCAGCAAATATTTTTTCACCCAAACTGGATGATACTTTTAGGTAATGATCAGTACACTAAGCCCACTTGGTTCTCCAAATTTCGTTCTTCTATGTTGAAGCGTTCGTTTCCAGTAACAGTTTCCATTCTGGCATTTCACTCTGTTTTCTCCTATATTGATAGATGTATGTGGAACTCTAAATCAAACACGGTTTGTGCTAGCTTCTTGAAACTTGACACAGTAAAGCAGTTTCACATTCTAACTCTATGTTTTGTTTTCTTTTCATGTAGCCCTAAGCAGTGACTGGCGAGAAACACTTTCATTGAAAGGGGTTGCAAGCTTCCAAAAATTACGAGTCTCCAGAAATCTCAGCAAATATTTTTTCACCCAAACTGGATGATACTTTCAGGTAATGATCAGTACACTAAGCCCACTTGGTTCTCCAAATTTCGTTCTTCTATGTTGAAGCGTTCGTTTCCAGTAACAGTTTCCATTCTGGCATTTCACTCTGTTTTGTCCTATATTGATAGATGTATTTGGAACTCTAAATCAAACACGGTTTGTGCTAGCTTCTTGAAACTTGACACAGTAAAGCAGTTTCACATTCTAACTCTATGATTTGTTTCCTTTTCATGTAGCCCTAAGCAGTGACTGGCGAGAAACACTTTCATTGAAAGGGGTTGCAAGCTTCCAAAAATTACGAGTCTCCAGAAATCTCAGCAAATATTTTTTCACCCAAACTGGATGATACTTTCAGGTAATGATCAGTACACTAAGTCCACTTGCTTCCCCAAATTTCGTTCTTCTATGTTGAAGCGTTCGTTTCCAGTAACAGTTTGAATTTGGTCGTTTCACTCTGTTTTCTCCTATATTGATAGATGTATTTGGAACTCTAAATCAAACACGGTTTGTGCTAGCTTCTTGAAACTTGACACAGTAAAGCAGTTTCACATTCTAACTCTATGTTTTGTTTCCTTTTCATGTAGCCCTAAGCAGTGACTGGCGAGAAACACTTTCATTGAAAGGGGTTGCAAGCTTCCAAAAATTACGAGTCTCCAGAAATCTCAGCAAATATTTCTTCACCCAAACTGGATGATACTTTCAGGTAATGATCAGTACACTAAGCCCACTTGGTTCTCCAAATTTCGTTCTTCTATGTTGAAGCGTTCGTTTCCAGTAACAGTTTGAATTTTGTCGTTTCACTCTGTTTTCTCCTATATTGATAGATGTATTTGGAACTCTAAATCAAACACGGTTTGTGCTAGCTTCTTGAAACTTGACACAGTAAAGCAGTTTCAGATTGTAACTCTATGTTTTGTTTCCTTTTCATGTAGCTTTAAGCAGTGACTGGCGAGAAACACTTTCATTGAAAGGGGTTGCAAGCTTCCAAAAATTACGAGTCTCCAGAAATCTCAGCAAATATTTTTTCACCCAAACTGGATGATACTTTCAGGTAATGATTAGTACACTAAGCCCACTTGGTTCTCCAAATTTCGTTCTTCTATGTTGAAGCGTTCGTTTCTAGTAACAGTTTGAATTTTGTCGTTTCACTCTGTTTTCTCCTATATGATAGATATATTTGGAACTCTAAATCAAGCACGGTTTGTGCTAGCTTCTTGAAACTTGACACAGTAAAGCAGTTTCACATTCTAACTCTATGTTTTGTTTCCTTTTCATGTAGCTTTAAGCAGTGACTGGCGAGAAACACTTTCATTGAAAGGGGTTGCAAGCTTCCAAAAATTACGAGTCTCCAGAAATCTCAGCAAATATTTTTTCACCCAAACTGCATGATACTTTCAGGTAATGATCAGTACACTAAGCCCTCTTGGTTCCCCAAATTTTGTTCTTCTATGTTGAAGCGTTCGTTTCCAGTAACAGTTTGAATTTTGTCGTTTCACTCTGTTTTCTCCTATATTGATAGATGTATTTGGAACTCTAAATCAAACACGGTTTGTGCTAGCAACTTGAAACTTGACACAGTAAAGCAGTTTCAGATTGTAACTCTATGTTTTGTTTCCTTTTCATGTAGCTTTAAGCAGTGACTGGCGAGAAACACTTTCATTGAAAGGGGTTGCAAGCTTCCAAAAATTACGAGTCTCCAGAAATCTCAGCAAATATTTTTTCACCCAAACTGGATGATACTTTCAGGTAATGATTAGTACACTAAGCCCACTTGGTTCTCCTAATTTCGTTCCTCTATGTTGAAGCGTTCGTTTCTAGTAACAGTTTGAATTTTGTCGTTTCACTCTGTTTTCTCCTATATTGATAGATGTATTTGGAACTCTAAATCAAACACGGTTTGTGCTAGCTTCTTGAAACTTGACACAGTAAAGCAGTTTCACATTCTAACTCTATGTATTGTTTCCTTTTCATGTAGCCCTAAGCAGTGACTGGCGAGAAACACTTTCATTGAAAGGGGTTGCAAGCTTCCAAAAATTACGAGTCTCCAGAAATCTCAGCAAATATTTTTTCACCCAAACTGGATGATACTTTCAGGTAATGATCAGTACACTAAGCCCACTTGGTTCTCCAAATTTCGTTCTTCTATGTTGAAGCGTTCGTTTCCAGTAACAGTTTCCATTCTGGCATTTCACTCTGTTTTGTCCTATATTGATAGATGTATTTGGAACTCTAAATCAAACACGGTTTGTGCTAGCTTCTTGAAACTTGACACAGTAAAGCAGTTTCACATTCTAACTCTATGTTTTGTTTCCTTTTCATGTAGCCCTAAGCAGTGACTGGCGAGAAACACTTTCATTGAAAGGGGTTGCAAGCTTCCAAAAATTACGAGTCTCCAGAAATCTCAGCAAATATTTTTTCACCCAAACTGGATGACACTTTCAGGTAATGATCAGTACACTAAGCCCACTTGGTTCTCCAAATTTCGTTCTTCTATGTTGAAGCGTTCGTTTCCAGTAACAGTTTCCATTCTGGCATTTCACTCTGTTTTCTCCTATATTGATAGATGTATTTGGAACTCTAAATCAAACACGGTTTGTGCTAGCTTCTTGAAACTTGACACAGTAAAGCAGTTTCACATTCTAACTCTATGTTTTGTTTTCTTTTCATGTAGCCCTAAGCAGTGACTGGCGAGAAACACTTTCATTGAAAGGGGTTGCAAGCTTCCAAAAATTACGAGTCTCCAGAAATCTCAGCAAATATTTTTTCACCCAAACTGGATGATACTTTCAGGTAATGATCAGTACACTAAGCCCACTTGGTTCTCCAAATTTCGTTCTTCTATGTTGAAGCGTTCGTTTCCAGTAACAGTTTCCATTCTGGCATTTCACTCTGTTTTGTCCTATATTGATAGATGTATTAGGAACTCTAAATCAAACACGGTTTGTGCTAGCTTCTTGAAACTTGACACAGTAAAGCAGTTTCACATTCTAACTCTATGTTTTGTTGCCTTTTCATGTAGCCCTAAGCAGTGACTGGCGAGAAACACTTTCATTGAAAGGGGTTGCAAGCTTCCAAAAATTACGAGTCTCCAGAAATCTCAGCAAATATTTTTTCACCCAAACTGGATGATACTTTCAGGTAATGATCAGTACACTAAGTCCACTTGCTTCCCCAAATTTCGTTCTTCTATGTTGAAGCGTTCGTTTCCAGTAACAGTTTGAATTTGGTCGTTTCACTCTGTTTTCTCCTATATTGATAGATGTATTTGGAACTCTAAATCAAACACGGTTTGTGCTAGCTTCTTGAAACTTGACACAGTAAAGCAGTTTCACATTCTAACTCTATGTTTTGTTTCCTTTTCATGTAGCCCTAAGCAGTGACTGGCGAGAAACACTTTCATTGAAAGGGGTTGCAAGCTTCCAAAAATTACGAGTCTCCAGAAATCTCAGCAAATATTTCTTCACCCAAACTGGATGATACTTTCAGGTAATGATCAGTACACTAAGCCCACTTGGTTCTCCAAATTTCGTTCTTCTATGTTGAAGCGTTCGTTTCCAGTAACAGTTTGAATTTTGTCGTTTCACTCTGTTTTCTCCTATATTGATAGATGTATTTGGAACTCTAAATCAAACACGGTTTGTGCTAGCTTCTTGAAACTTGACACAGTAAAGCAGTTTCAGATTGTAACTCTATGTTTTGTTTCCTTTTCATGTAGCTTTAAGCAGTGACTGGCGAGAAACACTTTCATTGAAAGGGGTTGCAAGCTTCCAAAAATTACGAGTCTCCAGAAATCTCAGCAAATATTTTTTCACCCAAACTGGATGATACTTTCAGGTAATGATTAGTACACTAAGCCCACTTGGTTCTCCAAATTTCGTTCTTCTATGTTGAAGCGTTCGTTTCTAGTAACAGTTTGAATTTTGTCGTTTCACTCTGTTTTCTCCTATATGATAGATATATTTGGAACTCTAAATCAAGCACGGTTTGTGCTAGCTTCTTGAAACTTGACACAGTAAAGCAGTTTCACATTCTAACTCTATGATTTGTTTCCTTTTCATGTAGCCCTAAGCAGTGACTGGCGAGAAACACTTTCATTGAAAGGGGTTGCAAGCTTCCAAAAATTACGAGTCTCCAGAAATCTCAGCAAATATTTTTTCACCCAAACTGGATGATACTTTCAGGTAATGATCAGTACACTAAGTCCACTTGCTTCCCCAAATTTCGTTCTTCTATGTTGAAGCGTTCGTTTCCAGTAACAGTTTGAATTTGGTCGTTTCACTCTGTTTTCTCCTATATTGATAGATGTATTTGGAACTCTAAATCAAACACGGTTTGTGCTAGCTTCTTGAAACTTGACACAGTAAAGCAGTTTCACATTCTAACTCTATGTTTTGTTTCCTTTTCATGTAGCCCTAAGCAGTGACTGGCGAGAAACACTTTCATTGAAAGGGGTTGCAAGCTTCCAAAAATTACGAGTCTCCAGAAATCTCAGCAAATATTTCTTCACCCAAACTGGATGATACTTTCAGGTAATGATCAGTACACTAAGCCCACTTGGTTCTCCAAATTTCGTTCTTCTATGTTGAAGCGTTCGTTTCCAGTAACAGTTTGAATTTTGTCGTTTCACTCTGTTTTCTCCTATATTGATAGATGTATTTGGAACTCTAAATCAAACACGGTTTGTGCTAGCTTCTTGAAACTTGACACAGTAAAGCAGTTTCAGATTGTAACTCTATGTTTTGTTTCCTTTTCATGTAGCTTTAAGCAGTGACTGGCGAGAAACACTTTCATTGAAAGGGGTTGCAAGCTTCCAAAAATTACGAGTCTCCAGAAATCTCAGCAAATATTTTTTCACCCAAACTGGATGATACTTTCAGGTAATGATTAGTACACTAAGCCCACTTGGTTCTCCAAATTTCGTTCTTCTATGTTGAAGCGTTCGTTTCTAGTAACAGTTTGAATTTTGTCGTTTCACTCTGTTTTCTCCTATATGATAGATATATTTGGAACTCTAAATCAAGCACGGTTTGTGCTAGCTTCTTGAAACTTGACACAGTAAAGCAGTTTCACATTCTAACTCTATGTTTTGTTTCCTTTTCATGTAGCTTTAAGCAGTGACTGGCGAGAAACACTTTCATTGAAAGGGGTTGCAAGCTTCCAAAAATTACGAGTCTCCAGAAATCTCAGCAAATATTTTTTCACCCAAACTGCATGATACTTTCAGGTAATGATCAGTACACTAAGCCCTCTTGGTTCCCCAAATTTTGTTCTTCTATGTTGAAGCGTTCGTTTCCAGTAACAGTTTGAATTTTGTCGTTTCACTCTGTTTTCTCCTATATTGATAGATGTATTTGGAACTCTAAATCAAACACGGTTTGTGCTAGCAACTTGAAACTTGACACAGTAAAGCAGTTTCAGATTGTAACTCTATGTTTTGTTTCCTTTTCATGTAGCTTTAAGCAGTGACTGGCGAGAAACACTTTCATTGAAAGGGGTTGCAAGCTTCCAAAAATTACGAGTCTCCAGAAATCTCAGCAAATATTTTTTCACCCAAACTGGATGATACTTTCAGGTAATGATTAGTACACTAAGCCCACTTGGTTCTCCTAATTTCGTTCCTCTATGTTGAAGCGTTCGTTTCTAGTAACAGTTTGAATTTTGTCGTTTCACTCTGTTTTCTCCTATATTGATAGATGTATTTGGAACTCTAAATCAAACACGGTTTGTGCTAGCTTCTTGAAACTTGACACAGTAAAGCAGTTTCACATTCTAACTCTATGTATTGTTTCCTTTTCATGTAGCCCTAAGCAGTGACTGGCGAGAAACACTTTCATTGAAAGGGGTTGCAAGCTTCCAAAAATTACGAGTCTCCAGAAATCTCAGCAAATATTTTTTCACCCAAACTGGATGATACTTTCAGGTAATGATCAGTACACTAAGCCCACTTGGTTCTCCAAATTTCGTTCTTCTATGTTGAAGCGTTCGTTTCCAGTAACAGTTTCCATTCTGGCATTTCACTCTGTTTTGTCCTATATTGATAGATGTATTTGGAACTCTAAATCAAACACGGTTTGTGCTAGCTTCTTGAAACTTGACACAGTAAAGCAGTTTCACATTCTAACTCTATGTTTTGTTTCCTTTTCATGTAGCCCTAAGCAGTGACTGCCGAGAAACACTTTCATTGAAAGGGGTTGCAAGCTTCCAAAAATTACGAGTCTCCAGAAATCTCAGCAAATATTTTTTCACCCAAACTGGATGACACTTTCAGGTAATGATCAGTACACTAAGCCCACTTGGTTCTCCAAATTTCGTTCTTCTATGTTGAAGCGTTCGTTTCCAGTAACAGTTTCCATTCTGGCATTTCACTCTGTTTTCTCCTATATTGATAGATGTATTTGGAACTCTAAATCAAACACGGTTTGTGCTAGCTTCTTGAAACTTGACACAGTAAAGCAGTTTCACATTCTAACTCTATGTTTTGTTTTCTTTTCATGTAGCCCTAAGCAGTGACTGGCGAGAAACACTTTCATTGAAAGGGGTTGCAAGCTTCCAAAAATTACGAGTCTCCAGAAATCTCAGCAAATATTTTTTCACCCAAACTGGATGATACTTTCAGGTAATGATCAGTACACTAAGCCCACTTGGTTCTCCAAATTTCGTTCTTCTATGTTGAAGCGTTCGTTTCCAGTAACAGTTTCCATTCTGGCATTTCACTCTGTTTTGTCCTATATTGATAGATGTATTAGGAACTCTAAATCAAACACGGTTTGTGCTAGCTTCTTGAAACTTGACACAGTAAAGCAGTTTCACATTCTAACTCTATGTTTTGTTGCCTTTTCATGTAGCCCTAAGCAGTGACTGGCGAGAAACACTTTCATTGAAAGGGGTTGCAAGCTTCCAAAAATTACGAGTCTCCAGAAATCTCAGCAAATATTTTTTCACCCAAACTGGATGATACTTTCAGGTAATGATCAGTACACTAAGTCCACTTGCTTCCCCAAATTTCGTTCTTCTATGTTGAAGCGTTCGTTTCCAGTAACAGTTTGAATTTGGTCGTTTCACTCTGTTTTCTCCTATATTGATAGATGTATTTGGAACTCTAAATCAAACACGGTTTGTGCTAGCTTCTTGAAACTTGACACAGTAAAGCAGTTTCACATTCTAACTCTATGTTTTGTTTCCTTTTCATGTAGCCCTAAGCAGTGACTGGCGAGAAACACTTTCATTGAAAGGGGTTGCAAGCTTCCAAAAATTACGAGTCTCCAGAAATCTCAGCAAATATTTCTTCACCCAAACTGGATGATACTTTCAGGTAATGATCAGTACACTAAGCCCACTTGGTTCTCCAAATTTCGTTCTTCTATGTTGAAGCGTTCGTTTCCAGTAACAGTTTGAATTTTGTCGTTTCACTCTGTTTTCTCCTATATTGATAGATGTATTTGGAACTCTAAATCAAACACGGTTTGTGCTAGCTTCTTGAAACTTGACACAGTAAAGCAGTTTCAGATTGTAACTCTATGTTTTGTTTCCTTTTCATGTAGCTTTAAGCAGTGACTGGCGAGAAACACTTTCATTGAAAGGGGTTGCAAGCTTCCAAAAATTACGAGTCTCCAGAAATCTCAGCAAATATTTTTTCACCCAAACTGGATGATACTTTCAGGTAATGATTAGTACACTAAGCCCACTTGGTTCTCCAAATTTCGTTCTTCTATGTTGAAGCGTTCGTTTCTAGTAACAGTTTGAATTTTGTCGTTTCACTCTGTTTTCTCCTATATGATAGATATATTTGGAACTCTAAATCAAGCACGGTTTGTGCTAGCTTCTTGAAACTTGACACAGTAAAGCAGTTTCACATTCTAACTCTATGTTTTGTTTTCTTTTCATGTAGCCCTAAGCAGTGACTGGCGAGAAACACTTTCATTGAAAGGGGTTGCAAGCTTCCAAAAATTACGAGTCTCCAGAAATCTCAGCAAATATTTTTTCACCCAAACTGGATGACACTTTCAGGTAATGATCAGTACACTAAGCCCACTTGGTTCTCCAAATTTCGTTCTTCTATGTTGAAGCGTTCGTTTCCAGTAACAGTTTCCATTCTGGCATTTCACTCTGTTTTCTCCTATATTGATAGATGTATTTGGAACTCTAAATCAAACACGGTTTGTGCTAGCTTCTTGAAACTTGACACAGTAAAGCAGTTTCACATTCTAACTCTATGTTTTGTTTTCTTTTCATGTAGCCCTAAGCAGTGACTGGCGAGAAACACTTTCATTGAAAGGGGTTGCAAGCTTCCAAAAATTACGAGTCTCCAGAAATCTCAGCAAATATTTTTTCACCCAAACTGGATGATACTTTCAGGTAATGATCAGTACACTAAGCCCACTTGGTTCTCCAAATTTCGTTCTTCTATGTTGAAGCGTTCGTTTCCAGTAACAGTTTCCATTCTGGCATTTCACTCTGTTTTGTCCTATATTGATAGATGTATTTGGAACTCTAAATCAAACACGGTTTGTGCTAGCTTCTTGAAACTTGACACAGTAAAGCAGTTTCACATTCTAACTCTATGATTTGTTTCCTTTTCATGTAGCCCTAAGCAGTTACTGGCGAGAAACACTTTCATTGAAAGGGGTTGCAAGCTTCCAAAAATTACGAGTCTCCAGAAATCTCAGCAAATATTTTTTCACCCAAACTGGATGATACTTTCAGGTAATGATCAGTACACTAAGTCCACTTGCTTCCCCCAATTTCGTTCTTCTATGTTGAAGCGTTCGTTTCCAGTAACAGTTTGAATTTGGTCGTTTCACTCTGTTTTCTCCTATATTGATAGATGTATTTGGAACTCTAAATCAAACACGGTTTGTGCTAGCTTCTTGAAACTTGACACAGTAAAGCAGTTTCACATTCTAACGCTATGTTTTGTTTCCTTTTCATGTAGCCCTAAGCAGTGACTGGCGAGAAACACTTTCATTGAAAGGGGTTGCAAGCTTCCAAAAATTACGAGTCTCCAGAAATCTCAGCAAATATTTCTTCACCCAAACTGGATGATACTTTCAGGTAATGATCAGTACACTGAGCCCACTTGGTTCTCCAAATTTCGTTCTTCTATGTTGAAGCGTTCGTTTCCAGTAACATTTTGAATTTTGTCGTTTCACTCCGTTTTCTCCTATATTGATAGATGTATTTGGAACTCTAAATCAAACACGGTTTGTGCTAGCTTCTTGAAACTTGACACAGTAAAGCAGTTTCACATTCTAACTCTATGTTTTGTTTCCTTTTCATGTAGCTTTAAGCAGTGACTGGCGAGAAACACTTTCATTGAAAGGGGTTGCAAGCTTCCAAAAATTACGAGTCTCCAGAAATCTCAGCAAATATTTTTTCACCCAAACTGCATGATACTTTCAGGTAATGATCAGTACACTAAGCCCACTTGGTTCTCCAAATTTCGTTCTTCTATGTTGAAGCGTTCGTTTCCAGTAACTGTTTGAATTTTGTCGTTTCACTCTGTTTTCTCCTATATTGATAGATGTATTTGGAACTCTAAATCAAACACGGTTTGTGCTAGCTTCTTGAAACTTGACACAGTAAAGCAGTTTCACATTCTAACTCTATGTTTTGTTTCTTTTTCATGTAGCTTTAAGCAGTGACTGGCGAGAAACACTTTCATTGAAAGGGGTTGGAAGCTTCCAAAAATTACGAGTCTCCAGAAATCTCAGCAAATATTTTTTCACCCAAACTGGATGATACTTTCAGGTAATGATCAGTACACTAAGCCCACTTGGTTCTCCAAATTTCGTTCTTCTATGTTGAAGCGTTCGTTTCCAGTAACAGTTTCCATTCTGGCATTTCACTCTGTTTTCTCCTATATTGATAGATGTATTTGAAACTGTAAATCAAACACGGTTTGTGCTAGCTTCTTGAAACTTGACACAGTAAAGCAGTTTCACATTCTAACTCTATGTTTTGTTTCCTTTTCATGTAGCCCTAAGCAGTGACTGGCGAGAAACACTTTCATTGAAAGGGGTTGAAAGCTTCCAAAAATTACGAGTCTCCAGAAATCTCAGCAAATATTTTTTCACCCAAACTGGATGATACTTTCAGGTAATTATCAGTACACTAAGCCCACTTGGTTTCCCAAATTTCGATGTTCTATGTTGAAGTGTTCGTTTCCAGTAACAGTTTCCATTCTGGCATTTCACTCTGTTTTCTCATATATTGATAGATGTATTTGGAACTCTAAATCAAACACAGTTTGTGCTAGCTTCTTGAAACTTGACACAGTAAAGCAGTTTCACATTCTAACAATATGTTTTGTTTCCTTTTCATGTAGCCCTAAGCAGGACTGGCGAGAAACACTTTCATTGAAAGGGGTTGCAAGCTTCTAAAAATTACGAGTCTACAGAAATCTCAGCAAATATTTTTTCACCCAAACTGGATGATACTTTCAGGTAATGATCAGTACACTTGGCCCACTTGGTTCTCCAAATTTCGTTCTTCTATGTTGAAGCCTTTGTTTCCAGTAACAGTTTCCATTCTGGCATTTCACTCTGTTTTCTCCTATATTGATAGATGTATTTGGAACTCTAAATCAAACACGGTTTGTGCTAGCTTCTTGAAACTTGACACAGTAAAGCAGTTTCACATTCTAACTCTATGTTTTGTTTCCTTTTCATGTAGCCCTAAGCAGTGACTGGCGAGAAACACTTTCATTGAAAGGGGTTGCAAGCTTTCAAAAATTACGAGTCTCCAGAAATCTCAGCAAATATTTTTTCACCCAAACTAGATGATACTTTCAGGTAATGATCAGTAAACTAAGCCCTCTTGGTTCCCCAAATTTCGTTCTTCTATGTTGAAGCGTTCGTTTCCAGTAACAGTTTGAATTTTGTCGTTTCACTCTGTTTCTCCTATATTGATAGATGTATTTGGCACTCTAAATCAAACACGGTTTGTGCTAGTTTCTTGAAACTTGACACAGTAAAGCAGTTTCAGATTGTAACTCTATGTTTTGTTTCCTTTTCATGTAGCTTTAAGCAGTGACTGGCGAGAAACACTTTCATTGAAAGGGGTTGCAAGCTTCCAAAAATTACGAGTCTCCAGAAATCTCAGCAAATATTTTTTCAACCAAACTGGATGATACTTTCAGGTAATGATCAGTACACTACGCCCACTTGGTTCTCCAAATTTCGTTCTTCTATGTTGAAGCGTTCGTTTCTAGTAACAGTTTGAATTTTGTCGTTTCACTCTTTTTTCTCCTATATTGATAGATGTATTTGGAACTCTAAATCAAGCACGGTTTGTGCTAGCTTCTTGAAACTTGACACAGTAAAGCAGTTTCACATTCTAACTCTATGTTTTGTTTCCTTTTCATGTAGCCCTAAGCAGTGACTGGCGAGAAACACTTTCATTGAAAGGGGTTGCAAGCTTCCAAAAATTACGAGTCTCCAGAAATCTCAGCAAACATTTTTTCAACCAAACTGGATGATACTTTCAGGTAATGATCAGTACACTAAGCCCTCTTGGTTCCCCAAATTTCGTTCTTCTATGTTGAAGCGTTCGTTTCCAGTAACAGTTTCCATTCTGGCATTTCACTCTGTTTTCTCCTATATTGATAGATGTATTTGGAACTCTAAATCAAACACGGTTTGTGCTAGCTTCTTGAAACTTGACACAGTAAAGCAGTTTCAGATTGTAACTCTATGTTTTGTTTCCTTTTCATGTAGCTTTAAGCAGTGACTGGCGAGAAACTCTTTCATTGAAAGGGGTTGCAAGCTTCCAAAAATTACGAGTCTCCAGAAATCTCAGCAAATATTTTTTCACCCAAACTGGATGATACTTTCAGGTAATGATCAGTACACTAAGCCCACTTGGTTCTCCAAATTTCGTTCTTCTATGTTGAAGCGTTCGTTTCCAGTAACAGTTTCCATTCTGGCATTTCACTCTGTTTTCTCCTATATTGATAGATGTATTTGGAACTCTAAATCAAACACGGTTTGTGCTAGCTTCTTGAAACTTGACACAGTAATGCAGTTTCACATTCTAACAATATGTTTTGTTTCCTTTTCATGTAGCCCTAAGCAGTGACTGGCGAGAAACACTTATATTGAAAGGGGTTGCAAGCTTCCAAAAATTACGAGTCTCCAGAAATCTCAGCAAATATTTTTTCACCCAAACTGCATGATACTTTCAGGTAATGATCAGTACACTAAGCCCACTTGGTTCCCCAAATTTCGTTCTTCTATGTTGAAGCGTTTGTTTCCAGTAACAGTTTCCATTCTGGCATTTCACTCTGTTTTCTCCTATATTGATAGATGTATTTGGAACTCTAAATCAAACACGGTTTGTGCTAGCTTCTTGAAACTTGACACAGTAAAGCAGTTTCACATTCTAACTCTATGTTTTGTTTCCTTTTCAAGTAGCCCTAAGCAGTGCCTGGCGAGAAACACTTTAATTGAAAGGGGTTGCAAGCTTCCAAAAATTACGAGTCTCCAGAAATCTCAGCAAATATTTTTTCACCCAAACTAGATGATACTTTCAGGTAATGATCAGTACACTAAGCCCTCTTGGTTCCCCAAATTTTGTTCTTCTATGTTGAAGCGTTCGTTTCCAGTAACAGTTTGAATTTTGTCGTTTCACTCTGTTTTCTCCTATATTGATAGATGTATTTGGAACTCTAAATCAAACACGGTTTGTGCTAGCTTCTTGAAACTTGACACAGTAAAGCAGTTTCAGATTGTAACTCTATGTTTTGTTTCCTTTTCATGTAGCTTTAAGCAGTGACTGGCGAGAAACACTTTCATTGAAAGGGGTTGCAAGCTTCCAAAAATTACGAGTCTCCAGAAATCTCAGCAAATATTTTTTCACCCAAACTGGATGATACTTTCAGGTAATGATTAGTACACTAAGCCCACTTGGTTCTCCTAATTTCGTTCCTCTATGTTGAAGCGTTCGTTTCTAGTAACAGTTTGAATTTTGTCGTTTCACTCTGTTTTCTCCTATATTGATAGATGTATTTGGAACTCTAAATCAAACACGGTTTGTGCTAGCTTCTTGAAACTTGACACAGTAAAGCAGTTTCACATTCTAACTCTATGTTTTGTTTCCTTTTCATGTAGCCCTAAGCAGTGACTGGCGAGAAACACTTTCATTGAAAGGGGTTGCAAGCTTCCAAAAATTACGAGTCTCCAGAAATCTCAGCAAATATTTTTTCACCCAAACTGGATGATACTTTCAGGTAATGATCAGTACACTAAGCCCACTTGGTTCTCCAAATTTCGTTCTTCTATGTTGAAGCGTTCGTTTCCAGTAACAGTTTCCATTCTGGCATTTCACTCTGTTTTGTCCTATATTGATAGATGTATTTGGAACTCTAAATCAAACACGGTTTGTGCTAGCTTCTTTAAACTTGACACAGTAAAGCAGTTTCACATTCTAACTCTATGTTTTGTTTCCTTTTCATGTAGCCCTAAGCAGTGCCTGGCGAGAAACACTTTAATTGAAAGGGGTTGCAAGCTTCCAAAAATTACGAGTCTCCAGAAATCTCAGCAAATATTTTTTCACCCAAACTAGATGATACTTTCAGGTAATGATCAGTACACTAAGCCCTCTTGGTTCCCCAAATTTTGTTCTTCTATGTTGAAGCGTTCGTTTCCAGTAACAGTTTGAATTTTGTCGTTTCACTCTGTTTTCTCCTATATTGATAGATGTATTTGGAACTCTAAATCAAACACGGTTTGTGCTAGCTTCTTGAAACTTGACACAGTAAAGCAGTTTCAGATTGTAACTCTATGTTTTGTTTCCTTTTCATGTAGCTTTAAGCAGTGACTGGCGAGAAACACTTTCATTGAAAGGGGTTGCAAGCTTCCAAAAATTACGAGTCTCCAGAAATCTCAGCAAATATTTTTTCACCCAAACTGGATGATACTTTCAGGTAATGATTAGTACACTAAGCCCACTTGGTTCTCCTAATTTCGTTCCTATATGTTGAAGCGTTCGTTTCCAGTAACAGTTTCCATTCTGGCATTTCACTCTGTTTTGTCCTATATTGATAGATGTATTTGGAACTCTAAATCAAACACGGTTTGTGCTAGCTTCTTTAAACTTGACACAGTAAAGCAGTTTCACATTCTAACTCTATGTTTTGTTTCCTTTTCATGTAGCCGTAAGCAGTGACGGGCGAGAAACACTTTCATTGAAAGGGGTTGCAAGCTTCCAAAAATTACGAGTCTCCAGAAATCTCAGCAAATATTTTTTCACCCAAACTGGATGATACTTTTAGGTAATGATCAGTACACTAAGCCCACTTGGTTCTCCAAATTTTGTTCTTCTATGTTGAAGCGTTCGTTTCCAGTAACAGTTTCCATTCTGGCATTTCACTCTGTTTTCTCCTATATTGATAGATGTATTTGGAACTCTAAATCAAACACGGTTTGTGCTAGCTTCTTGAAACTTGACACAGTAAAGCAGTTTCACATTCTAACTCTATGTTTTGTTTCCTTTTCATGTAGCCCTAAGCATTGACTGGCGAGAAACACTTTCATTGAAAGGGGTTGCAAGCTTCCAAATATTACGAGTCTCCAGAAATCTCAGCAAATATTTTTTCACCCAAACTGGATGATACTTTCAGGTAATGATCAGTACACTAAGCCCACTTGGTTCTCCAAATTTCGTTCTTCTATGTTGAAGCGTTCGTTTCCAGTAACAGTTTCCATTCTGGCATTTCACTCTGTTTTGTCCTATATTGATAGATGTATTTGGAACTCTAAATCAAACACGGTTTGTGCTAGCTTCTTGAAACTTGACACAGTAAAGCAGTTTCACATTCTAAATCTATGTTTTGTTTTTTTTTAATGTAGCCCTAAGCAGTGACTGGCGAGAAACACTTTCATTGAAAGGGGTTGCAAGCTTCCAAAAATTACGAGTCTCCAGAAATCTCAGCAAATATTTTTTCACCCAAACTGGATGATACTTTCAGGTAATGATCAGTACACTAAGTCCACTTGCTTCCCCAAATTTCGTTCTTCTATGTTGAAGCGTTCGTTTCCAGTAACAGTTTGAATTTGGTCGTTTCACTCTGTTTTCTCCTATATTGATAGATGTATTTGGAACTCTAAATCAAACACGGTTTGTGCTAGCTTCTTGAAACTTGACACAGTAAAGCAGTTTCACATTCTAACTCTATGTTTTGTTTCCTTTTCATGTAGCCCTAAGCAGTGACTCGCGAGAAACACTTTCATTGAAAGGGGTTGCAAGCTTCCAAAAATTACGAGTCTCCAGAAATCTCAGCAAATATTTCTTCACCCAAACTGGATGATACTTTCAGGTAATGATCAGTACACTAAGCCCACTTGGTTCTCCAAATTTCGTTCTTCTATGTTGAAGCGTTCGTTTCCAGTAACAGTTTGAATTTTGTCGTTTCACTCTGTTTTCTCCTATATTGATAGATGTATTTGGAACTCTAAATCAAACACGGTTTGTGCTAGCTTCTTGAAACTTGACACAGTAAAGCAGTTTCAGATTGTAACTCTATGTTTTGTTTCCTTTTCATGTAGCTTTAAGCAGTGACTGGCGAGAAACACTTTCATTGAAAGGGGTTGCAAGCTTCCAAAAATTACGAGTCTCCAGAAATCTCAGCAAATATTTTTTCACCCAAACTGGATGATACTTTCAGGTAATGATTAGTACACTAAGCCCACTTGGTTCTCCAAATTTCGTTCTTCTATGTTGAAGCGTTCGTTTCTAGTAACAGTTTGAATTTTGTCGTTTCACTCTGTTTTCTCCTATATGATAGATATATTTGGAACTCTAAATCAAGCACGGTTTGTGCTAGCTTCTTGAAACTTGACACAGTAAAGCAGTTTCACATTCTAACTCTATGTTTTGTTTTCTTTTCATGTAGCCCTAAGCAGTGACTGGCGAGAAACACTTTCATTGAAAGGGGTTGCAAGCTTCCAAAAATTACGTGTCTCCAGAAATCTCAGCAAATATTTTTTCAACCAAACTGGATGATACTTTCAGGTAATGATCAGTACACTAAGCCCACTTGGTTCTCCAAATTTCGTTCTTCTATGTTGAAGCGTTCGTTTCCAGTAACAGTTTCCATTCTGGCATTTCACTCTGTTTTGTCCTATATTGATAGATGTATTTGGAACTCTAAATCAAACACGGTTTGTGCTAGCTTCTTGAAACTTGACACAGTAAAGCAGTTTCAGATTGTAACTCTATGTTTTGTTTCCTTTTCATGTAGCTTTAAGCAGTGACTGGCGAGAAACTCTTTCATTGAAAGGGGTTGCAAGCTTCCAAAAATTACGAGTCTCCAGAAATCTCAGCAAATATTTTTTCACCCAAACTGCATGATACTTTCAGGTAATGATCAGTACACTAAGCCCACTTGGTTCCCCAAATTTCGTTCTTCTATGTTGAAGCGTTCGTTTCCAGTAACTGTTTGAATTTTGTCGTTTCACTCTGTTTTCTCCTATATTGATAGATGTATTTGGAACTCTAAATCAAACACGGTTTGTGCTAGCTTCTTGAAACTTGACACAGTAAAGCAGTTTCACATTCTAACTCTATGTATTGTTTCCTTTTCATGTAGCTTTAAGCAGTGACTGGCGAGAAACACCTTCATTGAAAGGGGTTGCAAGCTTCCAAAAATTACGAGTCTCCAGAAATCTCAGCAAATATTTTTTCACCCAAACTGGATGATACTTTCAGGTAATGATCAGTACACTAAGCCCACTCGGTTCTCCAAATTTCATTCTTCTATGTTGAAGCGTTCGTTTCCAGTAACAGTTTCCATTCTGGCATTTCACTCTGTTTTCTCCTATATTGATAGATGTATTTGGAACACTAAATCAAACACGGTTTGTGCTAGCTTCTTGAAACTTGAAACAGTAAAGCAGTTTCACATTCTAACACTATGTTTTGTTTCTTTTTCATGTAGCCCTAAGCAGTGACTGGCGACAAACACTTTCATTGAAAGGGGTTGCAAGCTTCCAAAAATTACGAGTCTCCAGAAATCTCAGCAAATATTTTTTCACCCAAACTAGATGATACTTTCAGGTAATGATCAGTACACTAAGCCCTCTTGGTTCCCCAAATTTCGTTCTTCTATGTTGAAGCGTTCGTTTCCAGTAACAGTTTGAATTTTGGCGTTTCACTCTGTTTTCTCCTATATTGATAGATGTATTTGGAACTCTAAATCAAACACGGTTTGTGCTAGCTTCTTGAAACTTGACACAGTAAAGCAGTTTCACATTCTAACTCTAAGTTTTGTTTCCTTTTCATGTAGCCCTAAGCAGTGACTGGCGAGAAACACTTTCATTGAAAGGGGTTGCAAGCTTCCAAAAATTACGAGTCTCCAGAAATCTCAGCAAATATTTTTTCACCCAAACTGGATGATACTTTCAGGTAATGATCAGTACACTAAGCCCACTTGCTTCCCCAAATTTCGTTCTTCTATGTTGAAGCGTTCGTTTCCAGTAACAGTTTGAATTTTGTCGTTTCACTCTGTTTTCTCCTATATTGATAGATGTATTTGGAACTCTAAATCAAACACGGTTTGTGCTAGCTTCTTGAAACTTGACACAGTAAAGCAGTTTCACATTCTAACTCTATGTTTTGTTTCCTTTTCATGTAGCCCTAAGCAGTGACTGGCGAGAAACACTTTCATTGAAAGGGGTTGCAAGCTTCCAAAAATTACGAGTCTCCAGAAATCTCAGCAAATATGTTTTCACCCAAACTGGATGATACTTTCAGGTAATGATCAGTACACTTGGCCCACTTGGTTCTCCAAATTTCGTTCTTCTATGTTGAAGCGTTCGTTTCCAGTAACAGTTTGAATTTTGTCGTTTCACTCTGTTTTCTCCTATATTGATAGATGTATTTGGAACTCTAAATCAAACACGGTTTGTGCTAGCTTCTTGAAACTTGACACAGTAAAGCAGTTTCACATTCTAACTCTCTGTTTTGTTTCCTTTTCATGTAGCCCTAAGCAGTGACTGGCGAGAAACACTTTCATTGAAAGGGGTTGCAAGCTTCCAAAAATTACGAGTCTCCAGAAATCTCAGCAAATATTTTTTCACCCAAACTGCATGATACTTTCAGGTAATGATCAGTACACTAAGCCCACTTGGTTCCCCAAATTTCGTTCTTCTATGTTGAAGCGTTCGTTTCCAGTAACTGTTTGAATTTTGTCGTTTCACTCTGTTTTCTCCTATATTGATAGATGTATTTGGAACTCTAAATCAAACACGGTTTGTGCTAGCTTCTTGAAACTTGACACAGTAAAGCAGTTTCACATTCTAACTCTATGTTTTGTTTCCTTTTTATGTAGCCCTAAGCAGTGACTGGCGAGAAACACTTTCATTGAAAGGGGTTGCAAGCTTCCAAAAATTACGAGTCTCCAGAAATCTCAGCAAATATTTTTTCACCCAAACTGGATGATACTTTCAGGTAATGATCAGTACACTAAGCCCACTTGGTTCTCCAAATTTCGTTCTTCTATGTTGAAGCGTTCGTTTCCAGTAACAGTTTCCATTCTGGCATTTCACTCTGTTTTCTCCTATATTGATAGATGTATTTGGAACTATAAATCAAACACGGTTTGTGCTAGCTTCTTGAAACTTGACACAGTAAAGCAGTTTCACATTCTAACTCTATGTTTTGTTTCCTTTTCTTTTAGTCCTAAGCAGTGACGGGCGAGAAACACTTTCATTGAAAGGGGTTGCAAGCTTCCAAAAATTACGAGTCTCCAGAAATCTCAGCAAATATTTTTTCACCCAAACTGCATGATACTTTCAGGTAATGATCAGTACACTAAGTCCACTTGCTTCCCCAAATTTCGTTCTTCTATGTTGAAGCGTTCGTTTCCAGTAACAGTTTGAATTTTGTCGTTTCACTCTGTTTTCTCCTATATTGATAGATGTATTTGGAACTCTAAATCAAACACGGTTTGTGCTAGCTTCTTGAAACTTGACACAGTAAAGCAGTTTCACATTCTAACTCTATGTTTTGTTTCCTTTTCATGTAGCCCTAAGCAGTGACTGGCGAGAAACACTTTCATTGAAAGGGGTTGCAAGCTTCCAAAAATTACGAGTCTCCAGAAATCTCAGCAAATATTTCTTCACCCAAACTGGATGATACTTTCAGGTAATGATCAGTACACTAAGCCCACTTGGTTCTCCAAATTTCGTTCTTCTATGTTGAAGCGTTCGTTTCCAGTAACAGTTTGAATTTTGTCGTTTCACTCTGTTTTCTCCTATATTGATAGATGTATTTGGAACTCTAAATCAAACACGGTTTGTGCTAGCTTCTTGAAACTTGACACAGTAAAGCAGTTTCACATTCTAACTCTATGTTTTGTTTCCTTTTCATGTAGCTTTAAGCAGTGACTGGCGAGAAACTCTTTCATTGAAAGGGGTTGCAAGCTTCCAAAAATTACGAGTCTCCAGAAATCTCAGCAAATATTTTTTCACCCAAACTGCATGATACTTTCAGGTAATGATCAGTACACTAAGCCCACTTGGTTCTCCAAATTTCGTTCTTCTATGTTGAAGCGTTCGTTTCCAGTAACAGTTTCCATTCTGGCATTTCACTCTGTTTTCTCCTATATTGATAGATGTATTTGGAACTCTAAATCAAACACGGTTTGTGCTAGCTTCTTGAAACTTGACACAGTAATGCAGTTTCACATTCTAACAATATGTTTTGTTTCCTTTTCATGTAGCCCTAAGCAGTGACTGGCGAGAAACACTTATATTGAAAGGGGTTGCAAGCTTCCAAAAATTACGAGTCTCCAGAAATCTCAGCAAATATTTTTTCACCCAAACTGCATGATACTTTCAGGTAATGATCAGTACACTAAGCCCACTTGGTTCCCCAAATTTCGTTCTTCTATGTTGAAGCGTTTGTTTCCAGTAACAGTTTCCATTCTGGCATTTCACTCTGTTTTCTCCTATATTGATAGATGTATTTGGAACTCTAAATCAAACACGGTTTGTGCTAGCTTCTTGAAACTTGACACAGTAAAGCAGTTTCACATTCTAACTCTATGTTTTGTTTCCTTTTCAAGTAGCCCTAAGCAGTGCCTGGCGAGAAACACTTTAATTGAAAGGGGTTGCAAGCTTCCAAAAATTACGAGTCTCCAGAAATCTCAGCAAATATTTTTTCACCCAAACTAGATGATACTTTCAGGTAATGATCAGTACACTAAGCCCTCTTGGTTCCCCAAATTTTGTTCTTCTATGTTGAAGCGTTCGTTTCCAGTAACAGTTTGAATTTTGTCGTTTCACTCTGTTTTCTCCTATATTGATAGATGTATTTGGAACTCTAAATCAAACACGGTTTGTGCTAGCTTCTTGAAACTTGACACAGTAAAGCAGTTTCAGATTGTAACTCTATGTTTTGTTTCCTTTTCATGTAGCTTTAAGCAGTGACTGGCGAGAAACACTTTCATTGAAAGGGGTTGCAAGCTTCCAAAAATTACGAGTCTCCAGAAATCTCAGCAAATATTTTTTCACCCAAACTGGATGATACTTTCAGGTAATGATTAGTACACTAAGCCCACTTGGTTCTCCTAATTTCGTTCCTCTATGTTGAAGCGTTCGTTTCTAGTAACAGTTTGAATTTTGTCGTTTCACTCTGTTTTCTCCTATATTGATAGATGTATTTGGAACTCTAAATCAAACACGGTTTGTGCTAGCTTCTTGAAACTTGACACAGTAAAGCAGTTTCACATTCTAACTCTATGTTTTGTTTCCTTTTCATGTAGCCCTAAGCAGTGACTGGCGAGAAACACTTTCATTGAAAGGGGTTGCAAGCTTCCAAAAATTACGAGTCTCCAGAAATCTCAGCAAATATTTTTTCACCCAAACTGGATGATACTTTCAGGTAATGATCAGTACACTAAGCCCACTTGGTTCTCCAAATTTCGTTCTTCTATGTTGAAGCGTTCGTTTCCAGTAACAGTTTCCATTCTGGCATTTCACTCTGTTTTGTCCTATATTGATAGATGTATTTGGAACTCTAAATCAAACACGGTTTGTGCTAGCTTCTTTAAACTTGACACAGTAAAGCAGTTTCACATTCTAACTCTATGTTTTGTTTCCTTTTCATGTAGCCCTAAGCAGTGCCTGGCGAGAAACACTTTAATTGAAAGGGGTTGCAAGCTTCCAAAAATTACGAGTCTCCAGAAATCTCAGCAAATATTTTTTCACCCAAACTAGATGATACTTTCAGGTAATGATCAGTACACTAAGCCCTCTTGGTTCCCCAAATTTTGTTCTTCTATGTTGAAGCGTTCGTTTCCAGTAACAGTTTGAATTTTGTCGTTTCACTCTGTTTTCTCCTATATTGATAGATGTATTTGGAACTCTAAATCAAACACGGTTTGTGCTAGCTTCTTGAAACTTGACACAGTAAAGCAGTTTCAGATTGTAACTCTATGTTTTGTTTCCTTTTCATGTAGCTTTAAGCAGTGACTGGCGAGAAACACTTTCATTGAAAGGGGTTGCAAGCTTCCAAAAATTACGAGTCTCCAGAAATCTCAGCAAATATTTTTTCACCCAAACTGGATGATACTTTCAGGTAATGATTAGTACACTAAGCCCACTTGGTTCTCCTAATTTCGTTCCTATATGTTGAAGCGTTAGTTTCCAGTAACAGTTTCCATTCTGGCATTTCACTCTGTTTTGTCCTATATTGATAGATGTATTTGGAACTCTAAATCAAACACGGTTTGTGCTAGCTTCTTTAAACTTGACACAGTAAAGCAGTTTCACATTCTAACTCTATGTTTTGTTTCCTTTTCATGTAGCCCTAAGCAGTGACGGGCGAGAAACACTTTCATTGAAAGGGGTTGCAAGCTTCCAAAAATTACGAGTCTCCAGAAATCTCAGCAAATATTTTTTCACCCAAACTGGATGATACTTTTAGGTAATGATCAGTACACTAAGCCCACTTGGTTCTCCAAATTTTGTTCTTCTATGTTGAAGCGTTCGTTTCCAGTAACAGTTTCCATTCTGGCATTTCACTCTGTTTTCTCCTATATTGATAGATGTATTTGGAACTCTAAATCAAACACGGTTTGTGCTAGCTTCTTGAAACTTGACACAGTAAAGCAGTTTCACATTCTAACTCTATGTTTTGTTTCCTTTTCATGTAGCCCTAAGCATTGACTGGCGAGAAACCCTTTCATTGAAAGGGGTTGCAAGCTTCCAAATATTACGAGTCTCCAGAAATCTCAGCAAATATTTTTTCACCCAAACTGGATGATACTTTCAGGTAATGATCAGTACACTAAGCCCACTTGGTTCTCCAAATTTCGTTCTTCTATGTTGAAGCGTTCGTTTCCAGTAACAGTTTCCATTCTGGCATTTCACTCTGTTTTGTCCTATATTGATAGATGTATTTGGAACTCTAAATCAAACACGGTTTGTGCTAGCTTCTTGAAACTTGACACAGTAAAGCAGTTTCACATTCTAACTCTATGTTTTGTTTTTTTTTAATGTAGCCCTAAGCAGTGACTGGCGAGAAACACTTTCATTGAAAGGGGTTGCAAGCTTCCAAAAATTACGAGTCTCCAGAAATCTCAGCAAATATTTTTTCACCCAAACTGGATGATACTTTCAGGTAATGATCAGTACACTAAGTCCACTTGCTTCCCCAAATTTCGTTCTTCTATGTTGAAGCGTTCGTTTCCAGTAACAGTTTGAATTTGGTCGTTTCACTCTGTTTTCTCCTATATTGATAGATGTATTTGGAACTCTAAATCAAACACGGTTTGTGCTAGCTTCTTGAAACTTGACACAGTAAAGCAGTTTCACATTCTAACTCTATGTTTTGTTTCCTTTTCATGTAGCCCTAAGCAGTGACTCGCGAGAAACACTTTCATTGAAAGGGGTTGCAAGCTTCCAAAAATTACGAGTCTCCAGAAATCTCAGCAAATATTTCTTCACCCAAACTGGATGATACTTTCAGGTAATGATCAGTACACTAAGCCCACTTGGTTCTCCAAATTTCGTTCTTCTATGTTGAAGCGTTCATTTCCAGTAACAGTTTGAATTTTGTCGTTTCACTCTGTTTTCTCCTATATTGATAGATGTATTTGGAACTCTAAATCAAACACGGTTTGTGCTAGCTTCTTGAAACTTGACACAGTAAAGCAGTTTCAGATTGTAACTCTATGTTTTGTTTCCTTTTCATGTAGCTTTAAGCAGTGACTGGCGAGAAACACTTTCATTGAAAGGGGTTGCAAGCTTCCAAAAATTACGAGTCTCCAGAAATCTCAGCAAATATTTTTTCACCCAAACTGGATGATACTTTCAGGTAATGATTAGTACACTAAGCCCACTTGGTTCTCCAAATTTCGTTCTTCTATGTTGAAGCGTTCGTTTCTAGTAACAGTTTGAATTTTGTCGTTTCACTCTGTTTTCTCCTATATGATAGATATATTTGGAACTCTAAATCAAGCACGGTTTGTGCTAGCTTCTTGAAACTTGACACAGTAAAGCAGTTTCACATTCTAACTCTATGTTTTGTTTTCTTTTCATGTAGCCCTAAGCAGTGACTGGCGAGAAACACTTTCATTGAAAGGGGTTGCAAGCTTCCAAAAATTACGTGTCTCCAGAAATCTCAGCAAATATTTTTTCAACCAAACTGGATGATACTTTCAGGTAATGATCAGTACACTAAGCCCACTTGGTTCTCCAAATTTCGTTCTTCTATGTTGAAGCGTTCGTTTCCAGTAACAGTTTCCATTCTGGCATTTCACTCTGTTTTGTCCTATATTGATAGATGTATTTGGAACTCTAAATCAAACACGGTTTGTGCTAGCTTCTTGAAACTTGACACAGTAAAGCAGTTTCAGATTGTAACTCTATGTTTTGTTTCCTTTTCATGTAGCTTTAAGCAGTGACTGGCGAGAAACTCTTTCATTGAAAGGGGTTGCAAGCTTCCAAAAATTACGAGTCTCCAGAAATCTCAGCAAATATTTTTTCACCCAAACTGCATGATACTTTCAGGTAATGATCAGTACACTAAGCCCACTTGGTTCCCCAAATTTCGTTCTTCTATGTTGAAGCGTTCGTTTCCAGTAACTGTTTGAATTTTGTCGTTTCACTCTGTTTTCTCCTATATTGATAGATGTATTTGGAACTCTAAATCAAACACGGTTTGTGCTAGCTTCTTGAAACTTGACACAGTAAAGCAGTTTCACATTCTAACTCTATGTATTGTTTCCTTTTCATGTAGCTTTAAGCAGTGACTGGCGAGAAACACCTTCATTGAAAGGGGTTGCAAGCTTCCAAAAATTACGAGTCTCCAGAAATCTCAGCAAATATTTTTTCACCCAAACTGGATGATACTTTCAGGTAATGATCAGTACACTAAGCCCACTCGGTTCTCCAAATTTCATTCTTCTATGTTGAAGCGTTCGTTTCCAGTAACAGTTTCCATTCTGGCATTTCACTCTGTTTTCTCCTATATTGATAGATGTATTTGGAACTCTAAATCAAACACGGTTTGTGCTAGCTACTTGAAACTTGAAACAGTAAAGCAGTTTCACATTCTAACACTATGTTTTGTTTCTTTTTCATGTAGCCCTAAGCAGTGACTGGCGACAAACACTTTCATTGAAAGGGGTTGCAAGCTTCCAAAAATTACGAGTCTCCAGAAATCTCAGCAAATATTTTTTCACCCAAACTAGATGATACTTTCAGGTAATGATCAGTACACTAAGCCCTCTTGGTTCCCCAAATTTCGTTCTTCTATGTTGAAGCGTTCGTTTCCAGTAACAGTTTGAATTTTGGCGTTTCACTCTGTTTTCTCCTATATTGATACTTGTATTTGGAACTCTAAATCAAACAAGGTTTGTGCTAGCTTCTTGAAACTTGACACAGTAAAGCAGTTTCACATTCTAACTCTATGTTTTGTTTCCTTTTCATGTAGCCCTAAGCAGTTACTGGCGAGAAACACTTTCATTGAAAGGGGTTGCAAGCTTCCAAAAATTACGAGTCTCCAGAAATATCAGCAAATATTTTTTCACCCAAGCTGAATGATACTTTCAGGTAATGATCAGTACATAAGCCTACTTGGTTCCCCCAATTTCGTTCTTCTATGTTGAAGCGTTCGTTTCCAGTAACTGTTAGAATTTTGGCGTTTCACTCTGTTTTCTCCTATATTGATAGATGTATTTGGAACTCTAAATCAAACACGGTTTGTGCTAGCTTCTTGAAACTTGACACAGTAAAGCAGTTTCACATTCTAACTCTAAGTTTTGTTTCCTTTTCATGTAGCCCTAAGCAGTGACTGGCGAGAAACACTTTCATTGAAAGGGGTTGCAAGCTTCCAAAAATTACGAGTCTCCAGAAATCTCAGCAAATATTTTTTCACCCAAACTGGATGATACTTTCAGGTAATGATCAGTACACTAAGCCCACTTGCTTCCCCAAATTTCGTTCTTCTATGTTGAAGCGTTCGTTTCCAGTAACAGTTTGAATTTTGTCGTTTCACTCTGTTTTCTCCTATATTGATAGATGTATTTGGAACTCTAAATCAAACACGGTTTGTGCTAGCTTCTTGAAACTTGACACAGTAAAGCAGTTTCACATTCTAACTCTATGTTTTGTTTCCTTTTCATGTAGCCCTAAGCAGTGACTGGCGAGAAACACTTTCATTGAAAGGGGTTGCAAGCTTCCAAAAATTACGAGTCTCCAGAAATCTCAGCAAATATGTTTTCACCCAAACTGGATGATACTTTCAGGTAATGATCAGTACACTTGGCCCACTTGGTTCTCCAAATTTCGTTCTTCTATGTTGAAGCGTTCGTTTCCAGTAACAGTTTGAATTTTGTCGTTTCACTCTGTTTTCTCCTATATTGATAGATGTATTTGGAACTCTAAATCAAACACGGTTTGTGCTAGCTTCTTGAAACTTGACACAGTAAAGCAGTTTCACATTCTAACTCTCTGTTTTGTTTCCTTTTCATGTAGCCCTAAGCAGTGACTGGCGAGAAACACTTTCATTGAAAGGGGTTGCAAGCTTCCAAAAATTACGAGTCTCCAGAAATCTCAGCAAATATTTTTTCACCCAAACTGCATGATACTTTCAGGTAATGATCAGTACACTAAGCCCACTTGGTTCCCCAAATTTCGTTCTTCTATGTTGAAGCGTTCGTTTCCAGTAACTGTTTGAATTTTGTCGTTTCACTCTGTTTTCTCCTATATTGATAGATGTATTTGGAACTCTAAATCAAACACGGTTTGTGCTAGCTTCTTGAAACTTGACACAGTAAAGCAGTTTCACATTCTAACTCTATGTTTTGTTTCCTTTTTATGTAGCCCTAAGCAGTGACTGGCGAGAAACACTTTCATTGAAAGGGGTTGCAAGCTTCCAAAAATTACGAGTCTCCAGAAATCTCAGCAAATATTTTTTCACCCAAACTGGATGATACTTTCAGGTAATGATCAGTACACTAAGCCCACTTGGTTCTCCAAATTTCGTTCTTCTATGTTGAAGCGTTCGTTTCCAGTAACAGTTTCCATTCTGGCATTTCACTCTGTTTTCTCCTATATTGATAGATGTATTTGGAACTATAAATCAAACACGGTTTGTGCTAGCTTCTTGAAACTTGACACAGTAAAGCAGTTTCACATTCTAACTCTATGTTTTGTTTCCTTTTCTTTTAGTCCTAAGCAGTGACGGGCGAGAAACACTTTCATTGAAAGGGGTTGCAAGCTTCCAAAAATTACGAGTCTCCAGAAATCTCAGCAAATATTTTTTCACCCAAACTGCATGATACTTTCAGGTAATGATCAGTACACTAAGTCCACTTGCTTCCCCAAATTTCGTTCTTCTATGTTGAAGCGTTCGTTTCCAGTAACAGTTTGAATTTTGTCGTTTCACTCTGTTTTCTCCTATATTGATAGATGTATTTGGAACTCTAAATCAAACACGGTTTGTGCTAGCTTCTTGAAACTTGACACAGTAAAGCAGTTTCACATTCTAACTCTATGTTTTGTTTCCTTTTCATGTAGCCCTAAGCAGTGACTGGCGAGAAACACTTTCATTGAAAGGGGTTGCAAGCTTCCAAAAATTACGAGTCTCCAGAAATCTCAGCAAATATTTCTTCACCCAAACTGGATGATACTTTCAGGTAATGATCAGTACACTAAGCCCACTTGGTTCTCCAAATTTCGTTCTTCTATGTTGAAGCGTTCGTTTCCAGTAACAGTTTGAATTTTGTCGTTTCACTCTGTTTTCTCCTATATTGATAGATGTATTTGGAACTCTAAATCAAACACGGTTTGTGCTAGCTTCTTGAAACTTGACACAGTAAAGCAGTTTCACATTCTAACTCTATGTTTTGTTTCCTTTTCATGTAGCTTTAAGCAGTGACTGGCGAGAAACACTTTCATTGAAAGGGGTTGCAAGCTTCCAAAAATTACGAGTCTCCAGAAATCTCAGCAAATATTTTTTCACCCAAACTGGATGATACTTTCAGGTAATGATTAGTACACTAAGCCCACTTGGTTCACCAAATTTCGTTCTTCTATGTTGAGGCGTTCGTTTCTAGTAACAGTTTGAATTTTGTCGTTTCACTCTGTTTTCTCCTATATTGATAGATGTATTTGGAACTCTAAATCAAACACGGTTTGTGCTAGCTTCTTGAAACTTGACACAGTAAAGCAGTTTCACATTCTAACTCTATGTTTTGTTTCCTTTTCATGTAGCCCTAAGCAGGACTGGCGAGAAACACTTTCATTGAAAGGGGTTGCAAGCTTCTAAAAATTACGAGTCTCCAGAAATCTCAGCAAATATTTTTTCACCCAAACTGGATGATACTTTCAGGTAATGATCAGTACACTTGGCCCACTTGGTTCTCCAAATTTCGTTCTTCTATGTTGAAGCGTTTGTTTCCAGTAACAGTTTCCATTCTGGCATTTCACTCTGTTTTCTCCTATATTGATAGATGTATTTGGAACTCTAAATCAAACACGGTTTGTGCTAACTTCTTGAAACTTGACACAGTAAAGCAGTTTCACATTCTAACTCTATGTTTTGTTTTTTTTTTCATGTAGCTTTAAGCAGTGACTGGCGAGAAACACTTTCATTGAAAGGGGTTGCAAGCTTCCAAAAATTACGAGTCTCCAGAAATCTCAGCAAATATTTTTTCACCCAAACTAGATGATACTTTCAGGTAATGATCAGTACACTAAGCCCACTTGGTTCCCCAAATTTTGTTCTTCTATGTTGAAGCGTTCGTTTCCAGTAACAGTTTGAATTTTGTCGTTTCACTCTGTTTTCTCCTATATTGATAGATGTATTTGGAACTCTAAATCAAACACGGTTTGTGCTAGCTTCTTGAAACTTGACACAGTAAAGCAGTTTCACATTCTAACTCTATGTTTTGTTTTCTTTTCATGTAGCCCTAAGCAGTGACTGGCGAGAAACACTTTCATTGAAAGGGGTTGCAAGCTTCCAAAAATTACGAGTCTCCAGAAATCTCAGCAAATATTTTTTCACCCAAACTGGATGATACTTTCAGGTAATGATTAGTACACTAAGCCCACTTGGTTCTCCTAATTTCGTTCCTCTATGTTGAAGCGTTCGTTTCTAGTAACAGTTTGAATTTTGTCGTTTCACTCTGTTTTCTCCTATATTGATAGATGTATTTGGAACTCTAAATCAAACACGGTTTGTGCTAGCTTCTTGAAACTTGACACAGTAAAGCAGTTTCACATTCCAACTCTATGTTTTGTTTCCTTTTCATGTAGCCCTAAGCAGTGACTGGCGAGAAACACTTTCATTGAAAGGGGTTGCAAGCTTCCAAAAATTACGAGTCTCCAGAAATCTCAGCAAATATTTTTTCACCCAAACTGGATGATACTTTCAGGTAATGATCAGTACACTAAGCCCACTTGGTTCTCCAAATTTCGTTCTTCTATGTTGAAGCGTTCGTTTCCAGTAACAGTTTCCATTCTGGCATTTCACTCTGTTTTGTCCTATATTGATAGATGTATTTGGAACTCTAAATCAAACACGGTTTGTGCTAGCTTCTTGAAACTTGACACAGTAAAGCAGTTTCACATTCTAACTCTATGTTTTGTTTCCTTTTCATGTAGCCCTAAGCAGTGACTGGCGAGAAACACTTTCATTGAAAGGGGTTGCAAGCTTCCAAAAATTACGAGTCTCCAGAAATCTCAGCAAATATTTTTTCACCCAAACTGGATGATACTTTTAGGTAATGATCAGTACACTAAGCCCACTTGGTTCTCCAAATTTCGTTCTTCTATGTTGAAGCGTTCGTTTCCAGTAACAGTTTCCATTCTGGCATTTCACTCTGTTTTCTCCTATATTGATAGATGTATTTGGAACTCTAAATCAAACACGGTTTGTGCTAGCTTCTTGAAACTTGACACAGTAAAGCAGTTTCACATTCTAACTCTATGTTTTGTTTTCTTTTCATGTAGCCCTAAGCAGTGACTGGCGAGAAACACTTTCATTGAAAGGGGTTGCAAGCTTCCAAAAATTACGAGTCTCCAGAAATCTCAGCAAATATTTTTTCACCCAAACTGGATGATACTTTCAGGTAATGATCAGTACACTAAGCCCACTTGGTTCTCCAATTTCGTTCTTCTATGTTGAAGCGTTCGTTTCCAGTAACAGTTTCCATTCTGGCATTTCACTCTGTTTTGTCCTATATTGATAGATGTATTTGGAACTCTAAATCAAACACGGTTTGTGCTAGCTTCTTGAAACTTGACACAGTAAAGCAGTTTCACATTCTAACTCTATGATTTGTTTCCTTTTCATGTAGCCCTAAGCAGTGACTGGCGAGAAACACTTTCATTGAAAGGGGTTGCAAGCTTCCAAAAATTACGAGTCTCCAGAAATCTCAGCAAATATTTTTTCACCCAAACTGGATGATACTTTCAGGTAATGATCAGTACACTAAGTCCACTTGCTTCCCCAAATTTCGTTCTTCTATGTTGAAGCGTTCGTTTCCAGTAACAGTTTGAATTTTGTCGTTTCACTCTGTTTTCTCCTATATTGATAGATGTATTTGGAACTCTAAATCAAACACGGTTTGTGCTAGCTTCTTGAAACTTGACACAGTAAAGCAGTTTCACATTCTAACTCTCTGTTTTGTTTCCTTTTCATGTAGCCCTAAGCAGTGACTGGCGAGAAACACTTTCATTGAAAGGGGTTGCAAGCTTCCAAAAATTACGAGTCTCCAGAAATCTCAGCAAATATTTCTTCACCCAAACTGGATGATACTTTCAGGTAATGATCAGTACACTAAGCCCACTTGGTTCTCCAAATTTCGTTCTTCTATGTTGAAGCGTTCGTTTCCAGTAACAGTTTGAATTTTGTCGTTTCACTCTGTTTTCTCCTATATTGATAGATGTATTTGGAACTCTAAATCAAACACGGTTTGTGCTAGCTTCTTGAAACTTGACACAGTAAAGCAGTTTCAGATTGTAACTCTATGTTTTGTTTCCTTTTCATGTAGCTTTAAGCAGTGACTGGCGAGAAACACTTTCATTGAAAGGGGTTGCAAGCTTCCAAAAATTACGAGTCTCCAGAAATCTCAGCAAATATTTTTTCACCCAAACTAGATGATACTTTCAGGTAATGATCAGTACACTAAGCCCTCTTGGTTCCCCAAATTTTGTTCTTCTATGTTGAAGCGTTCGTTTCCAGTAACAGTTTGAATTTTGTCGTTTCACTCTGTTTTCTCCTATATTGATAGATGTATTTGGAACTCTAAATCAAACACGGTTTGTGCTAGCAACTTGAAACTTGACACAGTAAAGCAGTTTCAGATTGTAACTCTATGTTTTGTTTCCTTTTCATGTAGCTTTAAGCAGTGACTGGCGAGAAACACTTTCATTGAAAGGGGTTGCAAGCTTCCAAAAATTACGAGTCTCCAGAAATCTCAGCAAATATTTTTTCACCCAAACTGGATGATACTTTCAGGTAATGATCAGTACACTTGGCCCACTTGGTTCTCCAAATTTCGTTCTTCTATGTTGAAGCGTTTGTTTCCAGTAACAGTTTCCATTCTGGCATTTCACTCTGTTTTCTCCTATATTGATAGATGTATTTGGAACTCTAAATCAAACACGGTTTGTGCTAGCTTCTTGAAACTTGACACAGTAAAGTAGTTTCACATTCTAACTCTATGTTTTGTTTCCTTTTCATGTAGCCCTAAGCAGTGACTGGCGAGAAACACTTTCATTGAAAGGGGTTGCAAGCTTCCAAAAATTACGAGTCTCCAGAAATCTCAGCAAATATTTTTTCACCCAAACTGGATGATACTTTCAGGTAATGATCAGTACACTAAGCCCACTTGGTTCTCCAAATTTCGTTCTTCTATGTTGAAGCGTTCGTTTCCAGTAACAGTTTCCATTCTGGCATTTCACTCTGTTTTGTCCTATATTGATAGATGTATTTGGAACTCTAAATCAAACACGGTTTGTGCTAGCTTCTTGAAACTTGACACAGTAAAGCAGTTTCACATTCTAACTCTATGTTTTGTTTCCTTTTCATGTAGCCCTAAGCAGTGACTGGCGAGAAACACTTTCATTGAAAGGGGTTGCAAGCTTCCAAAAATTACGAGTCTCCAGAAATCTCAGCAAATATTTTTTCACCCAAACTGGATGACACTTTCAGGTAATGATCAGTACACTAAGCCCACTTGGTTCTCCAAATTTCGTTCTTCTATGTTGAAGCATTCGTTTCCAGTAACAGTTTCCATTCTGGCATTTCACTCTGTTTTCTCCTATATTGATAGATGTATTTGGAACTCTAAATCAAACACGGTTTGTGCTAGCTTCTTGAAACTTGACACAGTAAAGCAGTTTCACATTCTAACTCTATGTTTTGTTTTCTTTTCATGTAGCCCTAAGCAGTGACTGGCGAGAAACACTTTCATTGAAAGGGGTTGCAAGCTTCCAAAAATTACGAGTCTCCAGAAATCTCAGCAAATATTTTTTCACCCAAACTGGATGACACTTTCAGGTAATGATCAGTACACTAAGCCCACTTGGTTCTCCAAATTTCGTTCTTCTATGTTGAAGCGTTCGTTTCCAGTAACAGTTTCCATTCTGGCATTTCACTCTGTTTTCTCCTATATTGATAGATGTATTTGGAACTCTAAATCAAACACGGTTTGTGCTAGCTTCTTGAAACTTGACACAGTAAAGCAGTTTCACATTCTAACTCTATGTTTTGTTTTCTTTTCATGTAGCCCTAAGCAGTGACTGGCGAGAAACACTTTCATTGAAAGGGGTTGCAAGCTTCCAAAAATTACGAGTCTCCAGAAATCTCAGCAAATATTTTTTCACCCAAACTGGATGATACTTTCAGGTAATGATCAGTACACTAAGCCCACTTGGTTCTCCAAATTTCGTTCTTCTATGTTGAAGCGTTCGTTTCCAGTAACAGTTTCCATTCTGGCATTTCACTCTGTTTTGTCCTATATTGATAGATGTATTTGGAACCCTAAATCAAACACGGTTTGTGCTAGCTTCTTGAAACTTGACACAGTAAAGCAGTTTCACATTCTAACTCTATGATTTGTTTCCTTTTCATGTAGCCCTAAGCAGTTACTGGCGAGAAACACTTTCATTGAAAGGGGTTGCAAGCTTCCAAAAATTACGAGTCTCCAGAAATCTCAGCAAATATTTTTTCACCCAAACTGGATGATACTTTCAGGTAATGATCAGTACACTAAGTCCACTTGCTTCCCCCAATTTCGTTCTTCTATGTTGAAGCGTTCGTTTCCAGTAACAGTTTGAATTTGGTCGTTTCACTCTGTTTTCTCCTATATTGATAGATGTATTTGGAACTCTAAATCAAGCACGGTTTGTGCTAGCTTCTTGAAACTTGACACAGTAAAGCAGTTTCACATTCTAACTCTATGTTTTGTTTTCTTTTCATGTAGCCCTAAGCAGTGACTGGCGAGAAACACTTTCATTGAAAGGGGTTGCAAGCTTCCAAAAATTACGAGTCTCCAGAAATCTCAGCAAATATTTTTTCAACCAAACTGGATGATACTTTCAGGTAATGATCAGTACACTGAGCCCACTTGGTTCTCCAAATTTCGTTCTTCTATGTTGAAGCGTTCGTTTCCAGTAACAGTTTCCATTCTGGCATTTCACTCTGTTTTCTCCTATATTGATAGATGTATTTGGAACTCTAAATCAAACACGGTTTGTGCTAGCTTCTTGAAACTTGACACAGTAAAGCAGTTTCAGATTGTAACTCTATGTTTTGTTTCAGTTTCATGTAGCTTTAAGCAGTGACTGGCGAGAAACTCTTTCATTGAAAGGGGTTGCAAGCTTCCAAAAATTACGAGTCTCCAGAAATCTCAGCAAATATTTTTTCACCCAAACTGCATGATACTTTCAGGTAATGATCAGTACACTAAGCCCACTTGGTTCTCCAAATTTCGTTCTTCTATGTTGAAGCGTTCGTTTCCAGTAACTGTTTGAATTTTGTCGTTTCACTCTGTTTTCTCCTATATTGATAGATGTATTTGGAACTCTAAATCAAACACGGTTTGTGCTAGCTTCTTGAAACTTGACACAGTAAAGCAGTTTCACATTCTAACTCTATGTTTTGTTTCCTTTTCATGTAGCTTTAAGCAGTGACTGGCGAGAAACACTTTCATTGAAAGGGGTTGGAAGCTTCCAAAAATTACGAGTCTCCAGAAATCTCAGCAAATATTTTTTCACCCAAACTGGATGATACTTTCAGGTAATGATCAGTACACTAAGCCCACTTGGTTCTCCAAATTTCGTTCTTCTATGTTGAAGCGTTCGTTTCCAGTAACAGTTTCCATTCTGGCATTTCACTCTGTTTTGTCCTATATTGATAGATGTATTTGAAACTGTAAATCAAACACGGTTTGTGCTAGCTTCTTGAAACTTGACACAGTAAAGCAGTTTCACATTCTAACTCTATGTTTTGTTTCCTTTTCATGTAGCCCTAAGCAGTGACTGGCGAGAAACACTTTCATTGAAAGGGGTTGAAAGCTTCCAAAAATTACGAGTCTCCAGAAATCTCAGCAAATATTTTTTCACCCAAACTGGATGATACTTTCAGGTAATTATCAGTACACTAAGCCCACTTGGTTCCCCCAATTTCATTCTTCTATGTTGAAGCGTTCGTTTCCAGTAACAGTTAGAATTTTGGCGTTTCACTCTGTTTTCTCCTATATTGATAGATGTATTTGGAACTCTAAATCAAACACGGTTTGTGCTAGCTTCTTGAAACTTGACACAGTAAAGAAGTTTCACATTCTAACTCTACGTTTTGTTTCCTTTTCATGTAGCCCTAAGCAGTGACTGGCGAGAAACACTTTCATTGAAAGGGGTTGCAAGCTTCCAAAAATTACGAGTCTCCAGAAATCTCAGCAAATATTTTTTCACCCAAACTGGATGATACTTTCAGGTAATGATCAGTACACTAAGCCCACTTGCTTCCCCAAATTTCGTTCTTCTATGTTGAAGCGTTCGTTTCCAGTAACAGTTTGAATTTTGTCGTTTCACTCTGTTTTCTCCTATATTGATAGATGTATTTGGAACTCTAAATCAAACACGGTTTGTGCTAGCTTCTTGAAACTTGACACAGTAAAGCAATTTCACATTCTAACTCTATGTTTTGTTTCCTTTTCATGTAGCCCTAAGCAGTGACTGGCGAGAAACACTTTCATTGAAAGGGGTTGCAAGCTTCCAAAAATTACGAGTCTCCAGAAATATCAGGAAATATTTTTTCACCCAAACTGGATGATACTTTCAGGTAATGATCAGTACACTTGGCCCACTTGGTTCTCCAAATTTCGTTCTTCTATGTTGAAGCGTTCGTTTCCAGTAACAGTTTCCATTCTGGCATTTCAGTCTGTTTTCTCCTATATTGATAGATGTATTTGGAACACTAAATCAAACACGGTTTGTGCTAGCTTCTTGAAAATTGACACAGTAAAGCAGTTTCACATTCTAACTCTATGTTTTGTTTCCTTTTCTTGTAGTCCTAAGCAGTGACGGGCGAGAAACACTTTCATTGAAAGGAGATGCAAGCTTCCAAAAATTACGAGTCTCCAGAAATCTCAGCAAATATTTTTTCACCCAAACTGCATGATACTTTCAGGTAATGATCAGTACACTAAGCCAACTTGGTTCCCCAAATTTCGATCTTCTATGTTGAAGCGTTCGTTCCAGTAAGAGTTTGAATTTTGGCATTTCACTCTGTTTTCTCCTATATTGATAGATGTATTTGGAACTCTAAATCAAACACGGTTCGTGCTAGCTTCTTGAAACTTGACACAGTAATGCAGTTTCACATTCTAACAATATGTTTTGTTTCCTTTTCATGTAGCCCTAAGCAGTGACTGGCGAGAAACACTTTCATTGAAAGGGGTTGCAAGCTTCCAAAAATTACGAGTCTCCAGAAATCTCAGCAAATATTTTTTCACCCAAACTGCATGATACTTTCAGGTAATGATCAGGACACTAAGCCCACTTGCTTCCCCAAATTTCGTTCTTCTATGTTGAAGCGTTCGTTTCCAGTAACAGTTTGAATTTTGTCGTTTCACTCTGTTTTCTCCTATATTGATAGATGTATTTGGAACTCTAAATCAAACACGGTTTGTGCTAGCTTCTTGAAACTTGACACAGTAAAGCAATTTCACATTCTAACTCTATGTTTTGTTTCCTTTTCATGTAGCCCTAAGCAGTGACTGGCGAGAAACACTTTCATTGAAAGGGGTTGCAAGCTTCCAAAAATTACGAGTCTCCAGAAATATCAGGAAATATTTTTTCACCCAAACTGGATGATACTTTCAGGTAATGATCAGTACACTTGGCCCACTTGGTTCTCCAAATTTCGTTCTTCTATGTTGAAGCGTTCGTTTCCAGTAACAGTTTCCATTCTGGCATTTCAGTCTGTTTTCTCCTATATTGATAGATGTATTTGGAACACTAAATCAAACACGGTTTGTGCTAGCTTCTTGAAAATTGACACAGTAAAGCAGTTTCACATTCTAACTCTATGTTTTGTTTCCTTTTCTTGTAGTCCTAAGCAGTGACGGGCGAGAAACACTTTCATTGAAAGGAGATGCAAGCTTCCAAAAATTACGAGTCTCCAGAAATCTCAGCAAATATTTTTTCACCCAAACTGCATGATACTTTCAGGTAATGATCAGTACACTAAGCCCACTTGGTTCCCCAAATTTCGATCTTCTATGTTGAAGCGTTCGTTCCAGTAAGAGTTTGAATTTTGGCATTTCACTCTGTTTTCTCCTATATTGATAGATGTATTTGGAACTCTAAATCAAACACGGTTCGTGCTAGCTTCTTGAAACTTGACACAGTAATGCAGTTTCACATTCTAACAATATGTTTTGTTTCCTTTTCATGTAGCCCTAAGCAGTGACTGGCGAGAAACACTTTCATTGAAAGGGGTTGCAAGCTTCCAAAAATTACGAGTCTCCAGAAATCTCAGCAAATATTTTTTCACCCAAACTGCATGATACTTTCAGGTAATGATCAGGACACTAAGCCCACGTGGTTCTCCAAATTTCGTTCTTCTATGTTGAAGCGTTCGTTTCCAGTAACAGTTTGAATTTTGGCGTTTCACTCTGTTTTCTCCTATATTGATAGATGTATTTGGAACTCTAAATCAAACACGGTTTGTGCTAGCTTCTTGAAACTTGACACAGTAAAGCAGTTTCAGATTGTAACTCTATGTTTTGTTTCCTTTTCATGTAGCCCTAAGCAGTGACTGGCGAGAAACACTTTCATTGAAAGGGGTTGCAAGCTTCCAAAAATTACGAGTCTCCAGAAATCTCAGCAAATATTTTTTCACACAAACTGGATGATACTTTTAGGTAATGATCAGTACACTAAGTCCACTTGCTTCCCCAAATTTCGTTCTTATATGTTGAAGCGTTCGTTTCCAGTAACAGTTTCCATTCTGGCATTTCACTCTGTTTTCTCCTATATTGATAGATGTATTTGGAACTCTAAATCAAACACGGTTTGTGCTAGCTTCTTGAAACTTGACACAGTAAAGCAGTTTCACATTCTAACTCTATGTTTTGTTTCCTTTTCATGTAGCCCTAAGCAGTGACTGGCGAGAAACACTTTCATTGAAAGGGGTTGAAAGCTTCCAAAACTTACGAGTCTCCAGAAATCTCAGCAAATATTTTTTCACCCAAACTGGATGATACTTTCAGGTAATTATCAGTACACTAAGCCCACTTGGTTTCCCAAATTTCGATGTTCTATGTTGAAGTGTTCGTTTCCAGTAACAGTTTCCATTCTGGCATTTCACTCT